>NC_141701.1:125557710-126169621 GCF_971803275.1 Cyanistes caeruleus
TAGCACTATGACAAATCTGCCCAACTGCAAACTAAAAGAAGGTAAGCACATTCCCCATGTATAAGTAGCACAGCAGGACTACTTTTACATCAGAGTCTTAGCAATATGTTAGTAAAGTCAAAAAGTAACTTCACCATTAAAAGCAGACATAATAAATGCAAATAAGGAGTATAAATATTTGAAGTATGATGTGACCTCAGATGTGTGGAGTGCATTGGAGATATGGAAAATCTATGCTCAAGTCCCTGCTTTAGCTGCTTTACCTGCTGTAATCTTGTGAGTTGAAAACAAAGGATTCATTCTCACTACAAGCTTTGGCTGATCAAAGCAAGTTTCATGTATCTAGTGAAATGTTTTCCTCTGGATCTGAGAACTTTCTGATGCACATTACAAAAACATGTGTGTGCATATACATGTATGCATAGAAATATTAAGAATTAGTTACATACCTTCAATATAACATACTGTGTAACATATATATATTTATATATTACCAATACAATGAATATATTCTATAGACAACATACTATTATAATACTATATAAAATTTATAATACGAAAAATGCCTAATATGCTAGACATTTTATATATAGCACATATAAACATACATGGCCACACAGGGCAACACTTGATACATTTTTGTTTCCTGACCAGTGCATTCAGTTTTCCTAGTAAGCCATCAGCTGTCAGTATTTTAATTCTTCTGTATGGTTATAAATCTTTCTCATTTGTTTGTTTGAGATAGGACTAATTAAATTGCAAGCTTTATGGTTTGAAAGATCTGTTACATTTAGTAAAGTATTCAATCAAATTTTTCGTTCTAATGAGATGTATGCAGGTGTCTATTCTGTCTTCCACTTTGTTGTTCCTTCAATTTCCTTCTGTACTGTGACAACACATCTTTTATCCTGGCTGTCTGAAGTTTGGCTTGGATCAGCCATCACTCTTGTATTGTGCTGAACAGATAGGAATCCCTATTATTGTCACACCCTTCTCTACAATACTTCTTAACAGGGGCTGTCTTTATCAGACTACAGTGAAAGCTCAGATGGTGTGACTTTTTTGCTTCACAAAGCTCAGTATTTTAATTTCTAGCTCATTAAAATATATTGTGATGGGAATTCTGACATTTGTAATGTATTCTTTTTTTAATATCTGAGCATGCATTTCTAGGGAGCAAAGTCAAAGTGCTGTTAAAAATTGAATAAGAAGGAACATTTAGTTCAGCCTTGGAAAGATTACTTTGTCTTAAACATATGTTAGTAAAGGTTTCATGATATTCATGGGCAATCTGATACTTTGTCAACTATATTTCTTTCACATGACTTTTTAATTTTATAATGTTTCAACTTCCTAATGTCTAAGTAAGATTCTGGCAAGGAAATGAAATTAATTATTTGTGCTATTTCCCATGGACAAATATTTTCATTTTCTCCATGAAGCAAATTTTTTTCTCTGTGAAGTGTGTTTTGCAATAATTATGTCTTTTTTAAACAGAAGATAGTATATTATTTTTTTATTTTCAGTCCTTACAATAGCTTTTGGTTGGCATTGCCCTTGTTATCCTTGTTCTCTTGATTCTGTACGATAACTCTGATAGAAAGAAGTCCTAAATAAGCTTTACTTGCATGATGTAATTTGATTAATATTTCTAATTGTAGCTGATGAAATATCTCTGTACAGAAATCAAAGATGTAATTCTGAGACATTTCAGAACAAAATAATTAATTTGGTTTGATATTCTGAATGTGGACATAAAAATGAGCCTTTTTGTCAGAACTAAGAGTCTTGTGGGTAATTCTATGTAGCAGCCCAAAATAATCTTACGTTACTGCAGACAACTAACTGACCTTAACAAAGCACAGCAGAGTGCAAAATAAAGCTAGAGTTGGGAGGGAAAGCAGTACCTGCTCTGGATGATGTTGCTGGCAAGGGGAGTGGAGTGACATAAACAGGAAATAGAAACCATTCTCCTTGCTATTCTAGAAGATACGACTTGCCAATATCTTGTCTTTGTCAGCCACCTTCTGTGGGAATGCCCCATAATCCTAACAGGAAAATAAAGTCTATGGCTGGAAAAGGAGAAAATTGCAGCTAGATGAGTATGAGGAGCTTGCCTTTTGTAGGCCACCATTTTCATAGAGCAAAAACTTGTCAGGGAGAGTTTTGCAAATTTGACTGGTATTGAGTGAAAAACTTGCAAGGTTTATGAAAAGTGTTTTGAAGAGGAATAGGATGACATATGTGCTATGCTTTGAAGGATTGATTATTTCCACTTCATTAGAAAAATAGGCAACAATGTACTACTTGTCAATTCAGCATTATATTTTAATGCCATAACAATTAATCTTTTCAACTGCTTTATACAGTTAGTATTCTGATTGATTACTGACTGTTATATCCATCAGCACCATAAAAATATTGGTCAACTTTCACAGCATGTATCAAACCAGAACTAGTAAATACTAGTAAATACAGCTATTCTAGTGTTTTAAGTCACAGAACGCGATAATCTCTAGCAGTAATATGAATTATGGAATTCCATAATTCTGTAATTATGGAATATATATATAATTATATATATATAATTAAATATATATCATTCTCTAATTTAATTGCAAAATAAAAAACATGAAGTATTATTTCCTGCTATGTGCTGGAGGTTTGACTGAAGGAGAATGATCAGTCATGTTAGAAAGTTGTATTCTCTGAAGAATGTTTTGGGCAGCACATTTTATTGTGAACCTGAACAAACAGGACCGTGTTGCCATTTTATGCAGTCTTTAAGTAAGATACAATTGCTAATGTTTTTTCAGCACCTGACAATAGAAGGAGAAATGCCACCTTGAATGAATCATTTCCTTTCTGTAGCCTGATGTCCTCCTTCTAGGTGTGAAGGTGATAAATCACTGAGTAAAACAACAGCAGGGATCCTTATTAATAACAGCATTCAGCACCCCTTGAAATCGCTCCAAATGCAAATGGCACTGTAAAAGTGTAGATTTTTTTTAAATCTGAAATTTACATTCCCTGCTAGCTAGGAAGTTTGCCTGGATTGAAGGGAACCTTCAGGTGTTAGATCTTTTGGGTTGGCTTTGGGAGCAGTGTGGGTTTTGGCTACAGGCATGTTGTTTACACTTCTGGATGGACAGAGGAGGAAAAGGGAATGTGGGGAAGTCGTTCCATGATGAGAATTAATTGCTATTGAACTTACAGTTAATGACCTGGCCCTCTATTTCTTAGACGAAGTAAAACAAAATGGTGGTTTAGTTTTTGGTTTGTGCAAGGTTGGTTTTTTTCCTTAAAAGCCCTAGTTTTTGTTGGCACTGTTTTGTTTTGTTGGGTTTTTTTCCTGAAAAACACCAGCATCTGCAATGAGAAGTTCAAGCAAAGACTGTGAAATGGGCAGAAGATACCTAAACAGGATAAATTTAGCTTTTCTGAGAAATTTATAAGCAATTTTGGTTTTACCTATTTCTTCTTGTAAACCTTTCCTATCCTTTTAACGGATCCTTTTAATTAATCCTTGGGAGACCTGTGTTTCTTAAGAGGAATACCTGTTAACCAGGCCTGGTACTACAAGATGCCCACGGTGTTAAAAACACCATTTGCACTAGTGTTTTAATTTAGGAAAGGAATGTGTTTTTTGCATGGAGTTATGCATTGATCTCCATTTGCTGTGCTTCCCTTCATGCTGGAAATCACTGGGGTTCTTTGGGTGAAACTGAACTGTGCTGTTTGGGAGTGCAGTTGATTTGTCTTCTATTCCTAAATGGAGTTTGGTCCATGGAACCAAACCAGAGCTAGTTCTTGAAAACATGGATTTCTGTGCTACATTGACACTGCTTTCTTGGGAGACTCGGTTCCACCCTGTATAAAAGTAGCATATACAGGACTGAAATGAGGAATTCTGTGATCACAGTAGATTTCTTCAGTTTCTGAGAGGTTTCTTGTCACTTTTAGTAAGTTGTTGGGTGCCTACTATGTAGGATACATAAAACACCTACTTGTGCTTACTGGGGAACGTGTTACTTCTCCAGTTCGTCTGGTTTCAGTGTGTGACTGTTCATCTGTGATTACAAAAGGATGTCACCACAGTTTATAGACTTACAATCATTTTCTTTCTTTCCAGTGTGGAACTCAAATATGGTTAACAACCACAAGGGAAGGCTGTTTTTATTACAGATCTGATTTTAGCTGCTACTTTAGAAAGGGAAAGAACCAGGTTTTCTAATAAAGCAATTAACTCACTAGAAAGATGTCTTTTTTAGTTGACTTCAAATCATATGTAAATCAAGGACAGCTCCAGGAAACAAGATTATTTTTGGCTGAAAACTTTATTAGAAATTACTAGGTGGTTCTGAGTTGCTAGTTTGAGGTAGGGAAACTAATCTTGTAATTTCTGTAGTATCAGATAGTGATGTAAACATTAGCACAGCTATTCTCCAAGCATGAACACAAACAGTACTTAGTTTGTATTAAATTCATTTTAGAAAAACCAAGAGACTTTGTTACTCACTTAAGTACACTTAGGTAAATTAGAAAGGGTGCAATTCACTGCAATTCAGTGTGTCAGGCAGTCTTTTTCACTTAATATCATGGCAAATAGAGTACAGTATGAATAGTATGAGCTCCAGTATCAACCCCTGGGCTACTGTGCTTCATGGTGAACACCAGCTACAGCTTGAGCTACTGTTTTCCAGACTTTGAGCTCAGCAGTCCAGACAGTTTTCAAACCATCTAGAAGTCTGTCCAGTTCTCACCTTGTTAATGAGGGTACTGCAAGAGTCAACATAAAAAGTATTCTTGGAGTCATGATAAGTCTTCCTGAACTCAAGTTGTATTGCACTGTTTTCTCCTCATGCACAGGAATGATCTTCCCTTGGTAAATCTGTTTTTGAACATTCATGATACTGCCTTATTATCCTGAGAAATTACTCACAACAACTGTAAGAAAATGTGCTTCATGACCTTGGTTGTGGCTGTGCTGGGGCTGGCCAGGCCTCTGGGTCCCTGGATCTGTCCAGCTGTTACCACTTCTCCCATTATCCTCCTCCAGGTTTTTTTAATCAGAGACATGGCCTTGAAGGCTCAGCAGCCTGTGTCCATCACTCACACCTAAATAATCTCTAATTCTGTGGGCTTTCATATGTCTAGTTTCTTTAAGCAGTTTCTTGCTTTTTACTCTCCAGTTTGGGCTGTCACACTTCCCAAACCTTGCTGTTGCAGTCTGTGAGGAATGAAGTTTTGTTGAACCGTGTCAGTCGTTGCCATATCATCCTTCACTACCCAGCCCACATCCAACCCACCCAGCTCTTTGATCTTGCTTTTGCTGCTGATAATGTATTTAAATGAGTGCATTTCAAAGATGTGACATACACAGCCTATACATGTGGGGCTGTACTTTGTATAGAGCACATCTTGTTTTGGAAGTCTGTCAATGTTTTTTGGAATGTTCAGCCAGTTCTACAATATCTATGTCTAGCACTCAGCACTTAACTGAATTTGAATATTAGGGGAATATTTCACTTGATTATTAGGTCAATATTTCTCTTGTATACATCTTTTAAAAGAAATATTAATATTTTTATGCTTTATTCCTTCTCTTATCATTCCAATAATATTTTGAGTATCATGCAGGTCTCATATCGTCTCTTTACAAAAGAAAAAGCTTCCTAGGTAAGCATTTACTTTTATTGTAGACAGTAATATATTAAGTTCATTTAATTTGAGTGACAGTTCCATAATTCTGTTTTCTTGACAAGTCCATGAAAATGAATGCGCAGGGTTTATATTCAAGAAAAGAATGAAGTTCCTCAGATATTGAGTAATGATAGTAAAAATCCTTTATTGTTACAATCTAGATAACAATGATTTCAAAGGTTTTCTATTCATTTGTAAATCAGAATAATAAGCCCATTTATGAAGTTCCATTTCATTTTATCATTGTAATTATTTCAGCATATGAAACTGGAATAGTAAAAATCATGCTTTCAGGAGGTTATTAGTGATTTAGCAATGGCTGCACTTGACTTAGATTGCTCCTACCCATAAAGCTTGCAATAGAATCCAAACAGAATGATTTGTATTAACCTTTCTCCTAATAAATATGTAAATATGCCTGAGCTGATTGAATCTGGAAATTAGAATGCCTAAATATGTTATGATACATATTGGGAGACTGAAGATTGTGTCCTCCAATACAAAATGAGAAAAGATAGCTGATTAAGTCTGAAGGGAAACCCAAGATTTAAATCACAACTATTTAAGTATTCTGTTCAATTTGTTTCCTATTTTACTTACAATACAGAATTGGCTTCTAGAAAAAAAATGCAGGAGTTGGCTGGTTAAGAAGTTTTATATTCAGATGAGTAGTTTCCTATCAAACCTGCCTTCCTCAAAAATCTCCAAGCACAGACCAGGTTGCTGTGACATGAAGGCATTGCCCGCTGGTGTAAGAGGAGCACACGGTTTGCTGCTTATTCATCTGGACAGTCACATAGTCCATTTTTTTAATTTCCAGTGCTGCAAAAGCAATATTGGAAAGAGGCACAGCTCTCTGCCTTCCAGCAGCCAGGCACCTGTACTACTTGTGGTGAAGCCCAGCAGTTCTTTGCTTTAGGGAAGGCTTCACGCAGGGATTGTAATTTGGTTCATGTAGATTTATGGTATCTGGGCATGGACCACATGCTTGTGCTGGTATTACTCAGTAGTTCTGTAGAGTAAGCTCTTCATGACTTTTGGAAAGAGTAAACTTTATTCTGGCCAACTCTGTATATGCACTGTCTTAAAGACTTTCTGTCACACTAATTGCTAGAGAACTGTCATTTCTGTATTGGAGATTTTTGGGTTTGCATTGCAAGGGGAAAAAACGTTTTCAGAAGTTAAGGAGTCATTTAAGCATCTCATGTGCTGCATGAATAAAAATTCTGATTGTGTGATACTGCCTGATCCTGAGAGAGAAAGGGGTCAGCCTTTTCAGGCTCCAATTTCCTAGGCTGGTATCTTTCAGAGTGAATTTTGTTTAGTTTTGAAAGGGAATTATAATCCGGTATATATAGAAAAATCTGGATTTGCTAAAACAGTAAGTTTCTCTATGCTTACAAAAGGGGAATGCAGTGAATGAAAGGTGATGAACCCAGCTAAACTATGCATATTTAAATAGTACTAGGATCAATTTCAGTAATCCCTTGGAGTATTAAGAACTCTTTCCTTTTGAACCTTAAATTTTATTAATAACCAGCACTGGGACAATTCTGTGAAGTCTATTTTCTGAATATCATCATAGTCAATGCCAATTTAGGACAATTTGGAGCCAAAGGATGGAAAGGGGAATCATTAACACACATACACAGAAATCAATCTATGGTATCTGTTTGCCAGCTGACCTCAGGCCAAAATAGATTGAAGATCAAAAGTAGTCAAAAGGGAAAATCTGTGTCATTATGAAGTACTTCAAGTTGTCTTCCATTATGTGAGTAATGAACCTTTAATTTTGGATTAGCATGTTTACAGTTGCAGCTTGATGTCTGAGTCACAATTATACACGGTTTTGATAAGCAGAGATGGTTTAGACTGAGAAGCAACTGTGAAATGTTCACTGTGAGTGTAAATATTATTTTAGTTCCAAGTACAGAGAAACAGAAACAAGTTTTCAAAACTGGATGGGTAATCTTGATCAAAAGCCAGCAGTAAAATAGAAATAGCTCCATCTTTCAGCCATCTGGTAGAGATTATTCTCTGGAATATTTGGGCTTGAAATGTAAATTTTCATTTTGTCTAGTTCACCTAACTATGAAAGAATTTCAAAAATATGCGGAAGGATGTAATTTATTAGCAAATTATCAGTGAATCTGACAATGAATTGTTTTTAATCATTTACAGGAGCTGTAACTCAAGCTTTATAACCATCGACTTTACATTATTGAAAATAATAAAATTAATGTATATTAAGTGCTCTTTTTCCCATGGTAACTGTTTCTAGTACTGACAATTATTCATTTGTTTTGCTTCAGTGTTTTTTTCATTTTGCTTGGTATCCCAGCATTTTTAAATGTGGTAAACTGCTAGTGATGGTGAGATGAAAAGCAAGTTCTTATCTAGTCTTCTGGCCTAATAGTGCCCAAATATTTTAATTTTATTGTATTGCTTTCTGTAGCTATATTACCCAATTTTAATAATACAATATGTTGATGAGAGGTTTTTTCAACTTCTGTAGGAAGAAAGTATATCTTTTGAGGATTTTAGTTAATACTTAAAAAGATGGTTATTTCTGTAGTGTAAGGCTGCTCTGGTATGTAGTTACATAAATATATGTGTGTGTGTGTATCTATGTACAGTTATCATTTTTTCTCACCTACTTTCCATTCCAAAGGTTAAAAAACATAAAATGCTTTCAATTATTATTAATAATTATTCAATTATTTCCAGGCAATGAAATGATTGTTCCTCATATACAACACCTTCCTGCCCTCACTTTCAAACCCCAAAATACCAGCATACTGTACCACTAATTTGTTTTTTTCTTCTCCTTATACAACCAAACACAGACAAATGGCAATTTAACTCAGCAAATATGCAGGTCACATGCTAATGGTGTGTATCACCTTAACTTCAAGAAAGTCAGTTCTAATGGGCTGAGTTTAAGTAGCAGAAAATCTGGCCCATTACCTTGCCCTGGAGAGAATGGTCATGGGGGGCCAGAATTAGATAACCTAATGTGGATGCACACCATTGAAAAAGCCATGTTTTTAACATGTTAATTGAGCATCTGATAGGAACTCCAGCTGTAGATAACATGTTGTCCCCTTGTGGCATGTATTGTCTCAGAGAGGATTTGTGCTTTCTGGTTATGTGGACATAATGTAGAACAATGTTACTAATAATATTTCCTTTTTAAAAATCATTAATATTGTGGAGACAGTTCTTAAATCCTCCCATTTTTTTTTAATATATGTATATGTAGTTAATTCTATCCACATTTAACACTGTTTGGTCATTTTAGAGTTACCTTTAAAACACACAAACTTGGCCTATAATTTTATCTGTTCTGCTGACCATTTTGTTTGGAAACCATCCAAACTACTGTTATGTCCATCATTGCAAGAAATTTCATAAGAGGTGTCTGAGACTGAAGAGTAAAAACACTTTATGGGCAGATCTTGGGTATATTTCCACATATTGATATGAGCTTTCTTTGCTGCTCTAAATGAGTGCATTACACTGAAAAGAGTGAAAGTGTAAAAATGTGAATTGCTGTCTACTGTGGAAAATAAAACATGAAAGATGAAGATAATCTCTTCTTTGCAAAGTTTCACTGTCACAAGAGCAAGTAATCATATATTGGCTGGAATAATTCATTCCACCCTGCAATACATTTTTACAGAGCAGAAATGTAAAGTCATTGCCTTCTGACAGAGATGCTCAAAAGTCTCTCCATAAGCTTCAAGTAAATTGGTGAAATAAGAAGCAAAATACTTTGCAGGAGAGAAAGAAAATTTAACAATTTTGCTCCAAATTTGAAAGTCTTGCTATAACACTGGCATCTTGTTTTGACATACTGCTGCTTATAACTCCTGGTGATTTGTGAAACCTCTGTCATAAAAGGATGTAATGAAACTTGGGGGTTTTATTGCAGTTCATACAGCAAACAAGTCTGTGCCTGCTCAGGATTCCTGTAGCATTGCTTCAGAGTAATATTTCCAGATTCTGGCATTGTAGGACATTTTTGTCTAACAGCATGGTACATTCCATTTTGATATGTATGTACGTTAAACTAAAATATAGCAAAGTAATTTGGAAATATTCTTATTTCTAAGCTTCTGTGCAAAAGTGTGGGGTTTTTAATAATTGTCCAACATCATATTCAGCAGTGCTCAAACTAGAGATACTGTACTGTAAAACAAAGCCAAAATATCACTTACAAAATAAATACTTTGGTAACTTTATCAAAAGGCAGGAAGATAGCTTTGGGTTTTTTAAGCTTTTCTAAATTTAGTTGCACAAACTTCTATATCATGTGTTACTGATAATAACTTGGGCATTTTTCAGAGTTTTGTAAACTTTTGGATAATACCTTTGTACAGAGAGTTGGATTTGATTGATCCCACCTGCACTGAAGTGGATTACATTACCCTCAATGGCTTAGAAGAGGGTACAGGATTTACTGATACCCAAAATTTGCCTAATTCCATCATGGACACATCCCACTTTTGTTTTTTTTAGTTACCTGTGCATGGATGTTTGGAAAAAAAAGTCTGTATATGAACATAATGTGCATAGGGAGACAAATACAGGATGAGAAGGTGAAATCTGTTGGGAGGATTAAGGGAGCCTGCAGTTTAGGTCTGGATGATGCATTGAGATTTGTGAAAAGAAGGAAGAGGCTGGCACAAGTGGATCTGCAGGAGTGATGAGGATGGAGAGGCTGTGTGGTATGCAGGTAACCAAGATTCTGGATAGGGCAGGAACAAATGCATAGTTTTAATAAATTAATTAACATATTTAATTAATTTTCTATTTTACTCTCTCACATTGAATTAAGGCCCAAGTATGCAGGTTTCAGTACACATTATCTGTACTTATTAATTTTTAATTGATCTCTATTGAAAACCAAAAAATACTGCTTCCAAGTGGTTGTTACTGAAGTTACTGTGCATATTTTCCATATTTTTAAATCTCTATGTGAACAAAAGTTTGTTCACAATATTTTAAAACCATTGGAGCAGTATGGATGTGTGTCCTTTACCCCTGAAGAAAAAAGACTTGTGAATTGTCTCATTAGTCTCTCATTGAATGATTACAGCAGTTGCTTGACCTTGAGAGAAGCGGGATGCTGCTGGTGTTCTCCAGAGGCTGCTGTTATTAGTGCTGGCTGACCTCAGGGAACTGGGTGACCTCCATTTCACCTTCCCATCTCCCAGCACCAAAACAGAGCCGTATTTTGCAACACAACGTGAATAAAAGACAGAGGATGGTTGTTTTTATATATAGAGGAAGAGTGAACCAATCTGCTGTAGCTTTGATTAAAAAATGCAATGCAATATAAATATGTCTTGTAAAAAGTGAAAACTTGTCTCTTCTAGACTTCTCTACACACTTTGACATTGATTTCAAACTTAACCTTTTCCTTTAGAGGACAATGGGCATAAACCTCACTGTATATGCTAGAGTTAGTGCTGTTTTTAAGGAAGATGATGGTCCATATTGTCCTGTCTCAATTAGAGAATCATCTTTCCCATTCCATCCATTCTGTGCAGCCACCACATACATGCATGTTTAAAACTGTGGTTTTTGACAAAGGGGCTACTGTTGACTTGAAATGTTAGGCCACTGTTATAAAAATCCAATAATATTCCCCTAATGCTTCAGGAAAAATTATGACTGTGTGACTGTTGCTATTTTCAGCTAACTGAAAAGAAATAATTGATGAATTTTTTTTCTACTTGCTATTGATAATGTTTGGGATAGAAGCTTAAAGCTCTTTCAAGTTGAAAAGAAAGAGCAAACTCTAGCATGTTCTTTTTCTGGTCAGTGACTTAAAAGTCATGCTTGGCTTGCAGCTGGGCTGATTCTGCATCTATCCCAAATAAAGAAGATAAAAAGTAATCATGGTGCTATTTAACATATCAGTTTTGGCCTCCTTAAAATGTAGCTGTCAGTCTGGCACAATTCCAAAAGTTACTCAAATATGCATGGATCAGATTATTGGGAATTGCCATAGGCTGACAAATGCTTACCAGTTCTTCCAGTGTATAACTTGCAATTGTTGTGAAATGCCATGTATCTGAGAGAGTGCCTCATCACCATATTTTCTCTAAGAAAGTAAATTCAGCCTTTCTCCCTCATTATTTTGGCTAAAGACCAAAATATATGAAAACTGAACTAGAGTGCTAGATCAGACTTTTATGTGAGATGCTTCGAATCAGGTATCTGAGTTTCAGACAAACAATGGACTAACACATGCCAAATCTGCTCCTATTTAATTTCAGTATGATTAGCATTGCTATTTATCAGCGTGCTAAACAAACTTGATTTGGTCCTACTGGTGGAAAAGCTGATTTATGTGGCTATTGTTTAGACATAAATTGGGTCACTTTAGGTAAGTTTGCCTTCCTTTGCAAGGAAGGAGGAGGGAAGGCCACAAAAAGGTAAGCAAATGATCTTGGAAGACAAGGGTGTGGTGGTGGTGAGCCCATTTCTGAAGGTACCTACCTTTGTGTCCTCTGCAGTACCTTACACTGAGAGCTGAAGCCTGTACACCTCCTTTCTGGTGTGCCCTGGGAATGGTTCTAAACTTGAATTTTAATAGAGCTGCATACAAGAAATTCACTGAAACAGATTCCTTGCTGTGAAATAAATGATGTGTTGCAGCATAATGTATCACAAATACATTCCTGCTAAGAGACTTATATTTTTGATACCTGCAGTCTGGAACCTTTGGTGTTTGTTTGCATGCATGCAAAGATAGTCTGGTAATTTTAATTGTTAATATATATGCTATATGCCTCGTTTTGTTCTCCCTTAAATCACACACACAACTTAAACTGCCTTTTCTTTCAGGGGTCGTTGCTTGTGTTGTTTAGAGTTCAGTGAGATGACAATCTTGTCAGACTATTGAAGCCAGAGGCATTTTCAGATTGGAATGGATTCGGCTAATCAAATAACAGTACTGACTTTTTTGACACTGAAAAATTATGATATATTGTACTATAAATTGGACTTTGGCCCAATACTGACTAACATGCCTAATTGACCTTAGGTCATCTAATATTTGTAGAAATGTGAGAGGAGAAAGAACTCCGTATTTGAGAGCAACTATTTATTGGAGGTTTGCAAGATTTACTGGCAGGTGAGGTGTAGGATGAAAAGAGTTATCTAATATTTGTTGTCCAAAAGGCATATGTATATTATGTTTTTCCATTAATAACAGTTTCTGTTGCTTCTAATATTTTAACCTTCAGCTTTTATAATTTCGATCTCTGTCATGCAGTTTTAACTTGGAATGAATCCAAGTGGTATCCCAGTTAAGTCGTGAATGATTTCATAACTGAAGCTGTGATAGAAAAGTAATAATTAAAAAAATAATTATGGAGGCATGTGTTTCACATATTCATCCCTGGTCTCAGAGCTACATGTAAATGCTGGTTTAAAAAGCTCTTTTTCATCAAACATTTGGTGACTTTGTGGGTGGCAGTATTGTCTGGTCAGGCAGCCTAGAAGTGCTGCATATGTATGGGATATAAATAAAGATATAAGTGAACATGCCTCTCTGGCTATCATTTGTTTTTCCATAGCTACATTTGTTTTTTCCATCTCACCAACCTAAGTGTGATCGTTTAGGTTAGAATATTTCATAAAAACAACTGATGTCTTTTGAGGACACAGGAAACACTTTGGTGATGTTTGGGCAAGAATTTTATTTACTGTCAGCTGTTCATCTTAGACTAAGTTGAATTCTTATCTCAGTATTTTAGTGAAATGCAGAGTAACAGTGAGACTGTGTAACCTTTTCCTTAAGAATTACATACACATGGAATGTGATCCCAAATTATAAGCCACATCTGAATACTAGCAATGTTAAGGCTGGAGTTCTCTGTACTGATAGTGAGTATTGAAGTATCAGTTAAACACTGATGTGTTCATCTACATGATTACCATGAACTTTCAATCTAAATATCTTCTTAATGTTAAGAATAAGAACTTTGAGCAACAGTAAACAATAATTCTGGCTCTACACAAAGTAAATTAGAATGTCTGTGCAGCAGAGAGCTGGGAGATGTGTTTCATACTGTGAAGGATATACCCCAAGAATAGAAAGGATCTTTTTTGGTTGCTGGGTGATTTTGGGACCTATGTGCCCTTAGGATGCTTACAATGAAATAGGTGCTCCTCAGCCTTTGCTACAGCCAGCTCTTTGTTATTGACAGTTCTAGAAGCCAGCTCCAGACCTCATATGTTTATATGTGACTTGGATGATGTAATGGCTATTTGCTGCATCAGCCCACTGCTGAATTTGAGATTTTTCGATCTTCTTGAACATTAACCTGAACCATAGGTTTGGGGTAGGATTTTTTGTTTATTTTGTGGTGGGTTTTCTTTAGTTTTCTTAATTTAATTTCTGATCTTATTTATGTCTTATAACCAAGCTGCTTTTCTGAGGGCTTGGAACTTTTCCTTCCATTGGATTTACTGATTGTTCTTTCGGTTAAAGATTTGAAGTAAATGATTTGTAATACGTGCTATGTCTTGCTTTTGGACTAAAAGTTTTAATGTCTAGAAAGCCTGACGTGAATTAACAAAAGTGTTGTCATGTATCTGTCAGATACTAGTAGTTTATCCATCCAGGTGTCATTTGTGACACAGCTGCATTCCAAAGCCTGTTTATCCTGACTTTTCCATAGTGAACTGCAATTGTATAATCTGGAAAATAGGATGAAAGTATCAAAGGTCTGATATTTTAAGAAGGAATTGTGAGAGGAGCAAGCACTCAGGTCAGTGAAGGAGTACAGTAGGCTCTGAGAAGGATCAGACAGATACTTTAATACACCAAGGGAAGAGTGCTTCACCTTTTGACATGGGATGGCTCCAATAGCTAACCAAGGAGAGCAACCGGGGATCCTGAGCTCATTGTGGAAAGTGCTTTAGAGAAATAATGGATCAGAGACAAAGGCAAGTGTTAAGTGTTGACGTGTTTCTTTGAATTTCTGTATCTGCAGTGTTAAGTATTAATTATAGCTGCATGTGGGCATGTGTGTGTGCTTCAGCTGTTACCTAAACTGGAGATCTGAATCATGAGACAAGAATACTCCTGGAATAAACGTAGCTGTGTCTGAACTACTCGGCAGGGTGAAGGGCTTGACACTGGCTACAGCTCCTGAGTAAACTGGTCTGATGGCATAATGTCCATTTTTTCCACATACTAAATGGCTGTCCAAACAGCCTAGCTTAGGTGCCAGATGTCATCACAGATGTAATGACAGTACAAAACAAATGCATAGTTTATGTGATAGACTTCACCATCCCTGTAAGACTATGACATACATTCAGAGACTGGGACACGGCCAAATCCTTAATGAAAGCTGAAGATATGAATAGGTAGGAAGCATTTAAGAGTTCATAACCTCAGCGCTCTGAAAAATAGTACAAACCCATAAAATGGACTCCAACCCCATCATCCATATCAACTAGACTCAATTAGACTACAAAAAGAGTCTATAGAGTCTAGAAAAAGTATAGAAATTAATACTGTTCTATCTCCTGACTGTTATTGTCCTGTAGCAGCCAAAGTCAATCAGCATGGCATGAGCAAGGTCCTAAGTCTTACCAGTGAAAATGCTAAAGAATACTTATTTTACAAGACTGAGAGAGGTGGAAGTCAGTAAGAATACATGCCCTAGAAGAAAGCATAAATGTGTTATTGTTGCCTCTGGAGCAATCTTAAAAAAAAGGAGGCAAAGTCAAAAACAACTTTATGCCAAAAAGGAACATAGGAGAAAAGGTTTCTCTGATCAACAATTTCACTGGAGAAAAATGAGGGTCCTGTGAAGAATAAAATAAATGAAAGTTTACCATATGCACTAGAAGTGAAAGAAGGCCTCCAAGGGATATAAGGCAACTGTAAAAATACAGTTAGAGAGAGAAGGTTGTTTTCTTACTTCATGATTTCAAGCTGATTAATCAAGAACTGTATTTTTCTGATTTTCATAGTAATGGCAGGAAAAACTGACAGCATAATGTAAATCAAAGGACATGGTTAGCAATGGGTGCATACTGCAAGTGGTGGAAAAAAAGTTTCTGTGGCAGATGGCCTCATGTTTCAAAGAGTTCACAGGATCAAGAGGTTTAGGCACTGAATCACTGCCTACTTCATCTGGAAAATCCTCATTGCTTCTCTTGAACAAAATGACAGCGGAAATCTTCAGGGAAACCTCACAGTATTCATGCCCTTAATTTGCCCTGCAAGTTTTGCTTATTCCAGAATATCCAAATTTCCTCTCAAGTTATAACTAACAGGTTTTTTTTCCTAACACATTCCTGAAATAATGCTGCAGCCTTTGAAATTATGCTAACTATATATATTTGAATCCTTACTATGTGTGTTCACTCACACAATCTGTTTTCCTTTTGATTTTTAAAGCTGGTAGAACAAAATGATTTCTGGAATTTCTTTACCTTTCTCATAGATGCATTTAGTTTCAATAAAGTAATTTGTAAGTAAAACCAAGAGAACTACCATCCCTAATGTATGAGTAGACATAAAAAGCCTGCAGCTCGAATCAGACTTGATCTGGTTGTTGATATATCTACTGTATTTGGGTCACAGTATGGCTACAATGAAGTCAAATAGTCAAATGATAGTGATAAGAGGAAGACTAATCACTTACCTAAATACAATTGAAAAGATGGCTTATGTACAAGCTATTGGTTTTCTGCCCTTTGATAAATGCATGTAACTTTTTTTTTTCTTTTTTATCCGAGGCTTAATCTGCTAATGGTCTTCACAGAAGGTGATTACTTTTTAGCTTGGTACAGATTTGATTGGACTTGTGTTGTAAGTGCAGTGAGCATAGCCTTTGGGATAGTCAGATTGTTAAATTAAAATGTAACAGTCATTTTCTGGAGTGTATTTTTTGGTAATAGAAGTCTCTCTAGGTTGCATGCATTCAACATGGCCTCTTGTGCAGATTCTTGTGCTGTCCTAGAGCTCTGAAACGTTGTTTAATATAAAAAACATGAGTGCTGATGTTTAGATTTTTCTTTGGTTAGAGAAAATGCATATATGCTTTCTGAACATAAGGCTGACACATGCACAGCTCAAGAGGGATCACAGCACTACTGTTTATGTTAAAGCTGCACAAACACTGTTACCTGAAATATGACTCACTCCCTTGTTTATCCTTCTTTGCTCCCAAATTCAGCATTTCTAACTATAATACAGGCATAGTTTTCCACCTTTCTGGTAGTGCTGTTAAACCATCGAAGGTCTGCATTTTGATTGTCACATGAATCAGAATATTTTTCTCAAAGATACAAATTGAGATACCAAAAAGCTAGCAGTAAGTGCAAGCACCAATATTTAATGAGGATAGAAATGCCAGAAAAGAATGCTATGTGTAAAGAAGCATGTTTGCACATAACTTTTCATTTATTCAGACTTCTGATGATATAATTCAGATGATATTGTGGTATGGCTGACATTGTATCTGGTTTTGAACTGAATGAGTAGGTGACTGTAATATTTGAAAAAATGATGGCCTGTCTAGTGATTCACATTTTTATTCCAATACAAAATGAGTAACTCATGAAGCTCTTAAAAACTTATATAGCACAGCTATGACATTTTAACATCTAATCAGTATCACATCTGATATTTAGATTGATTTCACCATCAATATTCTGATGTTCAGGGGAAAAATGAAAAAATAGTTAATATAATTAACTGTTACAGATACAAAAGAGTAATGCTTGAGGTTTTGGCTATTCAAGGAAAGAAAAAATTAAAGTTCAGTAAAAAATTCAGATACAAAAACAATTCCTATATGTTTTCTGAATATATTATGTAGCTGGAATTTTGTCTCCTTGCTGCCAAACTCAGGACCGTGGTTAGGGGAACAAAATGTTAGGAATCTGGCTTGAAGGTTCCATGTAGCCACTGAATATGTGAAATTAAACTTGTGGTTAAAATGTTTCTATTTTCTGTAGCAATGTTGTTGTATTAATCAGGCTGTTTTTTTCATAAAGCAAGCCAAGAGAAACCATTCAATGTCTAAGACTGGTGCATAAAACACGTACTCCTGAGCATCAAGATGTTCAGACTGCCTTGCAGGAGGGGCTGCAATGAGGCTGCTTTGCTCAATCAGAAAATGAAACTTTAAAGAAAATGTGTTTCATTTTATCCTTGAACACATTTAAAAAGAAAAAGATCAGACCAATTTGTGAGAAAAGAAACAGTTAATAGTGCATGAACAGATAGATTCAAGGTGGAAAAATACATGCAAATATATAAATATATATATTTATATATATAATTATATATTTATATATTTTTATTTATTCTATATTGTTTATAAATATAATCAATATATTTTATATTTATTTTTATTTACTTATTTACTTTTATTTATTTATATATGTATATGGTAAGAAAAAGTAATGGAGAGGAAGTCTTGGAAACAGGTTTCCAGTTTTCATACCAGTAGAAGCAGTTAGGGTAAAAGGCCTAATTTTTTTAAGAAAACATTGTAAATTTCAGAAATCTTTTAGAACAAATGAAAGGCATTTTTTTAAGGGAATACATGAAGTGTTTACCTAAAGCAGCAGAGGTTCTTATTTGCCGGAATTTCTACATTCCTATTTTAGGAGGTCATTGCCAAAAAAGTCCAAAGGCAGAAAATTGTACCTGTGTTGCAGTGCTGTCCAAACTGCTCTGTAAAAAAAAAATAAATTCGATTATCTCTCTGGCTTGCATGTACATACCTATAGAAGATATGACTGTAATTGCAAATTATCCAGGAGAGATATGTTTTTTCCTTTGGGCCAGTCTTGTTTGTTTGCCTGTTTTTGGTGCGCTTCACATCGCCCATGCAGTCTGCTGATCCCTAGCAGCATCTGAGCTATGAGGCCATGGCACCCTTCTGTGGGCAGGGTTTCTTGTGTTTCTGAAATAACTGTGTCAATTGCAAAATAAACGAGGCAAAAGGGAGTTAAAATGTTGACACAAATAAGCCTGTTTTTCATCTCTTACCCTCTTGTTACCAATGGAAAAAAGAATTCTTTTGGACGTCAAGCAAATCTGTGCCTACCTTAAGTAGAAGCAACAAATTGTCATTTAAATGTATAAATGCATCAGGTTTCATATTTTGTGAATTTTGAGGGGATTGTCATGTTCTATAGAGCCTCTTTAGAGAGACTCACAGCTTCTATAACTGTTTTGAAACACAAATTGTGCTCCCCACTGCATATTTTTGTCACTGCTTTGCTGAGTGCCACTCTACCCACTCAGACAAGAATCTCAGTATGTCGATCAGCAGCTCTTTTCCCAAGTAACTCAAGTTTGCCTCTGCTTGCATCTTCCATATAGGCTAAGCCGTAGCACCACAAAGAAGTCCCTTGACAAATATACCTGCACTTTCTGCTCTGCTGTGTACCTGTCTTCTTCCCCTTCTGCACGTCAGAATATCACAGCTTATCAAATGAGAGAGCCCTTTCTGAAAGGAAAATGATGGTAGGCATTAGAGAGTACTGAAGAGGCTGATTCAATGCAGCACATTTGTCACAAGGCAGTTCTCTGTCATGTTCCCTCTTCTCTGTTCTTCTGTGTTTTCATCTGCTCAACAGCTTTAGCATCATCCATCACAGCTGTGCTGAGCAGCACCTCTTGCTTTTGGCCCCTCTCACTTGCTCTTTCCCAGTGCCTTTTGCATTTCCTCATTGATTTCTCAGAATGATTTAAGCTCCGTTCCCTGGTAAACTCATCCACTGCTGTCCCAACTGCACGTTTCTGATCCCTTCCTTGATCCCCATGTTTGTATCAGTATTGCCATAGCTACCTGCCTTCCCAGTATTGCTCCCTTGAGGAGTTCTACTTAAACCCATTGAATCACATGGTGACAGGAATTACATGTTACACAGAAATTTTATACTGCATAAACACAGAATCATCACGTTGAGAGTGAGTTGGTCCTCTAATTTGACCATGGGCAACCTGAAGTGTGTTTATCTTCACTTGTTTTTCAGGAATTCCAGAGTTAGGAATCCTGTGGCATCATGTGCTCAAGTATTTCAGTACTTCATTACCCTTTTTGCAAGATTTTTTTTTTCCACCCCTAAAATCTAAACCAGTTGGTGCTGCAGTGTAACCACAACCCTCTCCTACTGCTCATATGGCAGATGTGAGGAGCTCATCCTCCTTGCCTTCAAAGCAGCCTGTAAAGGCTCTTCCTTTCTGTGCCTTCTGAACAATCCCTCTAAAAACTGTAGCAGTGTAAGCATTACACCATTACACAAAGTTCCCAAATCATTCATTAATGTCAATAAATAGATATGTTCCATAGAAAAGGATTATTTTAAATCCATAGTATTTTTATCATAAGGAATGTTACCGTGACTGTTTCCTGCCATGGTATTGTATTCCTTTATATATTTCATTATGCATTTTGCTTCAGCTGATAAGTTTTTTAAATCTTGGATTTATATATATATTTTTTTCAAGGCTGTATAATAGGCACGAAACATCAGTTAAATGCACCTGGGTTTTTTAGGTTTCCTCACTTGTACAAAGTTCTTTTGTGAATAAGTAATTCTGTAAACAAATCAGCAGATTCACTTAGACTTGACCTTTAAATTCTTAAATGTGTAAATTAAGTATCAACATTTTTTATGGTTCATAGAAGCCACTAATTAAGTAGTACACGAATAACTTCAGAAATCTATGCTGTTGCTCCAACAGTCTTTGACTGTTGCTAATTACAATCTCATTAGTCCCTAATTTACTGTCAAAACATGTTCACAAAGTGTTTCTTCTTAATATGGCTAATATTTTTTCTATAGTAGAAATCTTGTTGGGGTTTGAGTTTCTTTTTCTTTCAGAAATGAAATACATCAGAACTGTTACTAATTTCCGCCTTTTCCCCACATATGATTCTTTGACATTGCAACTTAATAAATGAAAAAATACAGATTTATAGACAAAACTCCTGTTTACTCCAAAGAAGAAGCTCTTTAGAAAATATAAAAATCTTCTAATATATTCAGTCTATTTATTCATTCCTTTTAGAGACCTATTTAGTAAAACTGTTTTCTTCTCTTTTTTTTTTTTTTTCAACTTTTATGTTTCCAGGTTCACTCAGGAGAAAAAGAAACGTTCAATGAAAGAAATAGCATTCTTAAATACAAACATGGATGATCTGGGATTTACAAATATATTGACTAATGCTTTTAAATAGAAGCTATATGCAAAAAGCAGAATAAATTTTATGAGATCATGAAAGATCAAATGTTGTTATAGGCTTGCAGTCAAGTCTAGCAAATAATCAGTATTCTGAGAAAGGGAATGTGCATTGATGTAATCACTTAGAATAATCTCCAAAATAACTCTAATCCTGAAAATAACTTTTTTGAATTTGTAGAAGGATAATGAAAAAAAAAGGAAGTATTAGGTGAAATGCTTATAATACAAAGCAAGAGTAGATAAAATACCCTAAACTCATGAAAGTAATAAAATTTTGATTGTTAAAAAAAGTTTCTGTAAAAAATAAAAAAAGGTGATAAATGAAGTAGCACAATAGAAGCTATACATGCTGTTAAGACATAAAGATATTTTGCAGAAATGTAAGCACATAGGCACTCTGAAGTGGGATTTTAAATGCAGATGTTTTTTGGTTTTTTTTTTTCAAGAATTAGATACTTATAAAAAGTAGTGAAGCCTGAATTAGGGAGAATAGTATCAGAAATATCATTATGGCTTAGTAAGCAGAAGCTCTGAGTTGCTATGAACTGAACCAAGATCTAAGGGATGGCAGTGCCTGACAAATCCATTGCCCTGAGAATGTGTTCAGCTACCTCTCTCCTCTGGTTCTCAAGACTATAACTGATAGATATATATTTATTTACATTCCTCTCTGTGTCTTAATACAATCAAATATCTGAAGTATTAAAAATCCCTCTTTGTGGAATGCAAAAGTAGTTTGAAAAGTAAAAAAATCTAAACTATTTCTATGGTCAGATCTATTTCTGATGTCAATACTCTGATATCTGGGGTTTTTCATAAATGCCACCCATGCAGTGGCATTGTGCACATATTGGACAAGGTGTTCATTAGAGGTAGCCACATTGTTAATCACAGTAGGTGCTAATCAATTCTTTATTAATCAGAAGATTAAATCATGAAAGATTTTGTCAATGTTACGTTTTTTCATTATTTTAACTATATAATTTTACTTTACATGATTCAGAGCAATGTTTATTTTTGTGCCTGAGTTCAACATTTTGGAATTTCAGAAGCCTGTGGAAAAGCCTGTGGAATAGGGAACAATGAGTATGAATTTAGTTTGGTTTCTAACATTGGTTATGTTGGTTGGGTTGTTTTACAATGTTCTGAGTTGAGAAGAAGCAACAAGAGTATTTGGGGCTTATGATGTGATAGTAGAACTAACTAAGAGAGAATGTGAGATGCATATTCACATTTTAGGGGTTTGGTTAGGTTTGCTTTCTTTCTATCTTATAGCTCTTATACTATTAGGTAAATTGCCTAGGTATTAAGAAACAGCATTTTGCCCCAACTATTTTTGTCTGTTTGATGAAATAGCAATGTGTGTGCATATGCCAGATTGTGTAGCCAAAGAAAGAAGGAATGCTTCAGTGTTGGATAAAAGTGATCTCTATTAGATGTTGTTCAGAAAGGTTGTATATAATTAATTCATGTGTTTGTGATTCCTGATATAACATTATGAAACAAGAATGAGACATCTCATTGTAACAGCTGGGTGACTCAGTGCATGTAGAACTGATGCTGTTCTGCTTATGCTCAGGCTTCACACATGGAGTTGGCTGGCATTTCTTATACTGAGGGAGTAGGGACAGTGGTTTTTAATTTTTTAAGGGGGTTTTAGATGTGTGTGTATTATCTAGTTCTTTCTCATTAATCTGTTACAGTGAAGAATCTCAAGGTTCATTATTGTTTGTTTGTAGACATACAACAAAGTTGTGGCCTTTCTGATTTTCTTCAACCATCTTTTTTCAAATCTTTCAAAATGACAGCTTCCTCTGTTAGTGCAGGAATACCTTTCAAATGTGTATTTATCTCCATGTTATTCACTGTACTTAAATGTGTAGGGATAAGGCTGTGCAAAAATTATGATCTATTGCAGGGCTTTTTGCCTTCCTAAAGTTGATAAAATTCTAATAAAAACAGATGATAATTAGTTTTGTGCTAAGTAGACACTTTTTAACATGAAAGAAATAACAACAAGCATTTGTGAAGTGACAGCAGTATCCAAGCTGAAAAATTTTGATGATGCTTGTGAAAGTTAGGTGGGCAAAGACACATCACACACACCCAGTGGCATATGACAGGAGCCTTGTGCTGACACTGAAATCAGAGTAATCTTGGTCATTTTGCACTTCCATTCTAGTTTCACACGTGGTGTTTCACAACAGGCACTGACTAATGTGATAACCTCACACTAAGGTGCAGTGTCAGCCTTGAAATAAAAGGTGGAGTGTGTTGAGCTCCCAAAAGGTGCAGCAAATTAGCACATTCTGTAATGGGGTCTTGCTGTCATGGGATGAGAGGTTTATTTCCTCCAAATGGAAAAATATTCAGGCTCCTTAAAGATCTGCTTCTTGAGAGCTGCTTTATGTTTTCTGAGTAGGGAAAAATTAGGCAAAAATGTTGTCACGTTATAAAGCCATGTTGATAGAGCTATGTGAGGTTTATTTTCATATTTACTGATTAGAGTGGTAAATAAGAATAAATTATTCCAGTATTTATATTTGAGGGAATTTTTGCCTTCTTCCTACATAATTTTCATTTTTTTGCCTCCTCCTCCCTTAATTAATAGGGCATATACAACCACTTGGTGTTTTGTGTATGCAACACTGAAATTAAACTGAATGTTATCAAAAGCTGATAGCATATATATGTTTTTCCATAATCACTTGATAGGTGCATATGCACACGTGTAAATATATTGAAAAAAAAATAAAAGGAAGCAGCAGCCCTGGAAATGGCATCTGTTTCTACATGAGAAAGACGTTTAATCTAATTCTGCATAGTAATGAAGAAAACTCTTCTACAAGTATTTGTCTTGCATATAATTTACTGAAGTATCCAGAACTGAAGGAGAAGAAAGCCTAGAGTAGCTCTGGCTGTTTTCCTTTTGAACAAATAAAAACTTTTAGGAAGTTTTCCTTTTAGGCTTTCGTTAGGGTTTCTATATGCAACTGTTTTTCCTCTAAAGCAATACTTTCATCATAAGATGTATCTTTTAATGCTCTTCCACCTCACAGTTCAGTAAGAATGTGTTTTTTTGTAACACACTGTGTTAAGTGTGGTGATGTTTGGGACACACAGGACAGCATAGACTTTGCTGGATTTGATGAGGCAAACATGAGAATTTGTGGATAGAAGGAAGAATTCTATCAGCATGGATGTTCATGCATGCTGATTAAAAAAGAGAGCATTCATATCAAATCAAAGCAAAGGTGAATTTAACAGAATACCCTTTCTGTGACCTTGCCTGTTTCTGGATGCCTGGGGAAGAGTATGAAATGAGGACAGTTATGTACAGATACCACCTCTGAATACTATCCTTGCCTCCAGCAAACTGTGTCTTTCTAAACCAATGTTAATCCCTTTCTGTGTAATAACTGTTGTGAATCTTTTCCTCTCTAGCCATGTCCTGCTGTTCTTTGATACACACAACCACCTACAACAAGAAGTTTCCAAGTTGTTTTTACATGTTTTGGGAGAAACATCCTGGTTTATTTTCATTTTAATTGAAATTTTGTTCTGCTTATGTTTGAAAACTCTCCTCTGTTTATTAGAAAATGTTATAAATACTCAGTTAATGAAAAACAAAATTCATCCAAATCTTAGCATCATGGATCCCAACCACCTTATTTGTATGCAGAACTATTAATTCTAATCCCAGTTTGGCTTTACAACACCTTTGATCTATTCTGTTGTAAAAGATTTACAAAGATAATCTATTCTAACTGCCTGACCACTTCAGGGCTGACCAAATGTTAAAGCCTATATGCTGATAATCCAGATAGCAATCCAGCCTTTCACAGGGAACGGACCTCAGGAACGTCACAACACCCTGACAGGGACATTTTGAACATGCAGATCATCTCTTGCCCCTGGTGTTGTTTTTTGGTTTTTTTTCATCTTGTTTTCTTTTTGGTTTGGTTTGGTATAATTTTGGTTTTGAGTTCTTTTGTTTTGTTTTCCCACAGCATTAGTGTACTCATTTAAGCCACAGCTTCCAGGACAATTTACAGTTGTGAAGCAGATTGATTTACTAGCTATGCTCCTACTGTGCTTTTAGGACTGGTATTGGAGGAGTTCCCTAGGTCACAGTTCTGACCCTGGCATGATCATCAGAGCATCTCTAAAATAACAAGGGAAGAGGAGCATGCAGTCCTTCTCATGTCTCTGAAGGAGGACATCAACAGAACATACAGGGAAGCCTCTACCAGGAGTTTCTGCTTAGTCATTGTTTATTACTACCCAGCCACCTGCTAGTGTCTTTTGGGGCTCAGCTTGTCTGGATTGAAAATTGGGGCATTCTGGATTCATCTGGGGCATTTTCTGCAAGTGGTTCAAAAGTTGGTGTCATCATTAATGTGATATGGCAAGTTTGGGGGATGAGCTTCCCAAGTGCTAGTTTCCTTAGTCAGCGGATGTTGGAGTCGGTGTGCCTCTCACCAACTCCAGTTTTAAGCCAAACTTATAAATGGTGATATAAAAGTGAACCCCAAGGGATCAGAAGAGTGAAAAGAAAGCCTGAGGTGCATATATTCAGTTCAGTTACTTCCTGTTCTCTTTACTGGTGGTTGAAAGAAGCTTTTTCGTTCAATCCAAGGTCTGCAATGAAACGTTGACTACTGAAAAGAGGTTTGTTGGGGATGTTAAAGAGCAAAGGAAAATAAAGTCATCATGTTTCCATAAGCATGACAACAGTATGGCCTAAGTCTTCTCTGAGATATTTGTTTGGAAGAATGTTTTCTGGGTAGGGATTTGAGGGAGGGTGTGCATCTTTGAGATGTGGCTCAGTGCCCTTGACGACCTGCTGTAAATCAAGGGCCCAGAGCTTGTAGAGGTATGAGGTTTCCAGTCACCAGAGAGTAGCTCACACTGACTTGTGTTTACTGCCTCTAGCTTAGTGTCCCTAAAGCTAAATTCATTGAATGGCATCACCTCTCTCTGCAAAGCCTCCAGTTCCTCTCTTGCCATTCATTTTGTGAGTGTTAGCCTGTCTTTAGGTGCCGCAGTAGGACATTATGTGAACATTGAAGCCACTGGTCTTTTGATAGCATTAGGTGGTATAGGAATGTGCATAGAGGAGGCAAAGGCTGGTTGGATCATTTTTCATCTTGGACAGTCTCCAGAGATTCCATTTTGGTCGTGCTGTGAATGCAGTTGTGTGTACCCATTGGCTTGGATTAACTTCTGAGAACATGATTGACCTGTGTATTTTGTCCATCTCTTCCATGAACTACTGGAAAATAAAATCTATCTTGTAGTTGGTTTCTAGTACTCTGCAAGCATGTGATTTCAGATCAAGAAAACATTCCATGTGTGGGTATTAATCATCCAGCACCTTGGACATCTCGAAATATACAGACAAAAGCAAACTGGACTGTAAAATTGTTATATGTGTATATGTATATACACAAATATATGTGTGTGTGTGTGCTTCTGTGAGGCTTTGATGCTTGCAACCAGTGGATTGTAGCTATAGTCTCAAATAGCTGAAATATATTAATGGAGTTCTCTTTGAGAACATGATCTTTTTAACCAACTGAAAATGCCATTAAAAAAAAAAATTAAACATATTTTGAAATGTTTGTTCTCCATATGTATGTATCATGGAAACTTTTATTGTATTATCTCGACTTTGAAAGTAGTTCTGACATATGCAGTGTCAAAGAAATGCGTTATGTATTTCCCATGAACCAAAAATGCACTGTGATGGAATGTGAAAGCCCTTGGTTTTTTCAATGATTTTTTTGAATTCTGTGTGTTGAAGTAAATTTTCGGGGATCCAGTTCTGTGCTGTGCTATTAGAAGTAATAAATTCTTAGTTCACAGTATTTTTGAGAAATATAGATTATTTTAATGTGTACAGCTGTATCTTTTTCCATTACTTTTAGTTGATGTTGGTGGGAGAAAGGAAAAAACAACCTTGAGTTCTTCAGGATCAGGGCAAGTCATTTTCTTTGCTCCACATCAAGATAGCCAAACTGCAATCTCAGTGTTTTCAAACACTGTAGCCACAAAACACTTTTCATTCCCATTTTTTAAATAATTCCCTGTAGGTTTCACCATGTTTTCGGTTAAAACCCTAGGAGGTCCATAGGTATTAAAATCTCATTAAAGGCTAGAGTAATATCAGGAGTATGTAAGCATCATTGGATAGAAGTAGACTGCATGTATTGAACAGATGGATATCACAAAGTAACAGAAACAGCCTTCCTCCCTTGCTACTATTATATGTATGGGAGAAATCAACCCTTTAATGTCCAAAAGAGGGGATATATATGCCATTTATATTGAAATGTTGATGTAAGGCTTCAGTTAGGACCGAGTTATTCTTTGTAGATTTCCTCTAAATCACGCAGTACATTTATTGGGAACTCTTTGTGCCATCTGATAAAAGAGCATATAGCTGAATAATGGGGTGGGGAAGGAAATGTCCTTATTTTTGTTATGAAACTTCTAGGGTTTTATGTGATGACAGTGGGTCCATCTTTCTATGCTTTGCAAGAGTTTTATGCTTTTCAAATGTTTCTTGCAAATCAAAATCAAGACATCAGCCTGATGTTTTTGCAGCACAACAGAAATATGGACATCCCCTGTTAGAGAAGCAGCTTCAATTATTCTATAGTTTTCAAACCTTTGTGTTCGGAAAGTTTCAGATAAACAAAAAGAAGCTGAAGAATAATTGGAAGACATCATTTTATTACAAACCATTCCAGATGATTTGTATTATCTAAAGGAAACATATGGTAATTTTGTAGGAAATCTCTTGCATTGCCTTTGAGACTACTTCTTATTTCTGGTCTGCAGGTAGTGTAATACAGTTGACCTGTGTAGATGTTGATAGTGAAAATCCTGTTGGCTGTAAAGAGCGTTTGAAGTGAAACATGCAGTTAATACTAAATTTGCTTGGATAAGTGTTCCATTTCTTACAGAGAAATTATGAAAGCTGATATCGTTCCTAATAATAGAGA
Source organism: Cyanistes caeruleus (assembly GCF_971803275.1). Lineage (NCBI taxonomy): Eukaryota > Metazoa > Chordata > Aves > Passeriformes > Paridae > Cyanistes > Cyanistes caeruleus. The sequence continues at coordinate 125,585,671 of NC_141701.1, forward strand.
AAGGTCTGTTAGTATCTTGATTAGTGACTGAAACCAAGGTCTTAAAGGCCACCAAGGGAGTAGTAGAATCACTGTCTGAACTTCTATTGTTGGATTTTAGCTATTAGTGTTTGAATTATTGAAAAAGCAAAGCACTAAAAGAGCTGGGTTTTTTTTCAAATCGCTCACTGTAATGTGTATCTCCTTACTTAAAAATCAAAACATACATTCAATAAAAGCCACTGCTCTAAATAAATTTAATTCAGATTTATGAATCAGTATATTCAGTTACATCATAAAATGATACTCTCTGCAGCTTTAAATTAATAATGATTTGTAGACAGCATATGTTTTATTCTACCTTCCCTTAAAAGGCAAGAAAGCAAGTCCACCCACCAGCATGTTTCAAACCGCTTTTTATGTCATATTTTACTCTGTTAACATAGAATCATAACAGATTATTTAGATAATAATAGACTACTTCAAATTGATTTATGCTGGAAAAATGCTTCCTGGTCCATTGATGGTATTTTTACCTTGAGTTAACAGCTAACTTATATTCTGGACTTGCAACAGGTGTCTTAATTTTAATGCATGGTCAGGTGCTGTGGTCCAAACAGTAATGGGATCTGACAAGACCTTATAAACCACAGCTTTAAGGAGACAGTAGGAAAGATGAGCAGCATGGCACCCATATGGCCACTCACTTAATCACCAACAGCTAACATGGGGTCATAATTGATGCCATGGCTGTGGCAAACTGCCAGGGACGCTTGGAGTATGGGTCATCTGGCAGGAAGAGCCGCTTCTGCAGATGCCTTTTGCCTGTGGGTCAGGCTCAGGGTGCTCCTTGGCTCCAGCAGTACCCGTGTGACTGGAGGAAGCCCAATCTCACATCATTCCACCGTGCTGGTGCTGCAGGGCAGGGTGTGGGCAGTGTGCTCAGGGTGGGGTGTCTGCAGCAGGCTGTCACGAGTGAGTGAGCAAATGCTCCTGTGGACGGCTTTAGGTGTTCTGCAACAAAACCTTGCACTAAGTTGTGTGGATTGCATAATCACTGTCTGTTTTCAAAATGATTAAAAATTCCTAACTGAAGCAAGTAGGTTTTGAGACAGTTGAAGACCTGCTACCTACAGTAGCAACTCCAGAAATAATTAAATTGGGGGGGGGGAGGGGGGTGTTATTTGTGAAATCCACTGTTTTTAGTTCTTTCCCTTTTCTGGTTGGCTGTTGAGACATTTCTTCTTGCCTTTCATATTGTTGCAGTACCTAAGTTCCACTTGCTCTTCTTACTGACTCTTCCCTACAGTTTTCCCTTTTTCTTTTTGACATAAACATTGCCAGAAAAACCCAGCAAAACAAGCAATCAAAGAAAAAACATTTGTCCGACTAACATTCTTACAGTTGTCAAGTTGTTTATTCTGTATGTGCATTGTGCATATCATGTGAACTCTGTGGAGTAGCACCTGGACACTCAAGGTCTCTGAGATCACACATCTGGCACAGGAAGGTCGGGTGTGCTTGGATCTTAGAATAAAATGAACATAAGTAATTGAATGCATCTTCCAGAAAAGCATCTAGTTTCAATCTCAAAGTTTCTAGGGAGAGAATTCTGTCTTCCTGGTGATTTGTTTGAATGGTTGAAAGAAAGATGTCTCCTTTCTGATTTGAGTTCCTTTTCTATTTCACAATGCCCTGCCTAAGATAGATTTTACATGGTCCTATCCAAAACTAGTGAAATTCTGGTTGACTGGCATGAAGTCAGGTTTCTTACTGCTATAACCTTCTACTATGGAATATCTTTATTGCCTTTAAAAATATAACTGGAATGAAGAATGCAGAGCTTGCTAATTAAACAGAGTGCGGTGATTTGCATATAATAAGGAGATTAATGTGGTTGGCAGTATATTTTATTCTCTTTGCTACCCAGCTGACTTGTCTTTCTTTCGGTGGTGCCATACTGGGTTGAGCTTTCCTTTGCTCACAATAACCTGCTGTTGAGAAAATAAATGTGCCCTTCTTAAAGTGTGACTATTGTCTAGATGTCTGTGACTATTTTTCACTGCAAGGAGAAGAAGCATCCTAAATAGTACTACTGTAAGTTAAGAAGAGGGACAAAAAGGCTTTTGGACCAACAATTCAATGGTGAGGTCAAGGCAGACTAATTTAAATGTGGCTGTATTTGATTTATAATTATTTTATGATACTTCCCCATGAGGCAATTGTTGTTATCCAATCATAAATTTTATATTTGAAAAGGAAGTCAGAGCTTCTCCAGTTCTCCAGTAAAATTGGAATTGAGTCAAATTCTACATTATGATGGAGACTTAGGCAAAATTCAGGTGTGTCCCTGCTTGAACACATTGCTTCTTCCATCGTGCATCTGAAGAAGGTGAGAGCAATTTTTTGGTTGTTAATGCAGCTTGGATGGATAATTACCTATTGTACATCCTCCAGAAAAATAAATAGTGGCCATATGATCACTGTCATATTGTGACATTGAAATTCCCATAACAGGTTTTTGTCTTTGTTTCTGAGCCCAGTGAACATTTTGATATTCATAAGTTTTTAAAAATTATTAGGAATGCTTCTTAGTCACTCTTACCCCTTTGTAGAGAGTCTCCTTGAGAAAAAAATGACCTTTCTGTTTTTCAGGGCCTTTTGAAGATATTTCAGCATAATTCAGGCTGATAAGTATCTTTGCATCACTGCTTGGCAAGGGGGACAGTGTTTCTTTGTCCAACACTAACCTTCCTTCTCTACTCATTATCTCTGGTGAGGGTTGTTTTAATTGAAGTTATCCCTTTGGAAAGATATCTCCAGTGCAGTTCATTATTGATTTTGAAAGATCTGACCTGTTAAAATTTCCTTGCCAACCTTCTTTCCTGAAGGTGAATTAAAATAGAGAATGACATTTCTAATTTCCTAAGTGATGCAGCCAAAGGAGCTGTGCTAAAGTGGTATAATGTTATCTCAGTCTTTTAAAGGGATAGGATTTGTTATTTAGCTTAGTGAGACTTCTTGGGATGTGCAGCAATAGCTTTCCACTAAGGTATTGTTGCCTTCTGGAATGGCCTTTAATGGAATATTGTTATACCATAAAAAGACACTCTTGGCGTTTCTCTCTTTCTTGAAGCTCTGTTTCAAGTTATACAAGGCATTCAGGTATGATCAATCATTAGCAAAATTTAAGAATGCGAAGTAAATTAGTTACCTACCTAGAAATTTGATTGACCTGAAAACATAGCATCATTTAAGCAGTTTTGATGACCTGGATTCTGTGGAAAATTATCTCAATAATTTCCTCCTGTAAATCGAATTTGCAAAAAGATTGATCCTTCACTACTTAGAAAATGAGTTTATATTTGTTTAATACTTTGAAGGAATATATGGAATATATAAGGAATATATACTCCAAGGAATACTTGGAGGAAGAGTTTTAAGAATGAATATAAGTATACAATTCTCAATGAAGCTTAAACTATGATATTTAGCACTTGTGGTAATCCATGAAGAGTGCATATTAAGATTTCTCAATGTATAATTTTAAATTTCTTCTGCCATTTTGTATCTGCCACATTTCTTTTTATACTCAACTGGATGTAGTAATTATAAAAAAACATTTAGGAATTAATTTCTAATGTAGTTAATAATTAATGAAGTGCTAGTACGTGTTGCACATTTAAGTTTATGGTAATTGTCTATTAGTTATGTTTTAAATTCTGTAGTTGATTTTTCATAATAAATTGTTCTTCCTGTTAGTTTTCTGATAAAGGATCTGTGGCATGGAATTAAATAGCCATTTCTAGAAGGTACAGACTTTATTAAAATGCCTGTGATTCATGGATTCCAAACCATAATAGAGAGTATTTTCTTGCTGTCTGCTTTTATAAATGCATAATGTCCTTAAAGTTTCATATAGTGCTTTAAGCTTTGGCATAGTGAAGTTAGCAAATTTAGGGGATTCTGGAATCTCCTAACCAAATACTGACTTTGTGACTTTCAAGTTTCAAATTGATGTGTGTATTTCAGAGAGTCACGTAACAGATGAGGTTGGAAGGGAGCAGCAGAGGTCACCTTGTCCAAATATCCTGTTCAAGCAGGGCTACCTAGAGTCAGTTGTCCAGGACAGCTTTTGAGTATCTCTACATGCAAGACTCTCCATCATCTCAGTTACCCTCTCAATAAAAGTGTTTCTTGACTCTTGTGGTTTAACCCCAGCTGCAACTATGCCCAACAGAGCAGCTTGCTTTCTTTCCCTGTTGAGATGAGGGAGAGGGTTGGAAGGAGAAAAGTTTGAAAATTTATGGGATGAGATAAAGACAGATTAATAGGTAAAGCAAAAGTCATGTGCACAAGCAGAGCAAAACAAGTTCATTCATTCATTCTCCTCTTCCCATGGGCCCGAAGTTGTTTTGTCATCTTTAGGAAAGCAGGGAATCTGTCATAACTGAGGGTTACTTGGGAAGACAGGACATTCTGTGCATCCTTCTTCCCCAGAAATATATCAACTCATAGAATATATTGAGATGGAAGGCACCCACTGGGATCATCCAAGTCCAGCTCCTAATGCTGAGCATGATGCCATATGGTGTGGAATGTCCCTTGGATCTTTTGGGTTCAGATGTCCCAGCTGTCTTCCCACCCAACAGCTTATGCACTTCCAGTCTCTGCTGGTAAGGTGGTGTAAAGGCTTTGACTCTGTGTGGACACTGTTCAGTAGTAATGAAAGCATCTCTAGATTATCAACGCAATTTTCAGCACAAATCCGAAACATAACCCTTTGTGAACTACTATGAACTATGTAGGAAATTAACTCTATTCCAGCCAAAACCTGACTTCTGGTGTCCAGGGGGAACCTCCTGTCTTTCAGGTGGTGCCTGTTACCTCTGGTCTTGTCACTGGGCGCCAGTGAAAGAAGCCTGGCTCCATCCTCTTTGCACATTTCCTTCAGGTCTTCCTATTTTGTGGAACAATAGGTACTGCCATGTTTTATCTCAGCACGTGATGAAATGGTCTCTAAGTTTCTGCTGACCGTGAGAATTTGGCAGCAGTCAAGATTAGATTTAAAATATTCTTTGTTAAGTATAATGGGTACTTTTCAAAATCCTGCTGTAATGTGAATGTTACCTGCATTACATTTGCTTGCCTTTCACAAAGGCATACTTGGTAGAAGAAATACTGTGTGTTTTATCATCTTTACTGGATGAGCTTCTAGAGTTGTGGCTGGCTTTCTGGAACAGCAGAAACCAAAGGATTATTTCCTTTCTCCCTCTCTCTACTTATTTTAATAGCAGTTATAACTGCCACCTGCCTACTATGTTTTACTTTATGTTAAATTCTCTGAAAGAATTTCTCTTTCCTGTAGAGTTTTTTGTTTGTTTGTTTGTTTGTTTTTGTAAATATCTGATTACTACCTCATGGTACATATTATATCAAATTTTAATTTAACAATGCCTGATGAAAATCTAAGGTTTCTTGAAGGCTGAATGAGGATCAGGATAATAGTAGTGACAAAAAGTAGTTCCAGAGGAGTAATCAATAACATTCCTCACTGCTAAACTCACTTCTTCAGCACAGTTTTCAAAGAAGTAGCAGATCATTAGACAAAAATTAATTTCTTGGTTTTGCCTTTTGGAGACAAGCATGCAGTTTGCTCTGACACTGTGTAGTATGTGTGAAGTCTCCTAATACATCCTTTGCCTCTCACCTTCTCTTAACTGGCAGGATTCCCAATGTAGTAATCAAATAAATCCTTCCAAATCTACACAAGCTTTAAGGTGATGCTAAAGAAAAAAGTTACCAGTCAAGCATCTGTTAAAAGATTCTGCTGTTACTTATAAAATAATCTCTCTGAAGTAGCTAAAATTCAAAGGTAGTACTGGCAGTGGAGAGGTAAGTGGGTTTTGTGCTAGGAGAGAAGACTGAAGCAAAGGTTGGTTGCTGTGTTTCTGTCTCTGTTTCTTTGATGGGTGAGAGGAATTTTAAGATGTCTTCTAGATATTTCTGATAGTATTCTTCTGATACAGTCCTTAAAATACTGGTGTTCATTTAATTTTTCTGTAATAGTGATTCATTGCATTTTAAATAGGACATCTTGGGTTCTTGTGATAGATCAGTGTGATAACATCAGCTCAAGTTCATGTATTTTTAAGCAGCAATCCCTGCTGTGATTAATGAGGATTTCTCTTTAAAAGCCAATATTATGATATAGTCTAAGGTACTGAAATAACTGCCTACACTAATATTTCATATTAATTATTTTTAAAACAAAAATTGAGAAAAGTACTTACACAAAAGGATTTTTAAGATATATTTCCAGTATCACAAAAATAGACAAGACCGCTTACTTAACACAATTCTGCAACACATTTGCCAGATGGAAGTACCTAAGTAATAGTCACTTTCTTGAACTAATTCTTTCTCCCAGTTGTGTCTGAGTGAAAATGATTGATTACAGGGCATTCAGATGAAGACATTGCTTATTTTGCATACATTGCAGTGACAGGTATCATATGGTCCTGACATGATTTCTTCAAAACTAATATAGATCTATTCTTGTCTGATATACAGTGGCACCTGTATTTTGAGCATATCCACAAGACTTAGTTGCCTTGCATTCACAGAGTTTTAAGCATGATATCTGTATGATGAATTCACCACAGTTTTAGGGGAAAGTTGCCATTTAAAATGGAAAATGGGTTTCAAAGGAATTTGGCAAAATGCAGATGATAATGAATAATAAATGAACAGAGGATATGCTTTGGAGAATGTATCTCAGCAAGACATAAAGTCTTAGTGCACTTCAAAAGAGTTATGACTGAAATGTTATTTAGCCCAATAATGAGGCAATTTAAATAATGAAATATTTAAAGGTAAATAAAGATAATTATATACATTTGACCCTTTGCATAATGTTCTGTATATGCAATTTCATTAAACTTTCTTTGCTCCAATGAATTAGAAGAAAGCCAAAAGGATGACAGGTGCATTGCATTATTTAAGAGATATTCATTAAGGTCAAATCTGCTATTTTATTTCATTCCATTAGTAGCAAAGAATGCTATAAAGAATCCAGAGATACCTTCATATTTGATCTTTGAAAATCTGTATTAACTCTCTTGTGGCCAAGGAGTCAGAGGGAAGACACAGATGAGAAGTGTACATGCTGTGCTCTATGAATAAGATTTCTGTAAAGATTAATAAAAAGTATCAGTTTATCATCTGGGCTTCTTGCTTTTTTATTAAAACACACTGTTCAATACAACTGGGATTTAGAGCAAAACTCCAGGGAAAGATACTGAGTAAACTGTGTGCTTCCAGAGATAAAATGACAGAACATGTATTCTTACTGCTATTATTGTACACTGTTCTTGTTAATATCTCTAACAGACTTTAAAAATTCATTTTGATGTCCTTGCCTTGCGCTGAAGAAGCTGTAGTGCAAGGTGACAGAAGTGGTATACACAGATCATCCTGCAGGCTAGTAGTGGGGCTGAGTACCTAAATTTTTTTATGATTTCATGCAACTGAACTGTAGTGTTTTCTTGTAATCAGCTTCTGGCTGCCTTGTCTGACATCATACCTTGCAGGAAGTCTGACATTTTAAACAAGTCAGTGTGCAAAAATACTGTATTTAATTTCTGATTTATGATTCTAGTAGCCTAGTTGAAAAGCTGTAGCCTGTTCCTGAAAAGCTGTATAAGTGAATTTCTTTATTTCTCAGTGGATGGGGTTTTTGACTTGTTTGCCCTTGGCTAATGTAAGCAGAGCCTGGAATTACAAACCACTGGGCTGGCACAAGCGTGATGGCCTGTGCTGACGGACGTACCCTGTGGTTGCAGCAGCCTCACAACTAGCACTTCTGGCCATCAGCACCACAGCAGGAGGCTATGATGAACAAGGGAAAGAAATCAAAGGGCAGAAAATGAAACAGAGGCAGGAAAATAAAAGCATTCACTTGGTCTTGATGAAAATTGAAACAGAAATACTCCTTTTTTTTTTTTTTTAGGCATCACTCAGTGTGTGCTAAAGAAAATCACATTTAACAAACTGAATTGCAAAATTATTTATGAAAGAAATTAAATCTGATTTAAAGTCTCTGTTACCACTTCAATATGACTTATTATCATTAGATTACATGAGACTGCACAGAAATAAACTCTCCTGACATTACCAATGTCAAATTGGTGCTGCAACACATGCTGATGCCCAAAGTGTCATGACAAGGACTAATAGTGTTTTACAATAAATACAAGTTGGGATTCACTCTGATGAAAAGTAGAGGGAAAGCCTCTTTTGGTTAAATTAGTGCAAAAATCTGCATTTCCTCATATGGTCAGTGAGAACACTTACTTGAGAGTGAGATTCTCAGGTTATGTGAGATCTTATCTCAGCAGCGTTTCAGTTAAAATTTGCTTTAAGATTTGTGGGTAAATTGAATATAAAATACTTACAGGAAGATGTGGTGGTTTCAGTTGAGAAAATAGTGAATCTTTGTTCAAAACCAAGGAGAAAACTTCATCTTAATCTATACAAATCAAATCCTCCTCTTTACTAGGCATTGGATTCTGAATTGATTTTCTCAGTAACTTATCTCTTAAAATCAGATTCTGACAGAGACAGAGCTGTAAAATTCTATGGGGACACAGATAAGAATAATTCATGGTGATGTTTTTTGTTACATGTATTATTATAAGGCTTTCATTGTAAAATGATAATATTTACTCATGATTACAGTCTGAATAATAATTGGGAGTAACTGCTGATTTCATGGATTTACTTGTAATTGGCCCTGCTGTTCATGGGATTGGTTTGGGTTTTTTTTGTGTTTCTTTGCCCACTGCATAAGAGAAAAATAGGTTAATTACATGTGCTTTCTATCCTTACATTTCTGGTATTTCTATACATTTTTTGTCATTACATTCTGGTAGCATGAAAAAAAACCCAGTAAATTTAGGAGTTTCTAATACGAGTTCCAAAACTGATCTTACTTAGAAGGTGGATGAAGAACACGTGGGTTTTCTTTATCTGATGTCCATGTTAAAGTATTATTCATATGAGGAAGTTTGTTCCAGCATGTCTGGTGTGGTGTGTGAGCTGGAATTGATGGGTAGCTGGGAGGGTACCAGGGGTACCAGATATCATGTATGCTCACCGTGTTTGTGCACCTCCTTCAAGCTCCAGCTCTTTGTTGCTGGGGTGGGTATGCCTTCAGCCTGACCAGTGTAGCTGCCTCACAGGGGAGAGGCACAGCAGCTTTCAGAAGAAAACCAAAAATCAGAAAGATCAGAAGAAAACCAAAACAGACGTGTGGCAGAGATACAAGCAAAGGTTAATAAAAACCTTTCATCCAGCTTACAAAGCCTGCAAGAGTGTTTGCTATGTATGAGAGTCATCATTTTGTCAGAAGAGCGTTATCTGGCTTTTCAGCCTGCAGTGTGACTAGAGAGGCAACAGGAGAGCAATGTGAGGGATATGTTAGAATGGTTTAGCACCACCCATAATGAAACTAAGAAACAATCATGAACTGGCTTTATATGTAAACAGACTGTTGGCTAGAAGAAACTGTATTCAATATCAGAAGTATTTATTCCAACATGACTAGAAGCTCAAAGCAATGTAATTGCTTTGTAGAACATAGAAGCTTCATTTTTCTTTAAACCATGCTGCTTCAATTCAATATTCCTTTTGTGTATTCATTTAATATTAATTTTGTCTGCTACTGCTATAGTATGTAAAGGGAAAATGAAGAGTGAGAGGAATTTGTGCTAAAGAAATTTGGAGGAAGAACTGTTTTAAAACTGAATAATATTTTGGGAATTTGCTTAAGTTTATAATAAGCTTAAAGGAGTTTATTTCTTTCCAGGTGATAACAAAAACACAAAGCCAGATAGTTCTGTACTGTGAGCTGTCAACCTTTCATACTTGTGTATGTGCCAGCACATACTTCAGAAAAACATGTTGCACTACTAGTGCGAGCTGAAGGCTCTTGATAACTTTGGTGCAGATAGCAATTTTCAGGGTGTTACGCCGCTGTACAGTCAAATTACTTTGGGCAGAAATGTGTTATGAAAATTGTGGATCCTGATGCAGTTTATTTTAAAAATTGAATGTGTACAGCCAGAGCAACAAAATAAATATTAAACAGCGACAAATATAAGAAGGTGGTTGAGGGTATTTTAATATAAGTGTTGAATTAGGTTCTCAGCCCTGGCTGTCTAGGGCAGATGAAAAACTAGCATTATATTAAAAAGAGGAGAAAAAAATGGAGACCATTCAATTTCTTTATGTTTGTTTTCCTTTGTTGTTTTTCTTTGTTTATTTGTTTGAGGTTTTTTTTGTACTGTAGAAATAGATACTTTTTAGCCCCTCTCCATTTATAAGAAATGGAAAAAATAGTCAATATCTATTATAGTTGTCAAAATATTAAAGCACAGAAAAAAGCACAAAGCAGCCAAATAACCTCTCTACCAAGTGAAATGTGTTGTTAAAATTGCCATGAATTAGTCTTAGACTCACCAGTTTTCTTATGTATTAAATTTACTTTCCTCTTTGCTGGAAGAAAATAAACATTTGGGTCTAGTAATTGTGAGGTTCTAATATGACAGTGCTGTTAGGGAAATACTGAGTTCTGCCTTTTGTGATGTTGATGTCAGAATTTAAAATAGTATGGTTACTCCTGGGTTTGTATCATGGCTGTTACATTCATGATTTTTAGAGAAATTTGAAAACAGATGGATAATATTAATTACCATACCATGAATAGTATCAGGAACATGTGTGAATGTATTTTCCCAGTGGATATTAATAGAGGAAAAAATAAAAGGGCTCACATTTTATTAAGTGCCTTAATAATTATGTGCACATCTAGAAAGATAACTAAGAGGCTGATTTTAATATGCTTTGATTTGCCTTTTTTCCACTGTTTGAGGTACTCTGGAAAGCTGGGGAAACAATGTGCAATTTATAAATTAGTTTAATTTGTATTACTTTTTAATGGTATTTTTTTGTATTTCATTGCTAATTTGAGAAATTTCAACAAATTGTTCTTTGGATTCTGAAATTCTTTAAATTGCACTGTGGCTTATGTTGCACTCTTGCTTATGCTATTAGAAAAAAAAAAAATGGTCAAAGAGTTAAATAAAATGTAGGCATATTTGATAATTCATTATATTCCTCTGAATCACAGGTGTTATGTTTTATAATGTTGAGAATCCTTTCTGTTTCTATCTCTCTTCTATATCCTGAATCCATTTTCTTTGATGCAGACACTGCCTTGCATGTTCTTTTCAACCTCTGAAAGAGGAGCCAAGAAAGACAAAAGCATTAAATAGAGATGGCAGTCAAGGTGATCCATAGCACTCCTGCAGGGGAAAATTTGCTGGCAAACAGAGCAGGCAGCAAGTCATACAGCACCCAGGGAGTCCTGCCACGGCTGGGAAAGACACAAAAATGAAGGTTTTGTCTATCAGTGCTCTTTTACAGTGTTGGCACTCCCAGTAGTATAAATTATAGAATCTGTCTGTCCAAATGCAGCCAGCATGTGGTGTTGGCAGCATATCAGACTCTGTACTTAAGAGGGAAAAAAAAAGTTACCAGTAATTTATCTAAAATTACAGCACTTTGCTGTATTAGTTTTTGCCAGTGTGATAGGCAATGTGTTTCTATCAGTGAAACTGTTCCCTGTTTAGACTTGCACAATTAGCTACTGCCTGTGATATAAATATTTGTTGCAGCAGTGGTGTTTTTTCCTTTGTTTAAAGCAGATACAGATAATACAGGTATACTGTACCAACTTACAGACCTGCTTATCATATTTGAATTCAGCCAAGCGGATCTGCAAGTGATTTTGGCAAAGCTCTGAGGCTGCTGTATTCTTAGTGACCTGCTGTTCATCCAGCTCCAGCTCCACTGTCAGGAGCTGCAGTTTGCATTCAGTGTCATTTTCTGAGTCCTTCAAATACTTCTTGATCTGTGTCTTTTTGACCTCTCTTGAGATTTACTTCTTAGGCTTGAACTCTATCTTGTAATACTTGTGTCCTTCTGACTCAGCCCTGTATCCCCCAGTTAACCTTTTTTGCCCTCTTGACAACACTTTCATGATACAAAGAAATTTGAGGTCTCCAATATTAGGTGAGGTTAGCTTGTTTCTGAACTTAGAAAGAGTAGATTTTTGCTAATCAGTCTCACAATAGTCCCATTAAATACAATCCTCTCAAAATACTGAAAACTAAGCTGCTCATTGTCTCATTCAGTCTGAGTCTCTCTCCCTGGCATTAAACTGTTAATGCTACTTACAGGCACCAAACCAGTAACATAAAATGGGTCAAAACCAGTTCTCACGGAAAGTACAGCAAAATTCAGTTGAAATCAGTGCAACCCTCATTTGTTAAAAATGCAATGTCTTGCTCAATGCTTTAAGATGTGCTTGGAGTTTAATGTTTGAGGATAGTTGGGGGATTATTTTGTCTTTCTTTGTATTTGTATGAGGAGAGCTCAAGGGATTTTCACATAGCCTTATTTGTCCTGGATCAAAGTTCAAAGTAAGTTCTTTTTAAAACAGAGATAATTTTAATACCTGAAACAATATTAAAATTTGCTATATTAAATATACTATATTACATACAATAATAGCTTACTTTGTTCTCAGCTGCAAAACTGTCAGTGCTTTAGTGAGGGTTTAGTTTTCAGTTTTTCTCTCCATTGTGATAAGTCCCTGAAATTTCAGAATAAACTTGCAGGAACAGTTAATTCACTTATGTTCCTGCTATCTAAAAAAATAAATGTTAATCCCTCAGAAGCTTAGAGGGAATCTTAATATTGTATTTTACAGTAATCTCTTTAGAAGACAAAGAATTACAAATGACATTTTAAACTTACTGAGACTTCAGTGACAACTCCCAGAACAAAAAGTTGCAAGCTTCCTATTTATTTCTGTAACTGCCGTTTGTAAAACACTGATTAAATAAAGAGTGGATAAACTATAGTATTTTCATGAAACAAGTTCAGCTCACTACAGGAAAAGTATGATTCATTCATCTAAGTATGTTTAGAACAAATCCAGAGGAAAGCTATTTTGCATTCACAGCAGTAGCCTTTTTTTCCCAGTGTGAGATGGTTTGAGTGCCCATGCATCCCATTGGCAAGGCGTGTCTGGATCAGCACACAGCAGGGACAGCAGAGTGTCGGTGTGAAGACTGCTTCGGTGGAGAGAACCTAAAGAATATTCATAAAGGCCAAATTAAAATATTATATGAGGCCTTGATTAGGCTTGACAGGTTTCCTAAAGACATTCTTGTTGTTACTAGTGCTTACCATCAGCTGAAGATTTGTGAAAGGGCAGCCACCCCCCACCTCCTGCAGCTTTTAAGTAATGGTGGGTGAGACTCTACACTGTGTTCTGCTGATCTTTTTCATTCTGAGTTGCATATGTATGCTGCATTAGTTTCTGTGAAGTTAATTTTATCCCAAAATGTCCTATTTACAAATACAGTGGTAAACGTGCCCCTAATGATTACATGATATAAAATAAACATAGCACAGGTAACCTGCATGTGATTTTCTCATACTTCTGAGAATCATTCAAAACTTTAAAGTGGATTAGCAATACTTTATGATTCATTTATTTTATTTTTTGGAAAAGTCACAAAGCCCCTTTACACATTTCAAAGGCATTTATTTTGCTGTTTTCCTGTGATTAATTTCAAAAGACAACCATGTCTCATCTTGAAGCTTGCAATGTTTTTGGGGCCAGTTAATTTAGAAGGGAATTATTGTAGGCTCTTGAAAACTGGGAGAGAGATGGGTAGTTGTAAGGAAAATTGGAGAGAAACTTCTCCCTCTCTTTTTGTGACTTCCCCACACAAATGCATAGCTACAGCATTCCTCAGTGAGTGCTTGAGGTTGACTACAGTGGCTTGTGGGTACAGGGAAATGTGGGTAACTTAAATAAAGATTTCAAAGTGCACAATTGAAATATAACAGGAATGTTGGTTAATGTGGATGGGAAAAGTTGTTTTCAAAAGAAAAAAAATTGCTATTCTCAGTATTATTTTCGTCAGAGCAAGTTTGGTCAGGTGTGGAAGCACTTTAGTTTTTGAGGAAGCTCATTTAGGACAAAGCCTAAACACATCCTTGCCCCAAAGCTGTGGCTCCCTTTTAGACACTGTCATAATAAAGGGCTGTACCGTAGAGTGAAAATTTAAGCTTTTTTGTGTACTTGCAGTCTCTTTCACTAAGTGGGTTATTTTGTCTTTAAACTTAGGAAATAGCTTAATGTAGATAAGAGGGAGGGTCAGATGCATCACTAAGGGCTTTGTGTCGACATGCACACGAACATAGAATTACAGTCTGCTCAAAGGGTCATGTAAATGTGATTTGTTTTGGTACTCACCTGTAATGATTTATTGAAATGTTTGAAATGTTTTACTACTTCTCAGAACAAGCAAAATAGTGCAATCTACTACATGAGTCTGTCTGTACATCTCATCACTGCTTTGTATTCACTTCTGAAAACAATGTATTTATAATCTAATGAGAGAACTTATTTTTGCCCAGTTAGCACAGTCACATAACAGAGTTTTTGTTCAAATTTACATTTACAAAGGCACTATTTATTGCATCAAGGCTAAAATTTTTATAGTTTTCAGTAGTCTGAAACCTGTCTTATAATCAGATTGAAGATAGTTTGATGATAAGCATGTTTTTTAGGTACAATGTGACTTTTTTGATTATTGATGAATGGAGATGTGATAGAATCCCAAGTGGGCAAAATTTTCATCTGGGGTACAGTAATGACCTGATCTTTAAAAAGAGGGATTTCTTCATTGAACACACAAAACATACGCAAGGTGTACCGACATGGTAAGGTAGAAATTTGTAGTTTGCAAGATGAACAATTTATTTCAAGCATGATTACTTTTTATATCTCTGCTCTAGTTGAAGATTTTCTGCAGTCTTTATTTTTTTTAAAAAAAACAGGTGTTCAAAGTGATGCTTTGAGGAAATTGTATCTCTCAACTCAGGGTAAATACACCCAAATTAAATACAACAATGATTATGCCATTTTTGGAAGGCTAGCTAGAGATAAAGTAGTGCAGTCTTGCTGAAATTGAAATGTGTTTATATTTGATATACATTCATTTTTCTGGATAGCTAGCTAGACCTTCACAGCTATAATTCAAATTTAATTTGCAAAGAAATATGGAGGAGTTTCCATGGGCTGAATCTGCCAGCTGGTATTGCTATTTTCATCCAGCTAGTGTTCATTCTCAGGGTTTTAGAACTACAAGTGAGCTGTTCAGCCACAGTGTTCACAGTGTTAGAAAAGAGACAGTGAGGAGCAGAGGCTAAATATATGGTCTATCATCAGCTCATTCCCAAACTGGTGCTGAAGTTAATGTTGGATGAACAGATGAAAATTGTGTGGAAGCCAATGAGAGTTTCAAAGCTCATGGGAATCAGTAATAAGATGTGGCCATGTATTCCTTCCAGTCATTCAATAAGAAGATGTTGTAAATAATTAGTATCTGCCATAGTTCATTTCACTTATTCCTGTGCAGTACCAAAATTATGCTATTAACCTGCTTTGAAAATAGCAAAGGCTCAGCCTGGCTTCTTCAACAGCTTTACTCACAGAAATAGTCTTGTACTGGGGTCATTCAGGTGAATGAGGATTGTTTGGCTTGGCCCAAGTTTCTTCACAGGACAGAGCACTTCTCAGTCAGAGAAAATGTCTTCTGCGTGATCAGGTGCCTGCAGATAGACAGGTTTTCTTTGATAAATAGTTGCAGGGGTTTTTTTATGAATTGCTTATTATTTTGCTCTTTTATGGTAAGTCAACTCACAGTGTCTATGGGGGGAGATGTTAAAAAACCTGAAAAATACGGGATTTTTGACTTGTGGATTTTGTGTGTTGAACTGGGTGAATATTACAGTTTTTAATAATGGAAAAAGCAACTACGTCATCTTTCAAGGATATAGGCTTTTATTTATTTTTGTTGACATTTATTATAACAACATGTTTCATGTCAAATATTACCATAGGTCTTGGAGATTAAAGAAAATGGTAGGAACAAGTTACTCTAGGGACATTCCGATTGGACACAAGAAGAAACGTTTACAATAAGAATAATCAGAAGTTGGAATAATCTCCCCAGGGAAGTGATAGATTCCTCCACACTGGACATTGTTAAGATAAAGTTGGACAGGGTGCTGAGCCATCTAGACTGTTCTTTTGCCAAGAAAGTTTTGACCAGATGATCCTTGAGGTCCCTTTCCCATATTCTATGAATCAGTGATTCAATAGCATCTTTTATTTGGAGAGTTACCAGCTGGTATGTCTCTGTCTTGTTCTATTCTATAATAATATCACAGATTGTGTGGAACGAACATTTTTTAACTGGATTTTAATTTTTATTTTAGTTAATAAAGACTAGAAGTGGCCTACTTGAATTTGCTGCTGTTTTTCAAAATGTATTGTGTAGTTCTCATTTCTGTATGCAATATGGAAGAGAACACAACATTAATGGCATCAAGGTATAAAGTGTAGTGCAGTAGATATGTGAAGAAAAAAATTAAACAGTCCAGGAATTATCCACTTATTCAAGTGGATGAGAGAGATCCAATTCATGCCTTCAAGGGAAGAGCTTTTGGCCCCTACCTTGGCAGAAAAAAACTAAGTTGTGGATGTGATTGCTTACTTCATGGTTCTTTAATGTGTCTAATTCATGTGTATGTTCAAGAATTATTCAATATTAAATATTCAGCTTGTCTGGCATAAAAAGTGAAATGTATCTGTAATCATAAAAGCAGTAGATGAAGAGTAATCCCGTGCTTGTATTTTCAAAGTTTAAGTTTCTCCAAGGATGAGATTCTCAGACATACAGGAAATACTATGAGCTTCCTTTTGCCATATGGCAGAGAAATAACTTAAGGGCGCAATGTTAGCATCTTCTCTTGTTTTCCAGGTCCATGGGGGAGATGCATGGGAGATGAGTGCGGTCCAGGAGGCATCCAGACGCGAGCGGTGTGGTGTGCCCATGTGGAGGGCTGGACCACGCTGCCCACGAACTGCAAGCAGCCGGAGCGGCCGGACAACCAGCAGAGCTGTTTTCGTGTCTGCGACTGGCACAAGGAGCTGTACGACTGGCAGATCGGCAGCTGGAACCAGTGCCGGCCCGTCCTCTCCCGCAGCCACGAGAAGCCCCTGGAGTGCCTCAGAGGGGAGGAGGGGATCCAGACAAGGGACATCACCTGTATACAGAAGTCCAACGGGGTTCCAGCTGAAGATGTCATCTGCGAGTACTTTGAGCCGAAGCCGCGGCAGGAGCAGGCGTGCCTCATCCCGTGCCGGCAGGACTGCATCGTGGCCGAATTCTCCCCATGGTCCGAGTGCTCCAAGACCTGCGGCAATGGGCTTCAGCATCGGACTCGGCACGTGGTGGCTCCCCCGCAGTTCGGTGGGTCAGCTTGTCCTAACCTCACCGAGTTCCAGATGTGCCAGTCCAGCCCCTGCGCTGCTGAGGAA
Organism: Cyanistes caeruleus; assembly: GCF_971803275.1. NCBI lineage: Eukaryota > Metazoa > Chordata > Aves > Passeriformes > Paridae > Cyanistes > Cyanistes caeruleus. Next base: position 125,603,180 of record NC_141701.1, read on the forward strand.
AGCCTCTACAGCCTGAACGTGGGACCATGGAGCCCCTGCTCCGTGCCCCATTCCAGACAAATAAGGCAAGCGAGGAAACGAGGGAAGAACAAAGACAAGGAAAAGGACAGAGAAAAGACAGTTCGAGATCCCGAGGCTCGTGAGTTAATTAAGAAGAAGAGGAATCGCAACAGACAGAATAGGCAGGAGAACAAATACTGGGACATACAAATTGGGTACCAAACACGGCAGGTCACGTGTACTCACAGAAATGGGAAAACTGCTGCTCTGAGGTAATCGCTATTTATGTTTGTATACTTAAATTTTTATCTGTTTTATGTAAAACCTACATAAGTGGATTATTTTACATAAGCCCGAGTCTCAAAATGGGGCTCACTTGAACATCCATCATCAAGCTCAAGCGTTTTCTGTGATGTGAAACATGGAAACTGTGCTGGTGTTCATACCAAGCATCACGTACGTGTGTACTGTTAAGCTGTGCTAGTCCCTGGCCTCTGTTTGCTTACATATATTTCCCCAAATGCTTGAGGATATATGTCAAATATCAGCACTGTTTCTGTGGGTTCACACAGGAGCTTGCTCTCTAAGAAGTCATGCATTTTTGAAATAGGTGATGTTACTGCTTTTAAGGCTCTGGGCACAAAGACTAACAAGAAACTGGGCTGAGTCAGACTTTAAGTATAAAACCAGAGAGAAGAATTCATGAGAAAGCAGCAGCTACTCTTTTGGTTTTTTTAAAATAGATGAGCATGAAATATTGTTTGTCCTTCTTAATTCCTGTGGCAAAATTTCTGAAAGGGAGACTGTAAAATCTCTTTGTTTATTTCATGTACCTCCTCTGTTTCTTTCTCATCTGCACCTTTATGCTGTCTGCCCTGATTTTTTTCTGATACTTATTTTTATATCTTGATTTATTTTACTTCTCAAGAGTTCTGTCAATCACTGATGTTTTGATAATTCTTTCCATAGGCTTCTGGATGCATTTCTAAAACTGTACTGTCTTTGATTTGTTTTATCTGGCACTCTCTTGCTAGCTCGTGTATTTCTTTCCTATCCCCAGAATGTTTTTATTCAACTCAAAAGTCTTCTTCCAGTCTAGTCTTCCTTTCTCTGATGCAATTCTATTTCCTGTCCTCTAGTTCAATGCCTGATTAATCAATCAATTTTACTTCAACTGTGAAATTACTAGGATATCTTGTTGAATGAGGCTGACAGTCATTGCTGCTATGTTAGTGTTTAGGAACTTCTTTTAAGGTATTTTACTTTAGAGTTTTTGTTGTGCCAGTTAAACATTCTATCACAGAACATATAATCACTTCCACCTTTTCCATTAGAAACCAAATAATATAATTTTTTTTCAAGTGTAGAAAATATTTTTTTGTAGTATAATTCCATTTAGAAGATGATCCAGCAGTGAAACAGGAAAATGGTAAGTTCCCTGGCTTAAGGGAAGAACTGAAAGGCTTGAGTTGTTGGTTGAAGGAGGGACATATGGGTGAAGATGGGAAAGAAATGCCTATGAGTATGTAACAACCCATCACAAGGAAGAATGGAACAATCTATTGTCTCTGTATTATGGATGTATTGGAAAAGCAATAATGGGCAAATCACAGCAGTGCTGAATGAGGTTAGGCTTCTCAGTACTGGGAATAGTGAGACCCTGGAGAAAATTGCCTGGGCCTTTTGTGTCACCTCCATATTCAAAGGTTTGTAAGAAAAGGGTAGAAAAATGCAGGTGATGACACACCTAGAGCAGCTCTTGATTAGGGAAGAGGGGCTGACTGCATAGTCTTTTTGCAGTTTCTTCTAGGTCTGGTTTTCTTCAGTTCTTTAGGGTCTTCACAAGAAATCTCAAAATCAGCAGCTCAGGCAGTCCCAAGTGTTGGCTGCAGCACAATCTCCTTGTTGGTACAGAACAAATTGCCTTTACTCTCTCCTTTTCCAGCCTCACATCATGCAGCCAACACTGTGCCTAGCCCAGGAGCATCATTACCTTTTAAATACAAGGAATAATTTATTATACATCAGTTGCTATCAGATAGCAGCCATGCACTCTTTTTGAAAAAGTCTCTAAGTTTTTGAAAGGTTAAGAAAATTATTGAGTAAAAGAAAGGGAGAAATGGCACAGTCATATCATGAGCCAAAGCTCTGATAAATGGTAAAAGAAAGTAGAAGTATACTTGGAAGTCAGTGGCATACTTTACTAATCATCTTTACACTCACTCTTGAATTCACTTAGATCACCAGCGCTGTCTTAAGTTCAGATACCTCAGTGTCTTGTGCAATTTCAGGCTGGTGCAGGGAAGTGAATGAAACCCTCTTGCCTGAGGCAGTGAAACAATAGATAATACAATGTAGGATCAATTCTTTTACAAGGTGAAAATTATTCAAACGATGCAGTGGGCATTTTTATGTCTAATGAATAAGATTTTATGTTTTAATTGCACAAAGGATTTCTAATAGTCTTCACATCAACTTTAATATAGAATTTTTTTTTCGGTTGCCTAGTATAAACAAGAAAATCCAATGCAATGACACATGTGAGAAATTCTGGTGCTGATAATGTAGCTTTTAGAGACCAATGCATGTCACCTGTATATCCATTTGCATCATTTATGCTGCACCCTTCACTAAGCAATCAAATGCTTTATTCTGTGACAGCCATTCCAGAATCTGAAACAATAGAATTATTCTTCTGCCCAGGGTGTCGATGCAGCCAGCTCAAATGATTTTATAATCTCCATCACATGGTAGCTGTGTTACTAAATAATACAGACAAGTAAGGTGACTGGAAAACCTGCCTTTCTCATGTGAAATGCTCTCCAGTTTAAATAGTCCATTTTCAGTGAGTTTTGACTTTAGCAATCAGAAACAATCAGCCCCCTGGAAGCATGACTGAAAGAAGAATAAAAACCCTCAGGCGAGTAATATTTTTTTGCAGAGATAGCAAAATTGATATATTATAAAAAGGGTTTTAAAAAAGAACAACTTTCAGAAGAGTGATACAGAGAAAATGGTTCTGTAACGCTGTCAGCAAAACTTCAAAAAGGCCAAATTCTCTTGACATATCAGCACACCAGGCATGGTAAAGAGAACTGAAACAAGAAAATCAAAGTTTAATTTATATACTTTATTGCTGAGTGAACAACAGATAGTCTCCCATGAAGGATGAAATATTGGATTTTGTATTGCTTGTTCTGCAATAATGTGTGTGTTACATGGCCTGTGTTTGCTTTATGTTCCACTTAGTCTGAAATTCTGGTGCACTGAAAATATTTGAAAAATAGAAATGTTGGAGGAAGAAACAAATTCAATAATTAGAAGTGGCTTATAAAATTACATCTCTGGATGGCTAACAAAATCTGGGCTGTGCTGCTGTTAGTGTAGAGGGCAATACTTGATTTCTTGTCTGAAATGTTTCCTCACTGGTGAAATTGGGGTTTACCAAAGAGAGCTGTTAGACAGCAAACTGGCAATATAAAGAAACATAAAATGTATGTAGAAGCTAAATTTTGAGTTGCAAATCTGTTTGTCCTATTACAAGTTGTGATGATTATGCCTCATGTTAAGCTTAAAATTTTGTATTGTAGTTTAGATTCTGTTGCTGTTGTGTCTCAAACATTTCATCATCATTTTCTTCCTGAGTAGACTTTTGTGGGAAAGTTTTGCAAAAATGTTTGGCTGGTTTTTGCAAATTATACAAGTCTAAGAAAAGCTTTTTTTTCTTTTCTTTTTTCTTTTTTTTATAAACTGTTTTTAATTCATACAACCTTTTTAACTGTAATGCTTTCTTGAGACCCTACTAGATTGGGAAATTTGGAAGGACTTGAGCACAGCCATTTATAACTCTCAGAACATGGAACAGAACTAGAATATCTTCTTGAACTGGATGTTTCTGTGTTTCAGCAAAGATTTTGAAATCCAGTGACAAAGCACATCATGTTACCCTGAAGCAGCTGGTCCGTAAGTGTGAGGACAGCCTGTCACTGCAAAGAGTCACTTAAATGGCTGGAAACGGGGCTGTAGTTAAAGCAGTTTTTCAAGGGTATAGCTGCTCTTAAAAAAAATAAATCCCAGGAGTTTCTGCACTATTTTCTTTCTTTTTTTACATCACTGGGATACAGCTTGTTGTCTTGCTTAGTCTGGGACCAAAAAATCCATGAATGGGCAAAAGAATGGAGGAGACCACATAGGAAACCATCCCCACCAGCTCTGGTTGCAGTCCCCATAAATGGTTGATACTCTCTTGGAAACACTACTGTGGAAGAGACCTGTATGTGAAGATGAACATTTTTGGTGACCTAAATAACCTGAAGTGAGAATTCAAGAGAAAACACCAGAATTCTGTAAATTTTTAGAGCTTTTGTTTCTTTGTTAGAATATAACCACATGCAATTACAGTCACAGAACAAAATGAAGGGGCAGAAAAGAATCCAAAATTTAAGATGTGCCAACCAATTATTTAGCAGACTGTCTTAGCCTCAATGCATCTTATTGTATGATCATCTTTGATTTGCTTCACCTCTGTTCATCTGAGAAAGTAATTATTTTATAATTATTTTCATCTTCCTGACTGATTCTGTGCATTCATTAAATAGCTAGAAAACTATATCCACATCTTGTAACAAATTTAACTCTTTTGGAAGCTTTCATAATGATCTCATTGCAGTGCTTTACTAATTTTAAGTTGTGGAGAGTTTGAGTTTTTATTTATTCCAATACTACAGTTAAGACATGAGAGATGACAGTAAAAGCAAAATTATTGGATTTTCTTGCTGATATTGGGCATATGTAATGCTCCATTTTTCATTAAAGACATGTATCTGCTTAAAGTAGAGTCATGATATTCACTGCTGGCCACAGGTGTTAAGATGAATATCCAGAAACGAAGGAATTTGGAATGGCCAATTGAGTATTTAGACTGATGAACAAATAATACTCAAGATATTGTCAGGAAAAACAAGGGGATATTATCTCCTCCTCTAGAATGGCATTTTAGCTTTGTTTTCCTTTCCAGATCCTGAAACCTATTAACCCAACGCTCCCATTCCACATCATAAAAGAAATGTCTGCGTTCACTTTATGAACTTTCACTCCTATAAATTAAAAACTGTATGAAGGAGGAAAACAAAAACCAAGCCAAACCATCATAAGCCTGTTGCTTTATTTATGCCATTGATTTGGAAAGCAGACAAGTCACCCAGAGGAATATGCTGTCAGAAAACAGAAAAGGACTCAGACATACAGCACAGCAGTGCAGTTTGTTGGACTCTGTAATGTATCCCTTGCTTAGAAAAAAATCTTAAGAGATTCTCTCTACTTCTCTGATCCCCTTCCACGAGGTGACAGGCAGAAAGGGGGATGTGTGTGAAGGTGGCAGTGGTTAAGGTGCAATAACTTCAAGGAGATGGGCTGCAGAAAGGTGAGGGAAATAGCAGTGTAGAGAGGATGGGTTGTGGAGATGAAGGAGAATAAGCAAGCTTTTGTTTGTCACTGGGGGCCAGGTGAGAGCAAGTGTGTCTGCCCCTGCTTTTTATGTTACTGCAAAGGCAGCTCTGCAGCTGTTTTTAGAGGAGTCCTCCAGGCTCACCATACTGTGAGGATTTAAAAGCCATGAGTGGTTACAGAGCACCTGTAAATATCAGGAATTTGGCTAATGAGCTATATACAGTCGTCTTGATTCATTAATTTGGTATTATTTATTGCACATTCTGTTAACAAATGGAGAACAGGGAAGAAGAAGGTAATCTTGGATGAAAAACCTCTTGATAACTAAAAACTACAGGCTTAATTTTCAGGTGCATTGGGATAATAAAAATGTAAACTATTGTTAGGGGAACAGGAGGCAAACATATTGCTTTCCTATGATTTTCCACTGTGCCTTTAGAATTTCCACAAATTTGAAAGTAGAAGCATCCTGTAGTTTTTTAATGTGATTTTGGTGGAGACAGTAATTTCTGTGGATGTACATAATATTATTCAATGGGTGTTCCTTTCTATTCTAAGTACCTGCTCCATCATCTTACTGAGGCTGCTGTTTTGACAGTATCTTGTCAGTATTGCTACACATTTGACATACCATGCCCAAATCTGGATTTAAGATGGAAACGTACACACTGTGCTGAATAATTGAAACAGCAATGAACAATTCCTTTTTCCACACCATATTTTAACTCCTTTCATACAGTGAGCAGTTGTTCTGTCATCTAGATGTATGACATTCATATATTTCCGTGTGAAGCATCAAGATTGGGTACCTTTCTAGTATATAGCTTTTATTCAAATACAGGTAATACAAGGTAATTGTCTTCCTTAGCAAAATATAATAGACTATAATGTAATGAGGATTGTACTCCATGTTCTGATAATCTCTTGTGGTAATAAATCCTATGAATGAATAAATTATTTCCTTGAATGAATGCAGTGTTGAGTTTTCAGCTTTAGTCTAGTAAGAGATTATGTTGCACAGTGGTAAATTGAATTAGGCACTGAGATCTTTAATGAAGATTCTCCTACGCTGTATTTTTCTGCATCTTTTCTGCCTTGCTGTCAGTTAATGTTAATTGACCTCAGTGGGAAAAAATAAATAAGTATTAATCAAGGAGTAATTTTATAAATTTTGGATATTGGTATTATATAGCAATCTGTAAAGAATCCCATAGGGAAAAAACTAGAATATATTACTTTTTAGATTTATTTTGTGCTTTGGTTTTCTTTGTTTCTTTTATGAAACTCCTAAACATAGTCTGGGACTTAGAATATACTGGTTTTTTCTTACTCAGCTTAATAAAGTTATGGTATGGGAGCACATGGAATGAGCATCCTCATATTGTGACATATTGTCCCTCAAGGTGGAAAGGCACAGGAACTCACACATTGAAGTCAACAACTCCCCAGAACAGCAGGGTTGGCTATTACAGTGCCTAACTTTCAGCAGTCCCACTGGAAATAAAATGTGTGGCTCACCTCCTAATACTGACCACTTTTTTCCAAGTGCTGGACAGTGCAATGGAGCCAAATCTAAGCATCAGTACAGGGACCCAATCTAAACTAATGCCTGAGACACAACTAATAGTAATACATAGTAATACAATTTTCAGTAATGTATTTCTTTAAAGCTTCATGTTAGCATTGCATAGTTTAATTCACAAAGTTTGCCATTTTGTTTATTCTTTTTATTTGCTGATAACCCTGTGAATCTAGCTGTTATTTCGGGTCAAAGTAAATTCTGATAAATGCTATGCAATCAAAATTCCCACTGACAAAGGGAAATTCCTCCCTAAAGCTTTAATAAGTCATCTCTGTAGATTCTTGCCAAATAACCTGCTCTGCCAGTTTGAGAATTATTTGTAGCATGAGATGTGCGTGCGTGTCACTGTATCTCTGGTCTGTGAAAACACTCTCACTGAACACTTTGGCTTTCTTGTCTCCTCAGACACTCATGATATCTGCAACAGCCCCACAGCAGCTGTTGTTGACACTTGTTTGGGTATAGTAGCACCCCTTGTTAGCTGCTTTGCCCTTATTAGCTGATGTATTTTTTTCTTGACACAGTAGTTTTATGTAATCCCCATCTTCTCCTGTATTGTAGAAAGCCTGAGTGGTTTTGTTTGTTTCAAAATTGTTTGGCAGAATTAGTTAAACTTGTGAAAGGATCATGGGAAAGTAATCTTGTGAAAAACACTTAGGTGGACAGTATTGGAATTGTAAATGAGTAGAAGTGGTCTCATTGTTTGTGTAATTATAGTGGCCCATTATACCAGGAGGTACTAACAGTTTCTCAGAACAATGTACAAGATGACCAACACTAAACAGTGCAGCTGTAGGAAAATGAATGAGGGCTCTGTCATTTTCTACTAGGAAAAAGCACAGGCACTATTTTTTCACTGACTTCCATAAAGAAACAAGTTGTTTTTCAACCATAAACTGAACCACTCAAGAATGACTAGACTTTGCAAATGGCATTTCATGTCTTCAGAGTAGCTCATGGGGGTTATCTAAGCTCTGGATTTAAATCATTCTATTAATATTCCTGCTGTCTACTACCTGCACATTAAACAGAATTTTTTTCTAAATCTGATTTTATTCATGAGAAAACACCCTTCTTTTCTTTAGGCCAAATACTTATCTCAATCTCTCTCAAAATGCAGCTATACCTGTGGTCCAAGAACGAATAGGGTTAATTTGATTATTTTACTTCAGAGGTTAACGCATCCAACAAGCTGTATGAACTCTGAGGAGAGCACTGCATGGAAAATAAATAGCTTGTTGCAGCACATCAGGACATTGTGCTTGATTTTTGTATCTGTAACTCCAAAATCCCTTTTACTCATACTCAGTATCTCTTAAGGTTCCATGGTGGTTAAATAAAGAGCAAGGAGAAGATGCTCCACATGCAATATTAAGATCTGGATTCAATTCCAGATAACACAAAGGGTTAATATTCAGCATGAATACTGCTGTGTTTCCTCAGGCTTCCTGCCCACGAGTGTGATCATTCAAAATTGCAGTACAAAATTGCACACATGGCTCCTTATATCTCAAAGGTTGATTTGACCTTCTGACCTAACCAGATTATTTCTGCGAGGTAGCTCTGTTAAGAGTGTGAGCACCTAGGCTGTGGGTCTGCCCATGGGCCATCAAATTTCCCAGCAGTTTGAGCCTGAGCTTTTCTAGGATGTGATGTTAGTGCTGTGGTACAGATTTTACCCCTTCCTTCACTGTAAGGTTACAGTTATGAGAAGCAGATGTGGTCTTTGGAAACTGTTCCTTATAGTCTCTAGTCTTGTAGCAATTTACTGAGATTTAAGAATAGTCTAAGCAAACTGCTGATATTCTCTCCACTGGGAAAAGTAAAATATGCTTGTGCTCGGCTCCTGCTTTAAATTCTCTTTTTTGCCTTAAGGGTTCTTTGAGATTTGGGCCATTGTTCATGCATGCCTGTAGGTTGTCTTGCAAGGATGCTGCCCAGCCTTGTGGCTCATTTTAGTGTGATTTACAATCACCATTTTCAACCACAAATTTACTTTCTGACTCTTTTCCAAAAGATTCTTCTAGTTTTTGTTCGCCCTTCAGTCAAAAATGGCAGTCTTTTCAAGCCTGCATCTGTGTATTTGTGAGTAATATTGGTTTTCAAATGCTAAACTAACATGTAGTTATGGTGTTCTGCAAGTAATTAGTTATTGTTCCAAGTCTTTCTGCAGACAAGTTTGTTTGGTGAAATGGACTTGTATGTCAGCAGTTCTCACCTTGTGGTGGTAAGGGTTGGAAACCATTTTTCTAATGGTATTCAATGAAGTAATGTTTCATGAAATCAGCAAGAATTCAAGAGAAAATCTCATGGTTTGTGATGATGTAGCTGCTTGTAGGAGATGTCTGATGGTGAGCAGGACTTTGCAGTTAGGAAATGGTTAAATTATTAATCTCTGAGGGAGCCCACTCAGGGGTTTTGTTGGGTTTTTTTTGAATCTTCCAGGTACTCCTTGCTCTTCTTCCTTAATATTTAGTTGTGCTTTTTAAAACCTGTTAAAGCATTTGGAATTTCCTTAGAATGTTGTCCTTTGATCTGAAACATTCAGAAGCAGCTATCTTTTTCTGCTGAACTGCTCAACCTCCTCTTACAATATTCAGTATGTTCTTCTTTGCTTCTTCCAGGCAGATAGCCTAGTTTTTGACTGCATCTTCTTCAATCATCTAAAGTTTTTCATTCATTCATTCCTTTGGTCAGTCTTGTTTGTTCAAAACATAATTGGATTATGTTGTTGGGGTTTTGCTTTGGAGAATGCAAGCAGAAGTGCAAAAGGAGTAATGAAGATCCTTCCCAAAAGGTGGGAAGATAGAACAGGTTCTGACTCCACAGCTCTTCCTGATCTTGAAGGGTATGTGGTATCCCATCACTGCGACATTATTTAGTGATTCAAGAGGAGGAAGAATGCAATTTTTGCCTAGATTTTGTGTGTGGTGTCTGACAACATAGATGCCTGTTGAGTGTCTCTTAATAATGTTGTCTGCTCTGAACTCTGATATGGGGGTGTCTGCTTTCCACACCCGTGGTGAGGGTAGGTCAGTCATGCCAGGGCTGGAGCAACTGGGCAAATCTGTAGGTACACCTAAAAAGAAGCCTAGTGACAGGAACCAAGACCCTGTGGACATAATCCACTACTACATCAAATAGTCAACCAGGTTTAAAAAATCACAGTTTGCAATTGAAAAAAACTTAAAAATTACATTGAAATCCTTTCCAGTCAAAGCCCTGTCTTTTGTTCCTTCTGAGTGCCAAGTGTTTATGTTTTCATCAATCTCCTGAACTGTAGCCATTCATGTATTCATTTCAGAATAATGGAAATCTCTGTATGTAATCAAATGGAAAATCATCTAGAGAAAAAACAAATAGATCAGAATTCTGGGAGAATGAGTACAGTGAATGAAGTAAGGAATAGTAACTGTGAAAATTTCATTTACGACAATTGAGGCTGAATATTGCTTGTGGGAAAACTGAAGTTGAATGTTGATAATGGTGAAGAAATAGAGGCAAAATAATGAAGACAAAAGTTACTGAAGAGACTATTTAGCTTGCATTAACCTTGACAGTTGGGCCCCACTACTTTACATTATAGTCAAAAACAATAAATAGCAGTTCTTGTTAACTATCAGTAGTAAGTGAATGAATTGAATTTATTGTAAAGGACATGTTCTTCACTGTTCAATTTTACATTTAAATTACAAACCTCACATTGTTGCTCCATTATATTTGAGCATGAAAAGCAGTGTATCAGGAAAAGTACAAAATCAAACTTCAAAATTATATCTCCTTAATACCTTGTGCTTGTGACTCCTTTTTCCACTAACTTAGAGATTTTTGAGATATACTATATATATGTACTATATAAATGTACAGATATTTTAGGAGTATCCTCAGCATGAATATTGAGCAAGCCTTAAATCCAGACAAATTTTAATCTCAAAGCTGCACACAGAATAGAAAGGATGTGTAGTTGCAGGATATAACTGTGATCAAATCAAACAAGACCATGTGAAAGAGGACTCTTGGACCTAATAAAGAGACAGTCAAGGAAAGATCTTATTGAAGTGTCAAAGCTCCAAAATTCTACAGAGAAAACAAATACAGTTATGCAAGGCTTGAAGTCAGAAAATGAAATTAACTGAGCACTTTTTGTGCAAAAATAACTATCTAGAGTTATTGGTCAGTAAAAAAGGTGTGTAGTGCATTGTTTTCTAAGATTATGTACATACCAAAATCTTATGTAGTTTTAGGGTGCATTTATATTAGTTCATGGAAGAGAACACTGTAAACTCTTCAGTCCAAAGATTCAGCTTGTGTTCCAGAAGTCTGTAAGCCATGGTTTGATGGAAAACCAGAGTGTATCTTGGGATAGTGTGACTGAGTACTTGCTGTGTTAACATTTTTGCCCTCTATTTTCTACTGCCAAAGCAGGTTTCCAACTGTATGGATTATTAGTTAGTTAATAGTTAGAACCTCCCAGCCATTCTGATGCTCCTCTTCATCTTTTCTCTTTAATTCTTCTTTCTAATTACTAGTCCAGTCTGACAGGAAGGAAACACTAGCAAAAGCAGAAAATCTCTTAGTTGTCCAAGTAATGTATGGAGTATGCTCATACAGCAAAGAGTCCTACTGCCTAGTTTAAAACCATTTTTTCTATTCATCTTGCATGAATTTAGAGTTCAGTCCTACTGTCATGCATTACCATTACCATTTGGCTTCATGAATGCAGTATGCACAGCTTTAGCTATTGCAAAAATTTATCAGAAAAGCCTACTTCTTATCTAGTTGAATTTGTAGAGGAGGAAATTCCAATGGTCGCTTCCATGACTTTTCTACACAATTTAAAAGACAGCTTTTGTGACTGAGATTATAAACACTCATGCAGGTCATTGGCATATAAAATCAAGTTTTCCTGATTCTTTAAAGTTGTAAAAGTATTTTTGATTCTCTAGTAGATCTTTACCTCAGAAATATTTTTTTTCCTCTTGACTAATCTAATTTTTTCACATCTTATAAAGTTTATTTTTGACTAAAGAGAGTTCTTTCAACTGCACAATTTTCTCATTTGTACGCAGGTACTGTGTTGTAATTTGCTCCAGGCTTATGTGTCAACCTTTGCTCTCTCCCTGTCTTTAGCCTTAATTATCCCATAAATTACTTTGAAATCCCTAGGTGTAACCTTCCTATCTTTAATTCTCAAGTGATATTTAGTTTTTATTTATTGCTGTAGAAGCACAAACAAGGCTGCAGAACGTGAGTAGGCACAAATTCTTGACCACATGTCTTCAGAAGTGGTTGAGCAGTGATTATGTTCTCTTGGTTGTTCTTTGAACCAGCATTGCCTTTTTCTTTATTTCTTTTGTCTAATCTATGTCTTTGAGGTCAAGAATAGGTTTACTGTTGCCTTAATAGCAATAGGGACCATTCATCCCCTGTGATGTTTTGTTTTGTTTGTGATTGCTTTCTCTTTCCATCGTGTCATTTAAGTGCTTTTATACCTTAAGCTTCATTTCCCCACTATAACTGTTGTCTGAAATGGTACTTTCTCAAACCACAGCCTTAGTTCAATTTGTGCAATTCCTTCTTCCCTGCCAAAAAACTTGAGGCATTGTCCTTTGAATATATTCACTGGATTGACAGCAGGATGCTGCAGACTTTACTAGTTACCCCTAGGCTGCTGCTTCTTGTGTCCAGTCTGCTCTGTTGACTTTTAACAGCATTTCTATGTAACTCATGCTCTTCTTTCAGCTTTCCAAGAAATTATCTGGTCACACCTATATGGGTTGATAGTGAGGACTTATTTGTGCCCTCCCTACGCTTCTTGAATAGTTAACTTTGCATATAATGTGTACTTTGATGTTAGTCAAGGGCATGGAGATGTTTGATGCAGAACTTGTTGGGTGGTATCATGAAATGAATGTTAATTGTCTATTTTTATTTTGTGTTGTGTTACTTGCCCAGTTACCTTTTATCCTGTGAGAAGATTCACCCCAAGTCTGCATGCCTAAACAAGACACATAAATCCATTAAAAAGTGCAGAGAGCTTTACATGAAAGTAAGCTTTGCTTTCAGTTATTTGTGGAGATAAAATCAGTACCATTAGGTACCAAGCACAGAAAAAACTATTTTGTTTAACAAACGCATTCCCAGGTTTTGTTTTAGAATCAGTCTGCTTGTTTCTTCTGGTAAAATAAAGTTTGAAATATGTGATCTTTACCTTACTTACTTGCTTAAAGTACAACACATATTCTTCTGCTGCCTGCAATATGAAGGAAAATTCTTGATAGTGGCCATTTCCAGTTAGCTATCACTGTTTCTCTAGCTTGCTCAAGGAAAAACAAGTGTTAAAAGAACAAACAGCAGCTAATTTGTTAGTGCAGCTCTTTCTAACTGTAATTACCTCTACCCTCCCACAAAATAATATGACAGTATGCATAACAGAAAAGAGATAGTGTAGTGTGACTTACAGTATCAGTTTCTTGTTGGTGTTTATGCAGTACTGCAAGTGGTGCCTGGTTTTAATAAGCAAGTAAGGAAATAAATAGATAACTCACTTTACCTCTTGCTTGTCTCCCTAGTAGTATTTATGTTCTGGTTACAAGAGCTTAAGAGCATCCCTGTTTTTTATTTAATTTGAAATTATTTTATTTTACAAGTAAGTATTTGAAGTGAGCCATTTTAAACTCTGTTTTGTTTTTGTTAAGGGTCATAAATAAGCAGTGGAGTTAGTAACATGGTACAATTCTGTTTGGGTCTTCTTCATGACCACATATGGAAATAATTAGTAGCAAACATTAGCCTTTCTCATGTAACTCTTCTCCAAAATAAGTTTTGAAACAGATGCAAAGCCCATGGACTATTACACATCATTAGTTAACCTCTTCCCTCCTCACCAAAGCCACTTTGTGGTGGCAATTTTATGCATGTTCCCTGGCAATATGCATCTATAATTAAACTCAGCACCAGTCACAGTGTGTATGAAGAGATTGGTTTTTTTCTGCCCTCAGAGGTGTCACATTGGATGGGAACTTAGAAAGGGAGGATACTTCATCTGTTCTACACAAGAGTTTGCAAATACGTATTTGCAAATATACCAGTTATTAACAAAGTAAGTTATAAATGACCAAGCATTCAATATATTTGCCATGTTAGAAACCATAAGGAACATATCTTTTCTCCAGTCATTAATATGTGTCTTTGGGGGATTAATGAGCCTATATGTTTTGTCAAAGGTACAGAAATGGATCTATTGATTTTGACAGTACTGTAGTCCTGTGCCAGATGGGGCTACATGTAGGTGAAAAAGACCATTATTAAAGAACAATTTTCTCAAAAACTAGTGTCTTGCTCCACAAACAGGATGTAGTTTCTGTCCTAAAGCAGAATATAAGTTGACTATCATGTGTTAGGGTTTCCCCATCACCACTGCCTTAGGAACAATAAGAACATTAGGAGACTCCTACTGAGTAATCCCCTATGGCCTGTTAAGCCCAGCAGTGTCTCCACCTTATTGTCTCCAGTGGTAGAAGGACATGCAATTTAAAGACCAAAAGTGTGACACTGCAAAAACTCCTTTATCATCTTGGTTTTTGATCCAACCTTGCTTGAAACATAATTTCAAGAGAAAAAGTATACCTAAAAATAAAAGTATACCTAAAAACAAGAAGTGAAAAATGTATGTATTTCCTCTATTGTACTTCTATACATGTAGGAAGACTTAGATTTTAAGATATTCATATTCACAGATATGGCAATATTTTGATCACAGATATGGCAATACTGGTCATTTTTTACTATAGAAAATCTTATTTGTTTGGTTTGAGTTGTGTTTTGCCAAAGGCCCTTTTGGCCAACTTTTTGGGATCAAATAAATGTGGAGTAAAACTAAACAGCTTTAAAAATATTTACTGATCTTTATGTAACCACTGACATTGCTTTTGCTGTAGGAATTCATGACTCTCTGTGGATGTGCGTGCTAAAAACTGTAACGCTCTCTTATTCCAGCTTCTGCGAACAGGAAAAGCTGCCCATCACATTTCAGTCCTGTGTGATCACGAAGGAGTGCCAGGTGTCAGAGTGGTCAGAGTGGACCCCCTGCTCCAAAACCTGCTTTGACATGACAACCCCCAAAGGGAACCGTACAAGATCACGGACCATTAAGCAGCTCCCCGTTGGCAGTGAGAGCGAGTGCCCACAATTAGAAGAAGCAGAGCAGTGTGTTTCTCAAGGAGATGGAGTAGCACCCTGCATTACGTAAGTTGGTTCATTTCAGTTCCCTGCCACTAAAATGAACAATTTCAATTAAGTGTAAGGGCTGATAATGGAATATCAACCAAACCATTATTAATGAAATAATAGGTAGGACTTTACCTTTTATCTTTATCCTTGTTTATTCAGTGTTCTTGAAAGCCTGAAGTCTGCAAATAGCTCCCAGTGTAGTGTAACCAGTGCCTTCTCTAAATACAGGAATAATAATAAGTATATTTTCTTTTCATTCATCTAAATTTTTAAAAGACCACATTTGCAGATTCAGGCAAGAGGAAATAAATTAATTGCATTAATTTTTCAGCAATCTTTTCCCTACATAACATTTCTCCCAGAATCATTGTTTTCTGAATTTCTTTTCTGATTGCAAACCAAACGTTGAGCACAGGAAAGGGGTGATAAACATCTGGTTAGCTAACAGACTATTTTAGTGAGACTTGTATTCAGCACAACAAAGGCATTACTGGGCCCCAAATGGGAAGTAGGAGAGGCTAACAGTGACAGCAAATAAAATTTAGGAGAAATGACAGCAAGCACTTCATGATTCAAGAGATTGCTGTAATCCTTATCTAATCAAAATTAACATTAAAGTCCCAACTGTGTTTTTTCTTTATTAAAATAAGAATAGGGTCTGGAGAAATGTCACTTGATGTCAAGCATCTTTGACTGTGGTATTTATTTTTCAATTAAGAGTTGAAATATCATCTTTCTTTATCTCCAGCTGCATTAGGAAGCACTTTGCTTTATTTGGCCTTAAAGTACTTGTTAGGTAGGGAATTCTGTGGCATTTCTTTCAGTTCATAATCCCGACTGGGGTTTTAACTGTGAGTCAAAGATCTTCTTTGCTGTGTATTCACTGATTAGGAAGCTTCAGCTTCTCATCATTCATCAGTACCCAGCAGGGATGCTTCAGTACTGTAGAACAATCTTCCTTTTAACTGTGAAAAAAAAGAACTTACTGAAAAGTTTTTCTGTTGTCATAATAAAAAATACAATTGTAGTTTCACCTTGATATCCAGAAGAAACTTTAGTGTCTCCTATCAAAGATAACAATAAGTTTTTGGGTTATTTGGTGGGGGGTAGGAGAGGGGGAGAGTTGTGAGGTTTTTCCCTCATTTTCTGGCTCTCGTGTTTCTCAGCATTCACATCTCTTTTGTATTTTGAATTTTGTTTATAGAAATTGTCAAGCTCTAAACAAATGCTGCGAGTCACAATCTAAAAAGTTAATTTATCCGAACATGGACTATATGTCTCTGTATATCAAGCTTTTCTTCCCTCAAATAAAATATTTGTATGTGTAGTGTGTTGCAGGAATTGAACAGAAAAGATCCTCTTAAAGAGTAATGATTTTAAAAATTAAATAATACAAAAGAAGTTTCCATACACTTAAAATGCAGGATTTAATGCACCTCTGTGTGCGAGAAATTGTGGCGCTCAAGCCTTGTATGAAATGAATGAGGTTACTAAGATGTTTCAGCTTGTATAATTTAATACTGGTAAAATGGCTTCATGATTTCTAAAGACCTAATTAACCAAATTTGATCCAGGTATGGCTGGAGGACCACTGAGTGGACAGAATGCCGTGTCGATCCTCTCCTTAGCCAACAGGACAAGAGGCGAGGAAATCAGACAGCACTGTGCGGTGGTGGTGTTCAAACCAGGGAGGTGTACTGTGTGCAAGCTAATGAAAATCTCCTCTCCTACTTAAATACCCTCAAGGACAAAGAAGGTAAATTTGATTCAATTGCAATTAAATTTCTGTGAAATCAAAGCATGTCGGCATTCCAGAGCTCTTTCACAGCTATTGTCTTCTGTCATGAGTGCCTCCTTACCTTGTGAGTTACTGCTGTTTTTTAATTCAGATGAAAATTCTTAGTTGCTGTAGCACAGATTTCATTCTCTATGCTGAAAATGTAAATTCCAAATATAAAATCCTACAAATTACTATTTCTTAATGTCTACTGAAAAATACTGTGTGGGATACCTTTCCATAAGGAAAGAAGAACATGAGAAGGTGGGTCAGAAGTCCTATATTTATTTCTTCATCTACTCTAGGTTTCTTGTGTGTCTTTCATCCGGGTGATAAACTTGTGCTGCTTGATGTGCAGATGGAATATGTAAATTCTGGCATGTAAGCTCAATATAGAAAAATGTAAAAATAGGATTAGATTTCATTCTCAGGAAATTGTTTTTCTTTCCTTGATTTGGTCAAGTTTTTAAGTAGCTTTCAAGACTTCAAGCCAATATAGTTTCATGGGTTTATGAGAGATTATTCCTCGTCACTGTTAAAGCCTGTACAGCTTCTTAAGAAAAGAGACAATAGTTTACAACACAAAATTCTTTATTAATTTCATAATCTACAAGCTTTAGAGTAACACTTGAGTAGTTTACGTTACATCTGCTTCTGTACAGTAATGCAGCACTATAGATTCATAAATCAGTGAATTTAGTTAAATTAATTTAGCTTTTTAATTAAATTTTATCCTCTACCTATTTCATACAAAGACACATTATTATTAATAAATAAATAAATAAATACAGCCATATACTTCAGGAAAAACAACATCAATATGCAAATCCAATGTAATACCACATTTTGCCCAGGGCTGGCCAAACAGCAGACTAGTGAGGTTCCTGCTGTGGTTTAAAGGTACTCTCAAACTTGCCATAGAGGTAGAGTTTGTGGGGAATGTTAATGCCAACATCCATTTCAGCATGACTGCTCAGATCAGTAGGGTGTGACTTGTGAGCTCTGCAGCCCCACATCTGTATTTATTAAAGAAGAAGCTTTCAAGCCTTTGTCTTATGCAAATCAGCTCTGCCCAAGGGCTTTTAGTAAATCGCCTCTGCTGAACAAAGTTTAGACTCCTCTGCCGTGGTGTGAACTACAAAAACCTCCCAGCTAAGGAGAGGTAACAATAAAACCAGTGGCAGTTTACTGTTCAGAATGATGATTAGGATTTTGGTAGGCTCTGAAGTCGCGCCAGATTAGGCGTGTGTGAAATTTACCCTTATCAGACTGTGACAGGAATACATGGAGCCCATCAGGAGGTAATCTCTGCAGGCTTCTGAAAGCTGATTAAAATGTAACTAGTCTTTGGATACATAAACATGAGAACAGTTTTTCAAGAGCTCTAACTGGGGGTGAAGTGGTTCTCAGTTTAAAAAGGAGCTCTGGGCTGTTTCTGCATTAGGGGACAGATTTTCAGAAGAGGTGCTGCTCTGCTCATCCTCCCTCTCCATCCCCTTATAGAGTAGAAAACAATGAGTAATTTGAAGATGGGAGAAAGCCAGGGCACACATCCACCAGATTGTGCTGTGGGGAAACGCCTTCAACTCAGTGTAGTTTACTGCTGGTTGTAGCAAATGCTGTCTTGGTAAGGCTGCTTTAAAGACCTCCATTCTCACATACTCATGGTGGCGTTTCCCTGTTATTTCAGAAAGTCAGTCACAGAGCAAGTCGAAGGCTAGTGCTGCACCTCTGCTATCAATCACTTTTGAAATAACAGGTAGGTAAATTAAGGCCTCCAACCTGACCTTCCCATTAAGAGCATGCAAAGGAGGCCATGTCCCTTTTGGGGGACCTTGTTTGCTATATATGTATAATTAACATGTTTATGTAGCTCTGAAATAGTTAAATGGATTTGAGCATTCTTAGAAAATTTCAGATCAGTGTGAAAGTGGCAGGCCAAAATTCAAACTAATGAAGTCCATGAGCCAGCTGGGATGTTGGAACAGTGGCCTGCTCCACTCCTGAACCATTTTAGCTAATGACTGCTTTTCCTCTCACTCCTGAGCATTGGGAATTGTTTTGCAGCTTTCATCATAGCTGCTGTTTCCAGTTCCTTCTGTAAACACTAGGTTAGGCCTCCGGTACTTCTAAAACTTAGCTGAACCAGAATCCCTCATTCAGGTCAGTAGGAAGAAGAAGGAACATTGGTTGTAGTAGTTAAGCAGTAGCAATAAAGTTTCCTGGAGGCCACAGTCATTCTACCATTTACTTGCCCTTGACTTAAATTTTTTCATATCTATTCACCTACTTAACTGGTTTAGTCATAAAGTTTCTCTTACTATATGAGGTGGACTGTTTCATCTTATTCCGAGTACCTTTAAAACCCTTGATGTAGAATAAAGAGGAAGAAAGTTCCTATATGGGCATAAATTTATTCTACATCTGCAAACACACATTTATTGCCCTATTAAACACAGGGGAACTGCTTACATGCATGGAATTGTGCTATTTCTCAGAGCATAATGTTCTGAATTACCTAATGTTTTTGATGAGAGAATTCAGCATTATAGAAAATGAGAAGAAAATATGTTATTTAATGGTTGGTCATAATGTGTTTTGGGCTTGGGTTTTCCTTGGGAATTTTGAGTGGGAGTACTTGGAGAAATTTCTTTGTGTTATTTGCTATGAAACCAGTGTGATTAACGACCAGAAAGTGAAGTATGAAATTGTGTCTTATACTGATGCAGTCACATACAAATTCAGTCTCTTTGCCAGCCTGGTCATTCCTGGGCACTAGTTTCTTGAAGGTCTTCAGAGAAAGGTGGAGAGTTTGATATCTTAATAAATGTAGCAAATGCATGAAAGCAGAACTGTTCTTTTTCTTTTCAATTGTTTTTAAAATGCAGTAATTCAGGAACATATTTTCCAAGGATATAAAATGTATTAAGCTAAAATTTCCTAATATGGAAGATGATTTGAAGAATGGATAATTAAATCTTACCTTAGTTTTTAGGTTGCTGCCCTCAAACCTGAAATTCCTTGAAAACTGAACCTAATTTATTAGTCTGAAGGAGAAAGAGAGATTGTCAAAATGCAATAACTTTCCTTTCTATTTTTGGCCCAAAATTTAGTCAAATTTCACATAGATCTTGTATTATTATACACAGTCTAATTGGCATTCAACATTACTTCCAAGGAATAAAGAACCATCTTTATTGCTGACACAAGACAGTATGAAAGGAGAGAGATAATACAAGGTTTTAAACTGTAAATAAATGCACCCAGTATCATCTTATCTCAGAGTGTCTTTGCTAAACAATAAGCATCAAAGCCTATGCTCAGTCATACTTTTGTGATGCTGAAGGAAATTAATTTAAATTCATGGGGGTCATAAGATGCCCAGGCAAAGCTGTTTTCTTATTTTACTGCCATCTCAAAAAAAGAATTCTCAGTAATCCTGCATGAAATTTATCCTAAGTGCTCAATGATGAAAACATTTTTTAATAACCTGAAATAGAACTTTTCTGTCCTATAGTTGAATTCCTTTGTTGTAAAAGTAAAGTATAAGAGATAGCATTTGTACATCACTTAGGGTCTAAAAGCAGCATTTGAAAAGCATTTTGGCATATTTAAAGATTTTTTGATATCTGTGATATGAAAAAACTGCTATTTAAAGCTTCCAGGTTAAAGATCTTTGTTATTTTTCTGAGTCAAATTCCCTGAACTAGTGTGATGATAAGGCTAGAGATAAAGCATGGAATTCATGAGAGCATTTTCTCTATTCCCTGAAGCAAGACTCATGTCTCAGGGGCATGGTTGGCCCTTAATTTCAGCTGCCTCACTTGGGCAATTTCCCAATTAAATCAAGGTAAAAAATGTATGGATAGCAGTTACTTACTGTTTTGTTAGAAACTATTCAATACAAATTTAACAGGCAAATTATGTTTACTTATAATCGTTTTCTACACCAAATATCCATATTATGTTGATTATCATGCATTTTAGCTGTGCATGTCAAACTTACTGTAAAATTCAATGGTATGTCATAAACTTTAATTTCAACATAGCATTATGATTATGAAAGATCTCATCTGTCAGGAAGATATTTTGTCATATGCTGTATTTATTTGATCTGAGAGTCTTCCCATCTAAAGTGGTGGCAAAAATTAATGATGTAACTTCCCCATGGGAAGAAAAATACAGAATGGAATGAAAGTGTTTGAAGTTACGGAATATCATGTTTCCTCAATCAACCAAAGTGAAATAATGTGTCAGACTTCTAGCAGACATTCTCTACTTACTGTAATATTTTCTCAAGTCCTGTATTATGAAATAGACTTAAAGTCTTATTTTCAATGAAATGGTACATTTTCAGTTAGAGTTCTGTGCCTTACTCTGGCACCTCGTAGGATTGTCCTGTTAATTCTGTTACCTAGAAAGTCAAAAGAATAAAGTACGGAAGGAGAAGGGTTATTTTCACCCATATTATTGATCCTTAAAGAACAGAAGACTCTGCCTTCACATGTGTCTCTATAGATAAATAACACTTTAAAAAAAATAAAAATTGTCTTGTGCAGTTTTTACAACTACATATATACATGCATTATGCATACTATGTATATATATTATATATACTAATAAATATATTATAATATCTATTATATGCGCAATTTTATATTATGCATATGTACTATATTTAATTCTATAGTATAATTTATATAATTATAAATTATATTATATAATACTATAGCTATTATAATTTTAATATTATATATATTATATATTATATATTTATACACATATAGCAAATGCAAACCATATATATATCTGAAGAAAGCCTTTCTTCAACTTAAGCTGCTGCTGCACAAATCTTACTGCTGAGTATGCTCTTGATGGTCTTTAGGGTAAAAGAAAAAAAAAAGGTTTTGCCATAATATTAGCTGTGTTTCAGGTAAAAGCTGAAAAATAATCTTTTAAATATTAATTATCCAGGTCTTTGAAGTTATAGTATCATGTAGCTTACATATACAAGTGCAAAGGGGTTTATGCAGCTTTTTGTTCAGTTTCTTAAGAGAAGGAGTAATGAGATAGCAGGACACAAATTTATGCAGAGTGCAATGTGAACAATTGTTGTAGTGATGTAATTTACCTCTCAAAGAAGAGGACTGGGTCTGAGGAGGTGCTTCAATATCTACAGTCATCCCATCTCCAAATAATGTTCATGTACAGAGCAAACTGACTCTTCCATTCAATTTTTTTCAAGGCAGGCATTTTTTCATCTTGTTGTCAGATTAAAATGATGAGATAGCAGCCTTTCTGACTGAAGGATAGTTCTGTCCGCTTTGAGCTGGGGATCATGATCAGTGACGTATGAGAAATATTTTAACTTTGTTTTGACAGCTTCAAGGCCAGTAGACCGTAAACTGTGTACAGGACCTCTTCCCAGCACCTCCCAGCTGTGCCATGTTCCCTGTCCTACAGAGTGCGAGACCTCGGCATGGTCAGCCTGGGGACCATGCACCTATGAAAGCTGTGATGATCCTCAGGCCAAGAAGGGTATGTAAAAATTCAGCAGAGCCTTTTAATGGTGATATTTACTATTCCTGTCATTAGTTTATGCGAGCACACTAAATTTTGTACCAAGAAAAGTGTATCTAGTGCCTCTGGGCATCAAAACAAAGTCAAAAAATTAGTCCATAAAAATTAGGACTACATTTGACATCACTGTGACACCAAAGGTAGCAAAAATGTAGTCTATTCACTAGGCTCTCAACATCAGTTTGGGTTTTTACAGGTCAATTCCAGTTTCAAACCCTTGAGATTTCAAACCTTTCATTCCTCTCAGATGGTAAGGGATACAGTTGCTGTGTTCAAATCCCAATATTGGCACTGTCTGAAAATGAGGACAGAAGCCTCCTTTGAGGTGTGTGGTGTACAAGGCACTCAAAGATTTACAGTTCAGTAATAGCTTAAGAACTCACCATTAGACCGTAAAGCATAATCTGGCAAAGAGATGGCACCGTTCACTGTTGATACGTGACACTGTTTTACTTATGACATATGTGCTGGTTTCAGTTTCAACATGTTTACAACTTCTTGCCATGCAGAACAGATTGTAGTAACCTGACATCAAAATAGGAAAATGAGAATACAGTGACAGGGACCTCGTGTTGGAAGTCTGTGGGCTTCTGGCTGTAAATGAGAAAAACTGGCCTAGTCACTTCTGCAAAGTGATTATCTGATAAAAGCTGGGAATACAAACTTGGTTTCTTGATTGAAAACAGTTGTAATAAAGGGCAGCCACATATGTCCACTGGAAGGAACAACTGTGATTGCTATGTGTGCTTAGCTGGATCTTTCTGGCATACTGCTGGCTATGCTTCTGTCTGGGCAGCAATAATACAGGTTTTAAAAAGCTGTTTTGTGGAATTCTGAGCCAACCTTGATCAATTCAAGAAGGAAAAAGCAGTTCAGTGTGCAAATCTATTGGATTAAGTCTCCTCTGAGTACAGCTGTCAAGTAGTCTGTTATTTCTGTTGCTGTTCCATCACTGAAAGATTTTCTACATTTTCAGGGGTAAAGTTTAGATTTGTGAGACTTATTTGGACATCTGTCTAATAGAAATACATTGGGATGTGCTTTGTGCAAACCTTTATTCCTGCACACATGAGCAGGGATCTTTTCTCAACTGCCAATGCTTTCTTCTTATCTGGAAATTCTTGCATTTTATTTTATAATTACATTGACAGTTCTTCTGAGAGAATGATGTGAAAATTGTACAGGCACTCCCACTTTTAGCAGCATGTCTCTCTACATATTTCCAGATCATTTGCATCCTTTGTTCCTGTAGATATCGGAGCTCTTTATTTTTGAAATTATATCAGCGTTTTTTGTCTGGCTTACTAATCCTTTTGCACATAATTTGGCTGAACTCTTCAATTTAGGAAAAAAGAAAAAAACAGCAATTGAAGATAAATGGAAATGTATTTTTAAAGTAAATACTTACTATAATTGAACTAAGATGCATGTCTTCAAAGAATCAGTTATTGCACATACGTTTTGAAAACTCTCCTGTTTAGTTCGTGTCCTTGTAGTTATATGTAGAATATAGTAGCATATACATATTATTTTATAAAAAAAAAATAAATCTGTGTATTACTAACTTGTCTGAGTACTGATATAAAACAAGAGACTGTGAAAAGGTATGAGAAGAGAAAGTATTCCTTGAATCCATTCAGTTTGGTTAGATTTTTCTGACTGTATTTAGTCTGTTTTTTCCAATGGGCCATCCTGAAAGGAGAGATGGGGCTGCTTTTGGTCACTGGCATTGACTGGGCAGATGACACAGTGCATAAAGGCCCATCAGTCTCCCCATTTTAAAATTAGTTTAGGCAGTCTTAGGGAAATTTTTAAATGTTTGCAATGGAACATTGTGATATTTCTTACTGAAAATGTATTCATAAGACTTGAGTTTATTTCCATGTTTTTCTTTTTCTCTCAAGGTTGTCTTTTTTGTCATTTTATTTTGGACAGTTGGAGGGGGAAGGGAGTGTTTATAAGCTCATTTCACTTGATAATCCATTCCTGTTGGAACATACCTGAGAGGAAAACAAACATATTTGAGAAATGGTAACCCATCAATGTAGTCAAGATTTATGGAATGAGATGGATCTTGTAAGAGTGATGCTCAGGAAATGATCCTGTCTCCTTTCTGGCATGCATGACTATGATAAACAGGGACTTAAGGCAAAGCTTTCTGAGGAGGCCCAAAACACTGAAACTTGCAAAATATTATCTCTAATCCTTCTTTAATGAGTTCTTCTACTCAATTATCTGAAATGCATTGTTCTGCTGAGTGTCTGTGGTATGTTTCACAGAGAAATACAACCGTTTGCTCAGCTGTAGACAGATAAAAAGTGGTTCGCTTCATACTTTAGAGTTAAATTGTTATTTTCATGGACATTTCAGGTTTTAAACTAAGGAAACGTCGCATCACCAATGAGCCTACAGGAGGAACAGGAAACTGCCCTCACCTGTTGGAAGCCATCCCATGTGAAGAGCCCTCTTGCTATGACTGGAGAATCACGGGGCTGGAGGAATGCATTCCTGACAATGAAAAGCCATGTGGCCCTGGCACACAGGTTCCTGTCGTCGTCTGTGTCAACAGCGATGGTAAGATGGATGCTTTCTCCTACATGCCACACCAACTAAAGTGAAGATACTAAAATGTAGTCCAAAAGGGTATCAGTTCTTGTTCTCAGCTTTCCTGATCCTTAAAACCAAGCTGTCTGGAATAGGTATAAATGTCTGTTAGTACTGGAGAGGAAAGGTAAGTTCTCTAGGACTAAGCTCCTTCAGCTACACTGTGTAGGTTTTCAAAGCTTCACAAAGTGATTTAGAGAAAATTAAATAGAAAACAGCTATTGTTTGCCAGTAGATCAGATTCATGCCTGCAGTGGCTTGACTGAATTCCCTGATGTAATCCCACTAACAAAGCTGATCCTCTGAGCCCAGAAACAAATAAAATGTGAGCAAAGTAAGATGCATTGCAGTAAGTATAGCTGGAAGAAAAATAATAATGTGTTTATTAAAAAGGATGGTTTGATGTGTGTTATGGAGTTGGGTTGAGAGTGCAAACTGTCTTGCTTCTTCAAAAGGTCAGAAAAACCACCACCATTATTCAATTATCTTTTGGGAGACAAAACAGATCTTGCATGACATAGTCATATAATCCAATTTTGAAAGCTGCTTACAGAATACTTTAATCTACTGAAGATTCATGAATTACTGTTGTGAGAATAGTCCTTATTCATTAGTAATATTATAGTCTAGAGAAGCATATAAATTAAAATAATTGTATTGACTGCAGTGTAGTATGGTAAGCAGCTTCTAACTTCCAACTGAGGATGAAGTAAGAGGACACCTCCGATGAGTGTTAACAGCTGTGCAAAATATTTTGAAATTAAATCAGTCAGAAGTAATAAGAACTGATTATAGAGATATTTAAATCTTGAGCTTTCATGCTGAAGACTTTCAGTTGTAATTGAGTTCTGGGGCTTAAATTGAAATGCTTTGAGTTAAAATGTAAGCTTTATTATTCTGCATACACCTAAGACAACTGGTAACCATTTTTGCAGCTCAGAAGGAGATTAGCCTAGAATTACAATTTTCAATCTACCATATTTTATGTCCTTAACTTAAAAAATTTCCCTTAGCAATTTAATAATTTCTTAGCAACAACACTGAAACTATTTGCAGGGCTTTTGTACACATTTTCAGATTCAAAATGACCTTTTCCTTGTAAATCAAGGTGTTTCCTAAATAATTGTGAAGACATTTTTAAAAAATCTGTTACACAAAAAGACAATTTTGTTGCTTTACTAGATTATGGTTAGTTTGGCTCACCTTTATTTTGAGGAATTGTGTTTTCTCACACATGTAACCTGATTTCTTTCTAAACTCTAGTATAGTAATTTATATTGACTATAACTTACTTTGTATTTGGAGCATGCAATTGAGCCATTAAACTTTGAGATGTCTTTTATGGATATGATATTTTTTGTTGAAACACACAGGATTTTCTCTTGGCACTTCATGGGCTTTGGTTTTGGCCGAATTTGACTTCGAAGACTTGTGTTTGACTTTTTAACTCCCAGTATTTGTTTTTGTCTCTCTGTGTTTCTGAGTTATATGGCAATATATATATTGCTGCAAATACATGGCCTTATACATTGCCTATATCAGTAATCTGCCTCAGAAAGAGTGAGAAGTCAGGGTTTGGCCTGTCAATCTTTAAAATTAAAGAGTTGTGGACATAGCTTCAAAGAATGGAGAAAACAAATTGCAGCTATGTCTTGTTTTGTAAAGATCTGATCACCCACTCATCCAGTCACAAAAATATGTGTTCAGTTACATTTGAAAGAATGCAAGAGCAATGGAGAGTAATGAATTGTCCCAGCTCTTCTTTGAAATTTCTTCTTTTAATTAACAACCTTTTGTGCACTTTACCAGTACTGCCAAGTCTTCTGATTTTCACTCTCTGCAGAGCAGGATTAGCGTAATGCAGTGGAAGCAAAGACCCACCAACCTCAGCAATCTCCCCCTCCAAGCTGACTCTGCTCAAGCATCTTATTACTTTGCCTCCCACGGCACCAACCCACTAGAAATCCTGTATACAACTCTGAAATACTTTCTGAACACCACCACCTCTTCCCAGGTAGTTCCCATCTAGTACTTTGGCTTCCTACACTGGCAGTCAACAGAATATCCACAATGTCCTTCACCAAAGGCTTGTTGCAGGCATCTAGATCACTGCAAAATACAAGAGAACAACACTTTGCAGTCAGGCAAGTTTTTGCTTCAAGCCCCACAGCTCCAGGCTAGTTCCAGTAAAATAAAGTTTGGAGAATGCTACTCTTCCATTGTCTGAACATCATGGTTTAAATTATTCATCGTAAGAAATTTGTGATATTTGGTGTTCTTTGAGCACTTCTTGGAGAAGACTGCATTGACTGTCAGTTAGATACTGTACCTCTATTAACAGGGTATGTAATTTGTATAATAATCATGTGTTGCTGTATTTTTTGTATTAGTAACACACAGGGAATTTAATTTCAGTTTTACAGGTAAAAGTGACCCTGAAAGGAAACAGTAAGGAAAGCATTAACTATTGCATAAGATTGCTATGTTACTCAAACTAAACTAATCTTTGCTTGAAAATATTATCTCCAGTCTCTTCAGGAGTCGTTATTATTATTATTATTACTAGGTATTAAGCCAATCTTAAATCTTTGAGTGCCTGGATGAAGGTTGAAATGAAGGGACTTAAATGTATCAAAATAAAAGAGAGTATTGTGCCCTTGGCTTCTGCTTTATAAAACAAAAAAGGCTGGTAATGTGTATTTCAGATTAAGCACTGTACTCTAGATGGATAAAGCTCTGTAGCTTTAATGTAAAATAAACCCAACACTGATTAGTAGCTTCTCTTCCTGTGCATGGTTGTATTGTTCTATATATCTTAAGCATGATTAATTGGGATAATTTGTCTTGACCTGGATGTTTGGCTTCACAATTAGAATCAAGCAGCAGTGTTTGTGAAGTTGTTTCATATAACTGGAATTAGCTTTTCTCTTAATTTTAGAGTTTAGATAAAAAGTCATTATAGCCTTTGAGACAACAATAAATAATAGGTTATCCTCCTCTCATTGCTGGAGGCCTGTGGTTGTCATTCTTTCCACAGTGGATGGCAGTAATCAGAATTTTCATTCAGGCTGAAAAAACATTCAGTACCCCAGGTTGTCATTGCAGAGGCTATAATGAACTTTGATGTATTTTATTATATAGATGGAACTCCAGTGTTTTACTGTGGGAAGAACATTTTCAGAATAAATATTCTTATTAAATCTCCCAGGAAATTTTACAAAGGAGTTTTTTAGGTGAAAAAAACACACCTTTTGGTTGTGGAAGCTCCCAGACTGGACAGAAAGTGATCAGAATCCCTTCATTGTACACATAATTGTAATAATTAGATGTCTGGTGCTCATGTTTCATTCTACAGATTAATTTTTGGTAATGATAGAATGACTTTTTAAAAATAAATTTATATTCATCTTTTTTGTTGTATAGATAATATATGCAAGGTGTACACACACACACATGCACACACACCTGTGTATATTTAGTGTATTAAGACAGTTCACACTTAGAAGAGTAATTTTAGAACAGATTAATTTGCTCTATTTCTCTGTCTATGAAGAATACAGTTTCAAAAATATCTCTGTGTTATTTCAAGTCCATAGTAGGAAAGCTGGCTGCTTCTCCTCTTTGTTAACAGACATATTAGTGGTACTCATATGTTAATAAGGAAAAGTAATTTCTGACATAAAAATCTGCAATATTAACTACTGATGGAATACCTTAAAATGCTTTTTCACTCCTTGTTTTTGTTCTGTCTTTGGGCTGAAGGCTGTAGCTCAGGTACTGGCATTGGCTGTAGTGTACTTCTGATCCTCACACAGTCATCTGAAATGACTTGCTCATTATCTAAGAATTTGTAAATAATAAATTGGATCACAGCCTTTATAGTATACTGGGCTTTGTAGTGCTGCATGTGTTACTCTGGATAAAACAGATCTCACTTTTCAAGTGCAGATTTCTTCTGGATCTTGTTGCAGCTCACTGATTATTGGGTTACTGTACCTCTAGAGGGGACAGAAAGGAGTGGACTCCTCATCTTCTGTGTCACAGCTGAGAGTCACTTGCCTTGGAAGAGGGAGCCATGGCAACATCAAGGCTCTTTGTGTGTATGCAAATTCCTACAAGTCTTTGAAGTAGCAGAATTGCTGCTGAAGTTGTGTAGGCAGAGGTGCATGCTGATGTAGCTGAGTGCCACAAGTTCCTTTCTGGCACCTGTATGGAGGTGGGTAACACAGGTCTGGTTTTTCTGAGGCTGCAGTGCAAATTCAAACCACAGCTGACATCAGTATTTTCTGATGGAAATGGGAGGATTTTACCAGTTTTGTAATAGTGGGGCAAAGCAGTGGTGTTGGTGTTAACTAAACAATATAGAAATTAGACTAGCCTGTTTCATTTACACACATTACAAACCAATAAGTTTAGCTACTTTGTCTGGAGCTGAAACACTATACTGACCAAAATGGAGCAGAGGATACTTCCAAGTTACCTGTCCTTTACCTGTGTTTATTCTCAGTTAGTGAGACTAACAGAAGACATCATGTTTCAGCAATAAAACATCCTGCTTTATTTGCCTTATTGTTTCCCTCAAAAGTTAGAAATACTTATTTCTGTAAATACCTCTTATTTTTGTTGAATTTTATTTTAAAATAAATCTTATAAAATTTCCTCATCTAATTTGAATTTTCTTCTATAGTTTCCTGACAAATATCTACATTTCCTTCCTTAATTTTTTTTTTTGTGGCTTTGTATCACCTTACAATAGGCAGCTAAGGAAATACGTAGAATAAAGTTCAGGAAAAACTGAGGTTTGACTGGTGAAACAATTTTTATTTAAAATATTTTGGCTGGTTTCAGAATTGTGTCTTTCTGTATATTTATGGTTTGAATCAAATGCCAACTGAGTAGTCTTCTGGTCATCATTTGTTTTCAGAATGGAAAACAATAAGAGATTCAATGAATCTGAGCACAGGTGTTTTATATGTGTGCCCACATGTAAAGAATCTACTTTTCTGACATTTCTGTTGTGCAGCTTTATGCATTGAATGAAGAAACCATCAGACTGGCTGGGTTTTATGATGATTTTATAGAAAAGAAAATACCACTTCGTGTCACTTTATGATATAGTTCTTTACAAAGAACGAAGGGCCAGATTCAAATTTAAATTGCATTGAATTATTCAGTTATGCCTGTTAGAAAACCCAGATCAAAATCTGGTCAATGCTCAGCAGTCAATTAGGAGAAAAATACAGTAGCTAATGACAGTTTCTTTGAGCTCATAATGCCTTATGCTTACAGGAACTTGGTTACACTGGCATTAGTCATCATTTCCCAATATTTGTTTCCTAGTTAATATCATAACAGAATTGTTTTAAAGTGTTCTTTGCTGCTGACAGCTTTTTGGATGATCATCTGAGACATTTAAATCAAATGTAAGATGCCTACTTGTTCCTCACTGTAAACACATAGGCTATGAAACCCATACCCAGGTCCTTCCCTCCTTTCCTTTAATTTTTCTGCTAACATAAGGAACTATTGAATATTGTTTCTTGGATGTTTGGTATATTTAATTTCTTAGTGAGGGTATTTAAAGGAGTGAATTAGTGAGTGAATTTAAAGGACTTTAAAACTGGCACTTTCAGGCCATTATATTTCAGAGTATTGGATTTTTTAGGCATCTATTTTTAACAAGATTTGTTTTATTTGATATAAAATAATATAAGGAAAAATAAGAGTGAAGTATACTGCTTAAGCTATCTCATTGAAGTCTCAGAATAGTCTGACAATTGATAACTCCTCTGTCAATAAAAAGTCACACTTAATTGATGACATCAATTCCTTTTTGTTTCTCATCTTGATATTAAGTAAGTAATATATCACTACTGATTTCATAAAAGAATGGATGCTTTTAGTATTTATCTATCATGTAGTAATTTAATTATATGGAATTATATGAAAGAATTACATAGATTACATAAAGAAATATATAACTTTCTTTGTCCATGTCTTTAATAGTTTGCCTGCAATTTGATGTGATGATTTCAGTTAAAGGGATAAATAAAACAAAACCAGCGTTCCATCTGCATAGTCCATCAAACAATTAACGCTTATGAAATGCAATAGACTCTTATTTCCAATTTATCATATGTTTTTGAAGGTGGAGTTGCACTTGGACAATGCCTAATCAGACATTAACATCCATAAATAATATATTTAAGGTAAAAACAGGTGGGCCAACCTAATTACCAAAATCTTTTTCTGGTGTCATAGATCATAATGTGACATTCTGGTCAGGCGAGTTTGGTGTACTTTGACCTGTTTACTTCTAAAAAGTAATGCTGCACTCGTAAAATTTATTTGACTTCTGCAAGTAGAATTTGCTACTACTGGAGTGGAAAGCGCAAATATTTTGCAAATGTATCCGAAAGAGTGCAGCATTTCATATGATCCATAGGAATATGGGTAGTAGCTTGCTTTTGTTTTTGATGGCACAACCAGTAGGATATTGCAAGAATTGTATGTGACTAAATTAGAAGGGAGGGATTTTGATGCATACATTTTGATTTTTGTAATATTCAGCAATGCAGGAACTGAAATGCAATTCTGATTAGACTCCAGGGTTCATCATGGTAAGAATACAGAAAGGGATAATTGTAGATAAAATTTATAACAATTGGGGTTTTTTAGGAAGATAAATTTAATGCTGTACAGTTTTTCCACTTATCACTTAAAATTGTGCTATTATGAAAGAAGAAAGAAAAAGGGGGTTAGGGAGTTATGGGTGGATTATGGAACAGGGTTTCTAGAACTGTATTGGACTCCTTTGGTTTTGGATTTGTGCGTCAACTTTTCAACTCTCTAGAACATGCCCAGAAAATACTAGAAATTTTTTTGACAAAACATATTTAGAAGAGATAATTTTACATCTGATTACGTTATGTATAAAAATAATGCTACATAGCTATACATTAAGTACCACTTTCTCATAAGATTATATGACACAGCACTAGTCATTAATCTTTACGAGAAAATCTTCTTTGACAGTGTATTCACACTAGGTTTGAAGGGAGTCAGTTTTCCATCTAAGAAAATATGCAGCCCTATTTATATTTTACAACATCCTGCATACTTATTGTCCATTTTCTGAATAAATGCTATCAAATTTCAAAGCTGTGAAAGCACTGTGTTGATAAATGGTGAGGATAGAACCATCATCATGAGCTAGTCATGTTGAGATGGAATTAATAAACTCTCAGTACTTCCAGCCTAGAACAGCTCATTGTCTGACCTTTCTCATAGATCATAATTTGTGTTGAGTACTGATTAATGGAAAATCACTCTTATCTGCCAAAAAATACTTGATTTCACAAGACAACTGTTCCAGTGGCCACTTAGGAGCCTTAAGGTCTTATGTGCCTTGTTGCAATTCTTGAAACTCTGGGGCACAGCACAGCAGCATCTTCACTGAATACTTAAAAAGCTTCAAACTAAAACATGCTCAGACACGATCATTACTCAAAATCAATGTAAATAATTGATACCAGTCTCTCCAGTGTTCCCAGTAATATCTTTCAGATTTTGAAGTGCAGGTAGTTTGTGATGTAGCTGCAACCCCAAGAGAGGGAAATAGAGATTTGTATCTGGGACTTGGTGAAAATAAGGCAAGACAAGAGGAAGAATCTTGTTCTGGTCAAGCAGTTAGGTTGAACTGGGAAAAGGTAGGATTTGACCCTGGCTTCCTCCAGGGCAATTTCATGAGACCAAGTAAAGAACTCAAAGTTATAAAATGTCTCTGCATTTTATATGAATTTGGCAAGGGATTTAATGTGCTAAGGGTCAGCCCACGGGAGGATTTGACAAGCAGCCGGAAAGAATTTGTCAGGGATGGGTGAAAAGGACAGTGAGGTGACAGACTTGGATTAGTGTCCAGAGAAAATAGGGCTGAATAAGAAGTCAGAGAATGGGGAAGAAAAGAAAATTCGTAACTTATAGGGCTGGAATGCAATGGATTTTAGTCTGCTTCTGTTTTTATCTCAGATCACCAGACAGAGCAGCAGTTTCCAGCATCAGTGCTACACCCATGGCAGAAATACTATTTAACACTTGACTTTTGTTTTAAACTAGAAAACTGGAAAGAAATATTACATCAAAATTTCATATTTTAGTTTTCAAAGGCAAGCCCTTAAACATTAGGAAATTAAGATTGTCTGGTCCATATGTGAATACATCAGAAGGAAGAATTCAATCATTTAATTGTGCCAGCATGACATTTTCTCCACAGAATCTGCCACTTATTTGTGAGACAGATATATCTTCTTTGGTGATTAAGTGGGCATTTTGTAATAATGAATGCAATGTATGTGAAACAGCTAACCTGAGTTGTCCTATTCTTCAGGGTTTAATTTTGTTTTGCTTTTGTTCAGCATCAGCAAAATATAAATAATGCTGACCCACCACATCTTTAGTGTTCTGAAAATAACGCTGTGCTAGTGGGTGTCTGATAGTAATGACAGAAAGATCTTAGGATAAATGCCAATTCTGTTTTAATAACACTTTTAATTAGTATGTGGTAAATAAAACATAGGCTCATGACTTGAACAAAGAGAATAAAACTAAAAATACCAAATAGATCCTCATTAAGGAGTTTCCAATCTGTGAACTGAAGGAGGAAGGGACCCAGTGGAAAAATAATAAGCGTGTGATTATACAGTTAAAAAACCTGCATTATACAAAGGCAGCTTTCATTTTGGCATTTACTGTTTGGTTTCGTGATATAGTTTTGGGGGTAACTTTTGGATTAAGTATGTAAAGCTTGCCCTAGGAATAACCAGATGTTTATCTCTAATTTTATTTAGACATCCTTTATTGGTACTGATACTATTTTATGAATAATGAATTGCTGCATAAGTGTTTTCCAGAGAAAAGATACTAGGCAGAAACTACATGAAATCTCTTGTTCTCGGTGTCTCAGAATTGAGTATTTTTATTTATAGGGGAAAAAGAAGAATTATATTAGCTAGAAGCATCTTATATATTGTGGGAGTCTTCTAGAAAACCAGTATTAAAAGGGAACTCTATTTTCAGGGTACAATGGATTTCTGTAAGTAGGTGTCAATCTACAGTGAAATCTCTCAGATATCTGAGACTTTAGGACATTAACTTGCATAACTTACTAACAGAGTAGAAGAGTCATAATGTCTCTATATTTGCAGAGGTGTTCCTGGGTTTTTTGGTTTAGTTGTGACAATGCTATTCTATTTCCTTCCACAGCATAAATTTATAAGATCTAGTGGTATTTACCTCTGGTTGCTTTCCTGACAGCTCCTTCTCTGAATCTATTCACATGGAGGCTAGGAGAAAGAAAAACTCAAAACCATGGGTTAGTTTTAGTCTTCTAGGGAGGAATCAGCTACGAAAATGTTTCCAAAAGAGAAGATTAATTCACAGTCTGAGCTCCCTAAAGGCATGCTGTGCCTTCCACTCTTAATGATGAGAAGATATTCATTGCAAGATGCATAAAAAGATGTTCTCCAAAGACTGCATTTTATCTGCCAGTAGTAGGACACAGACAAAAGCATCCATGAAATTAATTGAAAAACCATTTCTCAGAAGTGTGTAAACATGACAGTGGCAGTGATCTCTCTTACACCTCTTGGGTCCTATGTTTTAACTGTGATTGAATTGAGCTGTCAGATTACATAGAGAGTGACAACTCTTTACTGGCTGCAGCTGGATGAATAATGCAAAGAAAATGTTTGCAATCACCTTTTGCCATAGAAAATAATTTTTCTCACTCTCTCAAGAACCCCCTTTTGAGTTTCACGTGTCTTTGTGTGGCAAGATGTATGACAATGTATATGAAGGCACAGTTGTAAACTTGCTGCAAATTCACAGCATAGTAGTGAAATACTAGATAACTGACCAACTGGAAAATTCACTTAATATTCTGTCAGGTGCAGAACATTAATTGCTGTCTTAATCTCTAAGGTAAGCTTTTGCATTAGAGAGAAGAATAACATTACTATGTTGGTGGCCAAATTCTAGGAAAATACTGCACTGCTGAAGTGTATATGAACCCATTTATGATGCAATTTTTTGAGTTTTAAAGCTTAAATGTATAAATTTATTAACCAAAGATAATGTTTATGCTGAAAATGAGAAGCCTGAAGTTTGTCAAATTCTTGTTGTTTCTTGAAAAACCAGGCCATTTAAGGTAATTGCTGAAAATATGCAGATTAATACCTCAGTGTAGGGAATTGTTGAAAAGATTGTGGCGAGCACTGTCATTCTACTGACATTAGTGGAGCTGTCACATTGTTTTCATGCTATTCTTTTTCTTGCCAATTATTTCCTTTTTATACTTCTATTCCTAACTCATATCCCTGAATGTTAATCTAGTTCAGATCAGCACACCAGAAATATCTTCTCTAATCAAACTGGTTTGAAGTCATTGACATTCCATTGCCCTTCCCAAACTTGTTCTCCAGGTTGCTTTGTCCTTATTGAATGGGTGGAGAAATGTGTAAAATACCACTCACAATAAAATACCTGTGAATGAAGTAAAAAATTTGCTGAGAATACTAAGCAGTGACAAACTTATTTCCAGTGATTAATAAAACATGTTGTTTTTTAAATTATCAAAGAAATACATTGCAATAAATACATGTTGCATTTTCAAATCCATGTATTTTAAATCTGTTACCAATATTCAAATAACACCATCACTATTTCTAAAGTCTGTGAAAATATTTTTCTTCACTTTTAAACACAAGCTCTACTTCTACAGAAGTAGAGCTTCTGTAACATTTAAAAAATTAAGAGAGGAAATATTTTTAATTTTTTTTTTCTAAGTCATAGTTGTATATGGGTTTGTCAGTATATGAATTGTGGATTGATTGGGAGAAGTTTTTGAGAATGCTCTGTTGCTCTTGGAACTAGTGATATCTTTTTAAGGTGACATGGTGCTTTTGACAAGTGTTTTCAGAAATACATTGAGAATTTTCAAGTGATCTCATCCTCGAGGTTCACACTGTCCTCTTTTTTCCTTATAGCTCTGTCAGCACTTTTCCCCTCCTTTCTCCACCCTGCTAAAATGGCCTATTGGTTTGACATATTGATCCCACTTGGTCCCATGACTAATATTGATTTTATTCTCAATGGGACCGTAGCCTGTCATCAAACTTATTTTTTCTTTCATATCAAGATGACGTTTGATTGGCTTACTTGACACTAGAAGGCAACTCTGCTTGGTTATGATCAATACACTTGTATTCTCTGTTCCTTATCATTCTCAGTAAGACCACATTAGCAAATGAAGCATGAAAATGCTTCAACTACCTGTCAAGCAGTAGGAAAATTTTACTCCTGTTGTTAGGCAGTGTTTGGGTACTCTGCTGGAGTCTTTATTAGAATTATTGAACTTCTATCCCTCTGGTATAAGTCTGCTATAGCATCAAGTTAAAAGAATAGATTTTCAGCTAAAGGCATATCATGTTTCAGTTTTTGTTTACTTTGCTTATATGCATGAAGACACTTTCCAAAGCTGATCCAAATTAACTGCAAAAATAATTACTTAAACTATATTAAATGTGTCTGTGAATCCTCTTATTCAAAGTTAAAGTGGTCTTAATTCTATTTGTCAAGAATTTTCTCTTTTATTCTGAATAAGGATAGCCACACAAAATGTTAATACAGTAACTAATCTTCTTCAAAGTCCCAGTTTAATTAATTTGGATTAATTCTTCAGTATCCCTGTTTAGGTCAGGCATTTTCAGAGATACTGACTTTAGTAGTTCATATGCAGCCTATTTCATGCTATTGAATATTCAGTGCTATCAGAAGTAGTAAAGAATTAAAGAAGTATCATCTGTACGAAGAGTTTTCCATTAGTCTTTGATGCATAATACAAAATACGCACTCAGTAACTTTGAGTGTTGTGCCAGAGATAAAAAGGCTGTGTTACTTTTTAAGCCATAGTTAGTGCTACAAGACACCCTCAGTGTGCCTTTGTGTGTGTAGTGAAGGAACTTCCCTCATCTGTGTATCTATTTTATTTTCAATTTTTTAATATTTTTTAAACTGAGACCCTCACTGGTAGCCAAGTGACTGCTGTATGCTTGGGGGAACTGATGCTGTGCCTGCCATCACCCCCACCACTTAGAAATACAGGGAAGAGTGGAAAAATATTTTTCAATTTCAGGTTTTCAACCTGAATAAATCTAGAAAAATAAAGTGAAGACTTAGGGCATAAAGGAATAAGAGGTAAAGTTTCAAACTGATTACCAGAAATTTTAAGATGGCAAAAACAGAACAGTTATTTTTCACTTTTCTCAATCTCATTGAGTACAGAAGACAAGCCCAAATAATAAGTATTTTCTTTCATGGAAAAAAAAAAAAAAAAAGCATGGTGTTTCTTTGGTTTTGGTTTTTTTGGGTTTTTTTCCCTGCTTTTGTGTATATTTTTATTTTAGCATAGTTATGGGTTAATATTTTTTCATACTGTTGTTTAATCTGGCCAAATGTCATTGCATTTTAAATAAAAATATATTATTTGGGTGAAGAAATATTATTTCTTTTCCTAGTTTTATTTGTGTCTGGCAAATTTAGACTGTCTACATGACTGTAATCCTGATAGATGACTCTAATATAAATGGAGGTACATATGTTCTGTTTTTACCAGACATGAAAATGAGATTACTGAAAGCATTAATATTGTATCTGAAGGTGTGTTAGTTCATTATGTTTAATCATTATTTTTAAGTTCCTGCCAAAGAATATGCAAAGATGTTTTCCATCTGAAGTGATTATAGCAGGAAATATCCATATTTAAAATATATTCTTAAGTTTTGTGTCAGAGTTTTCCTTTTATTGTTACCATTATTTCAAGGTATGGAGTGTTATTTTGTTTTTGGTTATTCCTGTAACTGTTTGGTATATAGTGCATGATGTATTAATGTATTATTTATCTGATGTATTGAGGAATACTGACCTGGATCTCTTATCAGCGACTCACTTTTCTTGAAATTTGCGTGATTGAAAATTCGGATGAATTTAAGGACAGAGAAGAAACCTTGTAACCAGAACTGTCTCATCTCTGGAGCAGAATGGCTTTCACATCTTTCAGCTTTCCTATAAACCACTTGCAGAGTGTTACCTGCTTCTGGCTTTTTTCTACACAGTTGGTAATTTGCTGTGTTGTGGGAAAGGTTAGCGAACACATGCTACCCTGTAAATTGTAACTGAGCTCGTTTACTGGCTTGGTTACAGTGAAGGAGCTGAAGTATTCA
The DNA here is from genome assembly GCF_971803275.1 of Cyanistes caeruleus. Lineage (NCBI taxonomy): Eukaryota > Metazoa > Chordata > Aves > Passeriformes > Paridae > Cyanistes > Cyanistes caeruleus. The sequence goes on from NC_141701.1 coordinate 125,641,680, forward strand.
GGTACTATTTTTGAAATTATATTTCTGCATTAATGTGGGAGTTCTTGAAGCCAGTGTCATCCCACTCATCACAATTATTTTTCCCATGAGGTGAATAAAATAGAGATTTCAATATAGCCATTAACAAGAAGTTACTGCTTGTAAAATGTGGTGTTTCATCTCATTAAGGAAGAGAAAACAATAAAAAGATCGTGATTTTTTTTCTTAAGTGTGTTAAGATGCTCTTATCTTTGATTGGAAAAACACTGGATGTGGTAGGTTTCTAAGCTCCAGCTATTTTTCTTTTGTATACTATTACTTCCTGTCATTACTAGTCATTTGTCATTGCAAACGTTTGCTTTAAAAAAAAGTCATAATCACATTTTAAATTTTATTATTTTATTTTATAATAAAATACATATATCATCCAGTATTTGCATAGGGAAAGGACAGCAGTTAATGGCCTTTTCTATATGTCACTAGTTTGTCTGCACAGGAAGGGTAAAGGTGTAAATAAGATGATGGTACCTGTGCTTGTGCTTTCAAATTTCTTATAAAAAAAAAAAAAAAATAGAAACATACATGTTTATGAGATTCACAATGGGTTTTGAGTAAGTGGCCAAAGTATCATGTTTACCATTTTTCTTTCAGTAAGGAAAAGACTGTATGATACTACACTGAAACCAAAACCACGGTAAATTTGCACACGCAAACCAGCAAATCAAACAGTTTACAATCCTGCAATGTTTATGTATCATTAATCTATTAGACCAACTTTCTGTCATTTTTGCATAATGAACAGATGTGAGTAACCAGTGTATTTGTCTTCATTGAAATCAGTGCTGTTTCTACTTAGGCTTCTTAGAAGAAAATTACTTCAAGAATATTAACCATCAACTAATTAAGATGTACTTAATTAAATGCAAATGCTACTTAGCAAAAGAGATTGAGAGAAAGGCATGTGATTAGGGAATTAGCAACTGATTTAACACTTGGAACTCCCAGCTAGGCACCTAAGCATCAGAAATGAATGTAGAAGTTTCACTTGATAAGAATAATACAAGGGGAAGATATGCAATCTTTTCACATTTTGTTTGTTGAAAAACCTAGGAGTCAGTGAAGTAGGATATATTGAGGTCATAAATTGTGGTTAATGTTACTTTATGTTTGATAATTAGAGAGGTTAAAAATTCTTCCAAATGTTGAAAATTTATCAGTATTTTTTGACAGCTGATTCAGGAACTGTAATGGAAAATAATTACTAAGGTAATACACTGTTGTTGCTGCTTTGAAAGACACTGCCATTTTACTAATGTTAAAGGGTTTTTTTTTTTTGAGCAGATATGAATAAATACCATCAACAATATATGAAGGACAGTGGGATCAATAAAACATTTAAAGTTTCCTATTGTATATGAAAATATGTGTTATTTGCTAGTATTGAACTGATTCAAGGGTAAAAATTGTTCTCAGTCAGATGCTGCTGCACATGCTGTTTTATTTTTTTCTTCCAAATACTATTAAGATTGTTGAGCTAAACAAGATGGGAAATGATGAATTTAATGTAAATATTATAGTTTCTCTTTTCTGTGCCTTATTTGATTAGGTTTTCAGTGATTAACTTCTAAATTCTCCCTACTGAAAAATCTGGCTCAGCTTTTTGAAGTTGTGTGTACATTTTAATTAGAGACACGCACTCTAAGAAAGACAGTGTTCCTCAGAGAACTCCTCCTGAGCTGTATAAGGAAAAACAAACAACAAAATAGGATTGCCAAAAAAAAATCAAATCAGTCCTGGGTCCTTTCCTGATCATTTTAAAAAGAAAACATCATACTATTTCTGGAGCTTCTAGGTTTGAAAGGAAAACATAATTTGCTGTCACTGTTCCTGCTAGGCAGGCATGATTTTTCCTGTTGTGATGAAGTTTGATGATCAATTAGTAATTTGAAAGAAATGCAGAAGTATTAGAAATTAAAACAATAATTTCAGTTTATCCTGGTGATTGATTACTGTCTGCTCACTTGCAGATATAAGGTGTCCTAGCATGTGAAGATGTATGAGGTTTTGATAAGTTTTCTGTAATGTTAAGAATTTCCATTTTGCATTAGACTAATAATCCAGTGTGTTGGCCAGGTTATTGCTAAAGAAAATCTAATATGGAATTTCACATTTGGATAAATTTGTACATTTTCTTACTTAGTGATTTTCTTGAATTTTTTTTAATTAGATAATGGGCTGATGACTTCTTAGTGGAGAAGGATATGGTTTACTAACTGTGACTGTGGTTAAAGTTAATTCCAAGTGAAAACTGGACTGAGCACATAGCACAGATCTGGTTTTAGTAAGTTTTGACTATAGATCAGCATATTTTGTTCTTGATGGGCAGAGTCCACACAGGATTTTTGGCTCCTCAGCCACTCTGACATATTTTGAGTTTGACAAGGGAGTCAGTGTAAGAAGAGATACAGGTCCTCATGTGAAAGGAATGCATATGTGAAACTGCATAGGAGCGCAAGATAAAGAACATTCTCAGCCATTTCAGCCTTTACAAGTCACTCTAGAGGCAGTTCAATACTTTCCTGTTGATTATTTTTCTGCACAGGAAAGGAAGGAAACAGTCAGTGGCAACCAGCACAGCTCACAGATTTTGCTATTGTGTGAAGTAATACTGCATTTTTCTCCTGCAGCCCCCATGCTTAGAGGCATTACTGAAGGCAGTTAAATAATGACAAGGCCTTCTTCACCCACAAACACATTGAAGTTGAGCCCTGGGGTGCTTTTCTAAGTATTGCAGCTGCCCAGCAGTTTTCCAGTGGATGACACGTCATGTACAAGATACAGATACAAGAGACTTTTTTCTTTCAAGTTGAAGATATAATAGTAAATTTGTACATATTGGAACAAGCAATAAATAATACAAAGTCTGCAGTTTTAGCATTTGGACTCTGTTGCTGTCGTTACTTCTTTTGTGAACTTTAAAATACAACTGTAAAACTTGGTTTACCACAGTGTGATATTCCTGTCCTTTACTGATTACACAGGCATGTTAAAAATAATATTGGATATTAATGTTCAAAGCACTCTCTTGATTTAATTCTATTTATTTTTATTTTATTGTCAAAATGTACTTAGTTTATATCAGGTTATAGGCCAATCTTTCAGAAACAATAGCTAGTTTCCTCATTTAGAACTGAGACCAGGCTCATTGACTTACTACATAGGTCTCCAGCAGCAATTTTTTGCTGTTTTTTTTTAAATTTGTTCTCTATGCCTCATTGAATCTTGCTGTGAATTTACTGTTCATTTTAAGGCTTTAAAAACATTTTGTTCTCTGTTAAGCACTTGCCTTCCCATTTACTACAGGTCAGAATTTGACAGCAATTTTTTACTGTGCACTGAAGCATGCACCATGTTAAAAGATGTACAATAAGCAAGAGGATTTCTTTTCCTTGTCTCTCTAGTGATTCCAACTCTAGGAATGCTTCTCATTGGAACTTTCTTAAAACATTTTACAGATGAGTAGACAAAAACACATAGGACTGACACCATTCAACTACATTAACTGCAGAATGTGGTCTAGCCCAACCTTTAGCATCTAGTTAAATTTTCACATATGTGATACAATACGTGCTTTGTGATTGTAATAAGAATGGTGATATGAGTACTGATATGTATTAATCAGTTCCTCCTGAATTCCGTTCACAAGCTACCTCTCTAATATTTAAAAAATTGCATATTCTGGCAAATTTTCTGCCCAAATTTTTTTGTTGTTGTTTGGTAGCTGGCTTGGTGTTTTTTGGTTGTTTGTTTTAAAACAGCTAAATCGTTGTGTAGTTCAAAAGTGGCTCTCATGTGTGCACACATACCAGGAAGTCTTTGAGCTAAGAAGTTGGCCAGAAGGAGGTTTTAATGTAGTGACTTGCTTTTCTGATTGTCTAACTGCATAATTATTTGAGGAAGTGACTCGAAAGGCTATCCCCTTGGCACTCCTCACTGAAGTAAATCTGTAAAAAAAAAAATCTTAGGAGAGGTTTAAAAATTTTTTGACATTTTAAATTTTTTGAAAAACAAATCCTCTTTTGCCTCCTGCCATTTTTACATGCTGCCATTTCCTTAAGAGAAATTTGGAGATTTTAGTCCAAAATGTGTGTCTCTTGCCTAAGAGAGAAATATAATTCAACAACATAGGCATTGTTTGTAAATATGGAATATTGCTAGATTCCAGATTTTAATGAAGCAGTCAATTGATAAATGGTGAAGAGTTCTCGTGACAGAAATGTCATATTCTGTTTTAATTTCTCTGCTTTTTAATTTTTGTCATTCTGTTGTTTAGACTATAAGTAACCCAGGACAGAGGCCTTTCAGTAATGTTTTTGGGAGTTCTGTCTTCAATATTGTGCAACATAAATTTATACCCATAATGTTCAAATAAAATCACAGAATCATTGAATGTTTAGGGTTGGAAGGGACCCTAATGATCATTTAGTTCCAACCTCTCTGCAGGGACCTTTCACTAAAACAGAATGTTCACAGCTCCCTCTAACCTGGTCTTGAACCCTTCCAGGGATGGAGCATTCACCTTCTCTACAGACAACTTGTTTCAGTGCCTCTTCTCCTTCACAGTAGAGTGTCTTCTTTAATCTTATCTCTTTTAGATTAAAGCCTTTCCACCATGTCCTATCATTACATGCTTTTCTTAAAAAGCCCCTTTTCATCTTTCATGTCAGCCTTTTTTAGGACTAGAAGGCTGCTATAATGTCTCATTGGATTCTCTTCTCCAGGCTGCACAGCTCTAATTTTCTCAGCCATTCCTCATAGGAGACATTTTCCAACCCCCTGCTCACCTTCGTGGCCCTCCTCTGGACTTGCTTCAACATCCAATGACAAATATTTTCAAATGGGACTTTTTCTAAGTAGTCTTTACACTGGCATTTTTCCCAGCTTATGGCTGAGTGGTTCCTGGTGGTTGACTACACTATGCACTTTGAAGAGGAAGGCAAAAAAGGTCAAGTTGTTCATAAAATCATTAGTGAAATGTCAGAAACAATTTAGTACAAATAAAATATTTCCCTGAAGATAAGAAGTACCCATTATAAGACATTCTTTCCAACTACATTTCTACGCTATTGAATTCATCAGATAAGAATTGGACACTTGACAAAAGTGAAATGCCAATATGTAAGATAAATATCTCTAGAATATTTTCTCTGTGAAAGCAAAGGAAAAATAGGGCCTTTGATTTTGGGAGAGAGTGAAGGCTTGTTTTCTTTTGAGATATAAACTCAGACTGAAACTAAGTTAAAAATATTCTTTGTCGTGGCATCAAATTAAACTTGAGTTTAAATTTAAAAGCCAATGGGTGATTAATAAGTTCAGTATAGTGTCATTTGTTTATACTGTGATACACTTTATTGTGATAGTAGCATTTCTTGCAAAGTGTGCATGTGTCCTAGCAGTTTGCCTTATTGAGTCTTACCTAGCAATGGAACAGTTTGAGATCTAGCTTTTTATTCTGTCTGAAGGAAAAGTTTACAGTCCTCTCTTCTGTCTCTTGTCCTTGAACCCAAGAAAATGCCCTTCTGATGAAGCAGAAAAGAATCCCTCCTGCACAGGGTGTGATGACCTGCAATATAACAGAGGGAGCAATTGATGCAGAGACTGAGTCCAGTGAGAGAAGCAGAACTTGGCATGGGAAAGCCATAAAGCCTTTGGCAGGGCTCAAATTTGTGTTTTAATATGGGAAAATATAGCTGTGGAGACTGACTTGATCTCAAAGGTCTTTATAATTCAGATGAGTATGACTACTTTAGGCTATTTTAAAAACATGAGCTGCAGGATTTTCCCTGGTTTTCAGAACCAAGAAAGATTGATGTTTGTAGTTCTGTTGTGCCTAAATATTCTGTATGAATAAAATATTTGTCCCTGTTTAAAAGGATCTAATATTGAATAGATGGCCCTTATCTTTAACTCTTTCACAAAGAATTTGCTTAACACTTCTGGGACTCATGATCTGATTTAGTACTAAAACACCTCCTGGTTTCAGGAACTCAGTTTAAGAGGTTCTTATTTAAAAGGTTCTAAAACTGTAAATCTTGAGTGACAAAAAAATGCAGTTTATGTAGTTTTGATTGTGATTAGTGTTTGGATCAATTTAGTATTATACATCTATTGAACAATAAAGCCTAATTTGAGACTTGGTAAAGCAGAGTTTTTAGATCTTTATGGTCTGCTCAGTTCTCACTGAATCAGCTTTCAGAATCCATGTGGTAGTTACTAACAGTAACTGATGCCTTTGTGATTCAATTACTGGGATTTAATCAATATGTCTAACAAATATCTTGTAGTATTGAAGACTTAGATTCATTTGCAAATATTGATAAGACATTATTTTGTTGACATTGGCTATTAAAACAAAGAGATTGAAATGACGGATCTTAGAAAGTGCATAATGTAGACAACTCATGTTTTGTCCTGTCAGGATCATGTAAAATTCAAGAGTTTTTCAATAGATTAATCATAACAGAAGGCTTTATGCCTTAGTACAGCAAAGATCATATAGCACAAAAAGCATTGAAATGCTTTGAAGCCTTATCCTTTTTAGAAAATAAAAAAAAAAGAAAAGTTTTATGTTTACAACTGAACTGGCTCTTTCATGCCTTAATTGTATGTGGTTATCAAGTCCAGTGTACTCTTAGATGCAAAATTTTCAGTTCCTCATAACAGACATTATGTTGTGATAACAAGGCTGTAATTCTAAAACCTGGACCTGACTTCTTCATTTTTTTCATCATTTGCTCCAACAGGAAGATTTATCATGAGACTTACTGATATCAGAATATGTGGTCATTGATTCATTCATTCTCCCCTTAATAAATATTAACTTGTTTGATGAAGAAATCATGTCACCTCACAAAACTGTCCATGCTGTGATTAAGGTGCTGTTTAGACAGACCTCAGACACAGTGCTCTCATGATTATCTGATTGAAAACAAAAGCAGTCCTGCTACTAAAATACTAGCTAATATATCATTAAGCAATTCATACCAGCCTGGATCTTTTTATTATTATGAAATGTGTACCCACAGAATACAAACACATAGATCTTGTTATATTTCCATGACACAAAGAGTGATGTGTTGCTGGTCTGCTTACAAAAGATCTTTCTAACCAAACAACACACTGTAATTTACTGCAGCTTTTCATATTTTGATGGATAGTTGCAATTCAAAGGATGAATTGTGGATTATGAAACTGGCTAAGTTAGGATGTTTTTCCCCTTCTCCTTTTTAAGAAAACACATCTGGCGTTTTATTTTCATGCTCTGCACATTGACATAAGCAAGTTTTTAGCAATTCTGATAGACTTGAGCTGCATCCATTCCGAATCAAAAAAATTCAAGTTATTCTTTAAATCTGGTTGAAAACTAGGTCATTTCTTTACATGCATCTTCACGTACACAGATTTCCATAGGTCTGTTGCTCACATTTGGATTTTGTGTGAGATCAGGCATGTGTTATAAAACGAAAGCCTGAAGACCACCCAGGCTGGCATTCACTTCATGAAAATATTGAATCAACTTAGGTTTAAGTATGCTCTTCTAGAACTGAGGCAGAGGAGACAAGTGATAAACAATCTATTTACCTTGTTTATACAGAAGAACAGAATCTAATTTATTTGTGTGCCCATCTGGACTAGATTGCTCATTTTAAGTTAATTTAGCAAATGATAGACTGCTACTGGCCTTTTTTTTTTTTTTTTTCTCCCAGGAGAAGAGGTTGACAGACAGCTGTGTAGAGATGCCATCTACCCAATCCCGGTGGTGTGTGAAGCACCGTGCCCAAAGGACTGTGTGCTCGGCATGTGGTCTGCCTGGTCCTCCTGCTCACACACCTGCTCCGGCAAAACCACAGAAGGGAAGCAGATGCGCGCCCGCTCCATCCTGGCGTATGCAGGTGAAGGTAAGGGCTCACGCTCTCCTGCTTGATTGTGAATCCTCAACTGCCTTTGTAATGCCAAAGTAATTTCTTGATTGACAGATTATTAGGTCGTGTTGTGGGTTTTTAAATATAGCAAGATTGTTTAAATGGTTATCTTATGTTTACTCCTGATACCTAAATCTGTTTTAAAGAAAGTTTATTTTGTTCATTTCAGTCAATGTTACTATATCTTTATTAGTGAGCTTAATGTTACTGTTTCTATTTCAGATACATATTATATTATTTATTATTTTCAGATATATATTATTGTCTTGTTTTCATTAAAATTAAACAAGACAAACAGTTCATCCGATACAGATTAACAACCCTAATTTATGTCCAATTTGGAAAGATATAAGTATCCTGAATGCTGAAAAGATGAGAATTTCAATGGTTCAGATGTTAGCAAAAGGGTTTTGTAGTTTTCTTTTCTCTAGTTGGTAACTTATGTTACCCCATTAACATTGTTATTCATAGCAAAACTTTGGGTTTTGCCCTGCCAGTCTTTACTCGTGAATGGTTTCCATTTATTCAAGTAATCCATGTGCAGTGTCTGCAGCATATGCAAAGAGAAAACATAGCTGGAATATAAAGGAGAAGACAAAACAGGTTTAAGATACAGGTTCATGGCTCTTCTTTGATGATTTTCCAGGGTTCCTACAGCTCTTCTTGTTTTGGTTTTAAGTATTTGGAGGTGTGGGTGGGTTATAGGGGAAATGTATTCTGTATATAACATGGTTCAAAAATGGCCATGTCAGGTGTGCCGGGGTCCAGCTGATAAAATGCCCAGCTGTTGAGCTGTTGGTATGAGAGACAGAGCAGGCTAGGTAATCTATTCCATGGTAATTTCTGTATCATATTGCCATGAGTTTTTACTCAAAACACAATTGGACAAATGTATTCTATGTAAATATGTACTATTCCTATTATATATCAGGATTGGATATTAATTAAAGAAAAAAGCAAGACTGTTGCAAGTCAATGAATGAGGCTAAATTTGTATTCTAAGATGACATAAGTCCAGGTGTGAGTCCTTGATCACACACGTGCTCCTGCTAGTCAGTCAGTCCACAGAGCTAGACAGATCAAAGCATTGCAGGCATTACATATGCAATGAATACTACAATCCATCAAAGTATCTGGTACATTTAATTCTTGTTCATTTGGGTACTTAAGCATGAACACCCCCCTGAAATTTTTGAGGATCTATAGATACATGTGAAATAGGTTTTTATATCTGGCTCTCAGACAGCTTTTAATCAAGTATTGCCTGTGATTGTTCAGTTTCTCTCCTCTTGAAATGAAAAATACTATATTCTGCCATTTTTCTTGTTAATATTGGCATATAACTGTCTGTAATAGAGCTATGTCATTTCACACCTAAGAAATTTGTTTTCCTCTTATTACCCCGCTATCTCTGATGCTGAATTGGTTTGAAGAAACCATCAAATTAACATGACTGGCCACCAGGAAACAAGCACAATCTAATCTTTTTTCTTTCTCTCTTTTTTTTTTTTTATGATTTAGAATAGGAATAATTCAGTAGTATTGTAATAATTCCTCAGTGTAAGGAATAGGTTCGCAGAAAATATATAAGCCATATGAAAATTACAACAGTGACAGTTTTCTAATGAGCTCTGGGATACCGACTGCCCCTCCAGCACAACACTGATTTCTGCTTGAGCCAGGAGCTGACTTCAGTTTTATGCCCTCTCATCATCATTTCCTCATTCCAAACAAGACCCTTTTCATGTGGCCAAACCACGCACTGCAGAGCCTCAAGCACGGTGTGGTCATGCACATCTGGGATGGGCTTATGTGCTTGCATTCAGTGGAGAGAAAGGAGTCTCTTCATAAGATAAAGACTTACTGTGCTTTATGAGATGACTCCATGTGGAAATGAGTGTCACAATAACCATTTTTGATATTTTTTTCTGAAATCATTGTCCTCAGCTTGAAGGTTTGAAAGGCAAAGCGATTTATAAATTTGCCTGTCTGTGAGACTGCCTACAGTGTTAGCTCATTTGTGTCACTGTCAAATATACCTTCATGGTACAGTAAGAAGCTCAGAAAATCACTGTCTCAAAATATAAAATGACAGCAAAGGACACAGTGATGTTACCTGATACATCATATAGTTGTTCTGCATAAATCTATTAAGTTGTCATATACAGCTCATCTTATTTCTTGAATGTAGGGTGTGTCTACTTTTGGTTTATATTCTGCTTAATATTTCTGTTCTTTTTTTTTTATTCCCTGCTTACAATAAATCTTATATAATTAGTAGTGTGCATAAGACTGTTTCACATTACTACTGGACCTGAAACTAAAAAGTACTGAATGTATCTTAGTTTTTCAGTAACTAACAAATACGTAGATTGATTCTGTATTGATTATACACTGCCATAGAGTGACACTGATAAATTGGTGCAATACAGCATAACACTAATGTTGTGGATACATCCTAAGTGTGATCAGTCAAACTAGTTTTGGAAAAGTAAAGATTTAACACCCTACCTCCCAGAAAACAAACCAAAACCAAAAAAAAAAAAAAAAGAAGTCCAATATGAAGAGGAAAATAAGGTGACTTAAAAGCTTACTTTATTAAAATGAGAGGGAAGGGAAATTTTTATTATTATTATTAAGCTTGATTTATTAAAATGAGAGGGAAAGGAAGTTTTTAGATTATTATTCTTTTAGGGCAGGGATGGATAGGCATGGCAGTGCTTTACTATGGGTTTTACATGCTCATAGATTAGCAAAGTGTAATGCCAGAAGAACAATTTGCCATGACCATACAGAACAGAGTACTGGGCATCACAATTAAAGAGTGTAGAATATCAGTAGTCCATCTCATCTCAGATATACTCTTTGACAGGGATCAACTGCTCTTCTCCTCATCTATCTGCAAGATTGAATTATTGAATATGTAAGAAATAGCTGGATCAAAGGAGTTTCTTCTCAATGCTTAAATCGTTGTTGATATGTTTTAAAATTTTATTCCTGTTAAATTCCAGTACAGTTTGACTTCATAGTTGCAAATAAGAAGTTATGCATAGGGTTTTTTAATGTATTTACTCTTCCTACACTTATTGAGTTTGTTTTTAATTTTTGAATCCTGGCTTGAAATAACAGTGCTTGGTAATTAAATCTAAAAGCACAGAACTGAGTAATTGTTTCAGCAGCAAATTTCTCATTCACGAAATAATAAGTTTTGGAGAACATGAGGTTTTTCATGAAACAGGAATTTAAAAAAAGCCACTTAGTTTTGGAACTGTGCAACCTGAATTTTCAGGCAAGACTTGCTAAGTGACCTGACACCTGTGTGAGAAAGATGAGCCAGGCAGGGTGTGTTACAGTGCTGCTCTTGCTCAGGAGCCCATCAGCTCAGATTGCTGACCGTAGTGAGGGGTCAGGGGTTCATATTCTATCCTGGAAAAGACTTGAGGACAGACCTCCCATTTACCATGGCTTCACTCTGCATCCTGACCTGTTGTGTAATTTGGACAGGCTTGTTTTGTGTAACTGGTATAACCAGGGGAGGAATCATCAATATTTGCAGAACAGGAGCAGGGTCTGACTGTGTCTATCCTCAGGAAGTGCAGCTGCCTTGAGAAGTGCCTGCCTTATGCCTACAGCAAAGAAATGAGTAACACCCATTTCACTCACTAGAATACAAAAGGCACTTCAGTCACATCTCTTTTCTCAGACTTTAAGATTGTTCCATCTGTTTTGAAATGCATTTATAAAACTATATGCATTTTCAAAATCAAGTGATATCACAATGATTAATTAAAATGATCCTAAATGCTTTAAAAAATATTTAATGTTTTGAAATTTGAAAGTTATCAAGTCAATGTCACAAAAGAAGATTTATAAAATCCAATTATTGAATATCCTAGAGTAAGGTTTCTTACCCAATAGTAGCTCCAAATCAGGCAGAAAAGCAATCTAAATATATGACAATTCTGTCAGCTACTTTATGAGCAATATGCAAGTCCCTCTGCAAAGCTAGTCTTTCACTTCCAAGTCTACTTTACTTAAAAATCCAAACCCAAAACTAAATGTTTCAGCCCCAACTGTTTTTTTAATCCTTGAAATTATTATTTTTAGTACTGCCAAGCAGTTATTTACTGTCATCTAATCATTTATTATTAAACGATATGTTTTTTTATTGTATGTGTCTTTTTCCTATATTCTGATGGATTCAAATGTCTATTTTATGTTTTTTTCTGTGACACATTAACTTTTATGTTCCTGTCAAACCTGTCCTCTGCTGGGGATATGCTCATAAAGCTGTTACCCCTGCTCAGATGTTGTAAAGGGCATCTCTAACTGCCAGTTTTCCAACCCCTTCTGCATTTTCTGTACCTAGTTAAATTTGAGGAAGCACAAGAGAATGCTGTTTTCCTGGAGAGAATGGCACATTGATTTTTATTTTAGTAGCATTACTTCCACATTTTGTTCACTCTTTGCATGTTTTTTTTAACTCCTGGTTTAATCTGAACAGAACTGGATTCCCACTGAGCTGCAGACATTCATGCCCCAATGTTTTTCATTTACAAGTCAATGTCAATCTCATTTTTTTTCCTGAGTATATATTCTCGCATAGATGTCAAAACCAAACCTAAGTTATCACTTTATTCTCAAATGTCTTGGGAACTCGTGCCTGTGGTGTTCAATTCTGGGGAAATATTTTTTCCCACACACACACACCCTTTAATTTTTGAATTTTGTTAAGTATTTCCCTTGTTTTTTTTCTTGAACTACCATCAGATGAAAATACTAAGTTTATTAACCTTCCCTATATCTCTTAAATTTTCCTCATTTAACCCCCTTAATGGAGGAACTTGTCTAGACTCTTCACATGGATCAATTTTCTTTACCATGACAAATAATTTGTCACTTTATTTTTTTTCCTGTTCAAAATGCACTCATTTTTCTTATTTTCTTGCTTATATTCCTATCTGCTGGTGTTAGCTGATTTTTTTTTCTTGAAGGATGATGATTAGATAACTTTATGAAACTTATTACATAGCCATAATTTTATTTTAACATTTATTTTCTAAATTCCTTTTTAAGAAAATGCATCTGGCATTTTGTTTTTATGCTCTGCACATTGACATAAGCAGATTTTAAGAATTTCTGATAGATTTGAGTTACATCCTTTTAGAACCAAAAAAAATCAAGTTATTTTTTATTAGATTCACATGTTTGTAGGTTTTTCTAATCCCCCTTTGCAAAGTTTAAGATTAGCTAGTCTGTGGCATGACATCTCAACTATGTTTCCTGTTGCTTGGTTAAAGCAATATTTTTAGAAACAAGCCAGAAATTAAGAAAATTCTTAGAGAAATAAATTGAGAATTATGATTTTCTGTAGTGTTTTCATTAGAATGAACCTTTTCTCATGTTTGCTGCAGATCTGGACAATACAGAACAACTTGGGGTATAAAGTATTTTTATACTAGTTACTTGACTTTCTTGTGTTGGAGTATTTGAAGCATCTGTTTTTTCTTTGATTTACTTTTTTTACATCAGTTACTTTTTTTGTTTCATTTCAATGAATGCTTAAAACCCCTTCCTTCCTGCATATCTGTAGAACAAACAGTCAGCCTGAAGTTCAGTGCTGAGGTATAAAGGACAATATACTCTACAACATGCATTTGGTGTGAGCCTGAATTTTGGTTTTTGGAGAAAAAGTCATATGGATCATCAGCATTAAGTAATAAAAAACTCATCTTTCAATTGTCTTTCTTACTTCTCTTATATTTTAGGGGAGGCTAAAGTGTTGCTCAGATTTTTTTGCTGTCTTTCCATCAGTTGGAGACAGAAGTCCCATTGTTCCTTGTAGGCCAGAATCTAGATTTAAGATTCTTAAATGTGTGCTTAATAATAACACCAGATATTTAGCAGATGTGATGTCTGCTCACAGGGCTGGGCATCCAATAGCCTGTGACCACCTCTGGTAGGAAAGACCTCTTCATTTCTCCTGGAGGACTGGGAGGCCAAAGTAGCTTTGAAGTGCTTGACTATAATAACCCCTAGATACTCTCTGGAACCAAACACAACAAAGATAGATCATCTGAGCTGTTCTTCACAATCATTGACACTTGGTTGCATTTAAACCTGAAACTGCAATAGGCTTTGTTATCCTAATCTGGACCTGAAATCGCCAGCTGTGCCATCCACAGCATGGAAAAACATCCACTGGGAGCTGGACAAGAGCTCCAAAAATATTTTAATTGATCTGTGAATGAGATATGAACAGTGGTCTTTACACATGCATAGGTAGAATAATTAACCATATTTTCTGCCTAGAGCCTTTATACATCTTATGTGATTTCTTGCAGTCTCTTCTAGAGAACACCTAAATAATAAGGCTGTAAGATTACTCCAAGCACATTGGTGTGTTATAGAAGTTATGATTATTTTATTATCCTTTCAGTAGAGACTTATATACTATCCATGAACACTCTGATCTGTGTGGCATGTTGACCGAAATTTGTCAATATTGGGCATATAAGGAGGAGGAGGAGGAAAAAGGAGTAGCATTTCTTTCTTGTGATCAAACTGATTATATATAACTAAGAAATTTCAAAGTGGGTTTGTGGTATGTGTTGTTTCTAAATAAAAATAAATTTATCTCCTTCCAGTGAACGATCTTTGGCCCTCTTTTATTGTTCCAGGGGGAATACAGTGCCCAAACAGTAGTGCCCTCCAGGAGACACGCAGCTGCAACGAGCACTCTTGCACTGTCTATCACTGGCAGACCGGCCCGTGGGGACAGTGCATAGAGGACACATCTGTCTCTGCTTTCAACTCCTCTGCCAGCTGGAATGGGGAGGCCACCTGTTCTGTGGGGATGCAGACAAGAAAGGTCATCTGTGTCAGAGTCAACGTGGGACAAGTAGGCCCAAAAAAGTAAACATCTTTAAAAATATCTTCATGCTGTAATTATATTTGGATTTTACTGCTTTGTATTTTTATCAGCAATGACTGCTTGCAAAGGCAGAAAGACCTTCTTCTTTGTGTTCTCATGAGGGAACATATCTTCTACAAATACAAAACTGGCACAACAGGAAGACTAGACAATGCCTTTCTCACTATGGACTTTAATGGGTGGTGTTTACAGGGGTGATTCTGCTGACAGCTGACTAAATCCAGTTGGCTCCTTGCCACCATCAGGTTGAATCACAATAAAATTCTTGGAGTATGTGTGTGACATGCAGAGCAGCACCTTTTCCAAGATCCTTGTGTTGCCTCCAAACAAGCTGCACGCTATGGATTAGTGTGGTTCCACTCAAAAATAGTGATATGAATCTAAATACAGTAAAACTCTTCTCAGAACCAGACCAAGGAGGTGTAGCATAATGGAAACTGATATGACATTGATTTGAAACATTAGTTTGAACATTAGCTTGACAAACTTTGTGATTTTTTCTCATTTACGTGTATTTTTATGTTATCCCCTTGGCCCAATGATTTGGTTTTACAGTTTAGTGTGTGACCAGGGTTAAATACAGATTAGATGCTGATAAAATGCATTTGATAATATCTTTGTAGGGATTGACAGTCTGTAAATACATCCCACTCAGAATAGATTCAGAACTCTAAGAACTGTTAGCAGAGGTCATTTAGGAAGTTCATGAGGCAGCTATTTTCACACTAAATATTTGCTTGATGCCTGCCATTTGTTGTTTTTATTCTGCAGTAGATTTAAGCCTAATTTCCTTTAAATGGAAGTGTGGGGAGTAATGTCTGCACATTCAGTAATCTAAACTGTTGTGTGTCTGTATTAAGTTGCTGTTCTATTTAGTCATGATACAATTATCCTTTGTTTGGTACATTTACATAAAAAAACCCACAAACCTCTAATGATTTATCATCCTTTTTAAATCTACTGTAAATTCCTCTACCTTTGATTTGATGTTAAATTCTGGGAGGAGGACTGTTTTCTTCTTTTATAAATGAATCATGTGAAATGAAAAAGGTCTTGGTTGGCCCTTCAAATTGTCACATCAAAATCACTGAATCATTTTTAAAGACCCAGACATTTAACATGAAAATGTAAATAGGAACCTTGTTTTAAACTCCCCTTAATAAAAAGGATTACTGTGGTATGATACAATCAATATTATTGGCATTATCTGCCTCACAAGTTACAGACTCCAGCATGTATCTTTTCTGTTTAATTTGACCTTGAGTAAGGACTGCAAAAAAAATCAATACTTTGTTTTAAGCCATATATAGTAAATACAAACAATATAAAGCATAGAAATGGTGTTCTAATTGAACTAATTGCCTTTCCTAAGTATCTGAAGAGGAATTGTAGTGTTTAGTGCTCCTGAAAGATGAGGCTCTCAGTGAAATAGTGAATGGTGAATGTGTATATTTCAGATGGTTTTGTATGCTTTTCATTTCTCTCTGTTTTTAGAGGAAAAAGCTAATGCAAGAGAAGCCATTAGCAAGCCAATGTTCAATGCTTTTCAGAAACATTTTAATTTTAACCTTAAAGAATATTTCTGACAACGTTGTCAATATATGTGATTGGTAGCAGAGGTTTTTTTTAAAGTGTATCTGATCATATCTAGATACGCCCTTGCATATAGAATCTGATTTTATGAATCACATAGACCGAAGGCACAAGTTGACGTAAGACTGTAGAGAGAACTTGCAGAGAAGAGATGGGGATTTGTGTTGCTATAGCTGTATTATTTCATGGTTTTTCACGTTGGTGGAAGGGGTGAAAAGAGAAAGGGCAGGGATCCCATTTTAAGAGGGCACCAAGCAATTGGTGCTGGTTCATGGTAATTGATCATATACTGAGAAGAATATATGAATTTTGACAGGAAAATGCAGAGACTACCAATGGAAAGCATGCACAAGCAAGTATTGTTGTTGAAGAGTATGTTCCTGTAAAGCTGCAGATCAGTTTTTGTCCTCCTCACATCACACAGGCATAGTTCTCTGCTGATCATGGAGACTAGATTTTCTTGATAGTTTACCATTAGACTTGCCTCTCTCACTTCTCTGGTCCCAGCTGTCCTGCACTGAAAAGAGGAAAAGCTAGTCATAGTAATGTTCTTTTGTAATGATCCAAAAGCTCCCAAATATGGATGTGATGTTTTTCTTACATCTTTATGTATTCTTCAGGCAGTCCACAGTCTGCATGTTTTTAGAGCAGTAGTAATTTTGAAATTATTTAAAATATTTTCAGTATTTCTGTAAGAGTTATTGTATTATTCAGAAACAATATTGTGGCATAGAGAGTTGTTTTCCATGATGAAAAAAGACAGAATCCCCACAGAATGGGGAAAATGACCTGGGTAATGAGTCCCATATGTGGCAGTCCAATAATCCTTTTTATATGCTGATCAAGCCTCTTCCTAAAACAAGTAAGGTTTTTCTGCCTTTCCTGACAGTCTTTCTCAGTCTCATTGATCTGGCAGTTTTAAATCCTTTTCTGGTTTCTCTCACAATCACCACCAGCTTATACTTTTTTGTTCCTGGGTTAGCAGTGTTATTTGTTTTAAATATGCCTCCTTCCAGAGTTTATATTTATGATAAAGTGATGAGACCTGAAAATGTATTTTACTAACCTAAATGATACGACTTTTCTTCATAAGTATCTAAAAGCTTGAGAATAACCCTGAATGTATGAAGTCTAGCATGGGGAGTGAGGGATGATGATTATTTAAATCCTGAGGTGCAGAATATGCCAGATTTGGCTTGCTTTCACCACATGTATTTAATTGCTGATAGTTTTTATGTCTCTGCTCCATCCTGGTGAATTCTGGGCAACAAGCACTGTCCTCACATGCCTGCAGGCATTCAGTACCTCACTATGATTCACTACATCATTGCAGAGTGGTTGTTTATTTGCTCATGCTTCTTTGTAATTTTTTTTGTTAGATGCCCTGAAAGCCTTCGACCTGAAACTGTGAGACCTTGTCTGCTTCCCTGTAGAAAGGACTGTATTGTGACTCCATTCAGTGACTGGACAGTGTGTCCTTCTTCATGTCAAGAAGGTAATTTTATCCATTGCATGCTAAGAAATTTTAAGGATATAAAAAATAGGGAGTCAGAATAGCAGTCACTTTTGGCAGAATGCTTATACACGTCTCTTTCTGACAGAGGACATGTAATACCTGGTACAGCTGCTGCAGGGAGAACATAGAGATTTTGCTGAAAAGAACAGTTATTTCTATCCATTTTCTATATGTTGCAAACTCCCACTTGCGGCTTACACTGATAAAGAGATAACTAGTTACAGGGTAGACGCATAACTCTTACGTTATCTTAATACTCTTACGTCATCTTAACATCAATGCTTACACAATGTTAGCATTTAAATTTTCAGATTATAAAATAAACAGACTTTTAGGCAAACCTAAGTTTGTGCTGTTTGCTCATCAGAAAAACCCGAGTCTTTATATACAAGGAGATAAGTATGTAGCTAAGTAGATATGCAATTGTATATAATTTTGTCTGGCTGCTTCCATACCAAGGAAAATTGAAGGAGAGTTAATAAAAATCAAAAGACTTTAAATTGATGTGAATGGTATGATTTAAAATCCAACACCGTTTTAATACACTTGGCAAAGCTCTTCAAAACAGTGCAGGCATCTCCTGAATTTTTATTACATTGAAATCACACGTGAAGTTAGTGTGATGACAGGCTTAATATTGGCCACATTTTATGCTTTTTTTTTCTCTTATTAAGCTTAACATGAGGCATTTTTCTAATATGTACTATTACAGACAGACTCTGTAATACTCCCTGTTCCACACAGTGCTAATCCCTGTGTGGGACATGGTGATTACTCACAGCTACCATATTGTCAGAATGTAAAAGATATAGTTAGAATGTAAAAGATATAGTTACATCCAACATAAAGACTTGGGCTGTCGTGGCCAATTCTTTATGCTTGGTAAAGGACACAAACAGAAAGGCATTTTTGCAGTAATTCCTATCAGTGTTTAGTGCATTCTAACAAATTAAGAAAGGGGTTAGGAAAACTAGATTCATAACCTTCGTAAAAGAGCAGGGACTTGAATCCATTAAATCTTATTCTATTAAATAAATATTCATTATTATATATGAGTTATTTTACATAAGTATTAATTGTTCTTTTTGAAATTTTTTTGTTGGAGGAGATCATACTGGGCAAAAATGCCATTGTTTTCTGTTCCCATTTCTGTGGCTTTTTAAGAAAGTACTTGATGCAATGAGCATATCTTCATGAATATTTACACAAACTATTGTGCAGGCTTCTATAAAACAGTATATTTGTGAACTACAGGTCTTTTGTCTGTTCAGTGAATCAAACTCCCTTTATACTACAAAAACTATTTTTATTTCATGGGGTTTACCCATTTGTGCCAACAAGCAGGTCAGTAGCTTTGCTGGGCTGCACGTCTGTCCTGCCCCTTGTGCCAGCTCCTGGCATTTCCTGGAGCTGTTTGACTCGGGAGTGAAGGGTTTCCTCTGTGCTGAAGAGTGGCCAGGTGGTGGAGAGCCACCGCCGGGATTCTCCTACTGCTCACTCCTAATTACAATTGCTTGGCTGTGGTCCAGCACGCTTCTGTGATCAGACAAGCTGCAGCTGCTGTAATAACCCACCCAAAGCTGATATCAGCCCAGTCAGCCAAATATCTGCTCTACTGCTCTCTGTGAAAAAAAATAAAAACCCTCCAAGATTTTTACCTAACATAGGCATTGCTGTGGAACTAATACAGATCTGCAGCTTTTCTCTTCATTTTCTGCCTGAAGAACCGATACCTGAAGATGACTGAAATCAAAATTCCTACAGGAACTATTTACTGTTTATCATTAATAATGGATGACTGTAATAATTAAAAACTGCAAACTGCAAAGGAATTCTAGAGTGATATTTCTATTTCTGGTTCTACATGCAAATGATTAGGGCAAGCTTACACCTTCAAACTGTAAAATGTAGCAGCTAACTGAGCTGGTTTAATTTTTGTTCTTTTGAACTGTTTATTAATTTCAGCTGCCTGTTCATTTGTTCAGTATTGCTGGTATTGCTTTCTGTTTAGTTCTGCTTTCTGGCCTTGAGCTGAAATTGAAGTGTTTTTTCTATTAGGCTTAATTTTTCTGCTTATGGGCAAAATAGAACGTCAATATTATGGCAATTGGTTCAAAAACCTTGTTTTCACCCTAATTAGATTAAACCCTAAGCAGCAGCAGCAGAAACCAGCTATTCTATTCTTTGCAGGGGGTGTCACAGTAAGGAAGCAGTCCCGTCACCGAGTCATCATCCAGCTCCCTGCCAATGGTGGTCGGGAGTGCCCTGACTCTTTGTTTGAGGAAAGGGAATGTGAAGCTTCTCCTGTCTGTCATAGCTACAGGTATGTGAGACAATCAACCAGAAACAGCTCAGACATGATTTTTAAATTTGTGCTACCTCTAGAGTTTGCTGAATTCCATTTCTTAGCAGTAGTTGTTTTTCTAACATGAGCTATTTAGAAAAATAGGATACATATCTGAACCAAGGTTTCACAACAGATATGTAAACTCAGGTGGGCCCACAGGGAATCACTGGTTAATTTTGTTCCAGTTCCTTTGAAAGAACATCGCAACAAATAGCAGTTACTTTCCAGAATAAATTTTTCCTAGAAAGTGTTTTGACATTCTAAACATTTAAAACAAATATTTCTAAAATATCTGAAGTGTTAACTGAACTGCAAGCTTATATGTTAAGGAGAGCTGATTACTGGTGCCACACTGTTCAATCTACTATATCCTTCATTTTTCTGTCCCTGTAAGCCCTGACAGAGTCAGGAGTCCAGAGCTGAAGATATCCCCCATATGCCCTGTGTCCTCTGCATTGCCCTGATCTTCACCACAGAATGTTGAGGATTATTCCAGAAGGTGGAACCATTCTTGCTTAAGAAAATATTTGGGTAGTTCTGTCATATTTATCTGAGTGTGTGAGAAGGTCTAGACATAAAACAAGATCTTGTTCTTGATGGAGACAAAGTTTAGAAAATTCTGATGTCATTAGGTTTACTTGACAAAATTATAAAAAAATTTGTTTCGTTTTATGAATAATTCCCATGAAACTACTGTCTGTTGCAAAGGTACAAATAGAATTTAATCTTAGTTTAATGAAAGAAATTGAGATTAAAGAAATGTGTTGCTTTCATCAGCTCATATGAATTATCACTGAAAATTCATTAGGAGATCACACTTTATGCAACTAAAAGATATAAAAAGATTGAAAAGAGCATTGGGAAGCTACCAAAATCAGTACTCTAAACATCAGAGAAATAGAGCTCAAGAACTTTTTATGGTTAAAATGAGAGTCAGAGTTTTATCTTTTAAAATGCTGGCTGCTCCTCATCTCTTTAGCATATTCAGTATCTGAGCTGCATGATAATGTGCTGAGCATAAGAAAGAAGAGTTGCGAGAGAGTGGTAGATGGGGTCATTTATATTTCATGGCATGAACTAATACTAAACACATGTTCCATATATTTCCTTTAGCATCTTTCTGACCTGCACACATGCTGTGGCAGATGGACTCACACACTCAGCTGGCTCATGCCTTAGTTGCTGTCCCACAGAGGCAGATTGGAATGAAACTTGAGGTGCAAAACATTGAAATACTTTAAAACATGCAAACTTCTGATGGTTGGAGCTGTGGACAACTGTGCATTATTTTAGAGCTGTGATAACAAATAGACTTGCCTGGATGTGTTGTATTTAAGGGCTGGGGTATTCTGTAGCACTAGCAGGGAACTCTGTAAAAGTTGCATAGCAGTTTATATTAATGATAGAGTAATTTAATCAGCGCAGTATTGCATTTGTTATTGATGATTTGTTTCAAGTTTTTTGTTTGAGTTTTATTTTTGTTATGGTGGACCCATTGTGTTGGTTTCCTTGGCTGGCTCCATATTTGTAACATGTTGCCACTCAGCAAGCCAAGATTCCAGGGATTTCCTGAGCACCTTTGCAATCACTCAAGGCCACTGTCCCAATACTTTCCTGCAGCTACTTTTTCTTCATGTTTCTTATCTCTCCTTTTTTCTTTCTACCTTTACTACCTCCTTTCTCCCATGTGTTCTTAGTGGCCTCATCCTAAAAGAAAAAAATAGTTAACAGAATATGGATAAGTTTAGGTACTGTTCTTTCATGAATTGCCTGTGACCAGTTAGTGAGAAAAAGCAGCAGCTTATGGTGGTTTATAGTACTGTCTATCACTTGTGCTGCTTGAGGTTTGATGGCTACAAGGTTTAGAAGGATTTCTCCCCCTCTCATTTCAGGTGGAAGACACACAAATGGCGCAGGTGCCAGCTGGTACCATGGTATGTGCGCCAAGACAGTCCGGGAGCACAGGAGACTTGTGGACCTGGACTACAAGCAAGAGGTTAGACCCTTTGTTTCTGTCATTTATTCCTCAGACATCTATAGCTACACTGGTGTGGGAAATGCCTTACATTTTAGTCCTTGCAAGTTAACATTAATCTGTCTTTATGTGCATCAGCAAAGGAAAATATTGAAAGTGCTCAGGGCCATGTCTCAGTATGTTTGGAGTCTCTGAGTGTGGAGATCCTACAGCCTCTTCTGGCACCTGCTGCCTGATGGAATTTGTGTGTGTGACCCATTATCTTTTCACTGCTTATCTCCAAGAACATTTTGGATATTTCTTCTCTATACTCTCAAATTAAAGTAGTTACAGAGAACAATGGGAGCATGAGAGATGCAAGACTTTGCATTTATGCTGTTAAAGTTCAGCACCAGCCCATTTCTCCATCTTGTCAAGGTCCTTTGAATGGCAATCCTTCCAGAGGTATGTACTGATTGCTCAGACTGCCATTGTCCTCAAACTTGCTGAGCATGCTTTCTGTACAGGTTGTTAAGGAGACTAAACAGAACTGTGCTGGGAATTAACCACTGAGGTGAAACAATCTTTACCAGCTGCTGGTTAGACTTCAAAACCACTGACCCTTTGAGCCCAGTGATCCAGATATTTTTGCACCATTCCCATTAAATAGCAAATAATTTTTGCATCCAAATGCAGCTTTGCTGTCATTTGTCTTCATAGAGAATTTTGTGCCTTTAACAGAGTTGTGTATGTGTGGCTCTGTTAAATATAGCCAGGATAAGGGTTTTTTAGGTGCATTAAATACATTCAATAGGAGAATATATACAGTTCCTATTTACTGTGTTACAGTAATTTAATTGCTTTGAACTATTGGTCAACCTTGAATTCCAGGAAGGTTTTTCTCCTTTGTTGTTTCTGAGTGCAAACTTCTATTTGTTAAAGCACTATTGGCTCAGAAGATTGTGCCATTGCTGAGGAAGGACATTGCAAACTGCAGAAGTGAAATGTTCAGGTCATTAACTTCCTTGCAGTATTAAAGGAGGTCATGGTATACTTAAAAAGTTATGGAGTAAATCTTAAGCTAGTAGCTCCTACCACTTACTCAGAAAGTGTCACAGGAGATCAATTTAGAGCTTACCACAAAATGAAACCTTAAGGCGTTGTCTGCTAATACAAAAGACTTCTGGCTGTGGTAATTATTTCAAAGGTCTATCACAATAAAATCTATTTCTAGCAGCTCTGGAGGATACATTCAGATTACACACTGAGAAAATAAGATTTCTGTCTTTGATGGCAGGAATTCAGATAGTAAAAAGTGTTGTTTTCTGTGCTTGCATGGTAGTACCTAAATCTCTTGACTTTGTCTCAAAGTCACTTAATAAAGAAAGATAGCTAATAATAGTGCATGCAGATTGGATTTTATTATTCTTTTGTGTCATGAGAGTTTCTTTTTATTTTCTTAAATTTAATTCCAATCATGTACAGGGCACACATATATAGAATAATACATGATTTTGAAATTAATGGCCATGTAGCTTTCAAATCTGTTAAAACAGACTGGCAGAATTTCCCTTTGGTACTACACAGAGTTTGATCTTGTGAAAGATGATGTATTCAAGCAGTAATCTTGTTCCCACAAGCAGATGAAATGGAAGTATTTCTCTAGTGTAATGTGGTCAAGTGGTAGGACGAGTAATCCTTAATTACGAACCCCTGGAGCTGCTAAGCCTGAAGAAAGCTGGTGGTTTCGATAGAATTCTGTCAATGTTCCTGAGATCAATTGTTAGAAAGGAAGATTTTTGTTTACTACTCTTTTTGTCAGGTCTATCCCATGTATACATTCCATTGTAGAATTCACAGAACAAATTATTCGAGTTAGAAAACAAAAGTGTATTTGTACCTCAGTCCAGATATCAAAATATGAATCTAAATTTTGTTTAGGCTGTTGCAGTGGTGAAACTTATAGGCATTAAAGACAGAGGGGATTTTGCCCAATATTTTTTCCCATTAATGTAAGTGATGTAAATTTACATAAAATGTGAGTTTCCGACCCGGGTCTATTATGTATTGTGTCTCAATGTTGTGATACATCACAATGTGTTGAGCATATCTTTTACTTTAGTACTCAGTAATGTAAACTGATAATCTGTGGGAGCTAAACACAGTAGTACAACTCTTCCTTAGACTGACATAAACAAAAAAAGTAAATTTCACTTTGGAAAACACACTTCTCTAATTCTAGAGATTATCAGCTTAAATTCTTTCTTTTACTTCACACCTCAGAAGATTGCACTTTGAACATGAATAGTATGTTTTATTCGATAATATAATTTGTCTCCTATACAAGTCATCAACAGATTCCCTATCCCCTCTTACTTTTCAAATTCTGCCATCAAAATAGACATGTGTGAATTTTTAGTGATACACGTTATTTTGTTTGGCCTGCTGCGCAAGAGCTGATTTCATGCAAGGTCTCACTGAAGTGAGACTGACCTGAAAGCAAACATCTGCCTGACTGAGCTCTGTCCTGGGTAGTATTAGAAAGATTTCACTAATTTCTGAAAGAATATTCCAGAAGAGGTTTTATCTCCTGTCCCTGTTAATTCTTGGCTCCCTCCAGCCTCCACACTTGGCTACTCCTAAGTTAAATTTCTAGAGGCTGTGGAAAACTTTGCATAATAATGTCAATAAAAAAAAAAACCTGTACTATAAATAATTTTTTTAATGGCTATTTTGTGATGTAGATGCAGAAAAGACTGAGTTACTACTGTGCAACTTCTTTTAACCACCCCCAAATCGCAAAATGCTAAAGACTGAAATATGAAATCCATTTGGTATAACATTCTGGTGTTGCATTTATGATTGCTACTGTAATACATCTATTTTGATCAGTACATTTAACTGTTTGTTGGTGAATAACGTACAAATATTGCCATACTGTGAAAACTATCAACATACCAGCATCTTTTTTTCCAGTTGAGAAAGGGTTCTCTTTCAAGTTTCTGGTGCTCATGAATGCAGAAATCACACATTCATCCCTCTGTTTGTGCCAATTTGCTTTTGATGACAAAGAGAAACAATAATCTTATAGAAGTAATCTCTGCCATTTGGTTTCCCATGCATTGCCCTTTCATTTTGTATTGATACTCATTAGAGCAAGTAATTCCATTCTTAATGTGAAAAGAGTTCTGAGTTCCTCTTTTTCACTGCGAGGGGATGTCGCCATTGCTATCAGATTGTCCTATTTCTGATCTGATTGCCCATGCACATACACTGTAACACACAGATTATCAGCAAATGTGTTAAATGAGAAAGTATAGGAATGTACACCAGGGAAAAGGCACATCTGACCATGCATTCATTAGCAGTTTATTTTGAACAAAATAGTCCGCTACTGTTAATATTTTAGTTTGAAAGATAATTAAATCCGAAGGAAAAACTAGCAGTTAGAAATCACTAAAAATGTCTGGTTAGGTGTCTGATCTTAGGCATCTGTGAGTAACTAGAGCATATGCATGCCTTGCTTTATATCACAGCTTTACTATTTACACTTCCATTCTTCAGCTTTTTTATCACATTTCATCATTTTTGGCAAAGGAGATACTTGGGTGAATCATAAAGTTTAGAATTGTGATTCATTGTTAAAGACAGCTTTGTTTCTATCTGTCTTGTAAAATGAAGGTTTTGTTACAAATCATGTCAAGTTAAATGAATGTCGTAAAACTAACTTGGGCCAACACAGAGGAAAAAGAATAAAAGGGTTTGGTGGTTTCTGGGGTTTGTTTTTAAAAAAGAGTTTTCTTTAGAAGTATTTTTAAAAAAGTTTTTTAGCTATTCATGCAAAAAATGGGCGATTATTTATATCTAATCCTAAGCACAGTAAAATAGCATTCAATACTGAGCAGCAAATTCATTGCTATAGTCATGAACTTTATTTGAAGAAGGCTGGTGGTCATGACAATTGTATTAAATTCCTATGATGAAAGAAAATCTGAATTTGTTCCCCTGATAAAATGTGTTTTTAACAGTAGGTAAGCAGGGCATTAATGTATTACAGACCTGCAATTTAAGACTTCTCTCTTTTGCTCAAAACCCTCAAGAGGAGATGATATGTATGCATCTGCAAGGAGTTTGAAACTTCTTTTTGACCCTACCCAACAAGAAAAGGAAATACAGAAAAAAAAATAAAAAAAATCCATATTTGACTGCAACAACATTTACGTTTATTTTCATAAGCTGTTTCTCAACTAAGATTATTTGACCAGATGTATTGATGTGTCACCTGAAATCCAGGAGAGAGAGGCACAGTGGTGGCAAATACAAAATATCCCTTTCCCGCCCCCAAGAAAATAAAAATAAGACAACAACCACCAGCCAAAAACTAGACAAGAGAATAAATGCTTAGTAAACCCAAGCTATTAAATTTGAAATTGTGAACAACTTAGGCAAGTATGCATTATGCTATGCACATATCTTAAATCTGTGTTAGTAAATCTCAGCTTCAGTGACTTGTGAATGAACTTAGAAATATAGCTCAAATCCCTTTTGAATTGTATAGGAAAACCTAAAAAAGTTAATAAAGCTTGTTTTGCCAGTAGCTCCTGCAAATTTAAATGGGCTTGTTGGGATGCATCCCAGTGGTAGTGAAGAGGACATGTAGCTGGAGAGAAACTTGAGTGCCCACTAACATGCAGTTATACATCATTCTGTATATGGATGGATGCACATGGTAAGGGCCATCCCAGTGACCAAAAAGAGATTTACAGAAGGATGCACAGCCTGCAGTCCTTGCCACCATGAATATTCCTCAGAGTTTTGTAGGAGGAATGGAATGAAAATTGTGAAATATGTCAGCGTATTCTGTAATAACAAGAGGAAGGTTATTTGTAAATTTAAACAGAAGTAACCTGGCTGTCCGAGAAAATACCTGAATAGCTGTGCTTGATGTCACTGGGAACTGGCCATTATTAAAGACCTGGTCTTGAGCTCTCACTATTCTTCATTCACAGGGTGTGTGTAATTATTTGAAAGACTGAGGAATGGGGGGGACCTTCCCAGGATGGCCGTGGGCACACAGAGGGGCCCTGCAGGCTTGTTAGAGCCATGGTGAGACTCAAAGGCAGAACCAGCGGTCAAAAGCTCTTTTTTCACTTCATAGCTAAACAGGGACAGCAGCCCCCCTCTTCATACATCACTAAGGGAGGCAGGGGACTTTGCTGTCATGGTTGTTTTACGCCCTTATTGAAAGAACAGGAAAGAAGTCAAAATCATGGAGTGCTGCTCTTCATGGAGCTATAAACTACTATTTTAATGTCATTGAGATGAGAGTGCTCTATTGCCTGGTTTGTATCTTAGTCACTGCAAAGTACAGTGATCAACTTCAGGAGTCATAAGTAAAAATAACTGCTCAAAAGCAGTGTTTACATGAGAACCTAATTTTTAATTTGAACAACTTTATTTGGCCAAAATTCATTGTTGTCTTTGGAACATAAAGAGCACTCAGTCTTGTATTTTCACAATATTATGGGGATATGTTCCCTCTTAAGGTACTTTGTAGTAGGAATATTTTGTCACACTGTCTGCTCTGCTGTGTCCCACAAAGAAATAAACATAGATGAAATCATAGCTTAGAGAACATGGATAGAAGGCATAAGAAAAGTTAGTGTGCTGAAATAGTTCTTGTTTTCTAGAATTGAAAAAGAATATTTTTGTTGTTAAAAATGCTTAGCAATTGAAAAAAAATACATTACAAGTGTGTTGTAAAAGAAGGGCCAATAGAAAACCTTCGTTTATTATGAAATTTTTAGGTATAGGAATCTCACACCTCATGAACTGTCAGTGAAGTATGCTAATGATGGTAGCACTGGAAAGGTTTTTATATAAACTCACACATGACATGACTTGCTAAAATATAGTCTCAGTGTTTCATTATGCCAACAAGAAATATATTAGCCTGTAGCCTCCTGTGGGGACTTGGTGGAAACAATGCTATCTGATAAAGTTTTAATTACATCAAAGTCCCTTGTCTATAAAATTTAGACTGCTATTTATTTCACACCTTTCTTCTGGGATCTAATAGTTGTTAAATACCAGAACAATTTTATAAGTGAATAGTTTCCATGGTAAATTTGATTTTTCTATTAGCTGTACTCATGTTTTATGTTTTCACTTAATAATTACTGTGTTTAATTCAGTAATGGAGGAACCATGCTCTTTCCACTTACTGCTAATGTCTGTAATAAATACAATGTGGTTGTATAAGCAAAATAATTAGCCTGGTACGGTATAGCTTTAGGTAGTTGAAGATACTCCTCTGTATAGTGCATAAATTGTTGATCTCAACAACCTCTACTTAAACAACCATAGGTTGATCAAAGAGGCAGGGGATGAGTTTGCTCAGATTAGCTTGTGAGTGGAAAAAGTGACTCCTCTAACAGTGAGAGCGTTTCAGATGTCAAGACAGTTAGCTGGCCAAAAGAGTGTATTAATGGAATGTATGCAGTTGTCAAAATCCCTGCTTCTGGTAATGGAAAAATACCCACTTCTCAGTAGTCATAAGAAGTATAAACCTTTCGCATTGATACCTGAATCTGGAAAATAACAATAGGAAAATGGAATATAGAGCGAATCGTCCAGGTCTTGTCAACTAAAAGTAGCGTGAATAGTTATGGACAGGCACTGTGAAAATTAAGATTCAGGAATTGATTTAGTATGCCAATACTGTCCTCTAATTTGTGTTTTTATTAAGGTGAAATATTTAGATTCTTGAGAATGAAGAGTTTTTCTGCTTTGATTGCCATGGTACAACTGACAGTTAATCTGGAAAAAAAACCCAAAGTGTTATCCTCAGGGGAGCTTTTCACCTGAGTCTGCCTGCATTAATATGGGTCTGAAAAAAATTATGACATAATGGATATCTGCTCATGGAGTAATGTTTTATAACTAGGAAAGATGAGGGAGTGAATATTGGTTTTAGAAAATGTCCATTTAGCTAGAAAAAAAGAATGTTCTGTGGTGGACAATGTTTATTGTCCTATCCAAGGGCTAGATGGAGAGGCAGTATGAAAAATGAGTAATAAACTTTTGAAGAAAGTTATTAGTGAATTAGTTTACTGTCTTTTAGCCACTGGCTAGGTATAGTTTTCACTGCTAAAAACGGTGGCCTGAGAATGCAGTGAAGATAATGCAATTCATTTTGCTGATGTGTGCATATAGCAAGGCCAAACTCAAGACAGAGGATTTAGGTTTGACCTGTGTGAATTTTCACATGGTAAGACTGAACTATGTGTTTACCTTAGGGATCCTGATGTGTACTATTAGCAGAGAAGAGCACCTCACATGAATCCAAAACTATAGCCTAGGCTTCTGTTGGAAGATAGCAGTTTGACCTGTGTTTTTACAAAATATTTGTGTAATCTTAGGAATCTGGCAGTATGGATTTTCAGTTTTTAGATATTTGATTTTCCTCACTGAAGCACTGTAATTATATCTGAAAAAATTATTTCCTCCTGTAAACTGCACTAATAGTAATAGGATTTGACAGAATAATTGTATTAGACAGTGTGCAGCTGGTCAGTCCCCCAATAAGCACAACTTAATGCTGTACTGAGCCTATTACAAACAGTGTTGGCAGCCCTGCTCCAAAGGGCAGTCAAGGATCAGGGAAGTTGTTTGCTCAGTATCTCAGGAAAAACACATCCTGCTCTCTTTCAGTGTTTTACAGTAGACATGTGGTAAAAACTATTCTCTTGAGACTTTTGGATATGTTTTAGTAGACACACAGGCTTGAAACGGAACACATGGGTCATCAAGTTCAGCTTCCTAAGTCATCATGAGGCAGAAATTTAGTTTAGAACTGTCAGACTAAAAAGCTGTTTGAAAAAATCATGGGTCACTAGATCAATTACCTTAAGCAATCTAACAAAAAAGTTTCCTTAACTATGCTCCCGTTTTTCCTCCCGGAGGAAATAGTTATAGAATCATAGAATATCCTCAGTTGGAAGGGGTCGACAAGGATCATCAAAGTCCAACACCTGGTCCTGCACAGGACAGTGCCAAGAGTCACACCCTGTGCCTGAGAGTGTTGTCCCAATGCTTTTTGAACTCTGTTAGGCTTGATCTGTGGCCACTTCCCTGGGAAGCCTGTTCCAGTGCTCAGCTGGGTGAAGAACTCTTTCCTAATATCTAAACTAACGCCCCCTGACACAGCCTCAGGCCATTCCCTCACATCCTTCCAGTGGTCACCACAGAGAAGAGATGGGCACCTGACACTCTTCTTGCCCACTTTTAGGCAGTTTTCTCTTTTGAAGCATTGTGTACTCCCCTTTTCTCTGAGTTGAACTCGATATTTTTCTTTAATTCATGCTAATAAAACAATTATTGTCAGCACAATTGAAGAGCTATGCTTAAATTATGGAGTGTAATTAAAAAACTATGTTCCTTCATATGAATACAGAATATTTGGATGCAATGCTACAGCAACAATAGGTGACCCAAATTATTTTATAGTCGAGCTACCGCATCTACTGTGTGCTGTCAGATGCCAAGAAGCATAAATATAATTCTATTGTGTGAACAAACAACTAGAAGTTTCCTGTCTTGTTACTGTATAATAAGTATTGTGATGTTTTGAGGAAGGAATTAAAGTTAGGTTTACTGAGCTTAGAATAGATAAGCAACCATGTTTAAAAAAATACTTGAGAAACAATTGTAGAGCACTGTTGACTTTCATGAAGGGGTAGAGTGCCCACTCAGCAAGTTTGCTGGTGATACAAAACTGGGATGAGTGGTTGATACCCCAGAGGGCTGTGTAGCCCTTCAGAAGGATCCGGACAATTAGGAGAGATGAGCAGAGAAGAATCATCTGATATTCAACAAGGGCAAGTGCAGGGTCCTGCACCTGGGGAGGAATAACCCCATGCACCAGGACTGACCTCCTGGAGAGCAGCTCTGTGGAGAATGGCCTGGGAGTCCTAGTGGACAATGAGCTTTCCATGAGCCAGCAACACCCTTTGTGGCCAAAAATGCCAGTGGTGTCCTGGGGTGCATTAGAAGGGCACTGCTGGCAGGTTGAGGGAGATAATCCTGCCCCCTACTCAGCCCTGCCAAGGCTGCACCTGGCATCCAGTTCTGGGCTCCTCAATATAAGAGAGATATGGAACTCCTGGAGCAGATCCAGCTGAGGGTGACAATGAAGGTTAAGGGACTGGAGCATCTCTCTCGTGAGGAAAGGCTGAGAGAGCTGGGCTTGTTCACCCTTGAGAAGACTGAGAGGGGATCATATCAGTGTCTATAGGTATTTGAAGGGAAGATGTCAAGATGATGGAGCCAGGTTCTTCTTGATGGTGCCAAGTTTTAGGACAAGAGGCAATAGGCAGAAACTGAGGCATGGAAAGTTCCACCTGAACATGATGAAGTCCTGGAACAGATTACACAGAGAAATTGTGGAGCCTCCTTCCCTGGAGGTATTCAAGAGCTTTCTGGGCACAATTCTGTGCCATGTGCACTAGGGGACCCTGACTGAGCAGGGACCTCCAGTGGTCCTTTAACCATTCTGTGATTGTTTATATTAATGAAACTGTCCTCCCTATTCATGTTCCAACTCCTTACTTTCGTGTGACAAGATGTTTCATTAAGGAACTTGTTTTTATTCTTAAGTAAGGAGCTTTTATTCAGGAAATGTCTATGCTGTTCTACAAAGTTCCACCCCTATTGGCTGATGATCCTTCCCTAGGAAGCATGCTGTATTCTTCAAACCATTTTCAAGACCAGAAATTGCTGAGGAGCATCAGGCAGCAATACTGTTGTAAAGGGTTAAGTGGTATCCAGAACTCAAATATGCTTCTAAAGCTTAAGTCTGTCCATCTTTCTAAAATTCAATCTGCTGATAAAACTTTATAACTTATACAATTAAGTTACTTAAGATGATATTGCAAGTTTTTTAATGTCTGAGATGTAGATTGTGTCAGTGATATCAGGGGAAATGATAATGTGCCAAGTGTTATAATGGGTGTGGATAGCATGGTGCAACCTTTACAATATTGACATTGTAGATTTTTTTTTCCTGGTAAATCCTGATAAATTATTTTAAACAAAATCTTAAGTGAGAAATGTTGAATGTATTCATTCAGGGTAAAACTGGGGGCAAATATTAAGTTGTATAGGTATTCTGGGCTTTCAGTGTGATTTTCTGATAGAATATTGTAGACTTAATTGAATAGAGACATTCATAAAAACAAAAAAAAAATAAAAAAAAAAATCAAACTCCATCTCTTTTTGCTTCCAGCAATTACTTGTCGCAGACAAGATGGAGGACAAGCTGACATCAGTGAGTGCCTTAAATACTCTGGTCCACTGCCACCCTTAACACAGATGTGCCAGATTCCCTGCCAAGATGACTGTCAGTTTACGAACTGGTCCAAATTTTCTCCCTGTAATGGGGACTGTGGAGGAGTCAGGACAAGAAAACGCACTCTTGTTGGTAAGAGTAACAAGCAAAATAATGCTTCTTTTATTAATTATTGATAATGTTTTGTTTAAAACCTGAGGAGTTCAGAGGTTCCCTTATGACAAGCGTTTGTCAAAGTGTCAGAAAGCAGGTCTAGTGTCATGCTCTATATACTGCTGGTGGAACATCATCCAGGAGTAGAAACTTGTGCCATATGTCAAGAGACTCTTGATATGGGTAAGTGACTGGAGAGAAGATGGGAGAACACAGAAGAATAATTTATTTTTTTTTTTAATATAGTGCACATAGTAGTTTTTTTCTGATGGAATTTTTTGTTTGTTTTCTTTGTGGGTTTTTTTTGACAGATAAGTAAACAATCATCTCCCCTTAAGAGGATCAGATGTTAACCCACTTTGCCTTCCTCTTCCCCTACCTGGTCTTGGCTAAAGCGGATTTCCTTCTCTCATGATGTTTTTGGTCCATTTAGAATTATTATGGTAGCTGAGAGTTTTTCAGCATTTTGCTATAGGTCACCATTTTCATCCTTAAACTTTAACTTACATCTTTTGAACTTAGCTGCAGTCTTGAACGTCAGATTTATGATTAAGCCAGGCCTTTCTCTGGCTGAATGTTTGCTCTCCCAGTTCTTTCTTTCACCATTCTTCATTATCTACATCCAGCACTACAGACAACATGAGGCAATACACTGCTTAATTTTTTGCCTTATTTCTTGAGACAAGTAATAATTCTCTCATTTTCTGTCCAAAGAAGACTCTTTAGGTTTTACTTAGCCAAATAAACCCTTGCCACAGACTTGTCCTAGTTCTACATAATGGACACTGTTCCACATTGAGACTTTTTTTTTTTCAACTTGTTTTTAATTTGTTGTTTGTTTGTTTGTTTTTGGGGTTTTTTTAAAATTATTTTTCTTCTGCATAAAGTGAAAAAAACCATATGGCCTGCTTCTAAATTATAATTGAAACCTCAAGAGTAAGGCTTGGCCTCTGTCACAGCACTCTTTGCCAATTAGTCTGTATTGTCTGTGGTGGAGGAAAGCTAGCTAAGGGGGGTGCCCATTAGCAGGCTAACAAAGTGTGATAAGATCCAAACCCTATCCCCATCTCCATCCCCCTGTAAATCAGACCAGTGGACAATGAATAATTCATGATCTTCAAGAAGCCTCACTGTGACTGTCTAATAATTCCAGTGAGCTTTATGTCAGGTTTGTTTCCACAGGGGAAAAAAATGAACAAAACTGACTAAAAGTATTTTTTCTTATTTTAAAAACAGAGCAAGGAAGTACATATTCTCCTACCACATTATTAACACTTTGTAATACTTCCTGTCCTCATTTAAAGTTACCCCTTCAAACTTGCCAGCTCTGTGATATGTGCTGTGGTGTATTCTCTGTGGCAGTGTGTTACCCAGACTAATTCATAATGCTTTACTTGTAATAAATTCATAATTATTCCTGGTGAATACTTCCAGAGGAGAAGCATACATTTAGTAAGAAGTTGTGTTGTCAAAAGAATAACAAACTTTTCTCCAGATAGACATTTTCTATTATAAATGAAGGCAAATAGAAGTAGCAAATAGAAGAACTAAGGTGCTGCAGTTATGTCCAGTTCCTGGTTTTGAATAGCAAGTAAAATGCTACAGAATATTAATTTACAGTAATATATAAGTAACAACTACTTAGATACTACTTAGTAACAACAGCTACTTTTGCAAAGACCACAACATTAATTTATATGAACAGCCTGGTAGGGAAAGGAAAACTAAGCAACCTTTACCAAAGAGAAGATTTAAATACATTTAATGGAAAGTGAAAATTGAGTGGATGGCTAAGCTCCAGTTCAGGAAAGTAAACAAGACCAGAACCAAATGTAAGCAAACTCCAAAGAGAAAGAGCTTATTCTATTAGAGGGGAAGAATGGTAATTATGAAGAAATGATAACAGGTGATTAAAGAATTTTGGCATTTTGAAAGAAGGTACTAGTGTAGCAAAGATGCATGTCACTTCCTTCTTGACTTCTTCCTTCAACTAGAAAAAGCTTGATCTAGACAGAAATATTGTTACTGAACTGCACACTGCTGATGAAATAGGAGAAAAAGAGTGTATTTGTTTAATTGCTAACTTTTTCAAACTTTACCCCTGAAACATTTTAATCCAAATTAAATATAAATTATATCTTCTTCTTAAAAAAGTAGTTGCCTTTGTGCAAATTGTAGGTATCCACTACTTTAGAAATTCAAGTCAATAACCTGTGAATAAAGATTAATGTAACAGGTAATAGGCATATGTATATAGCTTGCAAGCCTGTGTTGCAGAAACCTAAATGAAATTTTTTGGGAGATGAGCTGAAAACAGATAAAAAATTTGCTAATAACTATTTCTTCTTTCTAGGAAAAAGCAAGAAAAAGGACAAATGCAGAAATTCTCAGTTGTATCCTCTGATTGAGAATCAGTTTTGCCCGTGTGACAAGTACAGTGCTCAACCTGTGGGAAATTGGTCAGACTGTATTTTACCAGAGGGTAAGATGGAAGTATTGCTGGGAATGAAGGTACAAGGAGACATTAAGGAATGTGGACAAGGCTATCGTTACCAGGCCATGGCATGCTATGACCAAAACAATCGACTTGTGGAAACATCACGATGCAACAGTCATGGTATTTACAAACCTATTTTCTTTCATCTGTTTACTTATGTGCTTTATTTCAATTTAACATAATACATGTACAAGTAGAATTAGCAGATTAATATTTATTGTTTAAGCTGCCTTTTGTCCCAAGATACCTTTAAACCACAAAGTCACAATTTTGCTGACTTTTAAAACAGTAAAATTAAGTAAAACCATGGTAAGCTAATAACTAGGTATTTTAATTGAAAAAATTAAAATCTTGGTTTTTTTTCCTGATAACTGTACCTAAAAATTTGAGAATAAAGCCATTTAGAAGAGGCAAATTCACAAGAAATAAACAAGCACAGGACTATTTTGGAAAGGCTGAAATTATTTCCACAGGCTCTTTAGATAGCTTTAAATTCCTTAAACAGCCTTATCTCTACCATTTGCTCTTCAGCACCTTACCTAACAGGCATGCACTGACCTGAGTTCAACAGCACCCAGCACTTTTTCTCTGTGTAAATCTGTCATGTGAAAAACTATCTAGGATGGTTAAAGACTTTATATTGCATTTATATATGACTTTATATGCATTGCTCCAGGAAGGAACAGTGTTTCTTCCTAAAGGGGATGTGTCTGTAGCATTAGGATCAAAACTGGCGGTTTCTGGTTTTCAGTGAGCCAGAAATGTGCTAATTGACATTGGTGGAGTTTTTCTGTTTGTTTTTATCCTGCTTGCAGTGCAAACTTGTATGTGAGCAATCGGTATGAAAGGCTGGATGTTGGTGCCATTAAAAGGTCAATCTAAGTTTAATTCACATATGCTTTCTGCTCTCTGAAATTAAATTAAGATAACACAAATTTCATTTATTTACATGGATGTATTTAAAATAGCTAATCAAAGGAATTGAATTAAATAAGTTGATTTTAATTTGCACTATTAATTCCAGTTTAGAGATACGATAAACTAGAAATTCAATGTATCGAGTCAAGGTGTTAGCATATACCATGTTAGAAATTCATGATTTTTCAGCATTAGCTTGAGAGTGACCTTTGAAAAGTGGAAAACTATAAAAGCACTTCAGTATGCAGGAAACTAGGGGAAGTGATGGCCCACTGCCAGTCAGTTTTCAATGACTTGAAGAATGGGCACTGCCAGCTTTTGTGTCAGAAAAAAAAAGTAAAGAACCTGTTTGTCCAAGTGTGTCTTGGTGTTGTACGCAGTAGGTAACATGCTGCTGCTAGGAACAACTTTTTGTGTAGAACAAGTATGGATGTAGCTGCTTTCAAGCCCTGGCAGTGCATTTTGAGGTGCAATTCCATTGCAAGAATCAAAGAAATTGAAGAGGAATAAAAAAAATATTAAAAAAGTATATTCTAAAGCATCACTGATTACCCTGACATAACTCTGTCTTCATGTTAGTAACTTCTGATCCAATAGATTTTATCAGTGAATGTGGCCTACATTCACAGTGACCACGACAAATAATAATCCAGTGGAAAAGCTGCTAACTATGTATTACTGTTATTCCTGCTATATCCAGGGCTACTGTTTACATGCTATAAGCACTCAGTGGCATAATTTCAGAAACACACTATAGCATTGGCTTGTTGTGCTCTTTCTTTCTCAAGTTCCATCTCTTTTTTCTCATGTGAGACTTGAAGTCTCTTTTAACTTTGTAAACTGGAAGTGTCTTCTTGTCATTACTGTATTTATTGCATGTTCGGAAGCCTGAGCCCTTTGTTTTTAGGTGATGTTTTCTTTTGAATTCTTTATTTCTAGATAATTTCACTATGGTGTCTGATTCTTTGATATTCCACTACATCACCCCCCACCTCACACCCCTCCTGTCTTTGTTTTCTCATCAGTTCCATCTGAGAGGGAGAGTACACATTAGGTTGGTCCATGGTGTAATGTGTGAGCAGAGGGAGCTTGGAATTCATATTGAACTAATCCTGTATTCCCTCTACTTCCCTAAAATTGCTTGACAGGAATTTCATATATACGGGGAATGAAGTATCCAACATGACTTTGATGATAAAGGTTTAAATTGATGCTAATGAATACATCAATAAATTTATAGTTTCCTTTCCAGTAGATCCTCTGTTATTGAGAGATATTGTACATACACATAGGATAGGCTTAGAAAAGCTTACCTAATTTATTGTCTGCCTTCAGCATTTCTCCAGGTTTAGCATACTTTTGCAAATACAAGGCAGCTAGAGCAAATTATATAGATTTTTCAATCTAATTTCAGTATATGTTTACTGACTTTTCTGAATAGCTGCTTTTTAATCATGGATTGCATTGTGATGATTTGTTTTATTTTTCTCAATGTGTACAAACTGCTGCTTTGCCAGTCAAAGCTTACTTTTTATCATCCCAGTATTTATTTATGATGTTTTTCTTGTTATTCTCATGCCCTTGCTGTGTGACAGTTTGGCATCTTCTCTAAGTTTCAGTGTGAGTTTTTTTGTTTTGGTTTGGCTTTTTTGTTTGTTTTTTGGGGTTTTGGTTTTTTTTGGTTGGTCTCTTCTTTCTCTTCTCTTCTCTCTTCTCTCTCTTCTCTTCTCTTCTCTTCTCTTCTCTTCTCTTCTCTTCTCTTCTCTTCTCTTCTCTTCTCTTCTCTTCTCTTCTCTTCTCTTCTCTTCTCTTCTCTTCTCTTCTCTTCTCTTCTCTTCTCTTCTCTTCTCTTCTCTTCTCTTCTCTTCTCTTCTCTTCTCTTCTCTTCTCTTCTCTTCTCTTTTTCCTTTCTTTTCTCAAACATAAAAGCTATATTATACCAAATCAACAAGGAAATTCTGTAGTATTGTAATAGCACCCCACCTGCTAGAAAATAAAAGTTCCTTGTAGTTTCCCATCAATCTGCATTTGGCTTTTCAAGCAGAACTTGACAGGACACATAATTGAAGCCTGCTTGTGTTATTTTTGTAAAGTTTAATAGAGGCATTTATTTCTCTGCAGCAATGATTTTTCACTAATTTTATAATGGATTTTTCACTAATTTTAGAACTGATCCAAAGTGTCATCAGATTTTTCTGCTATGTTATTTGTTTTACTCTTCATTCCTGTGTGTCTCTTATTTCTTTTCCAAGTAATATGTAATTGCAGTTTTTATAGGATGTGATTTGGCAAATTAGCTTGCACTATGAGAAAAAACAAGACCAACATTTAAGAGAAGATATTTCTTTTCTGGTATCCAACTTGAACTTTTTTTTTCTTCTGATACTATGAAATTTTGAAATTGGAAGTGGACATAATTTAACTTCTTCAGCTGTGACAACAACCTCTAAATCTGACAAGAGGGACAGACTGCACCCACACTGATGTTATTAATACATCACGAGATATGTTTTGTGATATATTCAAATGACACAAGAAACTCAAATTGTGAGACTTTCAGAAGTTTTGTGTAAAAATTGCCATGTAAATTTACAAGGCCATGAACAGGTCACTGTTGCAAGTCATCTTGTTTTGAGTGGAAGGAATGAGAAGACAAACCTGCTCTGCTGTGCCAAAAAATTCATAAGCTGTTTGTTTTGCAAAATGTTTCTTGCTTATCATCACAATTCAGTTGATTTATTCAGAAAAGAAAAGGTAAATAGAAGCAGAAGAATAAATACTTCAGGGCTCTTTTTTCCTGCTTGACACATCTTATGTTCGAAAGATTTAAGGAGAGTTGACTAACAGACTGTTTCACAAACACCAAGGACTTTATAAAGGACAGATGTGACACAAGGACCACCTTAAATTAAGTATACCCATCCAAGGATTCTTGTGATAATATTTGGAATTTTGGGTGGAGTTATGAAGTCCCAAATGCACACAAGTTTCTCAAAAAGACAGGAGTGTCTGTAAAAGAAAAGGAAAAGCAAAATACAGTTAAATAACTCTATTGTTACTGCTAGGGTAGAACTCTGGGAGGAAGAGGGCAGAAATCCTTCTGCAGAGTGTCGTTAGCTTTCTGTTGTTTAACAGGTGCTTCAAAAAAAATCCCAAACAAACAGTTGAAAGTAGACCTAAGTTTCAGCTGCAGAGAGACAAGATGGTTTGTTCTTTCATTACTTTATTTTTTATCTGTGTTATATATGGCAAGCATTTTGGCTTTTGCTTTCAAAACATTTTTTTTCACATTTGAGTTAAATTTATGGGCAAGAAAGATTATGCTGTTCAGTGGCCATTTGAAATATTCTGCCACTGTTTTTGGGTTTTCTTCATCCATTCCAGTTCTTCAGAGTGTGGGCAGGAGCTTCCAGGTGTCAGCAGATGTGGTAACATCAACTGAAAGTGGTAACTGAGCTGTTGTTTACCTCTTTCCCTTAGTGGAAGACACATAAATTGCCCTTTCTCTGCTTCCTGCTTTTCAATACTATATAGATCATTTTAATGGAGAATATAAAAATATATACTTATTTTGTTAGTCATGTGTGAGGTTTTTTTCCATTAGAAAATCTGCAGTTGTTTTTCATAGCTTTATCCCTGTCATGAGCATTGCACAAGAGCTCTGTGGATAATGACATGTGTCTGCCAACAATCTGTTTCTGTGCATTTGTGAAAAAAATTGAGATTCTCTTCATTGTTCCTTTAAATTGTACCTTGGAATTTTCATGACAAAAAAATCAAAAGCAAGCCACTGCCATGCTTATGAACTAGACCATTTGCTCTTCAGTATTTAGTTTTTCTCCATCATTTATCAGTTATGAATCATGACCCACATAAGCTGGTTGTGTCTGTGTGTGCCTACTGAAGGCAGAGTAGCATGGCAGACAGATGCAGCATTTTTATATAGGTCGTATTACTCTTCTTAATTCATGTCCGTTTACTGTTAAGACCTTAGGCACAGTCAAGCAGCCAGGATAGTTTGTCTGATGCCTTATTAGTGTGAGATTATTTCCCCCTTCAGCATTAATTAAATGAGATGCATCGATTTGTGCTGACTCTACAAAGCCCTCTGTGGCTACAAGGCTTATGTGGAGGATTAGAGAGGAATATCTGTGTATCAGTGAATACTTTTGCAACAGCTGCTAGGAGTATCAATGTGAATGGAGGAATTTTGTATTTAATTGCTTATATGTGCAATAAAATAAAATCTTGTATGATATATAAGAGAGTCTGCATAGTCCAAGATGTCTGTCACAGCTTGCTTTATCCACTTTTATTAAGATTTTTAAATGTGTTTTTTTCACTCTCAATAGTCTAACCTGAAGCAATGCAAATTTATCCAGAAAAAAAGAAAAAATCTGTGTTAAAATTTAATTGAAACTTTCTGTTAAATGTTTATTCAAAAGTAAATACATTTCCCATAGGAAATTCTAATCTAGTATGGTAGTAAGCCTAGGTTCTCACATTGTTATTAAGACACTTTACTGTTTTATAGCCCATATATTTTCTCACCTTTTAAAAAATCTATATATATTTGTCCTGTGTTCTCTAGCAGTATGTTATCTGTTGCCGTGCACCAGAAGTCCTACCTTAGGCCTCTGAATTCTGGTGCCTTCACATTGTCAACAGGACATCAGTTTTAAAGCAATCATCCATCAATCCAAAGAGCTGTAGTTAGTTCACCAGAGAAAGAATTATTGATACAGAAGATAGTTAAGCATGAACAATTGCTCTCAGTTTTTGAGGCTCTGAAGGGTAATCCTGAGAAAAAAGAGAAAAAAAATCCTATGTTGTTCAATCTATCTTTCCATGGCTCAGCAGAAACATGAATAGTCTCTAGAAATATGTATCTTTTGATAAAAATGAAATACAAATACTTGTATATTTCTTTATTCTGGAAGATGAGATCCATGAACTTTATATTTCCTGGAAAAACAAAAATCTATGAGAACAACATAAACCATTTTGACATTGCAGGTTTTTTTCCTTTGAAACACAGCATGACATTTAGTATATGAAGGTAGGAGCATAATTCTGTCAGTCCTAGGGACAAAAGAGTTAATGTAAACATTTTGTGAGATGTTTATGTTTGCACCCTTCAACTGGAGTAGTCAGCCTGTTCCTACACATTGCACATGCAGTTTGTGGGAAAAGTCTTATCTCCACCTACTTATCCTGCTTTGTCATTAGAGAAAGCGTGAAGTCCATTAAAGTCCTCCCTTATAAATTATCCATCACATTTGTTAATGACTTTGCTCTAGGAGTCCAGATTTTATAGCCAATTAGCTATGGGACAGTAAACTTTTCTCTTTTACTAATGAGCTCAGTTCATACTTCTAGTGGTTCAAAGCCATTTGTTAAATTGTGGTTCAGTAATCTTTAATGATAGAATAGCCATGTTCTCACTCATAACAGACAACTTCCATTTCACAGCCTTACAGGAGCTGAAATAATTGAGAAACTACTGCCCTGGGAACAGACACAGGCCCTTAGGTACAGGCAGCTTTTCCCAACACTTCTCTGGACCACACAGGTCCATACCCTGTACCACAGTACACCACATCTCCCCAGCATCCCCCAGATGATATAAGAAGGAAGTGATGCAGGAAGCATGCAGTGAAACACTTCAGTCAGGATGAGAAACAGCAGGCCAAAAGTGAACTGATCATGTCCAGAGAGCATAACTTCAGCTCTTAAAGTATTGGTTTTCTATTTCACTGTCCCTCCCTCACCTTCTCAGCTCTTCCTCATTGACATTTCACTGCTCTCATTCTTTCCTTCTCTCTGCATCTATTGTACTTTACCTTAATAATTTCTTGCTTGTTCTTTGAACCTCAAAGCTCTGGTATGACTTCTGGTGCAATTATAATAACCTGATGTGTGATATAATTGGGTGATATTCCACCACAGAGACGCTTACCCACACACCAGAGGCTTGTTTCTGCAATAAGGTTCTGTATTAACACACACACACAAGGTTTAGACTGGTTAGACACAAGGTTTGTCTAACACAAGCAGCACCTTTTCCAGGGTGATTTGATCAAACTGAAAACAATGCTAAAAATTTAAAATTGGCTCCTTCACAGCCTTTTCATGTCAGAAACTATGTATCTACATCACCAGTCTCATTTGCATGTAGTATTTCTTGTTTCTACATTTCAATATTTTTCTATATAACAACATTCTCTCTTCTCACTTGCTAAAATTTTTACAATGTGAACAGAGTTTAAAAGGTACAAACATCTGAAATGTAAAAAAAAACAACAACCAACTGTAAACTTTTCAAAGTTCCTGAATATCTACTTTCTTGGATTTGAGGGAGGATTGCTATGAACTTATAGAGATCATCCTTAATCACCTTAAATATATGCTGACTTCATACATGAAGAAAGGCATCTGAGGTGATGACAAGTCCAGAGAAGCTGTTCCTCAAAAGTGCTATTTGATAGGTAGTCAGTGGAGTGGAACAAGTAATTTGCAACAAGTAATTTATTTTTTAATTCACTCTTCTTTCTTGACTGAAGTGCTATCTGTAAGCAATTTGAAGTGTGCTTCTGCCTCAGTTCTAAGGGAGTCCGGTAGCATAGCTAAATGTTAAATAGTCTATTGAGCAAAATACTGAGGCCCATGAGAGGAAATATATGCCAAGGGTTGGGTATGCCAAAACCTTTTTGATGTCAGATATAACAAGGTCATTTTCATCCTGCATACTAATTGCATATGGAATGCAAATCAGAGAGCACAGTGTTTGTATTTCTTCCCTTTGTCCTCTTTTTGATTTGTGAGAACATTCTTCGTTACGTTTCACTCTCTGGCCAGAGGATACCAGTGTAAGCTCATCAGAGTATTTTTGCTCTGTTTGTGCTTCACCAAGGTATTACTTTTGGCAGGAAATAGACATATTTCTTCTCTTTCTTTGATTTCTATCCCCATGCAGTGCCTCCTTACAATTCTCTTGACTGTATGTTCTGAGCCATTTATTTCCTCTTCCCTCTCACTGTCTTTTCTTACTCTTTCCTCTATTCCTCCTTAGTCCTTTTGTTTTGCATTTCCTCTGTTGTTTTGAATTGACTCTGCCATGAAAAGTAACTTGATAGAATTATAGAATATCCTGAGCTGAAAGGGACCCACAAGGATCACAGAGTTCAACTGCTGGCCCTGCACAAGACACCCCAAGAGTCACACCTGTGTGACTATGTGCCTGAGAGCATTGTCCAAACATTTCTTGAACTCTGTCAGGCTCTGTGCTGTGACCACTTTCCTGGGGAGCCTATTCCAGTGCCCAACTACCCTTTGGGTGAGGAACATTTTTATATTATATAATCTATTCTTAGTGTTCTTCACTTAATTTTTTTCCGTCTGTTTGGAGAAGCTGTGAAATTCCTTTGTGGAGACTCTTAACAATGTTCTTTGTATGATGAGGAGTTTTTTAATGCTTGTCTTGAATCTTACAAAAGAATAAGTGTTTTTCTCTCTGCTCTCCAAAAATGCTCCACACTTCCAGAATCTCCAAGCCCTCCTGCCTTGTTAGAGCTCCTTTTTGGTGCTTTCATTGCTTGACTCCATTCTTGTTCTTTTGGAGAGGAGAGCATCATAGGCTGGATATCATGGAGATGGCACAGGAATGAGCTGTATGGTGAACAGAAGATATTCCCTGAAGCTTGCAGGATTAAGGACCCACTATAAGATTGCAGTTCAGTATTTTTTCCTTATAGAGTGTGTGGGTAGTGTCATCTGGACCACTGCATCCTCTACAAAATGCATTAACATATCATCAGTTTGCAGTTTTCCATGCTGTAACTCTTGCTAAGGCTGTATCTGTAACAGGATGCTGTTTTGCTTTTTTTGCATTCAATGGTAAGGCAGTTCTAGTGGCTGACTTCAATGTAGATATTTCATGGATTGTGTAAAGGTTGCTCTAGTAATATAGTTTAATTTGATAATTTATGGAATCACTTGGAATATAGCTCAGGGTAATTAAAATGTTACCTGGAAATTGCATACAGTATAATGTATTTGGTACAACTTCTGTCTGCAAGATTCTAAATATGTTGTTAAACTGTTTGCCCTGGTTTGGATGAATTGAAGGGAAATGAAACAAAACAATTTCTAATTTTCCAGTTACTTTAGTTTAGTGTGTTCCACACAGGCTCCTTTTGGTAGGCTGCAAAGTGTTATTGAAATCCCAAAATACCATGGTATCCTGGAGAAGATCTTGGCAAGGACTGGGAAGATCCCTTTGAGAGTTATTAAGACAGAGCTATTATGAGTTATTAAGCTCAGAGTTCCATGGAAGTCCTTAAAATGAAGTCTTCCTGAAGCAGCCTGTACTAATTCTAGTTACCTACTTAAGGATGCACAATATGTTTAAAACAACTTGAATTTTGGTTTCTCAGACCTTAATTACCAGAGATACAAATTTAACAAATGG
This sequence comes from Cyanistes caeruleus, assembly GCF_971803275.1. NCBI lineage: Eukaryota > Metazoa > Chordata > Aves > Passeriformes > Paridae > Cyanistes > Cyanistes caeruleus. The sequence goes on from NC_141701.1 coordinate 125,686,371, forward strand.
TAAATGGCATAACTCTTTTGTAGTAGAATGGTTTCTCCAGAAAAACAGTGTTTAGAAGTTATGTTGAAAGTGAAAGCAGCATTTCAGAATTGCAAGAAATTTCATAGAGCAATGAAACCTTCACTTAGTTTTATCAGACAATAAATATCAGTAAGAATTTACTGTTTGGAGGGAATTGTTTATTTTAATTTGTTTTGGATTTTTTTCCATTTTCATTCATTAGCTTCCTGATTGTGTGAGTACATGGTTTTCTATAGCACCTGAGAGGACTTGTTGAAAGCTCATTTCTGGTAAAGGTACAGACTTTGGCTTTTATACAATCAAACTTCAGTATAGAATGGAGCTCTGAGATAGGGTGCATCAGATTTCTAGGACTCAGAGATGTCAGGTAAGGTGAAATGTAATCAATTTTGCATCTACTGCTGCAGAGCAATCTCTGTCAGCACCTCTGACATGCATCATCCCTATTTGATCCCCAAAAATGTATTTTCTCCAACACAGCATCCCTTTCATATACTTTCACTGAAATGGTCACTCAAATAGCAACAGATGCTCAACAAATATGCTTCTAATTCAATAATATTCTAGTCATTTTAAGGAAGATACATTTGGTGAGCAGTAGTTTTGCAGTGTTCATGTCCAGGACATGCTCTGTATATTTATTTAAATATTTAACACTTCTAAACAAAGTAAAGGCACACAGAATAAAACCATCACCTGAATTTGACCACAAAATACTCTAAAAGCTACTGTATGTTTTTTAAAAAAAATATTTTCTTTATGTCTAAAATTAACTATATCTAAGACAAGTAATTAACTAGAAATAGGTATATAGAATTGAAATCTAAGTGTTTTGATTCTTTAAAAACCTTGAGATTGATTGTTATTTTTGCTTTTAGAAGAGACAGAACAACTTTACTTAGAAGCATAGGTTAAAAACAATTCAGCTCTGATGAAAAGACTGATACTTTTTGAATTAAAAAAAAATTCTGTATATTCTGTATTCTATATATTTCCCTATAACAGCACACTGACAAACAATTGAAACATTTGAAGCTTAGCAAACTATGACAATCTTTTGAGGATTATCTTAGCCAAGTATGTGCCAATTTTGTAACTGTTTTCATTAAATATTTTAATGAAGTATTTTAATACAATTTTAAATTTACCAAGATTTTAATCTGCAAAGTGAACATTTGCTAATGGTAAATACTTTGCAGATCTGACACAGGTAGGGGGAGAAGAGAGTTCAGAATATAGTTCTAGTAAACATGCAGTAAAGGCCAGCTTTTTATTTGATTTATTATAGCTTCTCCCTTAAATATTGGAATAAATTACACATATTGTAGAGCTATGGCATATGTTGCTTTTGAAAGAAGACATTTTCACTTATCCACAGAATTGAGGGCTCATGTTACTCCCTGCAGACCATGTCATACCCCCTTCCAACCTCTCTGGACCAATGACTTATCCAAAACAAACATCTGCTTTTCCATTCAGCGCAATTATTCAGTGTGCTACTGGGGGCAGATGGTTGTTAATCGGCAGATCATTAATGTGGCAGGCTACTCTCTCTTTCTAGCCTTACAAAGGTCACAAGGTGTTAAGTTCCCTTGCTCCAGGCTGGCCAGTTGCATTTCTTCTCAGTTGGATTTTTGATGTGTAACTGCAATTGAATTACTTGATACAGTTGTAGTGTATCCTTTAATCAAACCTTTTTTCCATAAAAAAAATTACATATCATTTATACAGAGTAAGAATGATGCCGCCAAGAGATGGTTAGTGTCAATTACACTGTAGCTGTCAGAAAGTTTGAATGCTGAAATCTGGAGAGTGTGAATCCTAATCAGATGGGATGATGAGCAGTGAGGATGCTCAGCTGCTACTCTAACACAGTCTCCAGCTATATGTGTCAGTTTTCTGCAGAATTTAATTTATCCCTAATGATGAAGAAATCTCTCTATTCACACAGTCCTGTCAAGTCAAACTTGGAGAATCTAAATGAAGCAGACGAGGGCTTCAGGGAGAAGTCGCAAACTGACATGCTGAAGAGATTTCGCTTTCTTTTCCATTCATACAGGGTATATTGAGGAAGCCTGTATTATTCCATGTCCCTCAGACTGCAAGCTCAGTGAGTGGTCCAACTGGTCTCGCTGTAGTAAATCCTGTGGGAGTGGGGTAAAGGTACGGTCTAAATGGCTTCGTGAAAAACCCTACAATGGTGGAAGACCCTGTCCAAAGCTAGATCACGTCAATCAGGTAATTTGGTTTGTATTTACATTATTGATATAGCTTTTTCCATACCTCAGATAACCCTTTTATCTGTACTTTTTGCTGTAGAAAAATGGTATAACATAAGGAGCAGATGGAGGTAGAAGGAGTATGTGTTGGTTTAGAGTTCCTAAGGCAGTAAAGGATCTGTCTTAGTTACTTCCTCATCTGCAAGAATTTTGCATATTTTGTGAACTGCAGATTGGAGACAATAAAACATGCTTACATGCATATTTTGAAGACTGTGTTTCTAAAGATCTCTTACCTGAAGGGACTCTCCAAGAAAGATGGAGAGAAACTTTGTACAGAGACATGTAGTTCCCCCGGTGACAAGGGGGAATGGCTTCAAACAGAGAGTACCTTTATATTATATATTAGGAAGAAATTCTTCACTCAGAGGGACCACCTTAGGACAGAAAACAAAACTCTCAGTCACACAGTATCATCCCTCTGTCCCTCAGTGGGTACTTCTCAAGCTGGAGCTTGACCTTCTTGGGTTTGCTTGCCCTGGCAGTGCAGTTCCAGTCACAAATGCACTTCTGAAGTCTCCCAGAAACTGCGCTTGATATTGCAGTATGGAACAGTCTGCCATACAGTTTGGATCCTCTTCAAGTGAAACCATAAAATGTGATCCAATAGCACCCTGGGAATGCTGGAATGCTTGGATGACTAATAAGCATTTAGTCTTTGGGACCAAGTTTAGTGCTAGCCCAAGTTAAACCCCTGAAGTTTCTTCCCTTAGAGAGTTATAGAAAGGAAAAACATTCCTTGTAAATTAACTTATGCTCTTCAAAGTTCATTTATATTCATATTAGTGTTGAATTTAATTTAGTCTGCAGAGGCATATTAAACAACCACATGGTCTTTTCTGTAAATATTCAAAGATTTGAAAAAAAAAAGTGCTCTTGATTTATGTTTGAGTAAAAATGCATGTACTTAATATTATCCTATTGACATTTTGCTAGAACAAAATGAAATGGCTTGTTGATCTAATTTTCTACTTTAGGGGATGTAATTAGCTCTAATTTAGAAAATCATAAGTGTTAAGCCGCAGCTAATAAACTAAGTTTGTGATCTACTTTAACAAAATACGAACTAGAATGAGGGTTGCTGGATTTGGGTCAGCATGTAAACATGCTTTAAATTAGGAGGAACATGCTTCAATAGGAGGAAATTATAGTCTATACAAAAGTCTTTTTCGTTCTTTAATATTCATGTAGTACATAATAGGCTTGTATTTTTCTGCATCAAAGGTGATTTTGCTGGAGGTCTGTTCACCACTTTTGTGCAACACTATTGCCCTCTGCCGGTCCTTTGGCTCATTTGATTTGCGGTTACATGGAGTTTGACAAATAATAGTTGATTCATAGTATAATTATTGTAAAAAGAAATTGAAATACAGTACTTTCATGAGAAGGACGTTCCACGGATAATACAAGGATGTTGAAGAATATAGAGGCTGTATTTTTAATTTTAAAATACATTCCCTTTCAATTCAGAAACATGCAGAGAAAGACACAGATATTCCAATTTTGAATTAGTTATTTAAACTAAATATGATCCACCATTCAGCTGGAAAAGAGATGACTTTTCAGAGTCATCATTCAATATAATGTGTTTTAGTTACATATTTATTACTTATATATGTAACATGTTTATTTGCATGCATATGACTCATGGTTATAAGGCTGGATCTTTGGTGCCCACAAGTATGTGCACTATGATTTACAGAAAAACTATGCTGTAAGATGCCATCTAGGAATTATGAACCTGGGTTAAGAGGACAACATGTTGTCTAGCCCAGGGAATGGGAGATGGGAGGGAAAATGCTGGCAGTCTGCTAGTACATACATAAAGGGCTGTTGCAAAGAAGGAGGAAATAATCCATTTTCCATGGCCATCATGGATAGGATAAAAAGCAGTGGGCTTACACTGCTGCAAGAAGATTTGGGCTAAGCCTTGGGAAAACTTTCTAATAGTAAGGCTAGGGAAGCACTGAAATAAAATGCTTAAACCTTGTTAAGAAGTCATTCAGTGTCTCTCAGGGCTGACATGTTTGCCTGTGATTTGAGGAAGGACTGAGCACTGTGAAAGTTGGATGTGTCACTCAGTGTCTCTCCTGGGTCGTGCATGCCAGGGTGGCTCCCAAACCGCACTCCAGCTGAATAAAACTTGCTCAGTACTCACTTCAATAGGCTAAAAGACATCATAACTACAGTAACAACAGAGTCAGGTTTGATATAAAATGATGTCAATAGCCATCAGATGATTTCAAATGAAGGAACTAATCTGTTAGAGAAATTAAGGACATCCATATTTTCACTGATTATAAGCTTTATTTTCCCCCTTATCAGGAGCAGGATAGGTATGCAATTCTTGTACCAATAACTGCTGTGGCCTGCAGTCATAGCTACAGAAATGCCAGTAAGGTCAGGAGAACACCACTCATGTGCAATGCAATATAAAGTCCTCCTCTGGCTTTCTGTCAGGACAGCCAAATTTTATGTTACTGCAAATGCTGTTGAGTGTGTGGGGTTGATGTATTTCTCCTTATGCTAATCAGGGTCAGACATTTCCCTGAATTAAGGCTTTCCTATTCTCATTTTGGAAATTCTGGAGAAGAATTCTAAAGAACAAGTTTTCAATGGAGTTTAGTACCTTCCTTAACATGCATTTTCACAATACACTTTGATGCCTTTTATTATTTATGTAGTTCAGAGAAGGCCCAAGTATGCTGACTATGCTGGTGGTCTCGTGCATGGGCTGACCAGCTGCACAGTGATAGGGTGTCAGACTCTACACATTTGGTGTTCAAGGCATTATATTTTCTGTGGGATTTTGTTGCAGTCTAACCCTCAAACCATTAGCCCTATTTTTCTACCCAAAAAGGGTTGCTGAGAAGAAATCATGAGCTTGTTTAAGACAAGTCTTAGGTTGTCCAGCAATTTTAGTTGTGCTGACTTGATACCTAGAATGATATGTCAAATGAGCTGCTATAATTTCAAGGCAATGGGCTTTAAGTAATTTATGCATAATTAAGATATTCCATGAAGGACTTAGGAACTTTGGAAGGATGAGAATTGACAGTTCCATTTATTTCTTTGAATCTATTGAACTTAATGCTGTCAGAAGAATTTCAGATCATAGAGAAGTCCAGTGTCCTCCAAAAACACCGAGGATTTTCTCATATCTGAGAGAGACTGGATTCCCTACTGTGTAAAGGTTTGATGCTCATTATAGGCAAAAAGAAGAAACAGTTCAACTATCTAACCAAGAAAGAAACTAGGTACTATACAGTTTCTTCCCACCAGTTGTGATTTATAAAATTTATTTACTTCCAAGGGCAAACATTTTGCAAATTACCTTATAACAGCAAAGGAGATCCAACAGAAAAAAATAATGTCTTTTGATTTGCAGAAATAACAGAATATTGTCTATAATAAAATCTAAATTTATGCTGTTTAAATACCTATGCTTCACTCTAATAATTCTAACTTTATCTCTCTGCTTTTTTTTTTTTTTTTCTTCTTTTGGGTTCATGAAAATACTTTCTTCAGGCACAGGTAAGTGTTTATAAAATAGAGATTTAAGCTCAGCATGTACTTCTTGTTCAACATGTGCTGTCTGTCCCTTTTTTTGCAATGTATATTTGAGTCAGTATATGGAACACTAGAAATTGCTATATAAGAGGCCAGCTAACAACTGGGATAATGATATAATTATAGTGGGATGGAATCATGGAGAAGAGATGTGAAGGATAGAGCTAAAATGCTAGCAGAGTTTTAACAGCATTTCTTAAAAAGTTGTACTCATGAGTTAGCCTAGTTACAGACTTTATGTTAGTTGTGTTCATATTTTTGGTGGAAATGGCACAGCATGGGCTTAGGACAGAGAAAAACAGAGAATCCATCCTTCAACAGCTTCTGTCTTTTTGTTATTTCAGTAGTTTTCTAGCAAGCTTTCAATTTGTATTATTGCTATAATGTCTAAAATTGTCAAGTTCATATTTTTCATTCTTCCCAAAAAGAGCATTAATGCTTTTTCTGTGTGATCACTTTTGCATGTTTATCTTACCTGTGTGCACCAAAACTGATGCCTTATGTGAATTCCAGGTGTATGAGGTAGTCCCCTGCCACAGTGACTGCAGCCAGTACATATGGGTTACTGAGCCCTGGAGTGTCTGCAAGGTGACCAACGTGGACTTAAAAGAGAATTGTGGAGAAGGTGTTCAAACAAGGAAAGTCAGGTAAAAAACATTCCTCTTCCTTCACTTTAAAGAAACTTCACTTTCAGTTTTGGCTGTATTTAATTTGGTGTATGCCAAATTTATTTATGGTGTATATATTTAATGTGTATGTAATGCCTAGTGTTGAGTCCAGACCTGGACCCTGGCTGATATAAATCAGAACTGATTCAGTGAGTGCACTTGTTATGGATATAGACCTTGATTCCTAATTTAATCTGTTGGTAATTAAAAGGCATCTGTGTAAATTAAGGATTAATACTAAGAATATAAAATTTAGGTTTTAATAGTTCTGGATTTAAAGTTAGCTGAAGTATGCACAGAATATGTCTAAAGCATAGTACATACTTGCATTATTCTGGTTCAGAGGTAAGCTAATGTCAAACAAATCACCTGCCCAGCGGCTCTCAGCAAATCACTGATAGTCACTGTCTAAATTATGTGAATTCCTTTATATTGCTGTCATCTGTGAAAACAAGGATTGTTTCTGGCTCTTCAGCTTTTCTTGGATATTCACAGAAAAATATTTATTTCATTTATGTGCTGACAAAATGTTAAAATGCCTCAGAATACTGTTGAACACATACCATACAAAATCTATGGCAAATGAAGTTTATGTGCAGTTCTTTTTTTCCAGGTGCATGCTGAACACTGTGGATGGTCCTTCTGACACAGTAGAAGACTATCTGTGTGATCCTGAAGAGATGCCACTTGGTGCTAGAAAATGCACACTGCCATGTCCTGAGGACTGTGTCATGTCTGAGTGGGGATCATGGTCTCAGTGTTCTTTGGTAAGAAGCATACTGAAGTGTCACATTTAAAGTTTTGGGAGGATATTTTAAAAGTGCATGTATGATGTGCTTTGGAAAGGTACTGAACTGATTACACCTGTAAGTATCTATACATAGTGTCATCTTTAGGGTTTTTGTTCTTTTTGTTGGCTGCAAATAAAGTGTGACAGTATTTTCCATTAAGCTAAATTCCTCCAAAACACAGACTAAAATGTGCCCAGTGGTCACTCTTCCCAGTGTGGGGTGCCTTCTGTGTGGTGGAATAGCTTTGGCAGTGGCTTGTGAGTCTGTCTTTGAGCCTAGCTCTGAGCCTCTGCATAGCAGCACAGACACTGAACTGAAAATGTCATTATCCTGATACGAGTGACAAAGTCTGCAGATCAAGACTGAGCATAGAAAAGTAATTTTGTGTCTTCTCTCTGCTCCATTCTTGAAGGCAATTTCAAAAAGAAATGTCAAAAAAATCCAAAACAAAACCCAGAAGTATTTCAGGACCTCTGAGAGGCTTTGGTGCACTACATTATAGCATTTGGAAAGTGAGCATCTCAATATCCTGTTTATGAGTGAAATAGTTCCAAACTACTAATACTGAAATATGCACTAGTTAGGAAAATAGAGTGGTGTTACCAGGTTAAAGGAAGAAGAGAGGGGTTTCTCTTATACATTAGCATGAACCTGTTATTTTACTCTTGTGTTTTGTGAAGGGATTATTTAAAAGGTTGTTGTAATGCTGCATACAGAGGTATCAGGGTGCCAAAATATTTAAGCTGCTTCCAATCTTACTTTCAAGCCATGCAATGGAAGTAGTGTCCGTGAAAGGTCAGCTGAATGCCTAAGACAACCAGATGATGGAAAGCCTTGTCCTGCTGCCACCGAGGCAGAAGCCTGCACTTTGAACAAGAACTGCTACCACTATGACTACAATGTGACAGGTATTTGTGTTATTGTGCTCTAGTGGCAGCCTGGGACCACATCTTACAGTTCATTTCAATTCACCTTACAGGATGGATTTTTCTGCTTTCTGTTCTTACCCAGAGGCAGCTGTGGAACTTGTACTGAAAACTCATTCAGGCTGTTTGATTCAGATAAAATATTAAATTGAGAATTCACGTGTGAAATGTGCATGCTCCCAGTGCAAAATGCAACTCCAAGAAAAGTATTTCTCGTATCATTTTGTGATTTACTCAAAATCCATACAGACAAAACCAAATAGGAACTTTTCAGGAAGGTACTGTGACACTGCCTATTTGCAGTAAGGTCACCATTTCCAAAAATGTGTAGCAGCTGGGTTCCGTGAGCCGTCGCATGTGTAAAAGTTGCTTGTGAGGGTTATTTTAGGCCATCAGAACTAGGTGGGAGACTGGATCATTATGAATTCTATCTGAAAGTCTGCAATGCTAATGAATTCCTCCTTTTCAGACTGGAGCACATGTCAGCTCAGCGAGAAGGCTGTCTGTGGCAGTGGCATCAAAACGCGGATGCTCGATTGTGTTCGCAGTGACGGCAAATCGGTTGACCTGAAATTCTGTGAAGAGGTGAGTGGGTACCTGTGAGAAACCTCCCTTCTAATGGTGCTAATTAATACTGAGCCAACTGAGCTGTATGGCATCTTCACCAGATGTTTTGCAACACTATTCATGGGTTGTTAAGTACCTCTGAAATGAACCGAGCCATCAACTGATTTTTATACTATTTCCTTTGGTTACTTTTATGTGCTTCTGTGAACATATGCTAATTATTATGTCCTGAAGGAAATGATTTAGAAACAATAATTAATAAAGTAGAATAAAGGTAATAAATCTCAATCAGAATACTAATCATAATTCTAATTTGATACAACTTCTGCATGGAGTCTTGGACACCTGCCAGTATCAATCATTTACTCAATGTGTTGGAGAATATTTCTCACGTGTCATTCTGCAGCTGGGCTGAATGCTAACTTCTTGTATCCAGCTGTGTGATGCAAAAAATATCCAAGCTTGTGTGAAAAAATGTACAGCATGAATGTAATATTAAGTAGGAACATTTATGGAGAACTAGCTAGACAGGAGCCCTTAAGTTTTGAAAGAGCCATTTTGCAAATGTTCAAACTAACCTCCAATGGTTTCCTGGCATTTTGTGTGTCAGTCCTAATGCTTTCAGTTGCATGGAGACAGTAGCATGAAAAAAACCCATGAAGACAACACCAGTACTTTAAGAGCAATCCTACATGCATTTCTGTAAAAAAAAGTAACTGCACTTGTTTCAGCTGCCATTCCCCCACCACCACAACATCAGAAATAAAATTACTGGCAATGGTGGAAAAAGGGGGAAAGGCCTCCACAGCAGTTTTGGCACCAAAGTTCTGGCTTTTCTGTGGTACCCTTCTGGATACTAGCTTCTCTCAGGATGTGCCCATAGAAAAGAGTCACATCAGAAGTGGAGGGAGTCAGGAAACTCATCATTTACCTTGGACTATAATGTTGTAAAGGCATATCTGGCCTACTTAAACTTCTCCAATCTCCTCTGACATCCTGGATTGCTGAATCAGTAAGATCAAAGGCAGAGAGTTTCAGCTGAGACTTAACTTCTGTCCCATGTTCCTCCTTCCCTCATAGTTCTTGGGTTTCTGGTCAAATCTAATCATTTTACAGAATGATAAAATGGTTCAGGTGGAAGGGTTCTTAAAGGTCTTCATCTTAAAGATCAAAGCCCCTTCTGTGAGCAGGGGTTTTCAGCAGGTTGCTGAAAGCCCCCTCCACCCTGGCCTTGTGAACACTTCCAGGAATGGGACAGCCACAAAAACTATGTCTCAAGAAAAAACTCAGGATAACAACCTACCAGCAAGTTGCTGTGAAATTAATAAGGCAATGCATTAATGCTTTTTACAATGTTTTAATGTGTTAAAAAAGATAAAACAATGTCAGTAATTTCTGTAATTTCTAAGAAATTGCAATAATGATTAATTAATACCAAGACATGATGTAAAATGTCCATCCAAACAAATATTTCAACAGAAAAAAATATGATTTATTTGATTTTATGGGAAATTATGTTTCTTCTGCTATAAATCAAAGAAATTATCCATGTTAACCAAAGGTTTAAAACAATATTTAAAACTGATTACATTTTACCCTGAAATCTCATTTCAGAAAACCTCTGGAGTTTTCCTGCATTTAAGAAATGAAAGTTTATTATTCAGAGAAATAATGAGGGCAAGAATATAATATCTCAAGAGCTACTTGCTGTAAATGACTGGCCAACAGATGCTTCTGCAGTGGTGTCCTGGATTTATCAACAGACACTGTGCTGCATTCTTATTTGCCTTTTTGATTTGCTAGATCATTTAGAGACACATCTTCTTGTAGAAAGCTCTGATCCACTCCCTAGCCACTCAGTTAAGACTATTTGTTGAATTATGGATGTGTAAGCAGTGGTCCAACGAGGTCAAAGGCTGATCCAATAACTGAGGAGTAAAACCTGTTAACCTGATTAACAGGCAAGCCAAGCTGTTCAGATCTTAACAGACCCTTCACTCTAAAGATGTGAAAGCTAACTCTGTGACCTTGCAGGTCACGAGAGGAGAGTGTTCAAGAAATTATCAAAATGTGAATACATACTATACACTTCTTGCTAATGATCCTCCAGGGTGGGAGTTTCCACTGTGTTTTTGCATTATAAGGGCAGTGCAGAAATATTAAGTGAAGTTCAAAATAAGGTGCATGAGGTTGGAAAAGTTGATGAATAGGAGAAATATGAAGTAATTTTGTAATGACCTAGCTAATGAATTTTCTCTGGGCTATCATAAAGCTTTGTACTAGATGTATGAATAAAGATTTGCTTGTGTAGGTACATTTACTGAATTATGTTTCTTATTATTATATGCAAAGAAGAGAGCTCATAATAGATAAACCTACCTTGATCCCTAAGAAATTAGGACACATTATTGCAATGAGTATCTACATTGGTTCACAAAAGTAATAAAACCATATATAAAAAAAAAATCTTCATGGTGAATTTTGCCTATAACTATCTCCAGGTATGAGCATCAGCAGAGTTAAATACTAACATTCCATCTGTGCCCCTGTGTTCTGGTTTCCTTATGTGTCCATATGATCTTGTGTTTATTTGAGTAGATCAGCTAAAGAAGGTAGCCAGTCATCCTGATTACTGCCAAGATAAATCAATTTCTAGAGCTTATTTCCAAGTCCTAGTAATGTTAATGTAGTTCTCTTCAAACTCTCAAAGCACAGTAATACTGGATTACTTGGTTTCTACTTATCACAAGAACTTGACTTCTCTTTCTTTGAATATTTGAAAATCAAATCACCTAAAGCAAGCTGATCCTGTTCATATTACTTTTTACAGACTTATTTTCATTCATTTACCATGAATTAAAGATGAGAAAAGCCTAGAAAACAGCAGTTGTGTCTGCATTAAAAAGCAGACTTTGCTGGTTTATTGGTGAATAGTCTGCTCGTCAGATTACATGATTAACCTACAGCAGCAGGGTTTAATCTTTGGTGCCAAACATTCCCATAAACAATTACAGATACTTCTTGTGGATCACAGGATTTAAAGAGCATGCTGGTGTGGCAGCCTGCTGCCCCTGGCATGTGTGACCAGAAGCACAGAGCACACAGGTAGCTTTCAGTACTTGCCCGTGTTGAGTCAGAAACCACAGCTCATCCAGAACAAAGGCTTTAAGGCAGGGGAGCTACTGAAGAGTTCTTCAAATATTTTCTAAGGTCTTCCAGTTGAAGATCTTAGAAATTGAATTGTGGTTCATCAGTTCAAGGAAGGAGAGGGACGAGACAGGAATATGTGAATACTATTTAATTGCAAACTGTCAGTTCTTCCCCAGATCTATTTAAGCAGCACTTCGGTATCTAAGACATGCAAATAGGAGGTCACTGTGGGTAATCTGGCCTTCAGCTTTCTCCTCTTCACTGTTAATATCTTTCTTGGGCTTTTCCCTCTTGAGCTGCTGAAGTCCAGCTGAGAAGACCAGTCTTGAAAGAGAGCAGTCACGTTTCTATAATTGGCAGGAATCAATTCAGCAGGATTTAAAGCCTTTGCTCAAAAGGTTTGACCCAAATATGCACTTCAAAGAGGGTTCTCTAGCTTCCTAATCATCCAAATTCCAGATTATCCATGGTTTCAGGTGTTGTCTGTGTGTGATAGCTGTATAATTAAGGCTATACCACCAAGAAAAGAGAACTTATCCTTTCATGATAAAAGTGAACAGAGGTCCAAACCCTCATTTGTCTCAATAAATGGTACTGCAAATGTAAATATAAAGCTTGGTGAGTCTATCAGGAGGAGATATTTTTAGTACTTATTGGTAGTTTATTTATGGAGGACATGTTAATGTTGTGCCTAATTATTGCTCTATGCTTGTGTTTAGTAGGAAGTAGTGGGTTTCTCTCCTTTTAAAAGTCTTAAGTGCTGGTTTTACATCATTAACTTTTCCAGTCATTAAAATTAATAGGTCTTGAAATGTCTAGTTTGCCTTTTTTTTTTTTTTTTTTCCCCTCTTAACTAGGTGGGGATTTTTCTAGTTAAAGATATTCACAACTGTTTAGGATTTTGAAAGGCCTCAATGATGATCAAGGTCTGCTTATGAGATCCAGGGAAGAGGACAGTCCTTTGTGCTGGAAAGCTGTAGATCTGTTCATATTAGCAGGACTGATTTTCTTTCACACTTTAGATCATGCACCCTATCATTGACCTACCCTTTTAACTCAGCTGTGCAGGATGCAGGCATTATTATGCTGATATTTTTGCCATCAGTCATATTTCATCTTGCATCATATGTTCTCATGTGTGTTAGTGAGAATATCTCTTTCCTTCCATGGATGAGGAAAATCTGGAGCATGTGAGTTTGTAAGAACAGAAATGGCTTTCCAGGATCAGAGCAAAACACTGTGTAGTTGTCCTGAGCATGATTATAAAACTCTTCCTTCCCTAGGCGTCAGACTGAATCATACCTGGGGAAAAACTGAGAACAGAATGTATTTCTGGGAAAACTTGGGTCTTGAGATTAATTTCTCTCTCCCCTTCTCTCAGACTCCTCCAGCAACTAGAGTTTTTACTTTATGGATTTTAGAGGTTTCTGGTTTTTTGTGAAGTTTTTCAGAAAAAAAATGCAAAGATGTATTTTTTTTTTTGACAAATCATTGTCAGTGTCATATCAGTATCTTTCATGGATAGAAATAGAATAGAAATAGAATAGAAATAGAATAGGAATAAGAATAGAATAGAATAGAATAGAATAGAATAGAATAGAATAGAATAGAATAGAATAGAATTAGAAAAATCATGCACTTATACAGCACATTAGGAAAAAACCAAGAGAGGCATAAGCAGATGCCCTAGGAAGAGTAAGCACAGGCATACAAGAATTTCCATCTACTCCTTTCACAGCCTCCACCTATTTTCAGTTCTTGAACTGTCTTTGCCTGATGGGGTTTCTGTGTTTAAACATTCAGATTTCCCTTCCATTAACTTGTTCAGTCTCTCTTGAGCTCCTGTGAACTTTTAGCATCTGCAACATCTTCTGAATATCCAATACTTGTTCATCCTCCTCCTTTTGCTAGTTTTGAACTTGGCATCTAGAATCACTTCACTTATTAATAGCTGTTCAGTATTTTTGCATTCCTCTTTCAAAATACTTCATAAATTATTTTGGCCTTCACCTATTGTAAAACATAATATGGTAGAGATGAAGCCCTCCATTTACAGGTTCTAGTTTTGAAAATGATTGATGAAAATAGGATTTATGCATGTATATAAAGATCAGTATATGCATTAGGACTGTCTTGAAGTGAGAATTTTAAATGTCCTGATTACTTTCCTTTTTACTTCGCACTGATGATACAGGCTTGGAGTTCTGTGCTGACCATTTAACAATTTCTTTCAGCTTGGTTTGGAAAAGACATGGCAAATGAATATGTCCTGTGTGGTGGAGTGTCCTGTGAACTGTCAGCTCTCTGACTGGTCCACTTGGTCTGAATGCTCTCAAACATGTGGCCTTACAGGTCAGTACATACCTTTGGCATATTTTAAAGACTGAGTTCTCTTTTTTTTCTTTAACAAAAGCAATAATGCCTCTCTTTGCAGAACTAAAAAATGTAGCTAGGTAGGGAGAGTTACAGGAATGTAAATCAGCCTTATTAATGGAAATAATATGCTTGAGTGAGACTTGTCACTGAAAATAATAGGAATTTGGTCCAAATACTTTCTGATTCTGGGAAAAAGAGTGAGATATGATAAATGATATATTGAGACAAAAGTAAATATTGATTTGAATATTTATTTCCTGGTAAGGAGAGAAAGAGGAGGGAGGGATTTTCTCCTGAAATTTCCTAAAATCTCCTAAATTTCATTATTAGTGGTGAGATTAGGTAACAACAATTAAAATTGTTCAAAAAACAAATTGGAACTGATCTATTTCAGTAAGTTATAGTCATGTAATAAAATCAAGTGACCAAAAATCTTAACTGTTTTTGTGCACCCACACAAATATCCATCTGGCTGAGGAAGAATTTTGTGTGTAAGAAACCTACTCTTTGCTGTTCTTTGATTTTTTTTTCTCCAGTGCTTTTCAAGAAAATATTTTTTTTTCCTCCTGTAACATCTCAGTTGGAGCAGCTGTGAATTCAAGAATGATGGGGCTCCATTTGGCAAACATCTTTCTAGCTGTCTGCAGTGAGCACAGCTGTCTGGGAGATTGATATTGTTCTGCTTATGCATGGTGGCTTGTGTAGCTTGCTCTCAGCAAAAGATTCATGTCATTATCATTAGAGTACTCAATTGCAAGTGCATGAGGTTGAAATGTGGAATTAAAGATTAATTATTTTGACTGGCTAACATCAGGTGTTATACAGGTAATACAGATGTATTACACAGATGTAATGCCTTAGTTTAATATATGCCTCACTATATAAATTTAAATAAATACATCTTTTTTCAGACTTGGTTCTTATAATTATCTATAAATATATTAAAATACCACAGCTGTGTTGATTTTGTGGAAACCTTTTTGAGGTGACAACTCTAGACCATCCATTTGGCCATTCCTTCCGACAGAGAAGGAAATTTTCAGTTATGTTCAGTACATGAAGCCTCTGTAATGAAGTGTAATGGCCTAATGTCCACAGCAAGATGAAAGGAGAAACAGTTTATATATGTATTTGAAATAAAACCTGTACCTCAGTGAAGCTGGGTAGCATATCACTCATGGTTGAAGAGGAGATAATTGTTGGATAAGCTTACTGTATTTTAATTTTCTTGGACCTGAGTGAAGAATCCTCTATCTTCTGCAAACTCTGCATGTCATGTTTTCCACACAGACAGCGGCAGCAAGTTGCAAGTTCTTCTTTGCTGGAATCAGACAATAATGGGACACGTTTCTGTGTTAGCTTAGGGAGGAACACAACATGCAGCTCTTCTAGCAGCAAGCTCCCGGTGGAGGAGCAGGACTCCACTGAAATGGACAAACATGTGTTCATGTTCATAAAGAATATTTTTCTTTAGGCTTCTGAACTAGGAAATTTCTGCTTTGGTTTGCTGTTACAGGAGCTATCCAAATCAGACATCCTCCTGCATTTACACTACAAACAAATGTCAGAATATAAAGTGTCTGGCTTGGAAAATATGAATCAACGTAACAGACAAGAGCCAACAGATCAGCTTTACAATCCAATTTGTCAAATCTGGAAAAAATTGCTTTATTCAAATACAATACTTTTCAGCAAAATAGAACCACCTTGAGGAATAAATCAGTCTAACCACTTTTTTTGTTAGTTATATTGCTGGTTTTTGTTACAGGAAAAATGATCAGAAGAAGGACCATAAATCAGCCATTTCAGGGTGATGGAAGGCCTTGTCCCTCTCAGATGGAACAATTCAAACCCTGTCCAGTAAAACCTTGTTATCGATGGCAATATGGCCAATGGTCAGCATGCAAAGTAGAGGTAAAAGCCTTATGGGACTTTGAAGTTATGGAATGTGTGGATTCAGGCATATTTGTGATATGCCCAGATACCTCCTCATCAACTGTGTAAACAATTTGTTTCCACCTCTCTTATACAAAAACTAAATTTTGTTTTGTTCCTTAGATTTCATATTTATCAATAAATGCAATGGTTCAAAGTATAAATGTAAACTTTAGTACCTGAGAAGAATCTTTGCTAATAATTTAAATATTTGTATTGTAAAAGAATATCAGCAGAAATATATTCACTTATTAGAATCTTCACTTGACATACTGCTCTGGTTGCAATTCAAAGGCAAAATTAACTCTGTATTTTAAGGAGCAGTGACCAGAAATTTTGGGTTAGGTTTTTTTTTATTTCTGAAGTAATGAACCATGTTTTCTCTTGTTTTTCTTCTTTTTCTTCTTGTTGGAATGAGTAAGTTGTTAAGCAAAAATAATAAAATATAGAGTGACAAGTAACTCAGATCTAGTCTTTTAGCACTTCCTTCTGTCCAGCATCAATCAGTATATGTTCTCCTTCTGTAGGATGCTCAATGTGGAGAGGGAACACGAGTGAGGAACATCTCCTGTGTGGTTTATGATGGATCCATTGAAGATGTTGGCAAAGTAGTAGATGAGGAATTCTGTGGAGAAATAGAGCCTATTATAGATGGTGATAAGAAGATCATACTGGAGGAAACCTGCACTTTCCCTTGTCCAGGTAACAAAGCTGTTCAAATAAACATTGTGTTTCAAGATTGGTCAGGTGTCATTACAGCTGTTAGGGACTAGCATTAGCCACAGGCAATTAAATCTGCTTTACTGATTAGATTCATCTATCAAATGACCAACAGAGTTACTTTCTAGGAGTGGCTTCATGGCAATAAATCAATCAGAAAAAATGCTAGTTTTTAAATTTATAAAAGATGTGATCATTCTGTCACAGATTGTATCTAAGATGTATATATTTTTTCACAAAATCCATTGAAATAAAACGTGTATTTATAAGAAAGGATGTTGGTTAACAGCTAAATATTAGTGTTATGTGTGTAAATTATCTAACAACTTTATTAAAACTTTCACCAGTGGCTAAAAACTTAATACCTTTTATGGATGTCTAAGGAAGATAAGCTAAGGCATCTTATTTTTTTCTTTAAAGGTTCTATTCCAAATGAAATTAAAGTTTTGATCTCTGAGAAAACATGAGTACCTCTAGTTGTTTAACTCTCTGGATGTAAAATGCACTATCATTGCCTTTGTAAACTGAACCTAAAAGAGCTGTTATGAATGATCCGGTCCTTGATGCTCATACAGAGAATGATTAAGAGCATATAAGAGTTGTTTACTTCCCAGTAAAAACCCTCCAGTTCATTACAAACACTTGTAGGATTTGAAGTATATTGCTGCTATTTAGTAGCCATTAACGATGGATCTTCAGAAGAGGTGATGAACTCCTTCAGTTCTAATGTAGCTGTCATTTTATCAGTACTCTATTTTCACTCTCTTGAAACTCTCCTCTTCCCCAAATTTTTTTTTCTAGTTCATTTCAGATTGGATTGAAGGTAAAGTTGTCTCAATAAATAGAAATTAATAAAAAATGGAGACATTTCCATCACTGCTTTGTGCATAGCATTCCAATTTCACAATTTTCATGTAATTTTACTTCCTAAGTAGAAACTGGAAGAATACAAAGACTAGTTGTTTTCATATTAGTGAATTTTATAAAAAAATATCTATAGCTGCTTACTGATTGTGTTAAAAATTTTGCTGAGCAGGGACTTGTTCTACAACAATCTCACATTTAGCCAGCAAAAATAACTGCCCTGTGGGGGGATGTGCTAATGATACGCTCCAGCTAATGTTTCCAAAAACCACGACTTGTTTTCCTATTATGTATACATCAGTGCGTCAATTATTCATTTCTTTGCATGCTTTCCTAAGGTTGGCAAATAAAATTCCTTCATTAATCAGGCATCCGGTCAACACAGTACTGATTATATCTGTCATCAGTATAATGCAAGGTAGCATGAATTTTTAATGGCTTTCTCACTGAAATAATGAGAACTAAGAGGTTTATTTACGAGTTTGTGCACAGTCTAGTCCCATTTTCTACAGCAGTTTTAACAAAATGGTTTCTTTGTGTTGTGCCTCAGATCTTAAATGTTCTTTAGCTGATCGTGCTAATTAGTGTCATTACTATATTTTTTTTTTTTTTTTAGTTTTACACTACAGAATTTTACAGGTCTATTATCCTAATATGAAATAGCAAGAACAGACATTTTAATCATGTTTCCATTTCCTTTTCTTGCAAAGTATTTTCCATCAGTTGCTTTTACGCCTGTTTAGAGAAAATCAGCATGGGAATAAGCAATAATTAATCTTTTTAATAATAGACAATGTTTTCTAAGATCAAAGATTAATTGAAAAAATGATATGCAAATTTAGCATAAGACGTATGTCTTATGCACAATATTTTATAATGTACAAAAATGTGAATATTGGGTAGAGCATTGTAAAGAACAATGAGGGTGATCTCATGGGAATGCTACAAGAAACTAAAACTGCTTTAGAGCAAATAGGCCACTGTATAATCTTATTATAATATTTTCTGTGATATGGACATTCAAAACATTATCTTTTCTACACTATGAGTCAAGTTTAAAAAGAGGAATGAAAAGAACTTAAAAAAAATTAAGAAAGTGTACTTGGACATTATTTTTAGACATATTCAGTGTAAAACAACTCTTCACATAAAATGATAATTCATCTTATACAACTGCTCTTTGACAGGAGACTGTTACTTGAGAGAGTGGTCAGAATGGAGCCTTTGCCAGCTAACCTGTGTTAATGGTGAGGATCTTGGTTTTGGAGGAATACAAGTCCGATCTAGAGCAGTGATCATTCAGGACTTAGAGAATCAACATCTCTGTCCAGAACAGGCTTTGGAAACAAGACCATGCAATGGTAAGCACTAAAATACACATAAATGTATTAAAATAAAATGTCTCAGCCATGCTTACCACTGGTAGTAGGCCAATTGTCTAAGAGAAGTAGTTTCCTGTACCAACTTGCCCATTCAGAGGCCAGATCAGACAAAAAGGAATTTTGTAAGAGAGAGCTGAGGTGCAGAAGGACTTCATGATTCATCCCAGACCATATGAGATGTGCACAGAGGAGATGAGACATGTAGCCAGATGCAGCCCTGACCACTTCTCCAAGCAGTGGAGCACTGGCTGAAGCTTGGTGTTACCATGAAAGGAACCTGACCCCTAAATGAGTTTTGCACAACAGATGGGCCACAACCATTACGTGGTTATTGGAAACATTTCTTTTACCCATTAACTGCATTAGGCTTGCTCCTAATCCTAGTTAGTGTCTAGGACACATCTGGTCTGTTCTCTGTGTGTCCAGTAAGTGCAGGAGACCCCAGGAGCTCCACGTGTGTGGTGCAGTGCTGGATGAAGGAGAAAAGGGCTTACTTAACTGTACAAGCCATTAATCATAATGAGCGTGGCCTCAAAATGAGTGTGGTCTGCTGCTGAGTGTGTCTGCTGCCTGCAGGAGTCTGAAACCTTGTCACCAAATCCCTTGAAATGTGAATGTTCTCTGTGCAGATGGCCAGTGCTACGAGTACAAGTGGATGGCTAGCCCATGGAAGGGATCTTCTCGGACTGTGTGGTGCCAAAGGTCAGATGGTTTAAACGTCACAGGTAAATACCCCTTCTATATACACAAAAAAAGCCTGGAAAACAGGTGGATAATGTGTTCTCCCAACAAGTGGAAAAAAAGAAATATTAAAAAGGATCTGCTAAAAACACTTCCTGGGGTATGAATGAAAATCATCATCTTTTTGCATATTAAAATGTGCTTTCTTTTCTAGAATCACACAGCATGTAATGCTAAAAGTAAATATAAATACTATCTTCTGTAATGGACATGAAATGTTTTACATTATATATGTTTGTGTTTTACCATAGGCATCTTTATTCTTCTAAATGTAGGGTTTCAAATTTCAGGCCTTTCAACAAATAAAATGTTTATTTCAGTGCCTATGCAAAGAGAAGGTTGCAGACCTTGATAATATCATCCATATATGATATATAAAGTTACAAAATATAAAATTTTAATAAATGTGCTAATAATATGAGTTTATTTCCTTACTTCAATGCCATAAATCTGTATCAAGATACATAATGGACTGCGATGGGATGTCATGACTTTTTGTGCAAGCCAAAGCACAAAAAACATGAATTAGGAAGGACTGAGATCTCAGAAGAAAATCTTTATATGAATCTATTTATATGGATTTATATATTGGCAATAGAGATTCATTTAATCTAAGAGTTATGCATTTATTTAAATAATTTTTGTGTCAGACCAAGTGATAGTAAAAGAATCTCAGAGACTGTAAACATATCCTGAATGCCAGCTGCTGTCAGGTCAGTCACAGCAGGGGAGCTGTTCTTTATGTATTGCCACCACAATATTTCTTGATGATGGAGTCTACCACTACTGTCTGTGGTGATAGTAGAAATAAAGTATTTGTATTATTTTTACAAGGTGAAATAATAGCTCATAATCTCTTGCAAATCTTACCTTGTGATGTAGGACTATTAAAACACATCTTGTTTACAAGAAATGCAACAGGGCATTATTTATGCACCTTGATTGCTTCCTGCTTAGCTAAGATGTTTCTATGGTAAGTAAAACTCTAAGTAAGAATTCTTATTGAGATTAATATAGGATATTATCTATGAAAGGCCCTATAGGATTTGAAGTAAATAGCATGTTGGAGATTATGACTCTGAGATATTAAAATCAGAATATATTCATAAATCACAGTCAGTCACATGAAAATAATATTTTCTTCTGATGTGACTGAATACAGCCTCATGATAAATTCTAGGAAAGACAAATGTATGACTATGTATTATTGGCAGATTTTTCAAAATGTGACCTCCAAGGCAGACAAACCTCAGACCTATATTGTATCACTTTTTTTTCAAAGCTTGTTTGTATGTGGTTTTAAAGCTGTGGTAACATTCTGATTTGAAAGGAAATCTAATGGGATATTCCAGAACATGCAATCACTGTTCTCCATGCAACACAAAACTATATTTTTCATATGTTTCTGTTAAATGCAAAGCTATAGTTTTCATGGGTTTTATGATAGTTTTAAAATGCAGCATTTAAATATAATATTCTATTATAGTAATATATAATGTAGAGGGAACTTCTCTACATTATATACAGTAGTGAACTAGATTTTAATTTACATTTGTGTATTTCTGAAAGTGTTTTGTATAAACTATATACAGTATTTATGAGCTCATAGATGGGATAGACACACATAGATGATTGATTTGAATTGAGATTACGTATCTTGATTCGGAAGCAACCCATATCTCTGATTACTATGTCTTGTTATCCTTATTTCTGCACATTTGGCTCTAACATAGTGTACTTTAATTGGGACATTATTAAATAGTTATTGTGAGTTCTGTTGGTGTTTTAAGGTCTTTTTCTATTTGCTTACTTGCATAATATCATTGTGCTGAATAGTTCTTTTTTACTTGAAGGTGTTATTTCCCATGGGCGATGAGGCAACTCTTTCCTTCTGCTTCCTTGGATGACTGATATTTTATTACATAGATTCCCACAGGCATGTGATTTGTATGCTAGGATGTATGATTTTCTTTTCTGGGGGTGGGGAAAACTTATGGCAACCAGCAGGGTTTTCTTTGTTCTTCACCAGCCATCCTGTTAACACTTGGATCTACATAACCTCAACTAACTGCATCTGCTACGGTTGTGACCAACTTCAGCTATCAGGATTTCATCATCATATCACACCAGTATAAAAATGGTGTTAATTTGGGGGATGCATGATAAGTTGTCCTGTAGCATATGAATTTTAAACAATGTGATGCATATCCCTCTTCTATAAGCTAAAAGGAAGCACAGGTAAATTCAAACTAATTCTAAATGTATTTTAAAGTCATTCTGGCTGAAATGATAGTGAAAGCCTGATTGTGTGTATTGGTCCATAACAATAACTGCACTATATATAAAGCTGTAGAAACAAAAACTAGGTCTGTATAAAAAGAGAAAAGACTGAAACACACAATATCATCAGTAACATTGAGTACATACTTTACTGATAAATCTGCTTTCTTTTCATAAAATCTCAGACTAACATGAAGCCTTGATTCATAGAGGCATGTGTAAAAGTTACCCAGTAGCAGCAGAGAACAGGTATCCTTTCATAAACAGGATGAGTAACTTTTTTTCAGTTCAACAGGATAAGATAAAAATAAAAAAGATGCTTTTATTTCTATTGTGGCCACAGTTTTAATATGTAAGTCATAAGAAGGGCCCTAGATAATCACATCTGTTCCCTTGAGTACAGAAAAGCCTTTAAATTCGCTTTTTAGGCAATCCACCAAAGGAAAAAAAGGAGAAAACAAAAGGCTCCATTGCCAAATATTAGTTATCCAAAATGCACATGAAGTTAAATACATTTGCTGTATCCTTACACTACATATAAGAAAATACTTGATTCCAATTATCCTTCACCTTGGAATAAAAAAAGGATCTTTACATTCAAATTAGCAGCAAGCTTGTGATCCATGATATACTGCAGCAAGTAATTTCATCAGTGGTGAGGTATTGCCATGTGAAAATATGATTTTCTGTCCTACAGGGGGCTGTTTAGTGATGCGCCAACCAGATGCTGACAGGTCATGTAACCCACCGTGCAGCCAACCCCACGCTTACTGCAGTGAGGTATGTGCTACTGCATCGGAGCATAGAACACCCCCATGAGGGCTTCCCACACATCCCTTGATTACAAAGATTGTGCCAACAAAAAGTATTTTCAGAGGTTTTACTAGTCACAGATTTTGTTAAAACTCGCCTCACACAATTTTCTACTTTTCAATTAAATGTTAAATAATCTCTGTTGATATCGTATGAATTTGCATGAAAATATTTGAGGAGGTACTCTCCAGGCTAGCACTCGTCAAAAGAGTCTTCTCTTCCAGTCATCCATGTTGTTATGCTTTGTAGCTCACAGAAAACCTTGTTTTTCTGCTACACATTGTAAAACACTTGTTCCCTACAGACTAGAGCATGCAGTTGTGAAGACGGATACACTGAAGTGATGTCCTCTGATGGCACACTCGAACAGTGCACTCTCATCCCGGTGGTGGTGATCCCCACCATGGAGGACAAAAAGGGAGATGTGAAAACCAGTCGAGCTGTGAACCCTACCCAGCCTCCCAGTAACCAGTCAGGACGAGGAAGGACCTGGTTTCTACAGCCTTTTGGGCCAGGTGAAGTCATGCAATGAGCAGCTCTTAGTGCTAAGTACTGCTGCAGGGTCTGGCATTTATATTTTTGTACGCCTAGGAAGACCAGAAAAACCCTTGACTGTTCTGTTAAGAAGGCAGGCATGTACTCACTGAAAACAAAGGAAGATCCATAAGTAAACACCTAGCCCTCTCACTACTCCATTAATATATTTAGTGAAATTTTATTTTGGTTTCCTTTTAGCCATTCTAAAATTCACAGGAGCTGTTTGAAATGCCACTGTAGAAGGGAGTTTGCTGCAAAGGTGCAAGCCAGTATATTAAATTATGGTGTCTTAACCACTAATTCTGTTGACTGAGGAATGAAAAGATAGCACTAAAGACTGCAAAGAATAAAGGCTTAAAATTTGCAGCCATAGCATAGATTGTAGGAAAATAATTGGTATAGGTATGCTAATGCTTTTCTCACATATCCATATTTAAACTAATTCATGTTAGTCAAATGCTAACCAGATTATTGATATTTAGCATAGGCCTGCTCTAAGTCTCCATGAGCAGTATTTGCTTTTATGATGGACCATGTTCTTCTGAGCTGAGCAAAGATTTATATGCAAGAGTGGCATAAGAGAGTTACTTCATGAAAAAATATTTCATAAAGTCCATCATGTAATCAGCAAATATTTTCTAGTGCTACTAAATATTTAGAGTAAAAAAAAAATTAATTGATAAAATAATTCCACATAAAGATAAAATTGTCCAAAATATTATTAATATAGAAGAGAGCAATTTGTTATCATCTTAAATGTCTCTTAAGTCACATAAGACTACATATACTAACACACTTGTGTCTTAGGGTGGTCATTTATTTATAAAGGGTTTTTTGATGTTTTTAATTGCAGAATTGAAAGCACTATCTTTACATGCATAATCCATAAGATGTTTCAAGTTGAGAATTGTTTTTATAAAAACATTTCTAATAAGCAGATTAAATAATGTTTGGATTAGAAATTAGAAATACTTATGATAGATCCCATTAGTCTTGCTACTATTTACTATTATTTGTACTTTTATATTACATTTGATACCTGCAATAAAATGATCTTTACTTCAAGTACTTTAATCAACAATAAAAAATAGAAAATTAAACTTTTCTGGTCCTCTTTTAAAAAACAGCATCTTACCAAATATGTTATGATTTACTCATTTTAGCTAACCCCTCCTGAAAATGGCAGAGGGTGTGTTGTAGGACGCAGTTTGATAGCAACAAGCAGATATCAGACAGTCACCCTTCAACAGTTTAGGAATATGGATGTTCACGTGAGCTCAGAGAGGGTTTTGGAGCAAGGTATGTTTGAGACACTTCAAGGTACTTTGAGATTAAATTTTATGTAATTCGAGTTGGGAAGGAGGCATAGCTCAGTTCAGATAATCTCAAACATACTCAACAGAGCTAATACTTTACACGGTGAAGTTATGAGCAAGTGTGAGAGAAGTGAACATTTTCCAATTCAGATGAGATTTAGACTTGAGTGTTTTATTTCAGGATTGGATATCTATTGGAAAGGTTTGGGTTTACTCCAGCATGATTGTTCTTTTCCTCACAATTTCTAAGTCTAGATCTAAAATAGTTCTTTCATTGTCTTCCACAAGTTACATTGTAGATCCAGAAATGGAGATATTAAAACTGTCCTCTTCAGTTGCTTGGGCTGAGGTATTACCACAAAAAAATGAATCCAAGATGCCAATTCCTTTGCATACTTAGAAATAACCTGTCCAGAGGGAATTCAGAAAGCCTGAGTTAGATATCAGTAGTTGCATAATAGGAATGACCTCATTAACAGAGTTCCTTGCTTTGACAAAAACAAATAAATCTGTATACAAGGTATTGCCAGATTTTTTTCAAGATGTTACTATTTTCAAAGAAACCAACCTATTCAGTAGTACTAAAGTCTGAATTCTTCTCATTGGTATTACCATAGGATATGTCATGTCAAATCTACTGTTCCATTAATCTTTAACGGATCAGTTATTTCAGTTATGTCAGTTATTATCAGTTATAATGTTTCATTAAGTTGATTAAGGTAACGAAGATAAAATGTTCTGATATTGATTTGTCTTGAACAACTTGTTCACATGACAGCGACACTGCATTGCTACAGACCAGAAAGCCTGAGTGTAACTGCATGGCAATGGGGAGCACTGCTGTGTGACCAAGCAATCTTAGCCCAGCTTCTGTTAATGTTATTGTGGAAATAGAAACTGCATAGATGAGGCCTTTTGGTTCTGCAGAGCTAATGAGATGCACTAAGTGTTTGGTCAGAAAAATTTTAGCTGTATTTGCTTACATTGAAAATGCACGCCACTTCATGAAATAAAACCTGTACCACTTGAAAATTAAATAATTTATCTTTATAATGATGAACATTTTTTTATTGTCAAGAAGATGCAACAAGACTAACTAACCCCCTGGAAAACAATGTTTGCAAAAAGCCATTTAGAAATTTAAAAAATGGGTTGGATAAAAGTAGTAAGTCAAAAAGCATGCACTCACCTTTAGCTGTGACATGATCATTTGTGGTCAGAGCAAAACCCCACAGACAAAGCCACATAATTTTCCTTGTAGACATGGGCAAGAAGGACATCTGAGGCAAGAAGGAGAGTGGTATGCATGCCTAAACCTCCAGGGACATGATGTCCAAAATGCAAACTGCACAGGCTGCACCTGTAAAATACCTGATAAATACCATCCTTATTAACAGACAATTGCTCTATTTATGAGCATGCGTTGCCTTTTTTTGTGTATTTTTATTCTGTGAGGAGAAGTTATTTATAAAAACAAAACTTGCATTTGGTAGGGAAAGAAATTTTAAGATTTTACTACTTTATGCTGTAGTAAAAGTTGTGTATGTTCAGTTAAGGGATTGATAACATACAGCTTGCTAAGGACTTTTAAAAACATACAAGTAAATAGGAACAAGAATGAAAATAACAGGCAGGTTGCTTTACCAGAGCTAGAATAGAAAATGATCCTAAATGAGCCCCAGGCTGATGCAGTGCCCTGTGATCACACTGAGGGATTGCTCGCTACCAGAGGGCCCCAAAGCTGAGTTTCTGTGTCTCCCACCTGCTGCCTCTGCCCCAGATCTCAGCTCCATGTGAATGATCCTGACTTTCACTGAAAAGCAGAGCACAGAGTTGAGCATTGCTCAGTTATTTAACAATATTTACTCTGATTTAACTGTAATTGCTAGTGAAGACATTTATTTTGGATTATTAAAGTATTTCTATGCTGTATCAGAACTAATAATTCAACAAGACTAACTCAGACACTACTGACTAACATTCATTCCTTTTAGATGGGAGGCTGAAGACCTGGGTTTATGGTGTAGCTGCTGGTGCATTTGTTTTACTCATCTTTATTGTTTCTATGATCTATCTAGCCTGGTGAGTTCTTTAATTATTTATAAGAAAACAGTCCCCTCACAGACTGCAAAGGAAATGTTGACCTCTGCTGCTGTAGAACTGCAGGCACTTCTGTGAAGTGCAGTGTTTAATTTACTGTGTCCTTTTGTCCAGACTCAGGTTAGCAGATTCTGGTTGTACCCTAGATGATGGATCACCACATGCTCTTCTGAGGGTACAACAACTTACAGATGTGGGGTAGCTTAGTGTACAGTTCATTTTTGCTCAGTTTGTCTTGGTTGTTGTATACTGTGTCCAGAATAATTATATTGTGCCTGTATCAAAAAACGCTGAGAGAAATAGCAAGAAGGAAACCAGGCAAATAATATTTTATATTTGACAAGATATAGAGATACAGAAACAGAAGATATCTGAAAAAATTCTCATCTTTTTAGTACATGAAATAATACTTTTTTGAACAAGTCACCTTTGAGAATGGTGAAGTTTCTAGATCCTGTTTGGGATTTCTGATCCAGAGGATCAGCACAGGTGAAAGGTGAGGGAAGTGCAGTCATATACATCAGGCTCTTGGCTATACTGCATTAGTAGGCGTTTGGGGGGCTTCTGGCTATGTTTGCCATTCAGTAAACATTGCCCAAAACCTCACTTCTGTCTAGGTAATATTAAAATTTGGGCTTTTTTGGGGTTGGGTTGGGTTGGGTTGGGTTTGGGAGTGGGTTGTGGTTTTTTTGTTTTGTTTGTGGTGTTTTTTGTTTTGTTGTTGTAGTTTGTTGGTTGATTGGGGGTTTGTTTTCTGGGGTTTTTTTGTTGTTGTTAGTTGGTTGATTTCTGGTGGGGCAGGATGGAGTTTGAGGAAAACATTCAGAGCGTTCAGCAGCACTGCAGATTATTTGGGTTGGAATCTGTGGCTACTGCAAGTTATTGTAACAAAAGGTTTCGTATAAAATATTCAGATTTGAGCAGCCTAAGTGGCACAGCTGAAATAAGATTTTGGACAAGACTGAGGATGCACAGGCCAGATTTAAATAAATGCTTACATTACACTCTAAAGAAGATAAGTGCTGAAGCATGGATTCATTTTCCTTTGGCCTGGTAATTTTTTAAAACTATCAAATGGATTGGAAGTACTGCTAGATTAAAATCGAATTCAAGGCTAGACAAGGAATGTTACAGCAAACAACCATACCTCTGCTATTAATGACTGGTTTGATCATAACATCCAGAATTAATTGTAGTCATTCCAGCAAGTATAATGAGATTAAACCAACCAAAAGATGGATCTTTCCTGCAGAAACCCTCGGTGTGTCAAAGGTGGTTTAATATTTGAGTCACTTTTTTTAAAAGAACGTGATTGCAGCTTTGATACATGGCCAAATATTGCACGGCAGGCTCTGAATTCTTCTGAGAACTGAGTGATGTTACAAGAGTACCTGCCAAGGATTTCATCACGTCACATAAGCACCAAAACAGCTTGTTTCTGAACAACTGAGCTTTGAATTAGATATTGCTTTGGGTTGATAAAGTGATGATTAGTGATCCCTGTGAAAGTTTTAGGCTTATAGCTTTTATAAACAACTGAATGCATTATCAACATGCTCATCTTTCATTTAAGACTGAAATACATTTTTGTACGTTATTAGTTGCTTGTTCTATTTACAAATTATCTTATTGTTTCAGCAAAAAGCCAAAGAAGCCCCAGAGAAGACAGAACAACCGACTGAAACCTTTAACCTTGGCTTATGATGGAGATGCAGACATGTAAAATACAATTTCTCACGGTGACAAATGGAGTCTAAACTATAGGAATAAAATCAGAAGGTGTTCAAAGCCACACGGATTTTCTATGGAGTGGATTAAGTGTTTTGAATTTTTCTTTTTTGTACCTGCACCATAGATAAAGAAGGATGGATTTCATAATGCCTACAGATACTCAAGGTATTACTGCTTTACTTTAGACCATCAGCACCAAGAAATCAGGCAGAATCACATTAATAGACACTGAAGTTGGAGATCTGTGGTGTTGTCTCAGAACTGAGCACCACTTCTGCCTCCAGAATACTGTAGCTGACATAGTATTAACACTTGGAAGCCCCTGCATCATTAACCAAGTATAATCAGTACGCATGACGAGTTTGTACCAAGCTATCTATGACTCTTTGTATTCAAACATAACATATGTACTCAGTTGAATCCTATTATTCTATCAGATGATATATGTGATGAAGAGCATTTTAGCGCTTAGCACAATATTAACTTTTAACTGGGATTAACCCACTGAGCAAGTTCAACAGTTTGCCAGGTGATGATAACTTGTGTTAACCTGCATCTCAGAGGGCAAAATTCTTGCAAAATTCTGTCCTGTTACCACTCCAAATTATAAAGGCCTCATGTGTACATCCAGAAAGGAGGCATTCTCAGATTCACTATTTTCTAGTGATTGGTGTCTGGAAAAAAATACCTGCTGTATATGTTACAATACGTTTCTACTTTCTCTAACTCAAACTGTTGCCTGCATCTTTTTTGCTACATGTAAGGCAAATTTTTGCACTATATTAGTGCAGCATGATATGCACTTAACTAGAATTGCCATAGAAACTGCCTCTTTTCAGAAAAAAAAATAAAATAATGATGTATCTTGTGCAAGGAGTGTCAAGTAGACAGGTCTTGAATCCTGAAGAGAGTAGTGTTCAGTGTGGACTGTGACGGGATGGAATCAGCTACGACGTTTGCTGTACACACACCGTTCCTCATCACAGCAGCCATTTGTGCTCTACTCCATGGCAGTAATACAAGTGTCTAGTTTCTTGCCCCATCTACCTATACTGGTATAGATTGTCCTGCTGGTTTCTATTTGAAGGCTGTTTATGACTAGATTTTTTATATTTGTTAACTTTGTTAGAAAAAAAAGAAAAGAAAAAGAAAAGTGGTTGCCCTGTACTTCTGAGAGACATACTTCTTGTTTGGAAAGGTGTCCTGATTGTTCAGCTAAAATAAAATGGTTTTACTTTTCTTTTCTTCTGCTAATGAGAGCTTTTTCACTGCAACTGGCAGTGCAATACTCAGAGACATTTTGTCTTTTCTAATTAAGATAAATCAATTGACTCTTTTAATTATTATCAGCTAAACTCCTGAGTATACTGGCAAGTAATAATAATAGTTCTGCCATTTTAATATTCATGACTTTTAAAAAAAATCTGGCAGTATGAAAACTCACTCTTTACCTCTTCCATGCTTATGGATTGTCAGTGCTAGGCTTCCAGCATGAAGCTCATTGACTTGCCACTCATGTGACATGGCTGTTACGGATGTGATCCATGACCTGAGAAGGGTTATTCTCCTCAAATGGCCTCTGTGTGCAGCCAGAACATACAAGTGACTGTGCCACTACTAAGCAATACAAAACTTTATCAGGCAACCTCTCAAAAATAATTGTTTCATAAAGTTCAATTATTAGGTTCTCAGGTCTTTTTTATAACCTAAACCACTTCTGCCTACTCATCACTCTATTTACTCAAGAAGCACCAGTTTTTGCACACTGAATGAAACTAGCTTTGCAAACTTTGGCCCAGATCCACTGAAATCAATGACAAGACTCCCATGGACACCAATGGATAATATCTGTTCTTAAAAATACACACCTTTGCTCTATGTAGAATAATTCTTGAAACCAATGAGCATTTTGTGGATATTCAAGAGACATTATGGTCCTACTTTAACTTAGCTGCCATATTACCAGTGTGGTGTTACTGCATCAAGAAAATTACCTTCATCCCACTGTGTAGGTACTTCCCAAATGGGAGTGATGAGCAGAGGAACAACTGTAACCAACTTTGGTGCAGATTTAGTTTCTCATTTTATACCTTGATTGGGCTGCAGCTGATGAAATTTCATGCCCCCCTGCCACAGCAGTGGTTCATTCATATATGTGTTTCAGGACTGGAGTATTCAGTCTTCCGTCACTTTGTAAAGATACATTGCAAAAATACAAATCTTGATAATTTTAATTTTCAGCATTCTTGAGTAGAAAATAAGAAAAACCTGGTTGGTTCCTCTTTTGTCAGATGTACAAAACAAAACATGGAAAAATTATGAAGTATTAAACAACAATAACTACACATGAAGACAGATTTTAATAATGATTTCTGGTATTTTAAAAGTCTGATTCTGTGTCGTTGAATAGTTTTGGACCAAGAGGGCATTGAGGGAACAGGGTTTCTTTCATTGGCAATGAGTCATCTTTATTTATGACACTGGCTGGTCTTAGCAGGAACTGTTGCCTAGTTCTTGCCTTGAAGAATTTTATGTCCTAAATCTAAGTATTTAACAACTTGAAGTTAAAGGTATGACATCTCCTTTTTCTTACCATATGAAATGGATATACAAAGAGATAGGAGGGTTTTTTAAAGTATGTTTGGCCTTTGCAATCCATGCAAGTATTTTAGTATGTGTTACATTTTATATCTGATCAGTGAATATCTGGTGCACATCTGCATCATACTAGTGCTGCATTTAAAATCTAGAGTGCGTTTTTATTATTATTTTTTCTATGAGCAAAGTGCATGGAAATTTGAAGCCAGAATGGCTTCCCTCATTATCAAGGAAAAAAATACTAGGCTGTAAGGAGGGCTGAAATTTTATGTAAATCTAAATGTTGCAAAGGTGATTAAGCCCTCTAGCATTGAAACAGAAATAAAAAATATGTGAATTATCAATATAGAATGAAAAGCAATTTGCTTTAAAAATCAGAGTGCTTCTACAAACCCAGTGCCTAAAGCAGCCACTACTGTAGATTATTAGTTTGTGAAAGTAATGTTCCCAGTGATCAAAGAAACCATTCAGAAAATAGCAAAGTAGATATTTTCCTGTTGATGTGGTGGTTTATATTTTCCTTTATAAAACTGTAGTTTCTAGCTTACTGTGTCTGCTTTGAGTCCTGGAGCAGTTCCTTTTTGAAGCTTTGATGCTACTGCACAAGCCTGTTTATATTTGGTATAAAGCATCAATTTTGAAACCCCCTTCCTCCTGCCAAAATGTAATAAATTTTTTCTTCCAATCTTACAATTTGGAGACCAATTAAAAAACCCTATGTGTAAATCACTGTAAAATATACCTTGAATTAAATGGAGATCTGTCTTTTTACCTTTATGTAAATTGTTAAGAGTTAAGAGTTTATTTTGCCTAACTTAATTTACTTGAATATTTATTTTGTAGAATGAGGAGGCAGCTGTCTGAGGAATGTTTACCTTTTTTTTTTTTTTTTGGTTAATGTTAATTTGTAAATTGTGTAATGCATTTTTATTTTTTAAATTATGTATATTTCTTTTTTAATGCACAAAATGTTTATGTACAACTACTACTGCAAATTTGTGTATATTGTCACTAAGCTTTATTCAGTTAATACAGATGATGTGAAAATGTAACAAGTCTTACATTTTCATCTGGGTTATTTTTACATAACTGATGTATTGCTGACAATAAATATAAACACAAAATCATTTAACGTCTTTTTTTAATAAATGTAGTATACTATGCTGGGATAGAGTAACAATAAAAGCCAGATCCCTAAAATATAACCACCTTTTAAATAGTCTCTTCTTTTTTCCAAAAGGCATTAGCAAACATATTCTTGTTAAAAATTAGTCTTTCTATTTAAAAAGAAAAATACTTTCTGATGCTGTGGTAACAATCAAGTCTGTTGCTACAGTCCTAGTTGGTTTGGAAATTTAAAAAACATATTTAGTCAATTGATAAGTATCCAATGAATGAAAAAAATAAAAAAAAATTCTTCCTTGCCATTTTTATATCAGAAAAAAAAACCCTTCTGTAGAGGATAAGGGGTCAATCAAGATCTCACTAAGACATTTATTCACTTTAAGTGAAGCTGAATGTGTCACAGTCCCTGCACAAGATGAAAAAGAAGAAAAGAAATTATTTGGTACTTTTTCATAATTGCTCATATTCAATCTCTGTGCTCTCCAAAACTCAGTTTTTTTCATGTCCAGTTCTGATGTGTAATTTGCACACCATATCGTGGAGAGTTTGTCCTGTTTCAGTAATTATTAGCTCCCCAGTAACCTTTCCAAGCTAGCCCCTAAAAGATTTAAACACAATTTTGAGAGCACACAACTCTGATTTTTGAGGCACTTCAGGATTTTCACAAGTAACTCCTACCTACATTTTCTCCTGCTGGAAACCACAGTAAAACCACAGAAGCATGGGTCTTGAATTCCCACCTACAACCTAACAGAGGAACAGATGAATCTTTAGATCATTTAAATGTGTTTAATTCAGTACAGGCAAAAATTTTGTAACCCGTTAAAAAACATTCAAGAGCAGAATATTTAAATTCTCTTTTAAATTTAGAGAACTAGCTATGGTATACTAATGAAGACAATAGAATCTTCACATCCATTAAAGAAAATGTGGCAAGACTTTGGCAACTGTTTGCAAGACTTTTAGATTAATGGGAAAGGGTAGTCTTTATTTTAAAAAGAACCCCAAAACATTACAGGAGAATATGATTTTCTAGTACAAGTGTGATGAAAGGACATGAAATGAGAGGTACATCAAGAGACTTAGACAAGGTTTGTAAATGTTTTGCCTTCTAGTAATGTGAAAACCTGTAATATTGGAGAATCTAGAAAATCTAATCTAGAAACAGTAGTGATCTTGAGCAGCCATTCAGGATCTTCTTGGCATCACTCAGTTTAGTTACAGAAATTGTATTTCTAAATCTTCTGACTGGTCTTTTTGATACAGGAAAGCTGTCTGTCTACCCAAAAGCAGGTAATGACCAGGCAGATGAACAAATGTTTTGGGACAGGGGTGGGTTGGGTGTGTATGTGTGTGGTCTCTGCTTACCCATCATTTATTCTTTGGCAGAGGCTGAGGGTGTGTAATTTTGCTTACCTTCACTTGTCCCTGGCTGTGGAGGGCGTTTCCACCATGGGAACATTGTGGTGAAGCATCTCTACATCCTTTAGTAAACAGGCATCCTTTCCAAGTCCTGCTAAAACACAAAGGTTGGAAGGCTTACTTCAAGGCACACCTCAGATGAGTCTGGGCATGTGCCATTCCTCTTTCTGCTGCCAGGCAGCTCTGGGACAGGACTGAGTCCCATGGGAGCACAGCAGAGGCGGGCTGGCAGCTTGTTAACACCAACCTGTGGCTATACCCGCACGTGGCGGTGCAGGACGTTGACCCTTCCAGCCTGAAGCATAAGCCATTTCTGATAGTGATATTCTGACCTGCCTTGGCAAGTTGACGCTGTTGGATACTGCCTAATCCCTCTTGTCCTAGTCTGGTTAGGTCACAGCTCTGCAGGAAAGGGGTGGGTGGACAGCATGCTGACCTTGGCTCAGCCGCAGGCTCTGGCACTGAGGGAGGCAGCTGCACACAGCCTGCAGGGACAAGAGCTCAGAGGAGGTCTTGTCCCCCCAACCCCACAGCCCTCTTAAAGCTCTCCTGGGAGCCCTTTAGGCAAGGGAAAAGTTCTTTGATTTGTCACTGTTGTAAAGGTAAAACTTGGCCACGGGATCGTAACCCATGATCGTAGCTCTTGTTGTTTTCCGTTTTCAAAGAAATCTCATTTCAAACAGTTCAGTTACTGAACTTATTTAATTATCATTATGGGTTAATGTATCTAAAAATCTTTTTCTTTTCAGAGAAAATAAGATTTAGTACTTTTCCATCTATAGATGAGGGGTTAGAGGCTCCCATGTATGTTTTAATTTTTTGTGGAATTTATTCAGAACCTAGCCCTTAAATTTATTAGTATTATATTCTGAAATTGAAATTATAAAATTAATGAGGTTGTCTTTTATTTTCAAAATTACCCTTCAGAGTGTCATATAATTCTTAAAAATGGCAGAAAATTGTTTCTCAATCAGTTTTGTGTAGTTTACAAATAAAAAAAAGTTTCATCATAATTTCAATGTTGCATTTCAACACGTATTTTTTTCTTTCTCTGAATAACTATAATTAGAGAGAAAACCCTCTTTCTTACCTATACATGTCAAAATGTGACTTAATTTTCAGCTTCTTAACTCTCCCCAGTGCTGCTCCTTAAGATATCTATATGGAAATAGCAATATGATTTGAGCCTGTGACCAGAATTTAGTTAACAGTTGTGTGACTGGACACTCAGTTTGTTGATGGTCCAGTACTGACAGATTATTTTCAGTGCACTGCCTAATGAAGTCCTGCAAAACTCTCTCTCAAGTTGAACCCAAACTAATTTACACAACTTGTGTCATATAAAAACAAAGAAATTGTCATACAAGACAATGGGGTACCTATTGTGTACCTTGCTTTCAGACTCTAACTCAATTCCCTTAACAGCTTTCTTCCTGTGCCCCCATTGTGTCTTGGTGCTTGATACAAATGCCAGATTTCAGCCTTATATGGAACTTTTCTGATTTGCACTGAGTGCTATCATAGCCTTAATTCTCTTTTGATGTGTCTTCTCACTCTTCAGATCGCAGTGAGACAACAATAGTTGCCAGCTGACAGCTTACAAGTACATGAAGACACTCTGTCAAAAGTAAAAATATGCATATTAAAAATGTGAATTTTGAGGCTGAAGTAATTTTTCCTCTTTTCCTGAAACTAAAGGTGCAACTATGTATTTAGAAACCTTGAAGATACCTAATTCTACAACTTTTCATCATGCCATTCTGTTGTTGCTACCTTACTTTTTTTTTTCTATTGTCCCTTTTTTATACTCATTTTGTGTAAATTTTAACTGTGAAATCATAGTAAGGGCTCTCTCATTTGTGTGCACAATCATAGAAGGGAGAAGTCTCTCTTTGAAATCCTGACTGTGATATGACAATAAACAATCATTAACATAAGCTCAACTTCTCAGTATCCATTATTTTTCCGAGAATTCTGGGGTGTATATTAGTAAGAATTCTTGATGTAAATTAGTTTGGAAATGTTCTCAGGCTGTAACATCCCTAAAGAGTGAATCACCACAGGAATCAATCAAAATCCCTATCCATGAGCAGCTCCATGGCAGAAGGTTATTCACATTTCCTATTTTGGACTTTTATTTTAAACACACATGGATGTTCTGATTTTAGTTACTTATCTATAAGCTATACCAACAACTTAAAGTCATGGGTAGTACAGATGATCTTGAGGTATGTTTAAAATAGTTTCTAAGAGGTGTCTAGCGTCATCCGTGTGTTAACAGAGCTGTGTTCAGGTGGATATTCTGTATGCAAGGTCAGAAGTGACATCTTTATACATTTCTATCTCCATACATTTACCTTTCTATTTTGGATCTCATTTTCAGTTTTGATACTCCACAAAATGAAATTGTCATAATTTAACTTGATTTGTACTAAGATAATAGAGATTAAAACAACCCGTGTGCTCAGTACTGAGGAAAATTACTTCTCAGCCATGGGTCTGCTGCTTTTCAGCCAGAGGGCTGAACCTGTGTAACCTCCAATTTGGTTATTAGTCCCCAAAACATAAACTAACAGTTATTAATAAAGGCCCTGGGACCTACCAGCAAAGAACCAATTTCCCATATAGAGTCTGACTCCCAAGTCAGACTCTATATGGGAGGAAATAAAGTTCCACTGGTAGGAAATAAAGTTCCACTGATTCAGTCTTACCTGTTTTTAACAGAATTATGTTGGTGTCTTCCTCACTGCTTTGTTTCTTCAGTCTTTGGAATGAAGAGTTCTGTAGCTCCATTTTGTGAGAGGAAATTGGTGACACCAGGATTCACTCAGCCGAGGAAAGAAAAAAATAATTAGCTGGCAGTTTTGTGACTGCCTGAAGTTGAATTTAATGAACTGCAGCAAAAGCTTTCTGCAACATTAGAACAGCAGCTGGAGCTAAATCCTACATTTCTGCCTTAAATGGCCTTCACTTACAAGTTGATGAGCAAAACATTAGT
The DNA here is from genome assembly GCF_971803275.1 of Cyanistes caeruleus. Classification (NCBI taxonomy): domain Eukaryota; kingdom Metazoa; phylum Chordata; class Aves; order Passeriformes; family Paridae; genus Cyanistes; species Cyanistes caeruleus. Next base: position 125,723,281 of record NC_141701.1, read on the forward strand.
AGCAGTCATTTCTTCAGTTTTACAGAAATGTAAAAGGAAGGTTTGCAGCACAAGCGAGAAGTTAATCATCAATCTCCAGCTGACTCTCCAGTCCTATTGCAGAAGTGCAGTGCTGAAGAAGCCAAGGCAGAAGTCTAATGGCCTTAAGACTGTAAATGGGCTCCTTCAGAAAGGCAAAACATTATTTACATTAAAAATTGCCATACTCCATCTCTCTAACTGCATTCACTTTGAAATGAGGTGGTACTACAGGTGACAAGACTTTCATCTGCCACCTTAGATCAATGAAATGGCAGTTCCCTATCTTTCTCCAGAATATTTCATGGGTCTTATCAAAAGGCTGTGCCCTAACATATTAAAAATTGTCTTTATGTTTAACAAATTCTTATGAGCTATGAAGCTCTCTGCTATTATTTAAGGATTTATATACCAATAAAAACAATACTATAGCGATTATAAGAATATAAGTGATTATAACATTTATTATTACTTGATTTACCTTGTTCAAAGCTTTTTATGTTCTATTTAAACAGTTGTCAATTAACATGCAAAAGTCCTGGGCAGTCTCTGCTTAACTGTATTGAATTATGTGTATAAAAAGAAATCACATATGCAACAGGACTGGGAGGGTTGTTGGTTTGCTGGGGGTTTTTGTACTAGGGTCACAGGACAGTTAAATAAAAGTACATTAAATTGCTTTTAAAGAGGGAAAAAATATGATTTTAAAGAATTCTCCAAGTCACTTTATTCAAATTGCTTTCCAAAAAGTCATCCCAGGTCTACCATTTACCATATAATTCCTAAGGAAAAGGAGTTCCTTGTGGTCTCAGTTTCCCTGTGGAGAGTTTGGACAATCAATTGCTTGTGCATGTCTTTAAACTCTCAGAGCCTTTTTCTTTATTGTTTTTTTAGTTTTTATTCGTTTGGTTGGTTGGGTTGGGGTTTTTGTTTGTTTGTTTGTGGAGGGTTTTTGTTTGGTTGGCTTAATTTTGGGGCTTTCTTATTGTTTTTCAGGTGATTTGGTTTGGTTTGGTTTGGTTTGGGTTTTTTTTGGTTTTTTGTTTTCCTGGGGTTTTTTTGATTGGTTGGTTGGTTTGGTTTGGGGTGGGGTTTTTTGGGTGTGGGAGGAAGGAGAATCTTTCCCTTTGTTCTTTTTGTCAGCGTTGTACATATTTGGCTGTCAGACACATGTATCTACATCCATGTGTTTTTATTCTCTCATATTCTGGAAGCCTTTTAACCCAGGTGAACTAGTTGCTGAGAGCATCAACAGAGGAGAACAAGTCAGAATAGCAGGAAGGGTACCATATGTCTACATTTAATTTGTCTTTGTACAGTTTTAGAAAGTTTATAAATATAGCAGTAAGAAGCAGTTGTTCTGTGCAGAATAGTGCTTAAGACTCTAGCATGATGATGGCAGGCTGGAGTTAGACAGAGCTGGTTTTAGAAATAACAAAGAACTGTTGTCTAACATACACAAAAGACACCATATGTAGTAAATTGGGTGTCATATGGAACAACAAAACAATGCAGACAGAGCAAAGGTGTAAAAGGTTTTTGGAAGATGCATAAAAATGGCCCCAAATTGATCCTAGAACCAGGGTTACCACAAAAATCATATTCCTCACACTGAAAGACTCCAGGGGCTGGCAATTCACAAACACCCCACCACTGCCACCAATCTCAGCACCCAGAGAAGCAGTGGAGACATCAGCCTAAGACTGGGATGTAGGCACTAGGAGGTGTGTGTAATGCATTTTGACTGCATTAACCCTTTTTAAGCAGTTAGATCTGAACTAGTAATGGTTAGAGTGTTTCAGTTATGCTAATAATTTTTTAGCTTTCCTTATATATGCAAGATTTTGAATGCAACAACTCTGTAGCAGCAGAGAGAATTCTGGGGCAGATGGGTGAGAGAAAAGGTTAGATGACTTTTTGAGTTATATGAACAGAGATACACTAATCTTATCCTGGTACATCAAGTTTTGAATATGAAACAGGAAACCTTGAAAGCTGGATACACTGTGGCTTCAAATCATTAGAAAAATGTGTAGAAATTAAAGAAAAGTTTGTCATTACCTTGGAGGCATTTCTTGCTATTTTTAATGAAGAAATTCAAGCTAGTTTTTTAGGATAGTTTAATTTAGAGCTGAAGTAAAAATCCTAAATTCACTAAAACTGAAGTATATGCAAAGCAATGTGATTAAAGAAAATAATCAACAATTTTAATTTTTATACAAAATATGTAATTATTTATGAGCATGAATAAGGCTTTTATCTGAATCATAAATGACAGAAGTTGTGTCAAAAGGGTGACCAGTTGCACTGACTTTGTCCATCTAATATACCAATGAGCTAGAAAACTATTCAATGTGGACAGACAACTGGTTAATCCTAAAAATATACTGTCTGAGCAGACATGGTAAAGAAGCCTGTGGGCTAGTTATGGAAAGTATTAAAATTATGAGCAAATGAAACAAAAAAGTGCCTGAGGTGAACTAAAGAGTATCTAGAATTAACTGCAAAACACTGCAAGATAGCAGTAGGAGAACAAAGAAAAGCAAGGGGAAATGTGTCATAAAGCAATAAGCCACAGCAAAATATATATATATATATTATATATTATATATATATATATATATATAAAAATATATTATATATATTATATATATATTATATATATATTATATATATAATATATTATATATATAATATATAATATATTATATATTATATATATATATAATATATAATATATATATATATATAATATAATCAAAGACATGACAAAGCATGTGCTGTGAGCTTTCCTCAAGAACACAACAGAATTATTTCAAAATATTTTACATTTGTGATAGTTAGTAGACAAATGGTGCCTTTAACTAGAGCTCAGCAAATGCCCAGTGAAGACAGGGACGGAATAAGCAAAGGATTGCTCAGCAGTAGTACATCTTAGAAAACAACTTACTAGCAAAAGATATTAATGAGTGGAAAATTTGAAATTTATCTTTAAAGAATAATTTTAAAAATGCAAAGTTTTCACAGCATCCTGGCGGGCTTTTTTTTGCATTTACTCTCTCAGGCCAAGTATTATTTGTGTCAGGACTCCCTTGGCCAGCAGCTGTCCACCAGCCACTGTATAGGGCAGACTTAGGTGATTTTAACTTTTACCATGGGGACCAATCTGTTTTTTGTGCCATCTCTTAGCATCTACTGCCCTTCTGTTTCCAGGGTGGGTTAGGAGCAGATCTGGGGTATGGTCTACAGCAGGCACCATTGCCATAAATCATAGAAGACAAGAGGCAGGGCAGCTGGTCAGTCTTCATTTTCCTCAGAGTGTGACTGTTCCTGAGCAGCAAGGACCACAGCTCACAGGGCAGCACATGAAACATGCCTGCCAACCCCACAGCATGGTGAAAAGAGTCTTGACTTGAAGAGAGAGGAAAATTATTCTTAAGAAAGGAGGACTAGAAGGAGTGTAAATGTCATAATGAGGAGAAATATGAACAGTCTGAAATTCCAGCACATTCAGATATTTAGTGTTCCTTCAGAAAAAGGCAAGAAAAACACGTAACTCAAGAGCATATAGACAAAAACATACTTTGATTATGGCCTGATATATGGCCTTGAAGAATGTCACGGCAAATTTTGGCTCCAGTATTCATGATCCTTACAATTAAAGCATACCCTCTCCAGGCAGCAGAGAAAAGAAAGCAGTAGAAGTCCCATCTGGCAAAGTATTCAAAACAAGCTTCCTACAGCAGTGGAACATTTACAGAGACAAACAATCCTGATGGCCAGGGGGGACACCCAGCTCCCTTACACCAGGGAATGCTGGGCTGCTGATAGGGCAGGTCTAGGGTGACACCTTTGCAAACCTTGCCATTATGACAAGTTATTTTGCTTGCTTATAATTTAATTAATCTTTATGCAATTTAATATTGTTTTAAAGCTTCAGCTAAAATTGGATACCATATATTGACTTCCTAATTTAAAAAAAAACCTGTCAGTCCTTTGGTAAAAAGCCTTAACTTTTCAGTTGTAGGCCCTCATCTTCATTTATAAGCATGATAAAAATTTTCTGTAGACTTTGGTGATGTAGTTGTACCTGGATGTCTTCTTTAGCAAAACAAATATCTATTTCATAATCTTTCAATAGCAAGCAAAGTCAGGTGTCTGTTTCTTCTCCACAAAAAATCACTGTATTGCTGCAAGATGAAATGCCAGGTTTGCTTTCACCCCTGTACCACCTATAACCAGAGCCTGCACGACTTCCCCAAACCCTCTTTAACACTTGAGACTCTCATGCCCTGGACTCCCAGGCAAAGTACCTTGAGATAAAATCCTGTCTGTAGCCATAAATCAGGTCCAATCAGTTTTTATTCCCAAAAGTTCCCCTATGGTTTAATCAGAACAGAGCCGAGGCACAAGGCCTGAGCACCAAGTTCTGTGCATGTGTACAGTGACATGAAGCACAGCTGTGTGAGCTGTGGAAAATAAACCACAACAGTGGAACAATTTATAAGCAATCATGGTGTGAGGAAAGGGTAGAAAATGTAGGGAAAAGCAGCAAAGCTTATTTGCATAGCAGAGGGCCAGAGAAGCAATACAGTTCTTCTGGAAGCATGTAATAGCAAATGAGTCAAAGGATTAAAAAATGTCAGTTTCACTGATCTGGGTATGAAAAGAACTCACTGGTCAGCCTGACTCACCAAACTACATGAGACATTTAGGCAAACATATAAACTTTACAAAACTTCATAGCACTAAACTCCTTAATTATTACAATTTCTTCTGTTCCATAAATAAAAGCTGAAAAAAAAATGTCTGGCTACATGGCAAAACAACAGAAATTACAAAAGCAATGACAGGTTGTGAGGACTTTAAATGACTCAGGAGATCAATTAATAGACAATATGTGAAATGGAGCAATACAAAATTAACTTTTTCACAGTATCTGCTTTGATCTTACAGCTCACACTAGCAACAGCAGCTCCAGTGAGTACTGGGCTATGAAGAGCAGAGTGCTGCAACAGTGTTATGAGATTGCACAGCAGCAGCAGCAGGAACAGACAGACAGAGCTCCCACATTCCCATGTTTTCATTGTCCAATGCTAACAACTGTTCAAGAAACAAAAAAAACAGAAATAAATTAGAATATTTACAGAACATGGCCAAACTGGAGTGGAAACCCACAAGCATCTCCTCCAATACCAGAGAATTTCAGATTCATTACAACACAGAGTCCACCGAGAATATTATGGTATCTTGATAACAGTTTAATTTAAAGGCAATAAATGAAGTACTTATTTCAACTACAAGGGGAGAAATAGAAAAATATCAAGGTCATAGAGGATCTGATATGTCTAATTTCATATCATCAATTGCAATTCTTCAAAGACTAAACATTTTAAAAATAAATGAAACAAACCTCTTTGGAGTATATGTACAGTAACATAATACTGTAAATATCTTTTTTTCCCCCTCACTTTTACAGAACAGTTACCTTTGCTGTGTACAGCACACATTCATTCACACACCACCTCATCAGTGAAGTGACCATGAATGCCAAGGATGGCTCTTGCTGCAACAGCTGGGATTTTTCCCTGGCAATGGAATGCCATCACAAGGTCTCTCTGGGCACTGAGGGGTGTTCTGGTGCTGGTTAAAGGAGAAGTGCAGCTCTGCTGAGCCAAATGTGCCATGTTGGTGGTTCTCAGTTCTGGAGAAGACACTACTAGTCCATGGGCCATCTTTAGTGCAGATGCATCCATAAGAACTCCAGAGGATGCTGTTAATGACTTGCTACTCAGGGAAGTGCACCAATGCTTCCAGGTGTCACTGTGGTACTTGAGATCCTGCAAAATAGAGAGAGACTGTTAATATTTTCTTAGACTTCATATATATGTTCTATAGAAATGTTGCCATTTTTGAAAATAACATATTTATACTTGTAAGTGCTTTTTCAAGTACATATTGTATGGAATTGATTAGCTTCCTTTTAACCAGTTCAGGAAAACCAGGTGCCCCCATCTTTTTTACTGCTGTGAAGGTAATAACACCAGTTATTAAAATCCCATTGTGTGGACTCCAAATGCTCTTGCCTTAGAAAAAGAAAAAAGACTCAACAGTTTCAAACATTTTTCCCTTTTCCATTAAAGCCCCCTGTAGTCTGAGGTAAAAGCAATTTAATAAAGCCTCCTTCTGATGTTTACAGCTTTAAAAAGAAGAAAGGATTAACTTCAGAAAAGTTTAACAGAACAGTAAAACAAATTGGGGGCATGATTTTTCTGTCACTTTATGATGTCCTCTAAACACTTTCACTTGTCATCAGACCAATTAGCCAAATGGAGACCTATCAGTGAAAACACTGAGCCAGAATGACTTCATTATTTAGCAGGAATAGCACCTTTTCAAACACTACCACCCAACTTTCATTTCTTTGAATCAAAGAGGGACTTCAAACATGTTAGATTATCAGCAAAGAACCATAACTGGTGAAAAAAATATGATGGACCAACAAAAAAAGATCAATCAAACAGAGGTGCAAATGAAAGCAATGAATCTTTAGCAGATTTTTTAGTACAAACATAAGTCTTTGCATGTCAAAACACAAATGACAAAAAACTTCACAACGTTTTTCAAGTGCTAATTATCGCAAACTTTAGACTCCTGAAAAATTTACTGATAGTTTAAAACTATTTAACACTATTTAACACTATTTAAAACTATTTAACTATAACACTATTTAAAACACTGCTTGTGTATATATAAAGTTGTGCACATATATATGAGTGTGTGTGTTAAGACGTGTGTGTTAACTGGAACTTCCAGCGTGTTACAATGTCTTGGTACAAGATCAGGGAGGAAGAACAAAGTGTTGCATCAGAAACCTTCCTACAAATACAAGGTGGTTTGAGTTTGTGTGTGTCCCACATCCATTGCTAGGGGCCTAGCTCTGGAAACCATGCTAACAATACCATTAATAAATGACAAATGGATATAGGAGCAGCTGAACACAGGCTACCAGCTATCTGAGCTAGGTACCAGTGAGCCAAGACATACTTCTGAGCCCAAGATAAAAGACAATTTTTGAATGTGTAAGGCCTGAACTTGGATATGTGGATGACAATACATTTTCAAAGGCTTCTCCTTTGAGGTCCTGACTGTAACAGCCACAGTTTCACTGTTGCAAAAGGCCAGAGAGAATACAACACCTTGGAGCCCCCAGGAGGTACCTTTGATATCTTGTTTATAAAACCAGGTACTGCCCTATTTTTACATTTGGAGTCTACAATTATTAACACTATTACCAGAGGTTTTGTTACTCTTTCTTCAGTGCTCCTGTGCTCCTACAACACAATAGGTACTTCCAATTCATTCCTCAGTAACAGATGGGTATGGGAGCTCCTGCACTGAACACATGAATAATGAAAAAGGCATAATTTTTGGATGAGAACTACACAACTGAGGTGTCTCTCCTGTCTTCTGCTTCTTTCTGTGTTGATGTTATTCCTACCTTATTATTGTCTTTCAAAGATCTTTGGAGAGAACACTGGAATTAAATTACTTCTTTATTTTTGACTGGCTGCAAAACTGATGTCAAGTAACCAGTGCCACCAGTCTCCCTCATAAACTGCAGTAAATAGCTTCTAAAATAGACTTTGCTGAGCTGATTTTGTCTAGCAGCACTGATGCTGAAATGTGCACTAGGCTGATATAGGAGGAGACAAGAGTATTTGGAAATAGGTAATAAAATGAAGAGACAAATCTCATGAGATTCTAGACAATGTGAGTTTATATATTTTTACAATGAAAAAAGATATAAAATGAGAATGGAAATGAACACATGGGTAATGTCAATATTTCATATTTGCTTATTGGAGGGCCTCATTACCTAAAAAATATTGAGTCTTTTATTGTGAAAACACCTTGGCTATATCTGAAAAATCTTATCTCTGTATCCATAACAATCTTTAAGTGATGAATATTTTGGATATGATAAAATGTTGTGGTTTTTTCCTGGCAGAGGACCCAGGTAGTCTAACCTACTCTTCCCACCTAGACACAATACATGAGTTCTTACAACCCACTGGCTTTTGTGTGCTTCAGCATCAATGGCAAGCTGTGGGCCTGGCAAGAGCAGGACAGAGCCTTTGCAGGAGCCCTGGGGAAGTCTTCACTTGCTGACACAGGAACTCTCTCTGCTGCTGTAACATGACAATCCTGCACTGCTAATTGTGGTAGGTAAGAGCAGAGATTAAAATAAAAGTTAATAAATAAATAAATATAATTTAAACTTATTTAAAAATATAAAAAGGAAAAAAAAAAAAAGAAATAAAATCAAATAAAAAATAAAAGAAAAATTGAAAGAATTTTAAAAATAAAAATAAAAGTAAAATTGAAATTAAAATAACAAAATAATAAAATAATAAAGCAATAAGAAATAACAAAACAATAAAATAAAAAAATAAAAATTAAAAATTAAAAATAAATTGAATTTAAAAATAAAATTAAAGAATGAAAAATAAACTAAAGAATAAATAAAATAAATAAAATAAAATAAAATAAAATAAAATGAAATAAAATAAAATAAAATAAAATGAAATAAAATAAAATAAAATAAAATAAAATAACAATAAGATAAAATAACAAAACAATAAAATAAAATAAATAAAAAATAAAATAAAGTAAAATAAAGTAAAATAAAATAAAATAAATTAAAATAAAATAAAATAAAATAAAATAAAATAAAATAAAATAAAATAACAATAAGATAAAATAACAAAACAAAAAAATAAAATAAAATAAAATAAAATAAAATAAAATAAAATAAAATAAAATAAAATAAAATAAAATAAAATAAAATAAAATAAAATAAAATAAAATAAAATAAAATGCTATTAGGGTAGTGAGGAAGGAGGAGATATCAGATATCCCTTTCCCTGTGAGGGAACACTGCAGTTTGGGAAATCAAACAGGATGCAACATTCGGCAAATGCTGTGAGTTTAAAATATTGTGAGTTTTTTTCCGGCCGTGCCGGTGCCTCCCGACAAAGCCCCTGCCGCGCTGTGGCTGCCCCGGGCGGGAGCGGGCAGCAGGCGGCTCCTCCTGCCCTCTGGGGATGCGCCTCCGGAAAATCCCACAAGATGCTCTCTGTGCGGCACACGCAGAAGTAAAATCAGGGCAGTGTGGAGATTTAGAGACGCGGATTACCGCGCTGGGAAGGTCCCATCAGAGACCAACATTTCCTTTTTGTATTCCTGCTCTCATTTGCATCTCTTTGTACGCAGCATTGCACAATCCACTGCGGTACGTCTGGCACATCCTTGCTCTGCCAAGGCTTTCCCTGGTTTTAGCTGTCACCGCTGCCACTGCCCCGGCCCTTTGTGCTGCTTTTTTGCTGGCTTAGCACTCCTAGAAACATGGCCATGGAAAACTGCAGGATTCAGATCTCCCATCTGATGTCAGATATAAACTCAGGGCTGAACAGAGGGGACTCATGGCCTCCTCCAAGCTCTTATTCATGCAGCCCTGTGTGCAGCTGATTCTCACACTGCCAGCATCTGCAGCTGAATCGTGACACATGGTAAAAGTCTAATTAATGAACACACAACAATTTTGAGGAAAAGTTTCAGTGCTATGAGTAAGCTTTAAAAAGAAGCTGCAAGGAAAGGGACCAGATAGAAGGGAACAATACAATGGTGTTTTCTGACGAGATGATTCGAAGCACAATTCATGCTGCTGATGAAGAGCAGGTACAATCACATGCACCAATGAGCAGCTTCTGTAAAGAAACAAGAAAGGAATAAGAACCAGAAGTTTAATAAATTTTTCAAACATTTTGGGGAAATGGAGTCTTAAAGGCAAAAGTGAATCCTGGGTAAAAAGACCAGTCCTATGAAGGGAGTAGCATTCTTGCAGAAGTGAAAATCTGCAGAGTGATTTTGTCTCTCTCATTCCCTGCACAAGCTCAGCAAAGTGGATAAATGGTACAGGAAAGAAGCTTAGACTCAGCCATTTGCTACACATCTAACAGTGAGGCTTTTCAAAACAAGTGTCTTAGTTTCCATTAAATATCACCTCTGTCATTTGGGTGTTAGGAATGATACAAGTGAAATACAATTGTTCCATTATGCACAGATTTTGATACTTTGCCTTCTTTGGATAAATTTTCAGTGGAGTTTTATCAGAAATTCAGAGTGCCAATGCCATTCTCCACTTTATCTCCGTGGTCCTCAGACCTCAGCTGAGTCACAGCAGTTCTGATGGATTAGAAGTCTCTAGCCCAATTTGTACAACATGAGGCAATTCTCTATTTCTTGCCTAAAAAGCTAATGGTGTAAGTATTGTGTATAGAAGTCAGCATTTTTTCCACCCTGAAGTAGGCAACAAAAAATATATGCAGCAGCTTTTCTTTATTCCTATCCTTTTCTGGACAAAATGAAGAGTCACCACGTGCTTGCTAAACTAGTTATATACTTTGCTTGATTATTTCAAAGGTGGAAAGAATTTTAAGATAATTAGAAAAATATACAAAAGAAAAAAGAAATATTTCCTTAAAAATATTGCAGAGAGAAGGCAGCGGTGCTAAGATGGCTTGCAGGCCTGGAAATGTGTCCTGGTAGACAACACACTGACCATGACTCAGCTGCAGACCCTGGCAGAGAAGGCAGCAGCACACAGGGATGCATTAGGAACAGCTTGAAGGAAGTTATTAGTCTTAGCCCTGAATTTATCTCTACAAGATGCTCAGAATCAGAACCTAAAATAATTACCCCTGATTTTTTGTCATTAATAAATAAACATATTCTTCTATTGCATTGCAATCTGCATGGACTAAACCAGATTATAATCATGATTTCCAGTGTTATTTGCTGTCTATATTAGGTAATTAGCATATTATCTTTAGCTGTCATAAAGGACTCAGTTTTCAAATATTTCATTAAAACCAATAAACAAATATTATAATTCAAAAAATCCTGTAAGTGTCTTGAGAAAAATTTTAATATTGGTCTTTACACCCTTAAATATACTTTTAGAAAATGCAGGGGCTGTAACAGAGTCACGTCAATCTTGCTGCTAGTAAAGCTGATTATAGCCATGATTAAGCTGTGATACTTACTTATGTAGCATGAATACTGATACTTCTATGTCTGAACCTTCTGTGGATGAATGTATTTCTAGAAAAGGCAAGAGAGATGTTTTGCACATCATGTGTATACCCAGTACCTCACCCTCACCTCCACGCCACCCTCCTAAACTACACTGCTTAATTTTTATTTTTCTTTTAAAAGTCCTTGAAAATAAGCTGGACAGAGCTGAAAAGTCATCTAAAAAGGAATGAACAGTCATTTTGGTAAAAAACTTGTAGCTTCTCTGCACTGTTAAACCACCTGGAGCTCCAAGGACAAAGAAGCTGTTCTGATGGTCAGCTTGTCAGCCCCTATCCATCCTGTGAACAAATAGCACATTGGAAAACTATTCCTTTGGCACTGGCTCAGCCTCTCTAAAGAGGAGACATAATAGAATATTGCAAAAACACCCGCTCCCAATGTCTCCTGAAATATTGTACACTCAAAATCTACTTGCTTTTCCTTCGTAGCTGTCACTCTATTTCACAGGGCTCACAAAAGCATACTGATTATGACTTGATTCTTTGTACTCTCCTCTTTTCGCCACACAATACCCTTTCTACAGGCAAGAGAATGCAAGGCTTGGGTACACAGAGAAGCTGGTATGCAGGGAGCCAAGGCTGCATTTATAGTGCATTAGCCATTGCCTCATGGAAGCCCAGTTTGCACTCAAGATACCTCGAGGGCCTCGCTCCCCTTTGAAAACAGGCTGTGCTCCTCCAAGGGTTAGAGCAGACCTAGGGTCCAAATCCCTCCTCAACTTGATGGACAAGACTTACTCAGAAAGAGTAAATTCAATCTTCTTAAAATTACCTGTGTGATTCTAATGATGGTGGTGCTCTCACACAACTTATCTTCAAAAACTGTTGCTCACAAGGATAAGTAATCGCACTAAGGAGTTGTTTTTTTCTCTCAGAGGTGGCAGCAAATGTTTGTATGAGGGGATGAAGGGTTTCCTTGTAGTCAAGCATTTTGCTGTGTGTGTTATATCAGTGAACTCAACCAGACTTTCCAGAAACAAATAAAATATCAGGTTTGCAGTAGAAATTCTCAGAGGGGATCCTTAGTCTATATATCACTTAAGGATTCTACTGGATAAATACACTGCAGAATATGTAAGAACGTATGGCATGTTCAGGCAAAAATACAGCTTATGGTTATTATTATTAACATTTGTTTTCAGGTCAAAAAATGTAATAAAATTGCTCTGCCTCTCTATCCCACAATATTAAATAAAATTTTTGACCACATCTGGCAGAAGGGCTATTGCCTCAAATACTTCTTTCTTGTAATGAAAACAGATGTCAAGGTAGAGAGGTGCTCTTGATGACAGAGCAACAGCCATATAAGCTCAAATACCTATATACTCACATATATTCCTTGGAAAGCAAAGAATTTCAGCCTGAAGACATCCTCAGGAAACCAGGCAGCCAAAGCTCTCCTGCTTGCAGAGCTCTTTTTTCCCAGAGCCTCAGTGAGGATGGCTCTGTGGCTACACTGCCTCCATTCTTTGCCTGGACAGTGATGCACCCTGAGACATTATTCTAAAAATTACATTCATCACTCAGTTTCATAATGCACGAGAAAAGATTAGAGAATCCATGATTTGAACAACACTTCCCACATACACAAACATCATGCAGACAGACACCCAAGTTTTCATTCTCTTTTTTAAAGCACTTATTTTCTTACTGAGGCTAATTGAAAGAGTGAGCCAGAGAAAACTACAGGTGCACTTCAGCATTACCTAAAGAGTAGAAGAAGCAGTTTGCCAGTATTAACAAATGTATGTTTATTTACAAAACAGCACAAATCTAATTCTAAATGCAGCAGACAAATCTATGTCAACAACAGACACTGACCATCAAAATGGAAAAAGAACAACAGTACATTAATAGGCAAAATTGGTATTTGTATTTAAAAAAACCCTATTACATCACATGCACTGAATCTGTCTTAGCAATGTTCAGTAGACCAAAATGAAAGTCAGAAAGCAAGGACACCTTTATCTAATGCTTGTAACTACCACAGAAGTTCCACAAGAGAGCAGCATATACTTGAATTTGAGAAAGAAATGACATAGAACTGCTCTTTTCCCGTCCTTTCCCTTCTTCCATTATTATTATTCCACTGCAAAAAGATAATGAATGCAAACACGCCCAAGCTCAACAGCAGTCCCTGAATGTCAGGGAAATGCCATCTCACTCCAAGCTGACCAAGTAGAATGTGGCCACATGAAGCATGATCACTATTGAGAAATTATATATTAAAAGTTGTAAAATATGGTTCACCATGAAGCTTCTAAAGGACATATTCACTTGTAGTAATGGGATATGTTTTTGTTAATGGATCACAGATATATCATGGAACACTTCAATCCATCTTTAGGGACATGAATCTGAAAATATTTTTAGGTGGTAAAACTTACTATTGCTTCAAGAGCATTGGAAAAATTAAGCATGAATAGAAAAAAATATATATTTTTATCTTCAATTCGTGGGAATTTTGTTTTTTTCCATTTTATTGTGCTGGAAGTTTTATACTATAGTATAACAGACTTTATAGTAACAGACAAAAGTATGAGTATTTCTATAGGCTTTTATTCCTAAAGGATAAAGATTTTTTTCACCTCTTGGACATCAGAGATTTTTTTCCCTGAAAATTCCAGAAAAAAAGTCCACACTTTTATAGATATCTTTAGCTGCACACTTTTCCACACCTCCATAAATCCTGTAATTCAGAAAAGAACATTACTGGTCTCTACAGAAACAATCATAATGTCTCCAACACCCAAGCAGAACTGCAGAAATTCAGCTGTCACTCTGGAAAAAGGGGGATTAGAATTTTCCATGTTAAAGCAAAAACACTTGCAGTACCATTGAGGAAAAAATATTTCGGAGGATGGGTCTCTGTTTAGGTTTAAAAACTCAATTACAGCTCCTCACTTAAAGGAGGAGTTTGTGTGGAACACAGACACTTTAGCTGGTCCTGTTAAAGGGGCCATGGCCAGCATTAGGCTTAAATTCTTCCTATTTATAGTAAAGAAGCCAAAATATCTGACTGCCCCATTAGCATCTCCTGCCAGTGTTGTGCTGAATGTGGTTTCCACCAGTATGATATTCTGTGAAAGGCAGGCCTCATTCAACAGAGATTTAGAAAATGCCAGGAGGCCAAAGGAGCAGAAAAAAATGCCAGGCACATACTTAAATTCAAGCAGTGCTTGGGGGAGAAGAGTATTTGTATAATTTTGAGAGTGATTTAGAAAACAGCTATCACAGATGTCAGTTAACAGGAAATCAGTTGCAAAACATCTACGGATATCAGACAGGCTCTTCCTTCACTTCAGTGCATTCGGAAATCACAGTATTTATCATCACTTGGGCAGGATGCTTGCTCTCCCCTCCCTCCTGGCCCTGCATCTGGGGAGACAAGCTGTCTGTTATATACATCTTTCAGATTCTCCCTTTGATATTAACTTACAGAATAATGAGAAGAGCTACTAAGGGACAACCATACAGGAAACAAAACATGGATTTCTGATCTTTTTCTCCCCACAAGCAGCAAAGAAATTGTGCAACAAGAGGTGGGTCATCAATAAAGAAGAAGCCATCTGGATGGCTCTAGCAGTTTGACCAGCTTTTTGTCTTTCTGAGGCTAAGTCTCAGAGCTTCAGAGACAACTCCATCAAAGAAATTTGTGGCAAGATTGATGCTTGAGCAGAAAGCCTGTCACATATAATCTTTTCAAAGAAAGCAACCATGCAAACAACTGCAATTTGCATCTTCCAGTCTAAAGATCACATTTAACTGTGCCAGAGCAACCTTATAAATGAACAAGTAGTCTTATGCATGATTTTGTTTTCTTGGTATATCCTAAATATTTTGGACTTCAGACTTCAATAAATGCTCGGTCTCCATCAGTCCAGGATCACTAATGTGGCCCAGAGGACTCACGTTAGTCCTCAGCTCTGTGGGTGATTAGGCCTTGTCAGTCTACCAAAGATAAAGAACAGGGAAAAAAATACCATTTACAAATAAGGCCTTTGGATACAACTCCATCAGAAACTGAGATTCTTTTTTTCCTTACAATTGCAGGTTATGCAACAATGACAAGGATATAGCAATGATTCATGCAACCTGTCTTCCTATTCCTTAAATCAATTCAAAGATGCAAAATTCAGCTGTTTTTCATGTGCAAAGCAATAGTCTCCCAGAGATTTTTTTTTCTTTTCCATTAATCTTTATAAATTTAGTTTTATTAATATCTGATAAAGAAGCACCATTTTTTATTAACACCATTTAGATGTCCCTTTGTGCTAGAATGATTTATCTGCAAATGTAATCTACTGCTCTTAGAAACCTTGTGGTTGGTGATGGTCTCTCCTCCTCATAATCCTTCTTTTGCTGAGAAGAAAAGAGCTCCTCCACAAACTCTAAAGAACTTTATATAAAGGGTTATCATGGTTTTGCAGTCATTAGTAGTTTATCTCACTATGCTATTGTTTATAACAGACTGCAGGCATTTGCAAAAGATGTGAGTGCAAGGGAACATTGTTACTTGGGAAATATATTGGGCTGGAAGGTCGAGACTCATTTCAGGACACTCTATGAACTAGACAGAGTACTGTAGGACAGCACTGTGTGAAACTTTTTGACACTTACAAAATTGCATTTTAGGTAATGATACACTTCCCACCTACCTAATATCTATTTTCCAATCAATTCCAATCTGCTTGCCAGGACAGTAAAAAGGTTTGTTTCTTCCTAACACATATCTTTCTCTTACCTCTGTTGCACACAATAGGCTGAAGAAGACACATTAGTAGCCATAATTTAACCATACCGGTGATCAGGTTTATTTTTTTCTTTAAAAAAAATTCTCCACTCGCAGATTGCCGGCACCCTATATAAAAAAAATAATAAAAATAAAAAAGAAATTAGAAATTAATATATATAAGGAAAAAAATAAACACCAGAGCTAATTTTATTAATTCTCTAAAAGGGAAGCTTGTATGAGGAGTGGCTGAGACCACTTGGTCTGTTCAGCATGGAGGAGGCTGAAGGTCCTCATTGCAGTTACAGCTTCCTTGTGAGGGGACAAGGACAGGCAGGCACTGATCTCTTCTGTGTCTTGATTGTGACAGGACCCAAGGGAATGGCCTCAAGGGAGCTTTAGCTTGGGTATCAGGAAAAGGTTCTTCACACAGAGGATGGTCAATGGCAGAGGCTCCTCAGGGAAGTGGTCACAGCATCAACCCTGACAGGCCAGGAGACAAATTTGATGCTTGTAGTTCCCTTCCAACTCAGGATATTCTAGGATGATTCTATGATTCATAAATAATAGAAAGTTTTTATGACTGCATATTGTATATTTCCAACTTAGCATAGGATTCAAAACCCAGAAATATCACTGCTTTATATAACACAAAAATACTCCAAACTTCTTCCAAGGGAGTCTCAGTGGAGCCATTTATTCTTGTGACACTTTTGAAAGATAAGGACTTGAGGACACTAATTTTGCTCTTATATTTTTCACTTTTTGACCACTTTTTTTCAGGGGAGATTTAAAAAATGTGCCACATTATATAAAAAAGCATGGCACATTCCCAGGTTTGGACACAAATGACAAAGCACGTTTTACATACTGTTCATGGGTAATTTATATTATTTTGAGAAACTTGGCCCTTTTCCTTGATAGCTAGGTTATATGAATTGTAAGAGGAAACTTTAGTTACCATTCAAATGCACTTGATGTCCTGCTAGGTGGGGACCTTGTCTCTGTCAGATATTTTGGCCTCTCAAGGTTAAGGTCCTGGGGATTCTGCCAGAAGGCAGGTGCTGGGCTGGCAGACAGGGTGTCCTTTCAGTCGTGGGCATGTTGTTCTTCACTTCCTCTGAAAGAAAAGTCTTTTGAGTGGCTGTGCAACAAACTCTTTTAATTTGCCTTTTTCGACTGAACCAGGTAGAAATCCTGTAAGAGGCCAACGGGGATCCACCCTCACTCTGCCCTCCCCTAGGCAGTTCATGATCTTATGATCATCGTGACTTTTTTGTTCTTCTTTATGAGGAATAGCAACAGAATTATGCTAAGTTCTTCCTTCATCCCTTTGACAGAGCAAAGTATTCTCCCATTTGATCTAATACACTATAAATTTCTGTGTTTCCTCACCTCCCATGCCACATTCCTGATCCATGTATCTAACTGCTAATCCCAGCCAACGGCAAACAATGGTAACTCTGTCAGAAACTGGATTAGCAACACAGCTCTGAGCTTGGTTTGCAGGGAGATGCTGCCTAGCTAATCTTCACAGATTCCCTGCCCTATTTAGTTTTTCAAGTGTGGGACATGAGAACAAGAACAGATGTGTGATCTGCACTGGAAGAATTGGAAGGGGCCACATAAAACAAAAATCATGGTGTTACAAATTATGTGAAGTGATGGAATATAAAATATTTTAAATTATTAGAGAATTACTTTTTCCTCTACTGGTCAAATTTTTTTATCTTTTATTCAATTTTACATGTCTGTTAGGGGACAGGGACTGCAAAGTACCATGGGGACAACTGCAAGACAGGAAAACACAGGACTGTCTTTGAAGTTTCAACTAGTTCACTTATAAGGGACTTTCTTTACCATCATAGTGTTATTTTTAAGGGAAGGGAAAGAATTTAATGCCAAATTATTTATAGATGGAATTATTTCTACTTGCAGAAATGTGCATTTTAAAGTGGATTCTCTGATTTTCTCATTACATCTGCCATTTGACTACAACTCCTGTCCTCTGCAACTAGACCTCTTGTTAGCATGGCAAGTAGCCTGAGAGCAATTTCTGTCTTTTTCCCACTACCTGCTCTCACCTCACTGATTTCTGCTTAAGGCAACAGAACTACCTCAGCTGTTAAAGACAGATGTTCAAATAATCAAATACCTAACCAGTTATACAAACTAATTTCATAAGCAATCATAATTTCCACCTCCTTTTTTTCAGAAACAAGAGGAAAAACTTATTTTCAAAATGGAAATGAAATTGCCTGGCCATGTGCATTTTCACTTTTCAAAAGTAATTATTAAACTGCTTAACTCTGGCAATTTCAAACCTCCTGCTGTGAGAAGCAGGTATAGAAAAAGGAAGAAAATTCTATTATGAGTTTCTAAAAGAACAAGCTTGAAGTAAGATTTTACTACAAAAGCCTGCACTCCTGGCTGATTCTCAGGCCATGGTAGCTGTGAGGCTGTGATGCTGATTTGCCTACCTCTGGTACAATATGTACATCCAGAAGTGCCAATCGTATATAAAAGAGTGTTTTCTGCAATCTTGAAACAAAATAAGTCTGGATACCAGAGGTTCCTTTTTTAAATAAGCACATTGTAAAAAAAATTCTCATAAACAAAACAAATGAAAACTTAGTAAATAGGGAAGAGGTCTCTTATATAGTGTAATTATCATCTGTCAACAGCAGAAGGGAACATTGTTCAATTACAACACAGTCCAAGAGTTTGTAGGCATGTATTCCACAAGCCCCCAAATGCAGCAGTGTATTATCTCATGGGTAGAAGACTGGTGTAAGAAAGACTAAATGTCTTGCCTTTGGAGACAGAAGATTGTCCATAAAGCCTAAGAAAAGACTCCATCTTTCCTATTGTCTGAGATTTTTTTAATAAGGCCATTTTCCCCTCTTCATGTCGCATTGCTTTTTAACAAGTCTAATTACCATCCTTTAGCTAACATTATATTGAGCCAAATTTAAATGAAATTAGATTGGACCTAAATATTTTTCTTCTTTTTCAAAGCTAAAAATTAAATTAGCAAGATACAAATACTGAAAATAGAGGACAGAATGAGCATCCTGAATTTCTTTATACCTCACAAGACAAAGAACATAAAATATTAAAGAGATGCTTCATTTTCTTTTACAATATATGTTTTGGTAAGTACATCTTGTCAGATTTACTTTCAAACGGGAAGTTTGACATGCTTGCAATATTCTCTACTGATTTACACAGGGCAGTGAAAACTACAGGCAAAGGACTTCTCTAAAGCCAGGATTTTGGCTCATACATAGGCCAGTTTCTTTTCAAATGTTCTTTGTGAATAATAAATCATGTGAATATCGTAATAAAAATGAGCCTTCCTCTGGAAGCACTTGTATATTATAATTTCTTTCAGAGAAAAATTAGTTTTCCCATTGTGAACCTGGTAAAATAAAGAAAAATAGTTCATATTTCTCCCAATCCCCACATATTTTAAGGCTAATTGTTTTAATTTTCATAATTGATCATTAGAAATATTTTAATGAAAAAACAGCTTCTTATTTTACAGGAACCGTTTGTACGATAAGCGAATGAGAACAGTGCTGTAATCAGAATGGCAATGACTGTACAGAACTGGCTCTGAAATTGTTTTTAAAATGGAAGTCAATGAATAGCAGTGATCTTCCAGATATTTTCTTGAGAAAACATCACTGTATATTGTTAACACTGTATAAATCTACCCAATATACATGGGGTAGCAGGAAGAAAGTAAAAAGCAATCCCAATGTTACAAAGATGGAAGGAGAAACTAAAATTACCAGAGACATGGAAAAGCTCACCAAAATGCAACTGAAAACCTTGATAGCTTATAACAGAAAGTTAAGAAGTGGATACCATGATGCTGGACACCAGGAATACCAAGGGCAAAAGGGAAAGCTATTAAAAAAAATAAAATAAAAAACAGGAAAGAGCACTACAAAAAGGGTAAAGGGTGAATATGCAAATTGGCAAAACCAGTTATCTGCTGGCATGACTGCTGCATGACAGAGCTGGGAAGTCACCCATAAACACCCTGTGGGTATGGCTGAGCCACCAAGCACATTCATTTCTTGGAAGTACTATGTAGATGTGAAATGTAATTCATCATTGCTGCCTGTTTTGGAGAGAAGAAAAGGGAATCCAGGCTGGTAGGAAGCAGGGAGAGTGTGCAGAGGGACGAGCCCTGGAGACCTTCATGAGAAGTTAAAACAACTGGACAGCTGGAATTGTGTTTTTTGTTCCCCTTTTTGTAACCTTCTCTTTCCTAACTTGTGCTTTTCAAACTTAGACCTGTAGACTTAAAGAACTAATTTTTGATTTACAATTAAGCCTGCCTGGTGTTGGAAGCAGTGGACATAAGTCTGAAACCTGCAAACTTTCAGTGTTTCATACAGATGAAGCCAGAAGGAAGGAAAGTGTTCTCTGCAGCCTTTGCTTCCTAATTGCAAAGAAAGACTTTAGGGGCCTGGCATGATGATTAGGAACAAGTGCACTCCAGCAAGCATAAACCAGCCCCTCCTTCTGCCATGATCAGAGAGCTGAGACAAATCCCATTGCTCTCAGGAAATCCTGAGGCAGCACAGCAACAGGGGCAGACAAGATGATAATGAGTGGTGCAGAGAAGAGAAGGTGGCAGTTCCTCGTTAACAGAAAAGGGGAGAGATAGTAAACAAAAGGAAAACATGACAAAACTCAGATCTGAAAATGAGTTTTGTTTCCTCACACTGTGCTTTTAGGAAGACCTGTAGTTCAGGCAATGTCACTGATTTTTGACATTAAAGGTTAAAAGGAGAGATTTGAGTAAACATGTTAGATTTTACAGCCACAACAATAATTTAGCAGTAGGAAAATAAAAATGGAAAAGTTATTTTATTGGGATTATGTATGTATGAATCCTTCTGTTATTGAATTGGTTTGTTTGGGGTTTTTGGTGTTGGAATAGACAGTTCAACATACATGAGCATGCAGTTACACATAAAATTTTGCTGACTGTTGTTAAATAGGCTGGTTTTATGTGTATCCAAACTACAAAGTCTTCCAGAGAGAAATGCCTTAAAAATATGTTCTCTAGTTTGTCATTTATCAATACAACTACTTTACTAACAGACAAAAATAAAAGGGTGTGCCGTAATTTGTCAGCCATACTATCTACAAATAGCAAACCTAGAAATAGAATCAGGAAATAATATAGGTTAACATTCATAGTGTTAAAAAATTCAATAAAACCTTATTATGACTTTTCAATGGTAATAGCATAAAAAGATGAGAATTCTGATTTTCTTAAAAATGCAGTATAAAAGTTAATACAAAGCCAAAACTGTCAGACTTCTTCATCAACATTTAACATTAAGAAGCACTACAGACTTTAGTAGTTAGTAATAGCCACACTAATAATTTGACCAAAATATTTTTGATTATGTAAATAATCTCAGAGTTTTATATTATTCCTGCTTTTTTTAAAAAAAAAATGGAAATAGGAAACTTTAAATTAATGAACAACTGTCATAACTCAAGTATAAGAGGCTGCAGAGGGCAATAAAGGACTATGCCTTACAATTTTCACCAGTGTTCCCAACATTGCATTTACAGGGAAAAATGCTCTTGAAGAACATACCTTTGCAGTCTTTATAAGCCAAAATTACCAGTAAAGCAATGTCTGACAACTTCTGAAGGACTCTAATAAACAATTCAATCATTTTTTAAAGGCAGAACAGTGCATACTTTGTGAGGAAGGTGTTTAAGATGTAGATAAGATTCTCAATCATTGGACCAGTCCTCAGCCATTATGAGATGAAAACAGGAATGGAAGCTGCAAGTGTGAAATGAGCCCAGAGACCACTGCCACAGATGCTTTGAAAAATATACAGGAAGACACCTTAAAAATAACAATACAACTGGGAAGAATATTTTGTTTGCCTTCATTTATGGCTCCTAGGGTCTTGAAAGCAGGTAGATAGACATTGAGTTGCTTTTTATATGAAGGCTGACAAATTTTTTGGTCTTCACATATCTTGTAACATGTTCTGAAAGCAAAGAAATTAATTAAACACCATGCAATAAAAACCTGTGTTAATAATGGCATTTTATTCAACTCCTTCTGATTACTTGAAGTAAGAAAACTGAATTCTGTAAAGAAGAAAGTATTAATTTAATATGCATGAAGACCTATATTTGTGGTTCTTCAGAGGAAAAATACATATAAAGGATGAAAGCAGCGATTCTATGAAAATTCTAGGATAGAGAAAGTTTTGCTGAATAATGTTCCATTACATAGGAAAGAAAAAGAATATTCCCTTCATGACACATAGCCAGTGAATTAAATTACTTCCAGTAAAAGAGTAATATACAATA
Source organism: Cyanistes caeruleus (assembly GCF_971803275.1). Lineage (NCBI taxonomy): Eukaryota > Metazoa > Chordata > Aves > Passeriformes > Paridae > Cyanistes > Cyanistes caeruleus. The sequence goes on from NC_141701.1 coordinate 125,745,559, forward strand.
TAAAGTCCTGGACAATGCTGAACGCAAAGACTCATGACATAAATGAAAAGATACTTGGTGAACAAGAGCATCCTAAAGATTAAAAAGAAAACAGAAAGACACCTCTAGACAGACACTTCTAAAAGAGTGCTAGGAAAGATATTGAAAGTCTGGAATTCAAATAAAATTATATGAAAACTTGTTTCAAAGGGAGAAAAGTTTTTTTTTGCTCGGGAGTTAGCAGGGCTCACTGAAACAGATTAAACTAGATTTGAAAGGACAAAGGGATAAAACAAGGCTCACCAGAGATAGGCCTGGGGGCCACACACCAATCTTTAAGGGACAATTTGCTAGCAAGATCCTTTTCTGCTTGCTCTTAAAACAGGACCACACTGTCCTGGGATCTGTGATGAGAAAATGCTATAACTGGTTAAAAAGCATTCATTTTCTAATGAAGTAAAAACATACAGATAGGCTCAGCTGGGACAAGTTTATGGAAAAATCTGTACCCTCTTCATTATTGTGGTGATGCAAAACTGTTACATAAAAGTGTGAAATCTAAAACATTTATTTATTGACACTAAGGATTTATATTTAAGGATGGGAGATTAAAGTTGCAGTTCCATCCCAAGTTTATACATGAAATATCTTGTGTTACTTTCCTTAAGTCACAAGAGCCATTATCAGGACTGCAGCTCTTTGTGGGTAAGAGTGGCAGATGGTGCATAGGAGTAAGTGGTGAGCAACTTCCAGTAAACAAATTCTTTATCTCTGACGGGTCATGGGGAGAACTAACATGGTCCCAGATTCAATCAGGGAATTGTCTGGAAAACTGTGGCATTCAAATGGGCTAATCATGCTGGAACACGCTTGAAAAGAAAAACAAAAGCAACACAAAAACTTTAGATTACCAAACTGAATCTTATTTTTTCAACAGAATTTTGTCATTCTTCTGGGACAGCATGATGCAATTTGAAGAGGTGATCCAGTGTGTTCAGCATCTACTATTGAGAGCACTGTTACAGGCTTAGCATGACTGAAGCAGTCAAATTTAATCCAGGTGTTTACTGACACCACAGCTATTGTTAGTAGCCTCTATAGATGGGCTATTATGTGCAAATAAGAATTTATAACCACTTTAAACATGTATCTTGCAAGGTGGCACTCAGCACAGATCTGGGTTTTCCTTGTCTTCTGGGATGAGGAAACTTGTGCCAAAAAACAAACCCATCTTTTTTAGTAAAGCAGCCCTAACTAAGGGTGTGTAAGTAAAGCACTTGTGGGATTTTTCATTGTCTGTTCAGACACAACGTATTCCTGAGGCCCATATTGCCTGTGTCTGTCTGCAGGAGAACTCTGAATGAATTGTGGCAGAACTATAGCTACCAAATGAATTTTCTCTGTGCTTTAAATTCGGACTCAAACAGCAGTCTGTGCCTAGGTAACTAGTGCCACTAGCTGTGAGTGGAATATGTACATGCTTTCTCAAGTAGATGATGGGATTCCCAGGTTGCAAATGTTACAAATTGGTGTCTTGCTCTTTAGAGTAGAATTAAATACCTTTGCATGGGGAAAAAAAAATCTATTTTTAAAATTAGGTGCAATCATTCTGCAGATGTTTTTAGCTTGAAAAAGAAGTTTGTGATTCCATAAGTTATCTTCTCTGTAATTCCGTTTATTTTTATGAAAGAACAATTCTAGCATTCATTGAATAGACACTAACAAACTACAACACATTACTTCTGAGTTTATCTCATGCACTTTTAAAAGTATCAACTCTTCCTTTTCCTGGTTATAAAACAACCATCAAAGCTTTTGTAGAGTGCAGTTAGTCATTTCCCCAGAGAAATTAGAGTGTCTATCACTCTTGGCATCAAGGCATACACAATCACTTCTTCCCTCCCCTCCACCTTGAGCAATAAAAAGATATGATGGGTTTTAAGTAAATAAATTCCAAGCATCAAAAAAATTGTCATCATCACTGATTTTCTCCATGCACAATAGTAACAGAAAAGAAAATTCAGCAGCAGGGTTGAAGAAATATCTTGGGTTTTAATCCTTTGCATTTTTTCAAATCAGATGCAGTAAAAATCATCAATAGAACAACTCTCATTTCTAATGGTCAATTTTGAATCTGAGCTTTCCTGTACTATTTCAGCCTGAACTGTCATTTAGCTGCGTTGTTTTGTTCTTTGACATTAACAAATATAACTTTTACATTTTTAACACTCCTTAACCGCTTTAGATAAACCCACTTAAGGCATTTTTAGCAAATTAAATTAATATCCTTCTGCATCTGTGCTTAAAATGAAGGCAATCATCATTGAGATTAATGTTGCAGACTAGGCTGACATACAGAGCTAATGTATCTCATTATTATTATTATTATTATTATTATTATTATTACTAATGATAATAATAATGATAATAATAATGATAATAATAATGATAATAATAATGATGATAATAATAATAATGATGAATGAAAATAAAAATAAAAATAAAAATAAAAATAATAATGTCATTTAAGATGCTGGACATCAGCATCTCCAGTGGTTGTGGAATTACTGTGAGATGTATGACTGTGAAACAGAATCTAAAAGCTGTGGGCTGGTACTTTAACTCAGCAGATCTTGGGTGCTCTTTGTTCTTGTATGCACATGGCAATGAAAATACTGTCTTCAGAGAAGAAGTCCTATCTTCATGTAAGTTTAATGTTTGCTTTCCAATGTCTGAATAACACAACAATGCCTAGGAAAAAAAATAGTGCAAGATTTATTTACCTTTTAATATCTGCTCAAGAAAGGTTTGGAAGGTTTAAGATGTTGTAAAATATCACCTTTGTTTTAAGTTAACAGAAAATCCAGGGCATCAGGCAGAATTTAGATAAATTATTGCACTTTTGAATCACCTGCATTTAACACAATTCTATATGCCTTTGGGGATGTTATTCAATAGTTCTTTATGAAAATTGACTTACACTCTTTCAACTTTTCTTGGTCTTTTGTGAGGTACTGATTTGGTATTTCCTGGTATTACAAATTACAAAATAAATTATGTAAAACAGAATGTGAAAAATACAGCTAATTTTTACTGGAATAATAAATTAGCTGCTAATTGGAAATAATTATCCAGTTGCATCCCATTCTTGGCTAGAAAGTACTAAATAACTTTGGCCAATTAACTAGAAAACATATGAAATCATTGTTTATTGAAGTCAAAGATATGAAAAAGAAATAGGAAAAACCAGTGAAGGTCATTTAGATGAACAACCATTACTGATATATCAGACTCAGTCACTCAGCTATTGTTTAGAAAATTCTTGGAAAGCGATGAAATCACTTCATATGAATTCTGCATCCCATAAAATAAAATCACATTTATTTTTCTGACAGAACATTGTCCCTCACATTCTACACAGCAATATTTCTATATATTTCTATAAGAAAATGCTTATGGATACACAACTTCAAGAGGATATGTGGGCAAAACATTTCATTATCACCCTTTTTTTAAAGTGATATATATATATATACATCAACCCCTACTAGTGGTAGCACTGTTTGTGAAGTACAAATTCTACTTGTTCTACATAAATATATTTATTATGTGAGCTGTAATTATTCCAAATTATTCCAAATGAGATTTCTGTGTATTTTAATTTCTGTAATTCCAGAAAAACACCGAATCACATTGCAAGAATGAAAGCAGGTTAGTTCTAGTTCAGATTGTAGCTCTTGAGTGCACAGAGCAATATTCTGTATGACTTCTGTCATGCCTATCTACAGCTTTTTTGGGTTTTTTTAACAAAAAACATATTATATTTTCAGGTTCAAGAACATGAATTTCAAGATTTTTTTTTTTTTTTCTTCCTTTTTATTTCATTTTTGGGCACAGAAGGCAGGAATCTTTGACTGCCCGATCAAGGCCTTGTAAAATACTCCAGACTGACTGCCATAGAAATGGAAATATTCAAATTACTTCCTAAAACCCCTGATTATGACACGCTTCCATTTTATAGCCTGGTAGGTCAATTAAATTTTTCATATGGGTTGTTTACTGAATAACAAACAATTTTCATTAGGTTTAGGTTTTTACTTTTGTTCTGTTTTGGAGAGGATGTTCGTAACACCCCTATAAGTAAATCTCTAAAAATTAATTCCTGTTGCTCTTTTTCCAATTATGTGCTGTAGCTCAGTATGCAAATCAGCTCTGCTTCTCTCTCTCTCACACATGCATACTCACACAAATATTTCTGCATCTTTCTCCACAACCAGGGCCCTATGCTATAAAAAGAAAAGAAGGATTCTGAAATGGCTTGTTATCAGAAGCAATCAGGTGAACTTATTAATATTATTTATAATTGCTGCATTGTTGCCTGAGGAGCCGGTTGCCAAGGGAATTATTAAAACCAATGATTTCCACTTTTGTAGAGGATTTGAGAAAATTGCTTTTAAAGGAAACATCTTTCATTTTATCCACAAAGTAGAAAAAAAGCTAAAATAGTCAGAACAAATAGAACTTCTTTAAGATATCTGATAGAAAATTCTCCTGAGTAGAAGCTTCAAATTGATACAATAAACCTTAATTTTTAGAGGGCTTTTTGGTATCCACATGCTTCAAGGGAAGAAGGATGAGGGGTTTGAGTCCCCATCTCCCTAAGATGTCTACAACAGAGTGCTAACAATAATCAGAGATACTGGAACCAGCTGTTCAGGAGGAATAGCAAAAAAAAAAAAAAAAAAAAACAAATCAGTGTAAATGTGCTAATTCATTGTTGAAATACATATTGTTAGAAATATAAAAGATAAAGCACAACATACCACCATCTTTTAATATCCTTATTAATCTCTTGCCTGTGCATTCTCTGTGCTGTCCTCTATAGGCTCCATGTGTGCTGCACATTGAATCAGTTTCTTTCTGAAGTTGCTCCTAAGACACAAAGAGTAACATCAAGAGTAAATTTCTTGCAATGTACTAAGAGCCAAGTTAGCAGAGAGCAGCTTCCAAAAGCACCCTTCAGTTAGGACAGCAGTCCCATCAGACACTGCTTGCAGTCACCATTTGGTCTTCATCCTCCTTTGTACTAAAAATTAATGAGTCCTTTCCTCAATTCTAGTCTCAGTCTCACCGCTGAGAAGACACAACAGAATTGGGATTAGGTACTAATCTCTCTGGAGCTGAACAAATGCCAACCCTGTTAATTTAGAAGGCACTCAGTTTTGAGATACTCCATTAGCCCTCGACCACACGACACAAGAAGCAAGCAAACAGTTTCAGTGTAGTGCAACACTCAGCCTTGTGTGCACCTAAATCCCATCAGCTACTGACTCCAAAGGACCAGCTATTTTGGAAAGAGCAAATGATGAAGCAGAATATAAAAACACTGCAGACATGATTAGCAGCAGAACATTGCTGAGGAGGTTGAATCCAAGAATCAATGCATTCAACAGCAGGAAAAGCACAAAAAGGTAACTTTCTTTTCCCTTGTAGTATTACTTCTATTTTCGTCATTCCTGCATATCTTTCCAAGCTCTTTTCCAGTCTGTGGTTGTCTCCATTTCAGATCACCTTTACTGCTTCAAAATTAGAGGTTCTAACATAAAGAGCTTTTGTTTGATTTGGCAGGGGGGTTGTTTATAAGCAGGTTCAAAGTTTATTCTTATTTTAAATTCTAACTCTTCAAATTCTGACCGTATTGTGATCAGAAGCTGCCCTTCCTGGGAAGATATTTCACCCTGCACCACCCAGGTCTACATTCTGAAATGTAAGCAGGCTCTGCATCTCTACATTGAAACATTTGAATTTTTGCCAAAAAGTGATATCCCTTTCCTTGGTCTCATGGATAGATGTAATGACTTGAGGCATGGTCCAACATCAGGTCTATTGGTGAATTATTTCCATATAAGTGGTGTAATTTCTGTCTGGAAACAGTCTTAGTAGAACACATGCAAAATAAGCCACAAGTATCTTTTCTTAAAATTGTGTACACTACTGAGTGATAACTATTATAAGCAACAACTGTGTGGAATTAATTAAAAAGTATTATAAGAGTGGATTTACCAATATGTAAATACATATTTTAATCACACCATAAAATTATCATCATATTTTATCACTGAAACAAACAAAACCAGTTCAGGCAGGTTTTTAATATAACCTCTCTTCATCTAGTTATTAATTTTTAAAATTTAAAAAACTGAAATATATATCATTTCATTTCATTAAAACTGTGGCAATAAACTGTGGGAATATGTTAAAACATATTACTCAAGCCATCTTCAATGAATGCCATGTTAATCCATAAATATCTCATGTTTTATTCTATAATTACAGAATGCTTTGAGGGTAACAAGGATTAAAGTTAAGAAAATGACTGCAAAAGCATTTGAAATTATGGCAGATTATAAAATATTTTGAAATTATGATAATATAATGAATTTTTACCTAAAGAATTATTGTAACACAGAAAATGCAGTATCAACATATGAGAAAAGATTATGATAGTAGGCTTGACAGAAAACTTCAAATATTTTCATGAAGATTTGTTATTTGTGAAAGTCAGTGAAAGAAACACTGATATTCTTTGTCCTTTTGTAAATTAACATAGTATTAAAGATGTATTTATTTGCTTTCCTGTCCTCTTCCTTATATCAGCATCTCTGAAATGTAATGTAAAATCTTTTTTCCATACTATGAAACATTAAGCAATAAAAGGATATGAAACTTCTGTGCTCTTCATTCCATAAATTACACAAAGAGCATTTGCACCAAAAGGTAAGTTTGTATTAGTCCTAAAATGGATCATAACAGAGGAACTGTGCTGGAGCATGGATAAAAAATGTCTATAAAGACCACAGGCAAAGCGTTAGTAGAAAATGATTTCTGAAACCTTGAAGTGTGTACAGACTTCCAGAGATCGATTTCACTATGTCCTAGTTTGGATCTACATGATGCAAAATCTTTGTTACTGCTCTGAGATGGCCTCAGCAGTTTACAACATTTAGAAGCTTTTTAGTCTTAGCTGTAAAAAGGTTTTTTTGCCCATGGCTTAATGGCAAAAATGGTCCTTGGTAGCTGAAGACTTCAAAGAATATCCTTCTCTGTGTGTGCTGGACTTTCCTGCCTCTTATGCATTTGAACTTTCTCTTTTCTTTCAAATTTTTGAAGCTGAAACATCATTAAGAAAAGACAATTTAAGTACTTCAAAAAGACAAATGTTAAATAATTCTCACTGCTCTCAGAATCTTCTATTAACACAGTTATGATCTCTGATAGCTCAAAGCCAGATGTTTTCCAGTTGGATGAGGGTGAGCACAAAGCAGAATTTGATGTGACTAATTAATCTTAAAGAGACTATTTCTAGACCTTCCAAGACGCTGAGAGAACTATTTCAACAATTTAAATAATTCCAACAATTCAATCTATTAAACAACTTCTTTTTTGCATCTGCTATAATATAAAAATAATATTTGACCTTCTTTTTATACAACTATTTCTCCACTTCCAGGAACATCCCTCTACAGGGCAAAACACATACCTCATCAGAGCAGCACATGAGTTATTTAAGTATGATTTGTGCCACCACATGTTTCTCTTTTGGCCCACATGTTGGACTAGTGATATGTCTTGGAGATAATTTTCTTGGAAGTCTTTGATTTGGAATTTCTTCATCTGATAGGAAACGATCTAATCACCTAGACAAAAGTTTCAATAGAAATACACTTGTTTTGCCCAAGATTGTGCAGGGAATGCTCTCAAAGTAAGAAAAGATAGGAAACAGGTCTGGTTTATTTATAGATTGCTTTTTTTTCTCCCTGGATTATCAGAAAATGGATTTAAGTTTTTCACAATTCAGAGTTTTATTGAGGTTATTCAGATTATTTACTTTTGCCATTAACTCTCCTGGACAGTGAGCAACTTTCTTCTACCACCACCTGAAAAGATAAGCAAAGTTTCATGCTATTATGGGACAGAATCAAAGAATAAAGCCCATAGCAGGAACCACTGAACTCCTGTTTTCAGGCTGTTCCAAGCAATAATTGCTAATACCAACTATTGGCAATTTCCTTTTGATCACTGGAGTAGTATGCTCAATGCTTGGGTTTTCTGTCCTTTTCTCCAGCAACACAGACCAGAACTTTGTCATGTTTCTAGCAAACAGCCCAGTGACCCTCATTCTGAGGTACATTTTGCGTAGCTAAGGCAAGTTTTTGTTTTCTACTTTCATCTGTCTAGAGAGTTTCATGAAATATTCATGCAATAGGAATTTGTTTCAAAGGAAGGCTACATGCCTTATTTCTGAGTCACTAATTTTAGCAGAAGCTGGCATGCCATAAATGAAGCCCTGTATGTATAAAAGCTCTGCCTTGAGATTATGCTATTTAAGAGTGCCATCTTTGTTGCTACAAAAGGAAAAGCAGTGACACTCCTTCCAGTTATTACTTATAAAATGGAATTTCCCTTATTGTCTCTAATTTCCTTCTTTTGTTTTTAGCCCACAAAGCAGAAAACCAGCATTATAGGTCATCTGAAACAGCTCTTTGTTAGGAAAATGCATAATCTTGAATAAACAAGGACACCCTCTCTCTTTTTTCTGTTGAGCCTTTCACTCTATGCCAGCATGAAACCCAGAGGACAAGCGATGACTTCTCTTATTTACTATGTACACACAGTTACAGAGTTTCCTCTGTTACAGACCTTCTATAAAAGTTTAATTCCACCAAATTTCCTATGTTTATTTCCCACAGAGTGTAATCCAGGTTTGGAAAGAGTACAGATGTTACCTCCTCTATCACTTAATCTCAGTGGGTAAAATGCCAGAGACCAAAAAAGAAAACAGATGGGCGGAAAGCCTTTCAAATCTCAGACTGAACAGGCCTGTTTGTTGGAACCAGCTAAGAGAAAACTGTCTTGACCATTTTTAATTTCGTTTCAGATATTTTAGAGAATGAGCAATGAGGAAATTAAAACACTCCTAAAAATTTTAAATTATTGATTTAAGAAAACTTAAGCAAATTATTACTGTAACCACAGCAAAGGCAACCTACAGGCCCTTATAGCTTCCAAAATTTTGCAGAAATACACTATATTTTTTATTCTGTCAACCTTTATGGGATTTTTCCATGCTTTGAATAACAGGATTTATCATGATAAGTAGCTAGAGAAACATCCATTCCACTAAGTGAACTTTTTAGAGTGCCTTGTGTGTAAGACCCCTTGACCGTAATTAAAACAAACATGAAAATACTTGTTTCAGAAAATATTTAAAACAACCTGTCTTTTGAAATGCATTGCTTACTACTTTCATCAAAGTAGCCCCAGAACATGCTGTGAAAGTAGAGGCTACAGCTCATTAGTTATGGCTGCTTGCATGAGGCAGAAAAAATACCATAAACAATAAAAACACCATAAACACAGAAAAAAAAAATCTTTCAAAAAAGCCCTGACACTTTCCGATGGTACATGACATATTGCAATATTTGATTTCAATAACACAACAAATGATTTAAAAATCCACATTCAGGTTCAGCAGCGTATGTTTTGTACAGGCCAAGTTCAAGAGGAGGAGATTTTAGCAGAGCAAGGAGATCCTGTGCAAGCAGCTCCATCTAAAACCTGTTTTACAGTGTGAGCTCACCGAGACAGAAGCGGTGACTTTGTGTGCACATCTTGTCTTGCATAGCAGGCTCTGAAGCTGCTTAGACTCTTTTAATGCCTTCTGACAGCATGATGATCTCCCTGGCAAACACGCTCCTGTGCTGCTTATCTTGCCAGCAGCGCTAAAGAGGAGAAAGGTTTTCTATTTATTCCATCAGTTTCTAGCTATTTTGGTTCAAAGTGAGGGCTGCATCCTCTGCCTGGTACAAACACACGGCTCGGCAGCACGCGGGCCGGGGCAGGAAGAGTGGCATGGCTGTGGCTGGTGGCTTCACACATTTTGTGGGCTTGAGGGGAAGTTGCTGGTGACTTGCTGGGTAGGAGAATGAGCCTATAAATCAGTAACATCTTCTGCAAATATCTTTTGAAACTGAAAAGCTTTAATTCCCTAACAGAAAAATTAAGGTCACAGATGTTAGAAGACTGCCTGTGGGGATAATAGGGTCTTTTTCTCCTGGGCATCATGTAAACTTGCAACATCGCTCCAGCCTGGGCACTGCAGGTCTTTCTAATATGATTGTGTCCTCAATGTACCAGCAGCAAGCTTTTTAAAATGTATATACACAAAACTGGTGTTCTACAGGGATTTATTTGAAATCTGACACTTTTCCTGGAGGGTCATTGCACTGAAACAAGAGACACATACACATTCCTGTTGCTCCAATTTGATGATGTTGTGCCCCTTCTGTGACTGCTGATTCTTTGTGATGTCTCTGAAACATAGTTCATCAAACCATAGCAGGCAACTAAAAAAACAAACATGAGGGAAAACAAAACCCAGACCAACTCATTACGCTGACCTAAAAAGCCTCCTACTATGTAGTTCTTGCATTAAGATGTAACTTTGCAAAATAATTCCTGATGGGTTATAATATACTTATTTTTTATTATTTTTTTTTTAAATCTCCCACTTGTCAGGGAAAAACCCATGATGTGGATGTTGGAACATTATGGAAATGGATCCATGACCTAAGCACATATGCCAGACTGTTCTTGCTAAATTCTGCAATGAGTGAGAAACTCAGCATGTAGCCAACCAAAACAGCTTCAAAAGAGAAAACTAAAAAAATAAAAAAACTAAAAATAACAACAACAACAACAACAACAAAACCGCAAGGGAATAAGGGAGAGAAAACATTTCTGACATCTACTCAATTCTCATGGAATTATGTAAATGTAAAATCATCAGGGCCAAGACAATGTCTTGATTCAAATGAGTATCCAGTCTAGAAAAGCCAAGACAAAGGGATTAATATTGGTCTCACAATCTCCCCACCACAAATAGCAGATGAGGGCAGGCCTATGGACCATGAGCCCAGAAAGATGTTTCATCTTGTGTGCTCACAGCTAGCATCCATGGCTACAGCCTGGGCAAGGGTAGGAAAGGTATGATACAGCCATAACTGTGCTCACAGTGTCAGCAAGGATCCATGTGACCTTAGACTGACTATAAAACCAGGGGTAGGAAAAAAAGCCTTCTCTCCTAAAACTATCTGCACTGCTTTTATGTTTCATTTATAGCTTCTGCTGGTGTCAGTGAGCTTCATCTCAGATGTCAGAGTGCTCCTCTCCTGCACAAGGTACCTGCTGACTGGTGGCTGAGCACTCTGCAGCTCTCCGTCTCCCACAGCTGGTTCTGTACTTCTCTTGTAGCACACTTTGGCAGTCTATTCACTCTCCAAAACTCAATTAGTCCCTTCTTTCACCCCTTCTTACAGTAAAGGCTTTGGCATGACTGCATCAACTCATCTCAGGCAAAATTCTGGTCTTAGAGACCACAAAGAGCTTTCTTCATTCTGAAAGTTGCTCCTCTTGAAGTGTTTAAATTTTCATCTGTTTATCTTCAAGAAGCTAAATTTCTCTATCAAACACAATAGTACAATGATAAGTAGACTTTTAGATCAAGCTTAAAAAAGGAACAATAAATCCAGGGGAAGAACTGAGACCAGATTAAAAAATACTCTGAAAATTGAAACTGGACCAATGAGTTGGAAAAAGATCAACATAAATGCCCATGAGATCAATTTAGAGGACACTGGCATGTGTACAGTAAGATTTATAATGCCTGAAATGTACTGTGGCATAATTAATAAAGTATGCCTGGGGTAAAAAGTAAAATACCTAGTTAAAGAAGGACTACTCCCTCCAAATTAGGTTGGAAATAGGCTGTGTAATATGCTGGAAACTGCAGAGTACATCTCCAAGCACAACTATGACAAAGATAAGGTGAGGAGAAACTTTGCACTGTATTTGATCTCTAAACCTCTGTGGAATTCTAATTAGACAAACCCTGTTCTAAACGTTTTCATTCTGTCCCTTAAGTGCTGTTTAGCATTTTAGCACAGCTTTTTGGGTTCTCTTCCTCCTAGTGCATATTATTCCCCATTCATTACCCTCCTTCCTCCATAAAAAGGAAGCTGATTACCGATGACTTGCCAGCAATGTCACAGAGCTGCCCATTAGCCTTTTGCTCAAAAACACTTTCACAAACGTGGCAGTATTATACTTTACTGAGTGCCACCCAGGGGTAGGTCAGTCCTGTAACTAATGATAGACCCACTTCAGTTTCTTGAAGACTCTTAAGGGCAGAAGTTGTGAGAGAAACACAACAATGCCACTAGCTGATTTTTTTTCTCCCCCAGACAATAGTACTACCTTTATCTTATCTCAGGGTCCCACTGTGGGGGCTTTTCTTACAGTTCAAGTTCCAGATATCCAGGGAGGCATATTCAGAGGGGGTTGTGGCGGTCTTTGGGGATCGCTGATGCCATCTGTCCCATAACTTGGAGTGATCTTTGACTGATGACCTGTGTGAGCAGTGGTTTCTTTACACTGCTTGTCACTGTGGGAATTTTTGCTTGGATGCATTACCCAGGATGTGCTTACCAGATCTCACCTCCACCAGGTCTGGAGTCAGTGCCATCCTGTCACTCTGTTCTATGCTTCTCTCATGGCAAAGTCCTTCTGGGACCTTAACTGTGTTTGAGGCAGGCCACTGCGGTCTTTAAGTCCTTAAAGTGCAAGTTGTAGGCACTACTGTCATCTGCCATCCATCAACTGTGTCAGGCAGGAAGACAGGGCATCAAGTGGGAAAGAGTCCACAGACCTTAGAGACACCATGTTAAACTTAAATACAGACTTTTTTTATACTTCTTCCCATTATATTATTTTACCAGACTTCACTACATGAGCCCTCCATGCAGTCCTTCAGAATATGTCACATTGCATCCAGTAAGTATTAAAACTCCTTTATGCTGTGTATACTCTGATACAAAATGCTAAGAAGCCTTACCAATGTGTCATTGAGAAATTGCCCCACTTCCCTGCCAGCAATTTTCAGAGCAAGAAGAACACAGCCTGGTGATCTGCCAGAGAAGATGCATTGGAGGAGCACCTACATCTCCTCATCACCCAGGGTCACACTCCCCTCCCAGCTCCACCAGCAAGAGCTGAACAGTTATCCCAGTTTGTTCAGGTCACAGTCACACTCCACCACAGCACTAATTATTTCTCACACCCATCAGATCAGTGGCATATCAGAGAGTACAAGTATCTCAATCCTGCAGATAACCACCAATAGCTTCTACCCCCTCTTTGTTACAACTCCACCAAAATTATCTGAGGTCATGCCTGAACTGCCTGTCATGTCTCATGAATTTGGTTTTCTGCAGCTTGGTAATGGCCCAGAATGACCTCAAACCATTTTAATTCTACATTAATAAAGTTAATGGTCATCTAGGACTAGGCTTTCAGGTTTCTTTCCATATTTGTCTGTTCAACATAATATTCATTTTATTGACACTAGAAAATTTTTGTCATCATAATAATTAGCATAATGATTTTTTATATCAAATAATAACTTTCTAAGAAATAAGTTGCCTGCTTTTAATTTTTTTAATGTCCACTGACATCCACTTTTAGTATATATTACTTATGATCAAGTATTCAGAGTTCTTTCATGTAGTCTGAAGCTAAAAGCCCTGAGCAGAGCTACTTATTCAGAGCACTTTGTACTGAGGGTAGAGATGAGATTGTTCAAGTAGCATAAACTAATCCAAGAACTCAGAAGTGAGATGAAAATGCTTGTGATGACCTTCCACTTTGTACAGTAATTTATCTAAAACAAATGTTCCATTAATTTGCATTATAATGGCAATCACAGGAAATGACTGGACAGCTCTCAGAAGTTTATCTGCAGTAATTAAACATTTTCTACCCCAGAATTTCTCATTTCATTGATGAAGCTAAAAGTGCAATTCACTTCATCTGGAAAGGGACTTCCAGAAGGTCAAAAAATAAACTTGTGCCGTTTCCTTCACCTTCTATTAAAGATGTATCAAACTACCCACGAGCATTCATACTGTATATCATTGAACATGAATGGGCCCAGTGACCTGTGCAAAACAAGGGTATTGAGCAACCTATTAGACATGCTGACAAAACCACAATATTTGGGTCATATTATACAACATAAAAACAATTACTTCAGAGTTATGGTTTGAGATACAGCTTACTTAAAACTGCAGACAACTTTTGTTCTTCAGGAGTCACTTTCCAAAATACAGAGGGATAAATTAATTTTTGTTGGGTTACTATTACATTTAAATGTAGTCATGAAGTCTGTCTTACAGCATTGAATAGCCACAAGCTGTTTTTAGAATTTAAAAATAAGGGTGTACACAACAATTATTGTTGTGTCTTCTTTCTTTTCATTTTGCCCTTTTCCTTCTACTCAAGAACATTCTGCGTATTTAAACCTTCTAATAAAGTTATTTATTTTTAATTCCTGTATTGAGTTTGCAGGTTAAGCAGCAATCTGATAGTAGGGAAAATGTAGTTTTCTCATAATTTATGACAGAAACCTCATCATGGAAAAAATGACACAAAACCTCCAAAGAAATAGTCTCCATTCTAATCAGGCTCAGATAAGGTTTGGGACATGAACAGACCCCTCTATACAAGAATTCTGCATTTAAGAAATTCCTCCATGCTAAAATATCTCAACCTTTACCAACCTAACTGCTTAAGGACATACTTGAATGAATGAAAGCAAAACAAGAAATCTCATTAACTGTTCCCAGCAGCTCCAAATTGTTATGAATTTTCCGATACAGCATCTGATAATTATATTAGTTTTCCAATAATGTAGTCAAATGCCTCTTATTACAACTAATTGAGAAAGTACAACAGATTACTCAATCTCACTGTTTTATGAAAAGAAAATCTTGTTTGGTCATCTCTGCAAAGTGTTGAATTTATTGACATACACAAAAAGTCACAAACATGTCAGGACTTACCCTTCTGTGGATTGGAATTCTATTACTGGATAATTCTTCCAAATAAACTTCCAAAACTGACCTACAAAAAGTTCACAAGGCTTTATATCCCAAATAATTCTTCGATTACGATTATAAATAGTTCTAGTCAGCAAGTCTAAATACATTGTTAATTTTCTGTAAGCATCAAACTCAGAAACTTTACTGGTAGTCCTGAGTCTTAAACTGTCTCTGACCCTCAGGGCCACAGTCCTCATGACAGCCCCATTAGCTGCATACAAACATCTCTCTGACAAAACCTGCAGGCAACAGGATGGGGCATAATCACAGCTGCACAGTCTTTGCCACTGGCATTGAGGACCATGCTGGAGGAAATCCAGATGAAACTTGCAGGGTTGGCAGCCAGTCTGGTTTCTCCCTAGCAGAGCAATAAAATTCACATCACTATTGTTGCCATTACTGCTGTGGTTATCCAGCTAAGTAGAGCTATAGCTTGTGTGAAGCACTGGGGTGGTAAAACAGAGCTCACAGAACCTACTGTGCTGTTGTGGCAAAGCTGCCCTTTCAGCCTGGGCACTGGGCATTTCTGCTCAGCAGGGCGTCAGCACTGTGAAATCCCACCAGAATATCAAGCCTATTTGGAGGCATACAGCTAACAGCCATTTAATTCTGAACTCCTGTACAGTCCCCAGCAGTTTATTTTTACAAGATTAAATAACGAATTGACAAAGAGAAAGCTGAGGCAATAAACGAATACAGGGGTTTAAAATGCCTATAATATGTCTTCACCCAGAGGCTCCAAACTCATAATTGTTTAAAACTGGACACAGAGGGGAGTTGCAACCCCAGGTGGGATTCAATTATTCACGGTAGCATTTGGAGTCACAAGCATGACACCAAAGGCCTGCAACCAGAGAGAGTGTACAATCACTGCTCCAGCTCTGTTTTGACACCATCTCCTGGACATTGCCCATGTGTTCCAGAGACTCCAGGGCTGGAGGATACAAGGAGCATATGCTTCCTATCGCTTCACGCTCTTGTGCCCATGGGCTAGAGAGCACTGGGGTCACTGCTCAGCTATTTGGGGCTGAAGTCCTGCCCTTCATGTGCAGGGCAGCAAAAAGCAGCCATGGGTCTCTGCTGCAGATCTGCCTCTGAACAGTGGAGAAAGTAGAGCTGGTGGATAAAAAGTTGTTAGGATGGCACAGGAACATCTCTGTGCAGCTAAGTCCAAATACATCTCATAGTCTCAAATAATTGGCAAAAAAAGCTGTAGTAAGTTTGCCATTGCCTGTGAAACAGGCTTCCCATCTAATAAGCACAAGGCTACAATAATAGGATGCCTATAGTAATATCAATAACAATAATAATTATGTTGATAAAGGAGACAGTTCTGCAATAAATATTATGAAGATTAATTTTCCAGAACTTTCAAATGGCCATTTCAGACCACTGTCTTTATATATTATGGATGCTGCATATATGTTATCATTGATTTTTTTATTTTTTTTTAACTTTGAGCTTTTGAGATATTTATGGCTTAAATCAGCAATAGACACAAAATGTGCATGGAATAATGTAGCACCAGGGACACTGGTGATAATTTGAGAAGGACTTCATGGAAGAGGTACAATTATTAAGAGTGGCAAGACATAAGATACCACAAACATACACTCTGTGAGAGAAAAAAAAAATTGCCAAAGATCCAAAGGGATTATTTTAAAATTGAAATTAAACCTTCCTTTCTTCTACACATGATTCATTTCTGCCCTGATAGCAACTTTCCTACTTTCCTGATTAGTAAATAGAGTACACAGAACAAGAAGTTCATTTAGAAAGATGGGCAATGGGAAAGGATAACAGCCCTGCAATGGGGCGATAAATTATAATTGTGTCATGTCTCCCTGTTCAGGAACCACTGTTTGCCATCCTGGCTACTTCCATACAAGCTTTATTTTGCTAATATCAAGTGCAAATATATCACTCAGCAATAATCTATACCCTCAGAAACTTAAATCTGGGAATGGCTCTTCACTGATTGGCTGGAGAGATCACTCAAAGTTCTTCTTTTCTGTCTGCATCCAATGTAAATATTTTTCAAATTCTTGAGAGAAAATGGTAGTTATTTAAAGATCAGGTAAGTAGAAAATTAATGAATATAGTTAAGAGACCTGAAAATCATCTAAACCAAACCTGAACAGAAAAGATTGCCTACTAGAGCCATGAAAAGAGCACAGTTAAGCTCAACTGCTAAATATAAAAAGTTACTGGGTCCCTTCCTTCTATGTTTTAAATAATTCAAGGCATTTGCAATGACCAAAACCAGCATTCGAAATGATGGAGTGTATGTCTGTGCACATACATGCTTGTTTTTCTGGGGAAGGAATAAAGGTTGAAATAAAAAAGAAAAAAAAATTACTTTGCTCTCTAATTTGGCATTTTCTCTAAGTGAGGCAGAGAGAGTCCCAGGAGTAGAACAGAACCTGCAACAAAAAAAATTTCAACTAATTCAAAAGAAAATTTAAATTATCATTATCGTGAAAACAAGTGATTTAAATGTTGGCAAATAGAATTATTTATCAACAGTTGCATGGCCTCACAAAATGAAACTTAATTCAATGCTATTCTCAAAGAAACCTTATCCCTTTCTTTAGTGCAAAGATGGGAATGAAAATGAGTACTGTACTGACTGATAAAGGGGAGCTATTGCTTTCCAATAAGGTAAATGGCACAAGCCTGATCCCAGAGTAATTTGGCATAAAACTGGTTTTCCGGGTAACATGAAAAGGACATTGTGTGTGGAGTCTCTTCCCATTGATTCATTCCCTCCTTTCAGGCTCCGGTGCTGCTGAAACAGATTGTCTGCTCTAGCACAAACCCAAGTGACATCTGATTCACACTCTGGCAGCCATTCAAGCCTATCTGGTCGAGCAGGCTTCCGTGAACTGGGGACTTCAGGTTTTTTTCCACCGCGTTTATCAGCAGTTTTCATGCTGTTGAAATGATCTTGGCAGTGCTGCTCACAGTAATCCCTCACCCCTTAGTGCCACCGCTCTTTGCAGATACAGCTCTCCGTACTTCTAGGTGTGTTATCTCAAAAGACTTCAGCCTAGGAAGGCTGTGCAAATGATCAGTTAAGGTGGGAGTCCTCAGACAATTTGGATGATGTGCAAAATCAAAGCCCCGTAAAAACTAATATAATTTTTTAAAATGCAATTAAGTTAACTACCTGCATATTTAACCCTAACATTTAAATCCCCCAAGGTTTTGGAGCCTGCAAATGGTCAAGCACTTCAAGCATCACCTAAATATATTTTCTCTGGGTCTTAGCCATCTCCTAAGGTGCCAGGAGCCTCCTTGAGGGTTCAGCTGTTAAAGAAAACCCAGTATGTTAAATGCATGCAAGTAAGATGAGCCACATGCTTAAACACCTGTTTGAGGTGACTGTCTGTATAATAATGGAGCAAATTGTTGTATTTATGAGGGGAGAGATATAATTTATCTGCATCTATAATCATGTCCAGGAGCTGAACAAAAAGCTGCCAAATGAAACAAATTGTGTTAACAGCACGCCTCAAAATATCAATGGGTTAATATCTTGGAAGTTATTCCCTGAGGGAAGAAAAGGAACCAATCCATATATATATATATTTATATAAATAAAACCATGAGCACACGGTACAGTGTTTTTTGCATCATGAATTAGATGCTGTCCAATGAAGACTCAAAAGAATAAAGGAAATTAGGAGCAAAACCAGGAACTCTGGGGAGTTCTGGAAATAACTGAGGATGAAAGCATAGCGCATTCTAGGCATTTATTAAAGCATTTATCTATTTGATCCATAAACATCAGTTCTTCAAAGCCAGTCTGAATCACTGCTACAACCAAGATATAAGCAAGCTTAAACAGGACCAGACAAACCCATTCAAAATTACAAAGGCTGGATGAAAAAAAATCACTGCGGGTCAGTGCAATGTCAGAAGAAGAAGGATTTGATATGACTGTGCTGAAAGATACCCATGCTCAACACACATCAAAGAGCTTCACAATTCAGCATTTTGTATCAAAATGGCCAGAGCTGAAGAATGAAAACTACTTGAAGATTTCTACAGCTGTTCCTTGAAATTGCACATTGACAATTTTATGATCTCCTTAGTAGTAAAAGAGCTGAAAGAAAAGAGGTAGAGTAAGTCCAGTCTTCAAAGCAGAAAATGCTTCCTTGTTAAAGATAGCCAATACATACAAAAACTCTCCTTGAAAATAACCTTTAAACTCTTTAATACTGTGTATGTCATTTAAAGATCAGTGAAACATGAAAAAGGTGATGGCAATGTTCTACCAATAAGAGGAATTAAGTAGTAAAATTCTATACATTTTTCAATAAGGAATAATTTATTGCTAAGATTGAATAATGAACAGAAAATATTTTTTTTTCACCTACCAGTACAATTTTTATAATCATTCAAACATGATATACTGTTATTTAACATGGTATTATTCCAGATACAAAGCTCATCAGATTTCTCCTATTATCAATTGGAGATCAATTGGTCTTTCCAACCTTTGAGAAGATACAGGAAAAAACCACCAAATATTTATCTTTATGCATGAAATAAGCATGATAATATAGAGAACATTTTTGGGAATGAGTTTGAGATCTGATTTAGTAACACTTTGTATTATCTAGTAAATGTAACAAAAGTGGACCTACGGGTTACATAAATAGGCAGTGTGGCTGTGTGGTAAGGTGTAGCCCCTTGTCAGGACAAAAGAATTCTTCAGCAGTTGCAACTACTTGGATTCACCATTTCTGTATTGAAAAGACAGACTTTAGATGACAGAGAGAATATGAAAGCAAATTCACTAAGTCCTTTCATTTCATCTATTGATTTACCAGACCTTTTGGCATGGAATCCAACGTTTCTTTGCTGAAATAAAAACCTGCACCCTCATGTTGTCTTTGTAAAAAAATATCTTCTTAATCAAAGCCTTCTTTTACTTACTGTAGTAGTCATTTAAATTCTGAATTAAACCGGGCACATCCTGTATTAACTCCAGATATGTTGGCTTAGAAGACTGCCTCCAGTCTGAAACCAGAACACACCTTCACTTCACAAACTATCCTTGATTTGCATATACAGTATTTTTTAAACATTTCTGGCTTCTTCTTGCCTCACATAATCTCCTGGTATATTTATCATATGAAAGAAAAAATTCAACATTATGTGATTTTGATGCTATTCAGTATAAAAGAACTTGGGCTTCAAGGCACAATCACAGTCTGATCATGATCTAATTTAATACAACATCCCCATTATGCAAATAGTTTTTATTTTGTACTAAATCCACGATCCTATGTGAAAACGCTCAGAAATTAATCATTAACCAATGTAGAAAAAATGCTTGGATTTTTTATATGTTATTCATTTAAAAACAGATTGCCCAGGAATGGGTTCAAATGCAGGCATACCTTTTCAACATTTAGTAATCAAAACCTGACTACAGACTTTGTATATGACTAATGTGGCTCTTTGTGCTCTGCTACTAACCAAACATCCAAGTGGTAAGTCAGAAGGCATCACTAGACTGCATTCCTATTGCAGTTCCAGGTGCACATGTGTACATATTTACAAGATAACAGGCATTATGAGAATGCAGACTATAATTTAATAGTTTTTAATGGAAAATATTCTTTATTTGAGCATTTGTTTCCAGTCAAGTTCCCTGTGAGAAACTTAGACCTCAGTGATGATAAGCTTCAGGGAAGTGGTACAGCAATTAGAAAGTACAAGAGCTAGTCCATGGGGAATTCAGAAATAAGAGCTTTCCTGCTGGGACAAGGCAGCATTGAAATCAAAATGTTTTGTTATAATGCTTGATGCTATTAAAATCAGTCTCTGCTGAATTTTCTCACATGGGAATGAAAATTCTTTTGTGTGTTGTGACTTGCAAAATTAAGAAATGTCTAATGTCAAAATAGAAGCCTGAAGTAATTTTATAGATTAAAACTTTAAAAAAAAAAATCAGAATCACATCCAGAAACAGACACTGCAAATGCTTCCCCAATACTGCAAGCAAGCAAAGTTCTCACATCTTTTTGAAATTTATTTGGAATTTAAATGGAAATTTGCTATATGCAACAAACAACTTGATGTTCATTTCTTATTACAGCAGTCCTATTATTATATAGAATACCTATGGACAGGCATAGTAAAAATATGTAACTTTACCATAAAGAGAGTATGTTCTGAATTTAGTAATTATGCACCCCTTTGCTTACTGTATAATTAGCATTAAAAAAATTGTTGTCAGGTTTATGCACTTGCTTTGCTATAAATAAAAGTTGAATGAACAGGTTAAATTAGGTTTTAGACAAGAAAACAAACGGAAGAAGTTTCTAAATATAGAAGAATTATTCTGTAGCCATTCAACAGCTAACTACTCTGCAGCAATCTCAACAAGGCTGATTTCACAATACAAATGTGCTCTGCATATGCTCTAATGGATATACAAACCATTTCCTTCAATTAGCAAAGTTAAGTTGATAAACAGCAAGGATTTGTAATGTCATTTTATGCCAAATGAAAACAATTGTAATTTGATTAGAGTTCTATCACAGTACAACTTAATTTTATGACATAAATGTCTAAACCATTTTTAATGGGAATTTTAATGGGCTGGACAGGTTGTCATGAAATATCTAGTTTTTCTTACTATTAGAAGTCTATGTTACCATCTCTGTAGGAGCAGAACACTAAAACTTTCCCAAGTTCTATGTCCCCAAAAAGACAATTGTATTAATAAACTAAGAAGTTTCCTAGGTAAAGCCTATGAGAAAACACACTTCTGCCATAGTGATATACTTACAAAGACATAGGAAATAAGCTTTCTGTAAAGGATATGGGCATAGAGCAATTCAGAAACACAAAGCGGGACAGCTGGTATAATAATTTGTCATATGAATGGCTTTGCTGCTTGCCATACCAACACAGGTTACCTCACTGGAGTTCTTGGCTTGATCATTCCCCTTTTTTTTTATCACAGCACCTTTCTTGACGTCAGCATGTCCATTGTACTTTACTTCACCATAGATCTCTTTTCCCCCAAATTCACTGCTTCTATTACCTGTGCCCACATAACTTACCTCACTCTGGCAGAAGGGAAAGAATATACAGCCTCTTCCTCATGAGGTAATCAATAGTGCTTCAGAGATAAGCCAGCCAGCAAAGGCTTGTAAATGCATGTCACTTCTGTCTTCAACAGCCCTCAGTATGTGACATTTGCAATGCTTTTAGTTTCAATTGACCTGCCCCAAGGGAAAGATGTCAAAAAGCTTCTGATGAAATTGAGCTCCTGAAGTTACTGCTTCACTGGAGGATTACCACCCTATGCCACACTGCTCTCCTTGCATAAATACTACACCCTTAGTCTTTATTAACATGTTATATACATCATGGATGAACTCTCTCATAAATGATCATCAAAAGGTGAAATACTATTTTTTTGCTATAAATTGATCCTTTTTGTTCCTTTGTTTTACTTGGTATTAATCAGTTGTTTCATCTATGGTGAGAGATAAAATGAAGAGATGCAAAAGTAATTACCTTGATAAAAGTAAAACAAGAAAAGAACAATAGAAGAAAAATAGACCTTTAACCCTGTTCTCTTGCAAACTGTTCATAAACTCAGAAATATTAATCCCTCCCAAGGTTTATCTCAGAGAGTGCCATGTATGTATCATCTTGCAAGTTTAAGCTAGTATGGTTTGTGATAAAGTCCAGAGGTCAGTGACTTCTCAAAAATACAGAACTGCTGGTCAGTAGAGCAGGACTCAAGCACAGAGAACTGGAAAAAGTTCTTGAAGTCCTTATCACTGCTAGAGCTTAGTGACACTTAATTGTGTCAGCTTGAGCTCCACAAGCTCCACCTAAGCCTGTATATGTTTGAGTTGAAACTTTAAGGACAGGAGAAAAAAAAAGTTAAAAAACATCTGAACTCAAGCCCTCAAATCTATCTCCATTATCAGATATTTCTGAAGGCATAAAAAAATTAATCAATAAACCCAAATACCCAAATTGCTGGCACACTCTGAAATGGAGTAATAAAATCTGCTATTAATTTTTAGAAGCAGGAAAGTTGCACTCTAAGTCATATTTTAGAAGGCAGTATCTGTCTGAGTCCCAAGAGCTCACCTGGACATGCAGAGCCCAGGGCAGTGCCTGGATTCTGCTCAAAGCCAAGCAGCTGAATGCACTGTGAAACTCAGAGTCTTGCACTGGAAAGTGATGTCTTCTCTCACATTCCCAGAGGGAAAACAGATATACTTGGACTTTAAAATGGAAGTGTTTTATTGCCTCCTCTATTTGCACATTCACGCTGCTAAGTACATAAACATGAAATACTTATCACAGAATGACAGAATAATTCAGATGGGAAAGCAGCTCAGGAGGTCTCTAGTTGAGCCTCCTGCTCAAAGATGGGTCAGCTTGAGATCAGTTTGTTCAGGGCATTTTCTACTAAGGATGGAGACTTCACAAAGTGTAAAACTGAAGGAAACAAATACAGATTTTTATTTATGTGTATATATGAATAATACTATATTTAATTGATACTTAGAGTTAGAAAAGCGGCTGATCATTTTCAGGAAAGGCTTGAATATCAGAATTTGGGGGGTGCATATACTAGACTGGGCTGTGATGTAAAATTAGAATTCATTGTAAAAGAGGCAAATAAAAAAAAGTTTGTTTCCTTGTGCCATAGATGAAACAGTGCTCCTAAAAGCAAAGGAAAAACAATTTCTAGGTGAAGTATAATTCACAAATGTTATACCTTGACTTCTAATGGCACTTTGCTCCTGCTAAGAAAATAACTGTATTTAAAAAATCAAGATCTTTAAAATGTAGTTATACAATTTCAAAGACACTGATATCAAAACTGTCATTTAATTGCTGCAACTCTCTAGCTCTTCACTGCCACCTTGGGCAAACAGCAAATTGTTCCATTTTTAGGGGCTGTGATCATGAGGTGCAGTGGTATTTCTACTAGTATGTTTGAAGCTTCTTCTTCTGATTTGCTCCTGTGAGATTTCAAAATAGCAAAGCTGCAGTTGTTTTCCTTGTTAAAAAGGTTATATCTTCAGCCTTTCCTCATGCCTGAAAGAAGGTGGGTTTTGCCCTACTGCAAAACTCTGCTAATCTCTGAAGGTTAACAAGCACTGGACAGCAAGAAGGTACGAAATTATTTCAGCCTCAGTGTCCTCTCAGAAAACACATGGAACTGTTGTCTTTTGTAGTGAAGGAACCTAAATCAAGTGAGCCTGAATGACTTCAGCAATGGCAGCATGCCCAGAGGAGGAAATCCTTGCAAAAAGCACAGTCCCAGGCTACAGGGCAGAAGCAGTGTGGGTGTTCAAAAATCTGTATTTAAATTGATACCAGTGACCAACAAGAATGGGAGCTTTGTGTGTTTTTCCTTCTTAGTGAGACTCTACCTTTACTTGAGCTCCAACCAGTTTTGGGGTCTAATGTTACACAGAATTCTATCCCTGAAGAAAAGTGGAAAGATAACAGGTCTGATCTCCATATCAACAAACCATAACTTCCTAATCATTCTGACCAGATTGAGAATGGAACGATGAGATGACCAAATGGGGTTTAAAGACTTATTTGCCAGTCATTAATGGAAAAAAACTGATAGTTCAGTTTAAGGGACTACTATTACTTCTGCCAAATTCTCTGCTGATGATGCCAGACTTTGACTATCAAATCAGTCCTGTATGGGTAATCCACAGTTATTGATGCTCCAGGCACTGTTGAACTCTGGCTGAGGCACTGAGTTACCACACTGGTCAGCAGGCTGCATTACATGCCATACACTCCCTGGTTCAGCATGACAAAGTAGGCATCACCACACAGCCACAATGTGGCACGATGCTCTGCAGAGCCAGGAGGAGTTACTGCCCACAGCCACCCAGAGACACTCCTGGGGCTGCAAAGAGCAAAGCTACTGAAGCCCAGCCTAGCCCACTCCTCAGAAAACACCTGCAAGGCAGCAGTACCTGCATACAGGTGGTGCTGAAGTTATAGATCTGGTCTGTCTCTGAAAGCTTCTTTGTTATGAATAACTGTGTGGGGATGACCTACAAAAAAAATTAGAAGATTATTCTAAGAATTTTTCTTAGATTCTGCACAGCTTTTCAACAGGCAATAGAAGTGTGTGTCAATTACTGGGTGTAGCAACAAGCAAAGCAGTGTTTGCAAACTTTCTCCTGGGAAATGATCTGATCAGAAGAAATTTTGTAACTGCTTGGACCCAAGGCCCATATTGACTGAGAGGAAGTCTGTCATTCCTGCTCCAGCATGGCAGTAGTGGGTTAACTCTAGCTGGATGCCAGGCACCCACCAAAGCCTCTCTATCACTGCCCTCCACAGCTGGACAAGTGAGAGAAAATATAACAAAGGGTTCATGAGCTAAGGAATGGCAGAGATCACTCAACAAACCATCATTGGCAAAACAGGATATTTATCTCTATTACAGATAATAATTGAATTTATTACTAACAAAATCAGAGCAGGATAATGAGAAGTAAAATAGAACATTAAAAACACCTTCCCCTCACCTCCTTCCCAGCTCTACCTCCTGCCCCAGTGGCACAAGGGGACGGGGGTCAGTTCATCACCTGTGGCTTTGTCCTGATGCTCCAGGAGAGGAGTCATTCCCCTGCTGCACCGTGGGGTGGCACAGAGACAGTTCCAGTGTGAGCTCATCTCACGAGCTACAGCTCCCTGTGACCTGCTCTGCCATGGGTCACTCTTCCATGGCATGCAGTCCTTCAAGGTCAGGCTGCTCCAGCATGGGCTCCTCTGTCCACAGGTCTCTCACAGGGTCACAGCCTCCTGTCAAGCATCCACCCACTCTGAGGGGATGCCTCCACAGGCTACAGATGGATCTCCACATGCCCGTGGCTCTCCCTGGGCTGCAGGGACACAGCTGCCTCTCTCACCATGGGCTGCAGAGAAATCCCAGCTCTGGCACCTGGAGCACCTCCTGCCCCTCCTTCTGCACTGACCTGGGTGTCTGCAGGGCTGTTCTTCTCACATATTCTCACCCTGCTCTTCTCTGGCTGCAATTACAACTGTGAAATATTTTTATTTTTTTTTCCTCCTTCTTAAGTCTCTTACCACAGAGGCTTTCCCACCATTTATAATTGGCCCTACTTTGACCAGCAGCATATCCATCTTTGGAGTTGCCAGGGATTGGCTCTGTCTTACACAGAAGCAGCTTCTGGCAGCTTTTCACAGAAGCCACCCCTGTAGTCCCCCCACCACCAAAGCTTGGCCATGCAAACCCAACACAGTGGCCTACTAAATAACTTAGGCATTCAGCAATGCAGTCTTCTATTCTCTCTTAACAAAGGCCAAAAAATTACAGTTGAATATGTAGGGATGTGCTAAAAGAACATGATCCAAGCTGTATCACTTCTTCAGCCTGCCTTTTCAGGTTGTTGTGTTCTGTGATGAAAAAAACCAAAGCTTTGGGGAACAGGAATCTTTTCTCTGCGCTGCTGTCCTATCCTGCTGGCAGCTGCCTCACCCTGCTTCTCTGAAAGATGACAATTCCCTTGGCTGGTCTAAAAAAGGTTTTATCTACAAGGAAGAAAAGGTAGACTCAGTTTTGTTTTGTCTCCAGATTCTAAAAGTGGGAATCAATGGTGTGATTGCACACAGATTTACATGGGCAAGCTACTTAGCAATGGAAGACAATTCCACAACATGAGCGATGCAGCTTAAAGGGTGGGTTTAGCAATGCCATGTATTATCTACACTATGCCTGGATTCAAAAAAGAGTCAAAATACTTTCATTGAACAAATGTGGGCTGAAAAAGGCATTTTTCACCTAACCACTTGGCATTAAGCTAGTAACTAAGAATGAATATTGCAATCCTTTTCAGGGCCAACCATTTAATACTGCAGCTGATTCAATATTTGAAACAGTTTGATGTATGAAGATATAAAGACATTAAAAATTCAACCGCTCCCTAAAATATTTAAGAAGAAAAGGGTATTTCATAACACATCTTTCACAGTAAGATGTTAAAACAGGAGTTTGGAGTTGAGTCAAAAATATTCAGATATTGGTAACTGAAACAGCGATCCTTAAAATAAATACTAAGAAATAGCATGTTAACTAAAATGAAAACATCTAATTTCTTCTGAGTAACATTATTGCTATACTTTATCTTTTATAAATCCCACATCTTCAGCTGCTAATTAGTATTTCTTATTCCACAAGGATTTTAAGCTCTTGCAGAATGTTGTCTCATGTAGCCTTCCCAACTTTTGATGATTCAAGTTGTCTTTGTATTTTATTCTTTCCAAGCCATTGGAATTGGCTGCTTTTAACTCAGTGTTACAGCCCTGATCTGCAGACTATCTCTTGCCAGAACTCCCGCAGGTTTCCCTCCCATGTACAGAAATGAAAGTTCTGACACTGATCTGGGGAAAACTTTTCAGATCAAAGTAGTAAGTAATTTGCCACAAGTTATTAGACCTGTTACACTGGTGCTTCTCCAGACTTCTTCTATCCATTATGAGAATAAAGATGTTTCTCCCAAACTCTTTCCAATTGTTCAGTCACAGTGCAGAACAAAAGATGATTTCTCTTGGCATCTCTCTGTGTAATTTTCATTTGATACAAATGGTATGATACTCACTGTAAAACCTGCACAACTTTATGCTTTAAAGTGATATACTTTATTTTTCCAATAGAAACTTACAGAATATGTAGCAGAGCAGTGAAAACTGAATTTTTTTTCAGTTGTATTTCCTTCTTTGTGTGACTTCCAGCTGCTGGTACCTTGCTAGAACATGACAGTCTGCACTGCTTTACCTAAAAGAACACAAGAAATAAGGTGCTACCAGATTATTCTGACACACTCCTCTTCTACCATAAGATGGCAGACATAGTACATAAATTTTCAATAATATACTGAAAATTACAATTATTAAGCCAATATGTATATGATGTTCCCTACTGTCCTTACTGGCATGAACCAGAAAAAAAGTGGTCTCACTGTACCATTATCTGCTACTGAATTCATGGCAGGCTATTAGTTCATCACTGCAGCTCTTTCAAAACAACATGACTTGGCAAGAAAAATAAAATAAAAATTTGATCAGGCATAAAATTACTGTATTTTTGGTTAAAGTGCATAACAGTAGCACAATATAGGTAAGATACAGCTTTTGCTTTTATTCAGCTGCTTTGTATGCTGTAGGTATAAATGAGACTTAAACCAAGCATCAAAACTGAACCTTTCAGACGTTAATGTGATGATAGCTGTGTTATTATGAGTCTAATGATATCTACTGCACACAAGAATACATAGGTGTCATGCTGGGAAACCAATGATCTAGCTCTCATTCTGACTGCAGGCAAAGAATATCTCATCAAAGCTATAAATTTCATGACTCTGTTCCCAAATTTAAAACCCTTAAGGAAATGGCTTTCATGGTTCAACAGTTTTAAAGGGTTGCTCTTACTTGGCTTCTAACAAGGAAATTAATAGTTCTTCCAAACAAATCAGAATTATGCCATAGCTGCATGCATTTTCATGCTGTTGCCTTCAGCACTGCACTTCCTTCCCCAGATAACATCACTGCAGAATCCACACTGAATTCACGGTGGGGAAACATTTATTACCTGCTATGATTTCGCACTATAGCCCTAGATAGGTGACAGAAGTTGTTTGCTTATTGTAAAATTTGTTTTCATTATGTCACGTGAAATAGAGTCAGTTTCTAATCAATCTTCACTTTTCAGAGTAAAACCAGTGTAAAACCTATCCAGCCTAATGTCAGGGAGAGTTAGTTTCTGCAGTGTGATGCAGAGCAACCAACCAAGAGGTAGCCTGCTTATGGGACTCCAACAAGAAGAAGCACTGAAGTGAGATACTTCTCTGTCAGCATGGTTTTCTCCCTTCAAAAATTCCTACTGTGCAAATATTGAAGCTCCTGAGAGGGAATAATCACGTTAAATAGTTTTCTTAATTTACATGTATAGAAATGGTTTCTAATGAGCAGAAAATGAATATTGTATTAGGATTAGCCACTGTATGTGATACTTTGTGCACATAAAGCACTACTATTTGTGCTGTTCAGGAGAGAGATCCTAAATGAGCACCAAATGTTCAGTGTACCAATACATTTCAATGTATCATTAAGAAAAAAACAAAATACTTTGGATTCTCATTAAGTCATAAGAAGTTACACATACAATGGGATTAAAATACCAAGATATATTTGTTTTTGTCCAGAACCGTTATGACTGCACAACATTTTAGATCCAAGTATTTCAATACCAGTGAAGCAACAAACAGGAAAGTTTTTGAAACAGCATCTGTTTCAAAAGCAGCTTTGATTTTTTAGCTCATGCCAATCATTTGGAGCCCTATGTTTAATGTAGCAATACAGCATTCAGAGTAAGAATCCTTACATGACAACAACAATTAGGTAATGTACTAAAGAGATTCAAACTATTGCACATATATCTACAATACAACATAAGCCACACTCATAAATCAGAAATATTACTCTAAGTGATTGACAAGAATTTCCACACCTCAAATTTTTGATACCCCCCATGAAGGATTGGAAAGCTTAGACATTCTTTTTTAAGAACAAAAATTACGGTAATAGAGAAATTTGCTCTTCTTTGAGGATGAAGTGATTCTCTGTAATAGAAAACAGTGTTGGAGTCAAAAAAATTCTCTATAGCTCACTGCTCCACAGGAAGGAAAAGAGCAAACATGGAGGACTGAACAAAAACCCAACAGCAATCCAAATCCATCATTAACTGCACAAAAGCAGTGAATTTGTTTTAATATGAGGAAAATGACAGTTTATCCTCAAGCACAGAAAACATAATTATCCCCTAAGCCACCCTAAAATAGCTATCACTAATGCAATCCAGAAAACTGCAATTCCCAACTGGGGAGCATCATCACTGTCATGCATGAGAGGGATGCAGTGGGAAATAAGTACTCTCCATCTAGACTTTCAGAACAGCATGTAACTCTTAGTATTAAATAATAGAATAGAGGGGAAAAGAAATAAAAAGGACATTATAACTGGCTGCTTGGGCACATGTACAGAGGGGTGTCTGTGTGTATTTACATACAAAGAATATACTGCTCCACAAAAGTGACTGCAATCAGCTGAATTAAAGCTGTCTAAAGTTTTGCTCTTCCCATTTCTAAGCCGGGCTTTGAGCTTATTCAGATAAACTTTGAACTTCATTCTGCAGGACCTAGGATGTTTTCAGTATCCAAACTGGCTTCTGTTTGACTGCAGCACGGACACACCTTTAATAAAAGTCACAATACGTTGCATCACGTTTACATCTTAGTTCTGCTGAAGAGTAACACTCAGAAGCACCATGTCAGAGTCATTTAGCAGTGCTGCAGCCATCTGCTTTACCCAGTGTGTTGTATCAAAAAATAGTCTGGACACTGAGGAAAAAAAATATATGATGAAAACGTAATTCACACAGGTACTTTGAAAACTCAAGCATACACGAAAAAATCAATTCAGCTTCAAATTTTAACTAGAACAGAATCAAACTAAATGAACCAACCTATTTGGTATAGCCTTTATCTGATCCATTTGATCTCTATCACTTAAACACTTCCCCCCTCTGTTAAGCAAACATGTCTACAAACAAGTTATTAAAATCAGTTTCCTACACTTTTCTGGCAGGGATGAAGGTAGGACTGCTATTCAATTCAGCCACATTTGTCTCAATCTCCACCCCAGCTGATCATGGTAACAGTACTGGCTTAGTGTTTTTCAGTGAAAAAGTCTAAATTCCTATGTTTTAATTTTGAAGTAAATAACTTAATCAAGAGGCTTGTTAACAACTGTAGACTTCTAGTGACGTACTTTGGAGTTAGCTAAAAGTATGGTTTATGTAGTAATACTTTCACATTAAATTTCTTAGAAAATATATGGAAATACTCTTTTAAAGCTCATCAGAGTTATGCATCAAATGGAAGCAAATGGTATATTTCAATGTCTGAACTGATTTTCTCACTCAGGTGTTTGAGAGCCAAGTAATGTATGTATTTTCATGCAAAGTAAAAGTAATGCATTTTCATGCAAAACCTGAACAGCAAATAACATCCCTTCTCACACACCTGTACAGTCCTGAGCTCACAGCAAAAGGACAAACATGCTGCCATGTACTGAAAGGAAGATTATAGAAAGATACAAATATTTTGCCCAACTGAGGCCCTACCTGTTAATTTCAGGCAGGCTAAACCCAAACATCAAGTGCATCAAGTGCAGGCTGAAAGGCCAAGGCATGTCCAGGCCAAATCATCTCAGTCAGGAACTCCCCATATCATTACACTTCCTTTGTGTAACCTCCATGTAAAACTTCACTCTCTTACCTTTTTCACTTTTACGTTACTAGTTCTGTCCTTCAAAGTTCAGAAGCCTTTCAGCCTGTTCCACTGGACACCCTGCCCTTCTTCAGATCCTGATGAGAACTAAGCTCTGAGAAGTATGGTTTTCTGGGTTAGCCAGAAAAAATGAAAAGCATTCCCTTTGTTTTCACCTCCCCTGTGATCCTTCACGATGCTGCACAGAGAACAGTCCCTAAAGTCCTGCATGGTAAAATCTGCTTCTGCTTTTCCTAAATGTGTCTCTTCCACTGCAGTGAAGAGAAAATCATATTCCCTCTCCTCTCTGAGATGGCTACAGTGCTTGATTTGCACCAAATGGACCAATGCTGAATTTATCTTATTTGTTAATTTACATGATAGCTGCATTCGTTAAAATGAGATCTAGTGTTATTAAACTCCTGTAGAGTAATTGTGATTGAAATTTGTTCATGAGCTACACACATTTGAACCTCAAAAACCAGAAAAGAATTCATGAAAGTTATTAAGCACAGACACATTGTTTTTAAAATATCTGAAAATACAATTTACACAGAGAGGATAAAATCTGGGATGGATACTATTTACAATCCAATTTAACACTCAATGCAAAATGTAACAGTAAAAGTACAGAAGAGTGGGAAAAGAAGTGAATTTTTTCAGCTGGAGATTATTTATTTCTCTAGAACAAGATAAACTTCATTGAAGAGACTTCAGTGAGTGTTGTTTTAAACCCAAAAGAGAATCAGTGAGATTTTTTGTTTTTTCATTGCAATCTGTGAAACTATCAGGCTATAAATCTACCTCTGAGTTTCTTGTACTTTCCCATGTAGTGACCTGAACAGGCTAAAAAGCAAAGGTAAATTGGAAAACAAAATTAGGACTATAGGAAGAAAAGTTTAGATATTTATTACTCACTTAAAGGTCTAAAGACACAGAAAGAAGTTCTTTTATTTTGTTAGAATGGAAAGATTGGCATGAGGGAATTAAACCTGGGGAAGATGGCCTAATCAAGACAAAAGGTTGACAATCATTAAAAGACAATGATCACATGAAGATGGAAAAGGTTTACAGAAAGAGAAGTATAATGCAGCAAGAAACCGATTAAAAATCACAATACAAATGTAAAACTAATTATTTCTGAAAATGTACCATATATATCAAAAAATTCTTGCCTCTATCTACTCCTCAGAAACATTTATTTTAATCACTGATCAGAAGAAATTTCAGAACTCCTTTAGCAGAACATATTTATCTAACTTTTAAGAATCAAAGCTCTTGCTCAGAAATACCAAAATATGTCTGAGTTATAACTATCCTTTAAGGATAACACTGCTTTGCAGAGTAAAACATAAAATTGCCCTATTTGCTTAGTAAATGCTACAAGTGATGAATAACCCATCAGCTTTCCATAATGTGTTCAAAAAGCTTTCAGAATTTTATTGGTAAGTATTCAGTTCTGATAATTCAGCTTTTAATGCAATCAAGAATATCACCAGGAGCTACTTAATTAATTCCCCAGTGCACCATGAATTTAATTTTCAATGACTTTATTGAGAACTTTTTTTGTTAATTTTACAATGAGAAACTATAACCACTGTTACACAACTTGCAAATATTTCAAACAAGACAGCAATCTCCTATTTTTTTGATTTTTTCTGTTCCAAATTCAGCTCCTGAGATGGATTTTCTGCTTCAGCTTCATTTTCATCTTCCTGTAAAAGAAAATGAACACCTGAACATTAATCAATTTATTGAAAAGTATTTTTCTGCTTATGCAGATGTATGGAATTCTGTACAGTCTTCTGCTGTCTTTGCCTGGCTAGTAAGCATAAAAATAAGCAAAAAGTAATTTATTCAAGTGATTGATTTTGCTCAAGAGTTTAAATAAAAATGATAAGAAATTTAAACAAGACTAATTGGATACATTTATAGCAGAACAATAATTTAAAGAGGAAATATTTTACTGACCATTTTACTGGATAGTTACATAAAGAAATTATTAAATCACACACGGATGACAACATATTCAAATGCCTAGAGCAGACAATATTACACACTTTTCCTTTGTTCTTGACCAGAGGTTCTCCCTAAATTACTTTTGAATACAAGAACTTTCATCACTGTACTAAAAATTACTTTTGAAAAGCATCTGCCATTGAAAAATGTTTCATTTTTTTGTGACCAGATATGTTTACTTCACCATTTGATAAAAGACAATAAATTTAACTTCAGAGACACTTTATGTGCTGCAGCATCATATTTTTGTCCCATCTAGCATATTTTCTTGACAGGTCTGCCAATTTTCCAATTACTTGTACCACCATATGTTATCTGAAGATCAGTCAGGTCTAAAATAGGAAACATGAGCATGTCAGGCAGCAGCATGCTTACAATATTCTACAGCTTCAGCTCCAAGAGTAAGGCTCATAATTCACTTTGGGCTCCTCTGGATCTCACTGAAAAAATGAAGTGACATCATAATGCCTGTTTCCATCAGAGTGGATACTATTTTGTGTCCAGTACAAAATTGTGACCTCCAAAGTATAAATTATGGAAGAGTAAGAAAACTGTTTTATAAGGCAACTTTCAATTCATCACATCATGAACAGTCCTTATCACAATTTCAAAGTATGACCAGTTTTCTAGTCTGCATTTTAATTCAATTTACAGAGACTCTTCCACATTCCAATAACACAAAAAAGACATGAACAGACATTTTGGAATGGAGAAGCATCCTGGCTGCTGTAACATTACTCATCACAAGCTAACAGTTAAGAGAAAGGAAACACCAGGGGCATTTAGGTGGGACCCAGTAACCTGAGGTGTATTTTCCTGATTTGAAAGAACATTTTCATTCTTGTGGGAAAATAACTTTATCCTTTTGCATCCTAGCCCTTTCACCATCAAAGCATGCTCTGTAAGGATAACTGTAGTATTTAGAGGTAGAAAATATATAGGAAGATTACAAGGGCAGCACAAAATAGGACAGCAGTAGAAAATCTCATTTAAAAATGTGATTTTGTAATATGTTATGCCCAACTGCAATAAAATGGAAAAGCAAATTGTTCTATTAAAGTAACAGATACCCCAAGCCATCACACCTCTGAATCCTCCCCCTTCTGGGGACAGCCTAGACATTGAGAAATATTTACATAACTGACCACTAAAAGCTTTTACTCTTCTCTTCTCTCTCTGGACCGTCATCTCTTCAGTTACCTTTTAAATATGCAGTGCTCCCTGTGGCTCCTTTCATTTAGGTGAGAAAACATGTCTGTGCATGTGTGTGAAACCAAACACTGAAGAGTCATTGAAATTAGAAGGGTAGAATGTATTAAAGAGTGTGCAATGTATAGTATGCATACAGAGATCAAACTTTATATGAAAACACACAGGGCAGAATAGCAAACAACAAAGGAGTAAGGTGCTACCAAGCCTACTGCTTACAGGTGACAAAAGAATCCTGTGGAATAAAAAAAACACTCACAGAAACTTTTGGCTACTATGGAAAAACAGCCAGGTTATTTAATGAAGAACATGTTAATAAAAGAGCAGCAAATCTGTGTGTTTCTGCAATGTCTGCAAGGTCCCTACCCACGGCAGTTGTATCCCACCTGACCTCAGCGCCAACTAATCCACCTCCCTAGCACAAAACTTGACATTATTCTGATGTCCTGACTTGTGCTCTCATTCAGGAATATAAACCCTACACTATCATTCTTTCCCAGAACTCTTCACATATTACTTAGGGCTTCCTCTCCTAATAGATGAAGCATGCAGAAATTTTGGAGACAACAGAGCCAGACCTTCACCTGAGGACTACAAGAGGGTTAAAGCACATTAGGCTCAATACTGAATATTGGCTTCCTGAGTTTTTTGATGCCAAAAGTTTTTATCCAATAATGAGAGTTTTTTAAAGAGAATCTTCTGGCTTTGTGTAAATTTGCAGTATTTAATTCTGTGCTCAAAAGGTCATGCTTGCACTCTGGCAGAATTCCCAAGTTACAGCAGCAGCTGCAGTGATCAGTGTATTCTGAGCTGCAGAAACAATGGCTGATGGTAATGGCAGCTCCAGGATTTGCCTGGGTTGAATACTCCAGATGGAAGCATCAACTTTGGGATATTTTTCAAAACTAATACTTTTCCTTTGTTTATTTCCTGTTGGTTCAACTAAGTAAAACATAGTCAAACAGGTAGAATCTACCACCAGAGCATAAACCTGACTTATGTGGGCAGATTCCATTGCACAAGTCATCCAGATGCCTGGCTGATTTTTTTTAATTATTGTTATTAATGTGTTTTTATGCACAAAATCTTTCTGACTAGCATTGCATTGAACCATGCTCCACATAAAACATCTTAATTTTGTACAAGGGATTTCACTCCATCTTGTTTTCCAAGAACAGAAACACACCTCATTTAGAAACAGAAGTTTGGTATCTCTGAACACAGGTGTTTGCTGTGCAAAGCTCAGAGTAACGATGTTTGATCTTTCTCATAACATGAATTATCAAGGGGAGAAAACTCTTCTTTGTTAGACATGCCTTGAGCCAGATCAGCTCCCAGGCCTGAGCACTGCTCCATGAACAACAGTGCCAGCACAAACAAGATGGCAGAAAGGATTTTTGGGGTACAGTGGAAAGTATGAACCACCAGTTTTGGCAGTCATGCGGCTTTCTGCCAGAAAAGAAGTGACAGTGTCAGAATAATTTGGGACATAAACCTCTACAAATTATAAGGAGTCTTCTATTACTGCCAGTATGCTTGGGGGAGATCTGAACTGGCAATTTAGAGAACTGGTAATTTACAAGATGTGAAGACTCACTATTATTTCAGCTTTGCTGACAATGCAAGATTTCTATGAAATGCTTTATCTTTTTTTTAGTAGCCCAAGAGACAGCCTGATGATTGCACACAGAATACTGAAATGGCTGGAGTTTCTAATGTCATTAATAATGTTTGAATTTTCATCTACACAGCCTATATAGCCTAATTATCAATAAATTATGCAAAACAGAGAGCAGATTAAATATATTTAGTTGTTTTAGTAATTACTACCCATCATTATCATTATAATGCTTTTGACTCTGATGAATAGCAAAGGAAAACCTTTTATTTTCATTTTATCTGTTAAAAACCAGTCCATGATGGCAGTTTGTAAAGTTTTTGCTACCAGCAGCTACACAGCAGACAAAATCCTGAATTCTGGTTTCTGCCCAGAGAAATTCAGTTCATGTTTTTTTCATTAATACCTCACATCTCCTTTTTATATTATTATTTCTTTTTCTTCCAGCCACCTGTGACTCTAACATCTAGGGTTTTCTGTTCTAAAAATCCTAAAATCAAAGTAGCTTTTCCTAGCATTTGTCACACGATGAACTTTTAAAGTAGTTCTTGCCATTGGATGCCAAAAATCAAACTTGTCACAGTATTTTTTGTGACTACAGACAACCATAGACTCAAATATCATATAGTGAATACACTCACCAAAAAGATGCCTTTGCACAGATCTGGTAACTTGGAATAGCCAAGGGAGGTGAATCCCTGAAGACTGTACTACTCCTACTGAAAAAGTGCACTTAACAGCCCTAAGATTATTTTAATATTGAAATAAATGAATTTATGCTATTACAGATTTACAAAACCAACAGGGATAAGAAAAAGTACAAAGAGCATTACAAAGTGCTGCTAAACCCAACACTGAACTGAAATGCCAGCTCAGGAGCTCCTTAAGCCACCAATGACCTCATCTGCATCCTGATGACACTGATGGAGAGATGGAACTTCCACATTAGTTTTCCTACAGCCTTTGCACTGGCATCCCACCCTTTCTCTGATGGAAACAAGGTATTGGATTAAAAGGTCCTTTGGGTGCTCTACAGATGTTTCCAAATGTCCTATGGACACCTCTTCTTTCACAGTGCTTGGACTATGCTTGGTAGCTGAGCATTTAGGAGTCAGCAACAGAATGGGGCCAGGAATTTAGAAATGAGACCCTAAAATCTGCCACATAATTAAGCATTTGATTTATTAAAGTATTAAGCACTCAACAGCTTTGCTGAAGTTAATGAGAATACTTCGATATTTAGGTAGCCTTAGGTGACAAAAACTAAAGGTAAGAGTCTGACTTTTAAATTCTATTTCTAAAGTTTGAAATTTCTATTTCTATTTCTAAAGTTGAGAAGGACTGTGATACAATTTTATCTCCTTTGAAAGCATATTTAAGGTCAACCACATTATTCTCTGACCAAAGAATAACGGGTCAAACACAGAAAGTTAATTTTGTGGTAAATATTCCAGAATATTCCCTGGATATTTGAATAGACAAATTTTAGAATGAGAAAATTAAAAATTAAACAAAACAAAACAAAACAAAAAGCCCAGAAATAGGGGGTTGAGTATCCCTTTCTCTTTTTACTCCCTCCAACAAAATTCCTTCAATGTGTCTGAGAATTTTCTCCATTAGTTAATGACGTGAAATCTGGAAAATGACAGTGAATTAGACAATTCTTAACTCTACAGGAAATCTGACACTCTTCTACAAATAGAACAGATCACACATTAATTAACTGTACTAGGACATGCATCAATTCCCATTCTGTTCATTGCACCACAGCTGTAATATCTAGAGTTGCATTACAATGTTGCATATTTTGCCAACTTCAACCAATACTCTAAACTTAATAAACAGCTATATATGACAGGATTATGTAAAGAATCACCTGAATAATAAGGAAGTATGCAAAACACAAAAATGTCCTGGTATAAGGAGGAATGACTAAAGGCATGTCTCTGCTGGTACATGATCCAGAAATAGCATCTCAAAAGCACTGAAGACCAAATTCTGACACCAACACTTTCTAGAGTATCTTAACCCAAAGGACTTGTAATATGACTAACAGACTATTAAGGATGCCCAGCTGGCATTTCATCTCTTGCCTCACAAAATCTAGCTAGGAAAACACCAGT
Source organism: Cyanistes caeruleus (assembly GCF_971803275.1). NCBI lineage: Eukaryota > Metazoa > Chordata > Aves > Passeriformes > Paridae > Cyanistes > Cyanistes caeruleus. The sequence goes on from NC_141701.1 coordinate 125,783,882, forward strand.
TGGAAGAAGATAAAAATACTTTTAATAGTCTTAAAAAATACATCATGGAAAAAAAAGGAATTTATTAAACATTAGAGCTTTCTTTTGTGTATGCAAAAGCTTCCAAAGTCACAGGCCACATTTGGAAGAAAATGAGTGTCAGGGAAAAACTGGGAGCTAAGATAGTCTCTCTGTTAAATCACCAAAAGGAAAGTACCCAGCAGTAAAATTCAAAAGTTATTTTTATTCCAAAGCCTATGTTATCTTCTTCAGTGGTATTACTGACAACCCTTGTAATGAACAGTGGTGCAAAAGTAAAGTACAAATGGAATGGTTTTTTACCAATGGATATTAGAAGCAAATATAAATTTATTGTGATAAGTGACAGTTTTTTTGTTACCACAGCTCTGCAGTGATAAGACAGCTGTTTGTTTCCCAAGAAAAGGAGACCCTTGCTACATGGATCATTTTCACAGTGACAGCCTTGACAAGTTTGACATTTGCTTCATGAAGAATTCTAAAGCAGCCATCAAGAAAATGCCCCCTTTGGGACCACTGGATATCTGACAGTTGTACCTTTTAATGCGCATTGCCATTAATTCTTACTGTCAAAGCCCACCAAAGTCCTACAGCACAATCTCTGCTGATCTGGTACACTATAAAATGCAGGCTAAGAAGGGACTAACCATTACAATGCAAGCAAACATGACATCAATTAACTGGAAGCAGCTCCCCACCCCACTTTGTTCTGTGAAAAGAGCAATGCTGCAGTGTTTCCTTTCCGAGCAGTACAAACTGCTGAGCTCTAGGTGGCAATGCAAGACCAGCAGAACGACTTTTACACTAAAGCTCCTCTTTAAGAAGCTACAAGCAGCTGCATGTTTATCACAAACTCTTTCCTTTAACTCACACTGCTACAAGAACTTTAAAGTTTTTTTGAAATGCTTGTCAGTGTTCTGTATTTTCTATTTCCTTGTTGCTAATTCTGATTATACAGATAAATGTACCATCGCAAGAGCCCTTACAGTCAAATTTCATTTAATGCTTAGTACAGAAGTGGAATTTCATGCCAGATTTCAAATCTTCCATCTGTTCCTCTCCTTTTCAGGAGGCAACCATTCCACTGAGTGGTCCCTTTGGCTGACTGCCACTACAGTTGGGATCCTCTTCAGGGCAGGTGGTGCTCGAAACCCAACCATTGTTTTACAAGTTCAGCTGGCTCTCCTTGAAGAAAGTAGAGGAAAATATTTCAAGAATTTGAGTCCCTAAAGGTTCAGGTTTATGAACATTTGACTGCACCTATAAATGCTTAGATATCACAAACCTGCAACATCAACTGAGAAAGAGATGAAAAACACTTTTAACAGGACTGTACTGTGCCCATATGGGACAAGTCCTAATTTCCACTCCAGAGTGAGAGGGCACTCTAGTTCTCAAATCTGACACTGTCATAAATAAGATAATTTCTAAGGGAAATTTGTCTTTCAATTATAATAATTACATCTGTGCATATATAAACACATATATGGAAATCACAATAACATTTTCTACTTATGTAGCAACATAATAATTATTTTTATGAATTCTAAATTTAAAACAAAAAGTTCTACCTTACATATACTGGTAATACTACTACTAATATTTCATAGCCTAGAAATGCATATTATAATGAATATAATTTTAAATATTTATGGTTAAACTCTCACCATATTTACACTATATATTTACTAAGTTTTAAGAAACAAACCTTATTCATGTTTGTGTTCTTTATACTAGGAAATAAAATGTGTTCTTCTTACAATAGTTACATGAGAACAAAAGGTGCTCTGGACAACAAAAAGGAATTAATAGCTCTATTTCTTAGTACTATTTAATGGAAAAAAACCCCAACAACTAAGAAGCACAAATTTAATTTTTAAGTGCTCAATTATTAGGCTATAAATGTATCTTGGTAGGTACTAAATGACAGCTGATGATTTTTTACATGCTTTAACTTCTCCATTATATTTCTCCAATAAATTCATATAATCTGCATATAATCTATATATATCTATAGCCCCTTATCAAGGGGACTGAACATTCTCTGCTTCAAAAATGACTAACAACATAAAATGAAAAAGCATTAACAAACTCTAATGTAACAACTGAGTTATACAAAAATGCTTCTGGAAGCTACTATCGAGACATGCTGGCCAAAGCTGAAAGACATCTCTGTAAACATCACTGAAGGACATGTTTATAACAGAAAAAGACAGCACTACCAAATGAAAGGAATAAATTTATCTCAATAACAGAGAAAATACAGACCCTAATGAAAATGTTTTAGGAAAAATGAGTGCATTGCATGCTTCTGACCAGAATTAATTAGAGTTTTAATGTTTTACATTTCCACCATAATTCTTTAAATGGTGCATTTATTTCATAGTAATAAACATTCGGTTCATTAAGTAAAGTTCAAAATCTGTGTTACTCGCTACATTTAACAACCTTTGGCCCTCTTCTTCTGTATTTCTTGATTCAGGTTTCCAAAGCATTGAATAAGCAATTGAGGAACACGATTAAATTTCATGACTCTGCATATTTAGAATTCTTATTTCAAAGACAAAGGGCAATTAATCAATCCACCATTCTATACTGAATTTCAACTTTAGTGAGCCATGATAGATACTGAAATGAACTCACAGGAAATGCTTAATTAAATCACTGTAAAAAGCATAACTGAAGGTTTTTCCTTCCTTATGACAAAAGAAAATGCATATTTAATTGGAAAAACCTACTGCAGTATTATAAATTTAATAACTTGGGAATTCATGAAAATACTGCTATAATGTGAGAGATAAGAATTCAAAAAGCTTTTGTCTTCTTATATCATCAGAACATTTCACCTGAGTACAACCATGAAATTCTGTTCCTGTTCAAGGCATAAAAGCTGGAACTTTCAATGGAGTTAATATGATGACATTACCTTCATTTTGTCATTTATTTTCCAAAATGTGATATAAGTAAATATTGTAGAAATGACTTTACATTTGCTGTAATACTGAACTCCTATATTTAGTCACAATCTATGAAATTGCCAACAAAACAGACAGAGATTAATAAAGCTGTAGAAGTAGATGAAGGCTAGACTGTGAGAATAATTAGAACCTGTGCTACCACTGAAGTAATTAAAGACCAAAAAGACTTTTACCTAAAAAAAACCTAAAACAAGAACCCCCAAAATTCCTTTCAGCAGGTCCCCCAATATACTGATATTTAAATTTATACTGATATTTAAATTCAGAATCCAACAACTATAACTATCAAACATTTCAATTATTTCAACAACTTCAGTTAAATAAAATCCCCAAAAGAGCATTTTAGACCAGATCTGTAGTGTCATATTAGCAGTCCCTTCCATCTCTCATGGAAGATCCACTGTTTTTCCTACTGTCATCATTCATTAAATCTGAATTTACATAAGCATTACAGACCTACAAAGAAGTCAAAATCATTGCTTTCCAAGATGTACAAACATACTTTTAATTTGACTATATAGAATCATAGAATGATTTCCTTCATCCATCTGGCCATGGTTTTAGTCAGGCTGGACTTCAGTTGGTTTGATGGCAAAGGAAGTGTTTTTATAAGTGTAGATTTGTTTTTATATTTTGACTTTATTGCTATATTGGAAGGATCCTTTTCTGAGCCTGTAATCACGCCTGAACAGTCCTGATTCATACAACAGTTTAAATCAGATGCCTTAGAAGCATCAAGGGTGTATTGGTAATAAAAACATAGTCAATTTGGAATCAAAACTGTAACATTTAATATGCCAAGGGTTTTAACAGTTTCAAGCTGATCAGCTTCTAAATTAAAAAAAAAAAAAGAAAATAAAAGATAAAAAAAACAGGTATCAGATTTAACAATAGATCTCCTCAAACTCCATTCCTCTGCAGTTCCAAGTGTTATTCCAAGCTAAATGTTATTTAATTTAGTGGGTATACTGAGGAATGCATGATAGCAATATTTCTTCACTGTGATTTTTTAAAGTCAGAATCAAATGAAATTGTTTCAATTACAAATAATGTCATGTCCAACCATTTAATGTTTCAAGTATCATCAAATGGAAACTTCCAAAAAATGTGCCCTGTAAATGCAGCATCTGCCTTCAAACATACTCTGAAATCCTTCCAAAACCTTATATTTAACAACATTTATATACATCATGGAAAAAAAATAATAAAAAATAGTTGCCTTTCAGAAAATTGACAGACCTCATCTTGGTGCTAGTAGTCACTGCAAACAGGGCTTCTTATATGTTCATTGTGCATTTCTTTCTGATAAATCTGTAAGCCACTGTTTCACTAAACCACATAAAAGTCATCTTTTGGTTTGTCAACAGCTTGCTTCCCATCTCTGCCTACCCTCCAATAAATCACATTCTTAGAAGAGTAGGAGAGAAAAATACTTTGATGTAATTCAATTACTGAAAAGCTATATTCTAAAAGATTCCCAAAGCTAGGGAAATTTGGCTATAACTAATTAGTGTTTTGCATATTTATGATAGAAGAGCTCATTACAGAGCTTACATTATAAATTGTTGTTTATGTACTTTTTCCTTAACACTCTGAAGTCACTTAATATCATTCACTGAAACTGCTTTTGAAGCTCACTAAACTCTATGCCTCAGAAGGTTTTTTGTCTCCCATTACATTTTATCACAGTGTTTCCAAGACTGTATTCTTCACCATAATATTCTTTACCATTAAGGGGCACAAGCTGCAAACACATATACATGCATCATTACATTCAACTCCTCTGATTATTGGCCGGGGCTAGGTATGAGCATAGAACAACACTTCCCTGGAATGGTTACCCAGTTTAAACAGCCCCTGAATCAAGCAGGGCATTTTAATGATAGGTATTTAAGAGGAAGCTGAGCTATTTTCAGACATCCATGTTTTCCTGAAATCCTAGTGCAGCCACTCAACTGCCTCTACAGTTTCTATCTGTCACCTTACGGAGGGTCAGCTACGGCCCCATGGTGATGTTTGATACTTGCTGCTCTCTGCTCCTGCTCAACAGCTGCTCTTGTACCTGTCAGTGTTACCTAACAAGATCAAGCAAAAACTTCCATCTTCATTCATTTTACTTAGCTGCAAACTATTTGGTTTCATTCACTGGCTTTCTTCCTTCTGCATAAGCTTTCATGCAGGACCTCCAGGAATTGGATATCATTCTAAGAATTAACAGCCAATAGCTATTTCCTTATTTTCTGTTTACTGATGATTTAAGATAAACTTACCATGTCTCCTTTACTCACAAAACTAACAGGTAGTATATAAAAAAAAAAGGTTATGTAGGAAAAACAGGCTCATGTTCTTCTTTGGCAAATACCTCTTAGTATTCAAGAGAACCCAGTTTGCTGCTTCCTCTCCTCTACATGTAACCTAGATGACCAAAAAATCAAGACCCACTGAAGCCTGTAGCACTGCCATTTAAATCAGCATTTAAATTTAGAAAAAAAAAAATTTACTACTTATTCTGCCTATTTAACTTTTAAATATGATTATTAACTATATATAAGACTAAAGAAAATACAGCAAATGCCATCTATTTTGGCAGAAAAAAAATCAAGGATCTTACTTTTCCTACTTTAACTGATGTTTCTCTTTGTCTGTCAGTACTCTCCTTAGTGTCAGTGAAAGTTAGTAGCATTAATTACTTGTTATTTGAATTAGACTTAGGTATTTTCAATTCATTTGCACTCAAGGAAACCTTTCAGGAGTAAGTTCTCAAAAGAGCAAATAATGAAAAATTTTGTTAGCTGTTGCTTCCCCTGACTGCTGAAAATTCCACAAAATTATGGTTTTTAAGACCTATATATAGAAAGGTCTCTGCTTCAAAGATTTTGCTGTTCCAAATGATAAATGATAATACATAGGCATACTATTTATTTATTTATAATATTAATAAGTTATCCAAATCTGTCCAATAATCATACCATATGCTACGTAAACACATCTGGGGAGCTTGATCATGAAAAACCTAAAACCAGTTATGAAAACAAAACGAAAGAAGAGAAGAACAAGAAATAAAATATCAGGGAAGCTAAGCAGGTCAGGATAATGGCTCTGTACATTAATTACATTTTGGTTCCAAGTATGGCTAATGAATGAAGAATGACTAAAAAGTAGCTATCATCAAAATTAATATAAAACTATTGTAAACGTATTTTTTCTTTTTAATGAAACAAATAATCTAATTGTACAGGACAGACAAAAAATCAGAGAGTTATTGCAGATATGTTATCAAAACAATACTGAGGCATGAGTCAGTCTGTAGAGGTGTCCTGAGCTGAGGTCAAGGGGACAATTCCCTGTATAGGAAAACTGAGGAAACCTCTGGATTTCTGGAAAATGTCAGTGAAGAAGAAGGAATGGAGAAGTGGTACTTAACAGGTCTTCTAATCTAAAGAGGGTCACCAACAGAAATCAGCATAAAGCTTAAGCATGTCCCGATAGTGAAGCAAGGTCTGAGACTCAGATGAGGAATTTCTCAGCTGAAATCTCTGACTTTTTTACCCCTACAATAATACTTACTTGGCCTGGAGGGTGTGGAAATTGAACTCATTGCTAGAATGTTAAAGAACTTATCCGTAAAATGTGAATAACAATACTTTCAATGTCAGGATGGAGCTCTATACATGGAAAAAATTATGTAAGTGCTAAGTGCTGTGATTGTTATTACATTCAGTGAGTACAGAAGACTTTAAAAGCATTAACTTTTCTATCACAGAACATCACCCATTCTTTCTGAAGCCAGAAAAGAAGACATAAAATGAGTGTACTTATTGCAAGAAATTGTCTGGTTTTAAGTTCTGATGCTTATTTTTTGTGTCTAGAAAAAGTAAACAACCATTAATAGTGGGAATTTTATGATACATGACGTTTTATAATATGCAGCAACCTATAAAGTATATTAAAAACAGTTTTACTTCATATAAACTTGTTTTTTGTCAGGAATTATTTAATTGGAAAGATGTTTTGAGAGCAATCAGAAAGCAAAGCATAAAAATGGTGTCTGGTTGGAAAGATGACTATAGAATGGAGTCAATTTTTAAAATATAATGAGGAAGTAACTACCAAGTCAGTACCTCAGCCAATGGGATCAAATTAAATTGATGTGTCTATTTGTCTTAGGAGAAGCATCTACTCTCCAAGGAAGACGACATTCTAATGGAATTTAAGTGGTGGTCTGTTGTCTCTCTGTGAAAACCACTCTTCTGGAGATAGCCAAGTTTTTTTTTTTACAGGAATGTACCTTCATTTTTAGGCCACCTTGTGTCATTTGAAGATAATTATTAAGACTGTGATGAAGAATTACATCTTTGGGTTGTAGAAACTTGGGTGTTGAAACTTTTGGATATTTATCTTCTGATTCTGGATTTTTAAAAAGTATAACTTATGTCCTGTCTTGTGCTTAGAATTCAAATTTTACTATCCATGGACAGTGGAAGCTTCACACACAATATTCCTTTCATCCAAGAATGGCAATCAATCATTTGTCCTAGAAACATCTCATTTTCTGACATAGTAAGCACTGTCTCTATATAGAACCAATTTTTTCTCTTGAAAATATTTATTTCATTGAGAAAAGGCAGAATATTCTTTCACATATTTAAAAATTTAATTGCAGGAGGATCACTACTGATACTGCCCAACATGTTAAAATACTTTCTCTGAACAGAACTGTCACTAATACAGTATTTAAATTTACAAAGTGATTTCCACATGAATGGGATTGTTCCAGGCTGAAAACAACATTTTTAATACCATAAACAAACAAGAGATGAATGCACAAAATGAACTGTTTAACAGAGGTTTATGTACCCCTTGTGCATTGTATTTGGAAACGAAGTCCTTAAACTCAGAGGCAGAGGATTCTCTGTGGATTAGAAGAGAGACATGCAGTCCTTTCAGCAGCATCCTTTTATACAAAATTTGGCACCAACACCCTGTTTGCTTCAGCAAATGACTTCATGCTTTGTCCTTTTAATCCAATTTCCACCATAATATAGACTGAAGTGTTGTGAAAAATACTGGAAGAGGATGCCTGGAAATTTATTGCATTAGAAATCTAATCCAGGTGGTAATCCAATCCCACACAGCACATTTCTCATTAACTGGGATGTTTAACCCACAAATGGCTTTATACAAACCAGCATTCTGCACTAGCAATGACTGGAAGTAATTCTCACACATCAAGACATGACTCAACAAGGGAGGTAAGGGGCTAAGTCTGACAAGAAGAGGAATAGTCACTCTACTGAAAGCTACAATAATTGATTGTAACACTCAACCCAAGCTGAATAGCTCAGATTTGTAGGTTATTACAGCATTAGGTACTTTCCTGGTGCAGCCCATGAAAGTATAAGCCCCCCCTATTCAGCAAGAGCTTTGTCATTAGGTAGTCTCCTCTCAGGTGAAAGCACCACATGTACCTTAAACAGCCACCCCACAGCAGACAGGAGACCATTCAGAAAAACCTTTTTCATAGTTTAGCATCACAGAAAACAGTAATTTCATAGACAATGAACTTTGCTACTTTTGTCTTTTATTTTTTGAACTGATTCTTTCCTGAAAAGGACAGACACTTACACATGCCAGCAGATTGCCATGTATTTCCTGGCCAGAAAACCAGCATTCCCATGTTCTCCTTGTAGAAGGCCTGGGTCCATTCATGCCTCAAAGGCAAGACAAGGCTGCTTGCTTGTGAATATGATGTCAGACTTTAATTAACCAGGGATTTTAATAAAAGAATAGAAACTCAATAGTCTTTAAGAAACTTAAACATGATGGAAGAACACCACTAAGATATTCCCATCACACCAGTGCCACATACCTTTTTATCCTAGCCAAACAAGTATCTATTCATACAGATGGCTGTCTTAACACACCTTGAGCAGAAGGAAAAAGAAAATGGTGTATATCCATATTAAAAATTTCTACTATTTGTGAAGCAAACATTTTCTTAATGTAATTTCTTACAAATTTGCCAGTTTTACACTCTTCTTTATGGAAAGGTAAAATTGTTCCTTAATGATTTTTGTAATTTTTCACAAAGTATAAGGTTTTGTCTGTAAAGGATATTTCAAAGTTAGGCTGGTAGAAGGAAAAAAATGTGCAAGAAGGAGGAAGAACACCCAAAACCCCAAAAAAATACAATATTCTTTCCAACATGATTCGAACAGCATTTTTCCTGCACTGGGTCTCAGTAATAAGCCAGCCTTCTTGCTTAATGAAAAGGATTTGCATGTAAAAGTACAAGCTGTATCTGTGATTCTCTTTTTCCTGTTCTTACTCTGAGTAACTGAGGTGACAGCTAAGATTTTTATTTTGTCTGAATAGCTCATTAAATGCAACACAGCCCTCCCTTACTCCTTGGATAAAGTCCCAAACATACTTTTTCATTTTCAAGGTCTTATCCATTGATACAGAGAATAAAAGGGTATTTTCTCCTTGCCCAGTTGGTTGCTTTGATCTGATAACTAGACAAAAGCTGATGAAAATAACATGTCTCAATGTTGCTCCACTTTCCTCCCACAAACTGCTTTCTTATTATGTGTAGAACTTCATACTTAGGTGTATGTTTCACCACCTTCAGGCTTGTTTCCTTCTAGCTTTCACAGCCTACTTCACAGAACTATCATCATTTAACCAGGAAAGTTCCTGGACATCCTTAGGATGATGCTTAAAGTCTTAGTATAATTTCCTTTAGATACAAGCTCTTCTTTCTTTGTTCTTCATCTACTTCCTTAAAAGAACATCTTCTTTTGGTACAAGAACAAGGTAGACACAACAGCTTTCCACTTACAGGTATGTTCAAGGTGGGGGGCTGAGTAGATTTCCCTAGAATGGAAATTTCAGGTAGTTGTTTTGCTTTTTTAAGATTCTGAGTCATTATTTTTCCTCTAATCTTACATTTGAGGATATTAAAGTGAAGAAACTGAAACAGGCACCAGTCTCTATCTCTAAAGAACTAAAATGTATTCTGGGACTATGTTCCAACAAGGCAACCACCACCCATGTAGACACAGTGACATATTTTTGTCATCACTTTCAAAAGCCTGATATTAAAATATTTTAGAACTCCCATCATATTAAGTTTTCATCACTCATAAAAATCTTTAGATTCCAGAGGAATGAGGCCTGCAGCCGTTACATATGCTGTGAGATACGCAGCAAAGGGATTTCCATGAGACGTGCCACACCCAGCTCCTCTGACTGCTGAGGACTAGCTAGAAAGCAAGGGTGTTTATTTTCTGCCAAATTTCTATACTCTTACTGCAATAGATTCTGACAGTGATAACAGCAGCTTTTGTCTCAAGTGTTAGAGGTCTCCTCAGGAGTGCAGCAGGTTGCAATCACATTTATATCAACTAAGATAATTTTTTAAACTAACTTCTATGCATAAAATCATCCTGCTTTCATCATGCCAGATGCATGTGCCCCACTAATCCAAAAATATTAAATGCATAATTGAATTTCATTTCCTTAGAGCATATGATTTCATAATCCATGGCAAGACAGGATGAGAAGAGTCAATTAACAACAAAATGCCTGTCCAAACAAATGAAAGGCCAGAACTCCTCAAAAGCTTGTCTTGTGCTTTCTACACTAATGTTTGTGAACCAGTGATCTATCAAGCCCTTCAAAATCAAGCAGTAGATACTCTGCAGTTAACATTTTTTTTCATACTCTCTGAGAGGCACAGTCAAGGATATATTACTTAGGAAACCTTCATTTCAGAAAGCCCTAACTGTTTCTCTCCTGAATGTGCCACTTAAATACCATTTTCAAATGCAAGACTGGCTGACTTGCTGAAATTTCTAAACCATTTCTACAGCTAACTAGAATGCTATCATAAAAAGACCAAAATGACCTCACTTCTGACAAGTGACAGCCTTCCTTAATTAAGTTATTTGGTGATAGAAGAAGTGAGCTCCTCCAAAACATTCTGAAGATGTGAATTCTCATGCTGGAATACAGAAGCTGCCACCAGTCAATCAAAGCTTAACAGATTTTATGATTCTGGAATTTGCTTGTCTCAGATGTATGTCAGAAAAGAGTGAGGTACTAGGAGCTGATGTGCCTGCTCCATCTGCCATGAAGACATCACACTTGTTCTGCAAAGTACACATGGTTCTGGAAGGGATGAAGACAACCAAGGACTTCTCAGTAGTTTCATTTCAAAGCACAAGAAGCTGACTTGTAATGGGATCAATTAATCTGATCTCTGAAGATATTGTGTTCACCACAATGCGAAAGCCTCATGCTATGTGTAACTATACATACTGGTAGCCTAATGCAGTTTTTGTCTTTCCTTTTCCTACACTATCTAGAAGCCAATATTTTGAAAGATGCTCTGTAAACACAAATTTGCCAGCATGGATCTTCATAGCCAAAAACCAACTGGATGTGCTGGCCTAAGTAAGTGCCTGATTTCCAAGAGTAGGATCCCACAGTTCAATACAGATATACCCCACATTGCATCTCCTTTATTCTGAACTGAAAGAAGTTAAAGCACGTTCTTATCCTCTGTGTAGGCAGCTATTTGGATGGAAGTATTGTGTTATTTTGAGCCCTCTGACATGGCTGACCAGAGTTGAGTGTACATATAAAACATAATGTTAAAAAATCTTCTTAAGACCTGAACAAAGCATAACCAAAGGTAACCAATTAATTTCTGTGCAGAACCACTGTTGATTTCAATTATTGTGACTCAAATTCCTCTTTCCTTTGAGCTCTCTGAAAATTTGGAAATTTGCTTTTCACATTTTCATTTTCCTTTCTGACAGTAGAAGGAATGCCTAGAACATAACTCATCATCCTTATGTTCCACATTGATTTTAGGATTCAACAATGCAAAAATTCCCTAATACATATGCTACAAATATTCTGGCAAGAACAGTTGGCAAGCTGTTCTACATAGTGCCCATCCAAGAATAAATTGCACTCTGTCTGCAAATAATCTCAAAAGGTAAAGATTGAGAGTCTGTAGGAACTGGAAATGTTTACAGAAAGAATTAAAATTGAAATTGCAAGTTTCCTTCAAGCTACAGATCATGCAGTATTAAGCAAGCTTTACTGCCTTATCATAGCAATTACTTTTTGGTTTACATTAATGACATTCTTATCATGCCTGAGATGCTAATGCAATTTGACAACAGCATACAATGTAAGATCACTCAGCTTATCCATGTCACCTGTGGGGACAAATTCATAGCTTTACATTAATGACCTTCCAAACATACTAATTGCTTCTAAAATGGACTGCTTCTGTGATTTTGTCATAGAAAGCTTCATTGTCACATTGTCCTTTAATATCTGATTTTTAAAGAAAACAATTATCACATTTCTAGGCAGCAATTCTAAACCAAAACACTAGGTATACCCCATAAAATTATATTTTGATGTTTCTTATTAAATACATGACCTTACTAAATCTCCCAGTTTATTTCTTCATCAGTGTGATGTGATACTAATTAGTGATTAAAGTTAAATTTATTGCTGGAAGAAAACACTTGGGAGCTCAAAGTAAAATTCTCACATACATCAGAAACAATAAGACTTCATTGCAGCTTTCTGCTTGTTTGCAAAAAGCTTTGATGGATGCCTTGGGTCTTTTGTGATAGGACTGGCTCTAACAAAAGCAATGTCACTTCTGGCTAGGTACCTTGGAGAGCACCTCTCTCAGAAGACTGCAAAGCTGCAGCTGCAGTTAGAGGGAGTAGCCATAAATGTGGGAGTTGCTGCTGCAGGTCTGGGAAAACAGCATTCATAAAGAAAGCACAAAACTTAACCACTCACCCTTCAATAGATTAGAGAAATGTGGGATATGACACTTTAAAGTACTACGAATTAAATGGGTTTAAAATAATAATAAAGGGACACCTGAAAATTCTGCAAAACAGATGCAGGATATCTCCACATACAACTTTTCTCTTCAGTTTTTACTTCCTTACAAATAGTACCAACAGTCCCCTGCATTTTCTTGCTAAAGAAGCTGGAAGCAGAGCTGAAAATGTGGAGAGATATCACAGTATTTATATAAACTGTATTTGTTCATTACTTCATACAAGTGTATTTTGGATTCTAATTATTATATTACATTCCTATTAACCCAATTTCTTTGCTATGTATATATTTAAACATAATTATATACTGTGATATGTGCCTCTCCTCTACTACATTTACTGCTAAGGCTAATTTTAACTAAATTAAGAATTCATTCAAATACACTCAGCATACACATAGTTTGTATTTTTTTTCCCAGACAACATTACTATTGTACAAAACAGTGCTAGATATATCTTAAGTTTCCTGAAAGAATAAAATGGGCACCTTTAAAATGACACTAAACATGTGTCATAGTTTTCTAATGTCTTCTAATCAAAATACTTGCAGGATTAGTAGGAAGTTTACTACAAGATTGTTTTCACTTTGACTTGACCTTCACTTTTTTTTTTTACAAAAAACGTTTTCGTATTCATACATATATTCCTGTTGAAGACAGGGTTAAACTTGTCCAAAGCATTTTAATAAAATACTGAAGACTTCCTTTAATTTATGGCATATATATTTTCAAGAAGGAAAATGCTGATATTATCTTGGTTATAAGCTTGCTGCTGAAATGATTTAGATATTCTTTTCCTTTTGCACAGTATCAGTATAAAGCTTTTCTTTGCATGCAATGAATTACAGTTGACACTTCAAACCTATTCTATCAGTATCTTCTAGCTCAGAAAAATGAGAAAACATAAATATTTATTCTATGTATACAGAAAAGACACAGGACTCTGATAAAAGTGATCCATTATGGAGTGATGAATAATTGTTACATGTGTCACACTTAGAACAGTAAAGGGCAAAAAAATTTGCCACTTTTTAATATGAGGATTTGAGGTTATTGTGCAAATAAAAATGCAGTCATTTTATCATAGTTAGCTGATAAGTGTTTAGGCCCAGTGATTTTTGATGACATTCACTTCGTGACTCTATGGATGATGAAGCTGCTTGATACAGATCCTTGGTCTGATGTGATAAAGCCTATTAATGACGTGCTTTAATGGTGGAAAAATAGTTATGCAAACAACCTTCCATTTTCCTGGTTGATATGTGCAATACCTCTCTAAGCTTAAGTTTACCAATTAATAAGACTAGGAATTAATTTGTTCCATTCTGTGATCTGTTCACTGTCTTTGATCTTGCTTCTATTACTAATTTAAGTTCCTACATTATGTAGTGAAGTAGAGGCTATCATAACCTGCTCAATAATAAATACTGTAGGAAAAGAATGTGAAATTTCCAAATATTTAAAACAATATTATCAGCCTTATGATCAGTCTTTTCCTTAAAAAAGAATAGATTTCTCCTATTAAGTGCAAACTCTAGTCAAAATGCAGTAAAAAGCCTAAAACAATGTTATTTAATTTTTTTTTTTAATCTACAGTGTCTGGTTTCATACTAGAAATGAAAGCTGTTTGAGGTAATTATTTTCTTCTTTTTATTTTTTTAATTCAGTGATTTTAACCATATAGCCCTGACTTAACACTGAAATGCATTCATGATACGAATTATGGGGCTAAAAACATGTATCCAAAATTACAATGTCTTGGGGTAAGATTGCCACAAGAAAAGTATAGCATTTAATTGCACAGAATTATTTGCTAATTTGTGTTATGGGAGCTTCACAGACCATAACACGGAGACCCTGTGCTTATTAAATTCAATATGCATTGATTTAAATTAAAATAAAGTAGCATTAGTTCAGTAAATAAAAAATAAAGTTACAGTACTCTGGAATATTGGCTAAGATATTTTCTCAAAATGCTATGTTTGTATTAAAAAGTGAACTAGAAACCACAATTCATAGATGCTAACTTAGCTGAAAAAAAAAATTCTACCTGGAACCACAGCACATCTGCAATACGGAATCTGAGAAGTTTTAATTTTGGGCACTGTTTCTTGGCTTCATCTCTACACATGGGCATTGGCAGGTTTACTTGTGACATAAAGAAATAAGGAGCTACAATAGTTGGCAGAAAATATTTCTCTAGTCCACTTTCTTGCCATGTACAATAGCCCCACAGAAGACTGCAAGAAGAAGGCACAAACAAATCAAATTTACCCATATTAGTTTCCAAAATTAAATATTCTTATATACTATTACTTTAGAGAAAAAGTAATTGTATATAAATTATACTGCAAATATATTATTACTGAAACACTTAGTATCATATGAAGAATTTAGAAAACCTAAGATTTAAAAATAGTATTTTAAAGAATACACCAAGCTCTTCCACTTTTTCATCTTAGATAAAACAATTGAAATAAATGTTGATTTCAAATTTTATCTGAGTTTTCAGTGCTTTTGCACGAGATCTCGAGGCAGGGACGGAGGGATCAAGTGTATTTCACTTCATGGCGTAAGAGAGATCTTGCAGTCATGCTTGTGGTGAAGAAAGAAGTTTCCTCTACTTCATCTTTCCTACAGTAACAGGGATTGGATTTATTTTTTTGGTAAGGTTTTAATGTGCTTTCCCTTTTTGAATATCTTGGTGCTTCTGCAGACACTAAAAGCTTTCTCAAGTAACACCATGACTTCAAAATTGGGTTATTTTTACTCTGCTGCTTATCAGGCTACAATATGAAAAATGGTGACTTTAGGATTATCTATGTACTGAATAAAACCATCACCTTTTTTCCCCAATTCCCATTGCAAATATCACCCTTGAAACTACAAAGAGACTGTTAAAACAAGCAACATTTTGCAGAAAAAAATCTCAGTTTGCATGGCATGCACATGCACACACACACACACACAAATTATATTCTGTGGGTGAATCCATTTTTAAATGCTGACTTACTGAGATTTTTTCCCAGAGGTAAATACATAAACAAAGACTGTCAGAAAATGAGATTAAAAATAAGCATCTAAAATGCCTTTAAAATCTCTGCTCCTTTCCTTATGTTTTCTTTCTTCATGCACTTAGTATCTTGTCTTTCATTTTGAGCATTGCATCTCCCAGATTCAGAGCTATATTTGAACAACTACACCTTTATTTTGACTAATGTTTTACACTTCTGTAATGGGTATTTTCTAAAGGCCTGTTTTTATGCTCCTGAACTCTGGACATTTATTGTCATAATACCCATGTGACCCCATATGACCAATATTGGATTAAGTAAATTTACCTACAGCTAGTGCCTACAGACAGAAGACAAAAAGTCTACTGAAAATTTGAGGGAAACTGTAGTCAAGCACAATCACAGGATTGGAAAACAAACAGGGAATAATTCTTCTGTCAGTTTTACAGATTTAAGGCAACTTTCTCCACCAGCAGCTCATTTTTGAATTTTGATTGTAAGTCTCCCAAAGATTAGAAGCTACTACTTGAATTTTTTTCTGCTTTCAGACAGAATTCTCAGGTTAGAATCCTAGATTTGAACTCTGAATCATTCAGAGTTATTATTCACAATTATGGAATCATTTAAGTGGAAAGAATCTCTAAGATCCCTAAGCCAAATGCCGATCTGCCATTACCCTGCCAATGCCAAGTTCACCAGTAAACCATGTCCCTAACTGCAAGAAATACAAGCCTTTTAAATATCTCCAGGGATAGTTATTATTTCCCTGAGGAGCCTTTATTTCAATACATTTTTTCCTAACATCATATCTAAACCTCCCCTGGCACAACCTGAGTCCACTTCTGGTCCTGTCACTTGTTACCTGGGAGAAGAGACTGACCCCCACCACACTGCAGCCTCCTTTCAGGTGGTTGTAGAATGTGTTAGATCCCTCCAAGCTTCCTTTTCTCCAGACAAAACACCCCCAACTGCTTTGCTTCTCCTCACAAGACTTGTGCTCAGGACCTTTCCCAATTCCATTGCCTGGACACACTCCAGCACCTCAGTGTCTTTCTTGTAGTGAAAGGCCCAAAACTGGACACAGCACTCAAGGTGTGGCCTCACCAGTGTCACTCTCCTGATCCTGTGGGCCACAGTAACCCTGCTACAATCCAGGATGTCACTGGCCTCCTTGGCCACCTGGGCACTCTGTTGGCTCATGTTTAACTGCTGTCACCAGCACTCTGGGACTGTTTTTTTACTGGGCAGTTTTCCAGCCTCTCTGCACCCAGCCTGCACCATTGCACTGGGTTGTTGTGAGCAAGAGCAGGACACACATGGTTCCCTGTGCCCTGAGGAATCCAAATCAACACTGGTAGTTTTCCAAAAAGCAAAGTGTGGATATGCCTTTGTCCACTAACAGATGGAAAAGATTTCTCCTAATAACTATCACAAAAAACTTCACAAGGATGCAAGCAAATGAACCACCAATGTGAATTCCAGTCCTTGTGGTTTTTGATACCAAATAGGAGTCTAAATTTTGTGTAACTAATCACCTTAAAGGCAAAAATTGATCCTAATCTGCAAAAATAAGCAGGATTTTCATGAGTTACAACATCAGCTCTTAAATTTAGTCAATCTCCTGAACAACCCAAATATGACAAGCCTACACTTGAGGGGTAAACCGAGGATATGGCTGTAAAATGGAAGAAAAGTGCTCCTTTGGAATGTACAGAAAGTACAGAACTGGCGAATACAGTAAATCCAGAAACACTAGTGAGTATTTTGAAGATTATTTTAACTGATTTTTTCCAGAGCACCCAAATGACAACGCAATCACAGTGTCAGCCCTGGACCTTGGAACTGCATGCTGACACTCAAGAGGGAGCTCACGGTCCACAGCTATGCATGTCCTTCACCCCCATGGATACCACTCCATGGTCTGCCAGAATAGCCCACTGACCCAGCTCACTCATCTGCTGGTCCAGCAAGAGCAGCAGGCAGTCTGTGGACACAGACTGTCCTTTCAGCAGCAGTGTGGGCTTGGTCTGGTGGCCATGGAATAGCAGAGCATCTCCAGACCCCATCTCAGCCACCTCTCTAGGTTAAAGCCTCTTCCAGGTGCCCTGAGAAGACTTCTGCAAGTATCTTCCTTGGTAAATGCTGGCAGAATCTGTGGAGCTTTAGGCAAACAGCTTTAGCTATTAGGCTTTAGGCAAATAGCTTTAGCCAGGTAAGTCCCAGTAGGCATATCTTCATCTTTATTGTGCAGATGCAGAACTACAGAATACAAAGCAGTCATTAGGAGAGGACACAGAAGTACCTCAATTGACAGGAGGTGTGTGCTATTTTCCTCTGATGATTCCAACCATTTAAACAAGAATCTTACCAGAGTAAAACACCCTAGGACTGGATAACGGAATACCAGCTTTCCAAAGATACCACTCCTCATCACAGTCTAAGTCTCTCTGAATTTAACTATATTTTCATACAGAAACCTTCTGTTTCTAAGCAAAACAAAGGCCACAGCTATAGCATAGAATATGTAGTTCTGGGTATTTTAGGTAATCTAGAGATTTTGGGAGACTATGATAGCTACATTGCCATACTTAAAAATTTATTATAGGAAAACTGTTAACTTAAGAAGGATTTAGCAGGTCAATGACAGCTATTATAGATAATAGTGTGTGTTAACCTACTTGATAGTCTAGAAAATACATGCTTGAAGTTAATATAAATTTAGTTTTAAAATACTGTTAATTCAGATAGATTAATGTATCTATGACTATCACAAAAATACACACCAATAGCAGAAAGATGTACTCTAACAAATTACAAATCACTGATCCTACTGCACTGAAATATTTAGGCAATATGAACTCTTCAGTGTCTAAATGTTCCATTTAACAGTGAGAGAAATGTAAAGCAACAATAGTTTGGCAAAGCAGCATTGGGACACTATTGGGATTGCACTGCAGTTTAGAGATAACCCTGAATCAACTGGGTAGGGAAAATCTATATAACCTACGTTATTAATGACTACTGACTGACCTCTGCTTATCTTCACTACCTTAAGGATGACTTTGGAATCTTTGACTCTGTTCAAGCTAAATTATCTCAAATCAAGCCTATAATAACTTAGAAGGATTCTGATGATACTTTCAATCTATCATATTAAAATAGGAAATTTCTGATATTATGTATCATCTACAAAAGGTGCAGTGTGAACTTCAATATTTACAGTGCATGCAATGACCAAATAATGTATTAGCTGAATTTTTCACTTAAATATTACAGGCAAGAGAGAAGACAACAACAAATCCTCAGGAAAGAAACAAAAAATAAACATTAAAAGTGTGCCCATAGTATTTTGAAGAAAGAAGATACTTTCCTCCAGGAAAGAACTTCCATTGTGTATCACACAGGCCACACAGGAAATGACAACCGTGGCTTACAAGACATTGGACCATGCCACATCACAGACATCTCAAAGCAACACAGTCAAAGCTGACCAGATAGTGTACACAGGTACACTGAAGCTCACTGACATTACTGCAACCATCAAAATACTCAGTAGGTGGGAAACAGCCCTAAACTTGAACTTCTTGCTATTTTCCCACCTAAAGCTTGCTTAATTCTAGTTTTCCCATCAATTTTCTACTCTCTTCCTCTATTAAAAAAAATAAAATTATGATTTAAAGCACATCACTGAAGCTGAAAATAAAGCTGTTCTTTCCTCTTAGAACATAACAAGTTGTTTAATGCTCCATAACATTTTAAAGGGACAAATATAACCACATGCTCATTTCAAATTGAATTTACAAAAATTAAATATTATTTGTAGCAAGGTGTTAAAGAAAAACGTGCCTCATAAAATACACAGTAGCTATAATTTAATTGCTTCTTCCTATTCTATCAATTTAAAAAATTCTTTCAGATTTTTTTTACTAAATAAAAAAGAATCAAGCATTATTTAAGTAAAGATTTTTTTCTCTTTACAGGAATGCAATTCCAACTTATCTCTCTTCAGAATATGAATACAAATTTGTACACAAGTGATCCTAAATGCCACTGCCTTCCTGATTTCAATGCTGCTATTTTTCCAGAGAATATATCCACAGATCAATGACCCTTTCATGTGATCTGGAAATGCCAAAGAATAATTCCTCAGGGAAAATACTGTTTTCACTTGAGTTAAAATATGAATTTCTACAACGGAAAGGAAACAGATATCCTAAAATCTTTGAGAATGCCATCCAGAAAATATATAAACCTGGGAAATTAAAAAAAAAAAAGAAAAAAAAAAAAGAAGGAAAATAGAACTAGCTATTGTTCACAGAAAATAATTCCAAACTAAAGCCATGGTAATATTAATGAATCTCACAGATTAATAAACTGCTCATTTGGTAGCATTCACTGTAGCACATTTTTGCATGTTTGGCCATTTTTTTCCTACTGTTTATTAATTGCAGCTACTTGGAATTGATGATCTCCAGGGTACTTATCAGTGCTTATCAAGACTGATGAATGCATCCCAGATGTTGGAGTCATGTGGAGGGTCTATCCACGCACAGGATCTGTGCTGAAACCCTGAATGTTTTCCTGCAGTAAACTTGTGGGCACTCCTGACAACAGAAATGCAGCTGACAGAGTAAATTGCAGGAGTGTCTCTCCTTTCCCCTCTGCCTCTGCATGAGAAAGACATTCTTATGCTGATGTGTGAGTATGTACACCTGACAGGGTATTCCTTGCTGCCCTGAGGGATCTTTTAATCCTTTCCTCTACCCCAAAGGTGACTTTGGTATCAGAGTATAACACTTAATGAACTTTGATGGTGTGTTTTTGTCTGTAGTCCACGTGTAGACAGGATTTCTGAATTCAATTTTTTGGGTATTGGGGGAAAAAAACCCCTCATAACAGTTACTTTCTAAATTTTTAGCACGCTTTTAAAATTTCTTTTAGAAACGTGGATGAATGTCAGGCAATAAAGGAGAAAACTGCAGGGATTTTAATTGTATCTGCTTTGCTTATTACACAATAGATATTTTCATCATCTATATATAAAGTATCTTTGTGAAACCCTTTAAAATATGATTTCAAGCCAATGAAAGCCATTTTCTATTTGCCTTTAATTTCCTCTCAATAGTAAGTTCATCAGAGTGTAACAATTAACTAACTTAATTAAGCTAACTTAATTATGTTCTTTCATAGGTCAATATGTAGAGCTACTCAGATTAATAGCAGAGCTTGTAAAGTTAATCTTCTTGTATAATGCAAATGATGCCCAGTCATGTATTAAATACCTTCCTGAGTAACAGATGATATAGGACTGAATGTACTTTAAAGAAGGGCAGAGACTGTGAAAAGGTTAAATAAAGAAAAATGTCTTGGATTTGTGGAAATTTTCAACAGATCTAATTCATTTTTTAAATTAATAATGTTCTTCTAAGAGGAACCCTCATTTCATAAGGCCATTTATAGCTTAAATATACATAAATAAATTTTGACTTCAAAAGCAGAACTGCATGACAGCATTTTCTAGCCATCTTGCGACCTTTATATTTAGTTATTAAGAAGATTATATAAAACAGTTATGTGAAGAGATTAGAGGGAAAATATGAATTCCTAGCTCCAGAGCATTTTCATGCTTAACCATTTCCCAGTTTATTTTATGGAGGAACCACTTCAGTAGTCAAAGGTATTATGTTCCTTTTCTCAGTTCATTATTAATTCACTTTTAACACAGTTAGATTCTAAGGCTCTTTAGGCATGTGGCTTATCACTTTTGTTCTGAAATATTAATGGGAACTACAGTAATAATAATAATTAATTGTAGAAGCATGAAAAGCAAAATCAAACAAATCTCGAGTGCCAAATGATCTGAAAAGGTGACTCAACTCCCTAGTTTTGATAAATGAGTCTGGTGACTGGAAGACACACTCTGACAAGAAGAGCTGGATTATGGGCCAAATCACCCATAAGTAATTCCACAAGGAACTGTGGATATCACTCTTTTCTACAATGAATCTGACTTAGGTCCAGAAAGTATTTGAAATGCATTTCAATTCCAGGTCTGTAATCTGCTGCAATTTTTCTCCTGTCACTGAGAGAAAACAAAGAGGAGGAGTGCAATAAACATCATGTAAAAAACACCTTAGAGAATGTTTACTGTAAAGGAGCATAAAGGAGAAGACCCCAGAAGTGTGAAAACCACCACTGCTCAGAAGCTTTAAAGCCAGAAAAAAAAGTACTAAGAAATGCACTGGAGAGATCCATCCTATGTCTACCAGGATATGGATGACATAGATGATGCAATGTTTTCTTCTCTTTGTTACAGTATGCCATATGCACTGTGGTAGGGTTTTTTTTTGTGGTGTTTGGTCTGTTTGCAGATCTCAGTATAGCAGCAGGTTCAGAGTACAAACTAATTTCTGTTCCAAAATCACATTCCAGTATCACTATTGATATAAAGGGGAATTATTTACCTATGATACAAAAACACGAGTAAGTTATCACTTACCATTTTTCATCAGAAAACAAGACTGTTAGGTCCATACAGCATGGACATTTACAATTATTTTTGTTAGTGGGTAAATTCCTCAGAAGTTAAACAAAAAAAATTAGTGTTCCAGACTGAGTCCAACTCATATCAGTCATTACTTTTTCTTTTTTTTATAACAACAACAACTGTCTGACACAAATTTTCTATTAAATGCATTCAAGCTACAAACTACACAGAATAGAGGGAATATATTGTTAGGCCTATGAAATTTAGAAAATAATGCACAGGCTTTTCACATGTGTGAGTGTCAGAGCTGTGCATTTATACATACAGATAGATACACAAATATATTTTATTTAATATATTCTTGTGTTCTCTAAAAGTGTAAATAAAATAATTTCTCTACTTCTTGATGGTGCTTATTCTTCATGATGATTGTTTTCTGAAATGAATTATGTCAGCGATGGAAATTCAGTTATTTAATAGTCTAATAATAGCAGATGGAGAAAAATAGTACAGAAGCATTATTACACACTTTCCCAGGAAATTACTTTCAATTCAATCATTTCAGAACGTGTTACATCATACTGAGTGTAAAAAGTAAAAATCTCAGCGTAATAAAATACCATAAGGATGGACTGGACACACTGCTGATGAAATTTATAGCTTTGGGTTTGAAAAAAAATTCCTTTTGTACTAACTTGAAATGTCAAAGGGACTTTTGGGAAAGGTTTTATCCCAAGATCAAGGAATGAGGATAAATCAAAAAAAAAAAAGACAGTATCAGCTGTTAATTGTAATTAACAGAAATTAAGCAACATTTCCTTCGCTCACATAGGAAATAATGCAGTTAAGACCGAATTCTATGATCCTTTTAGGACGCTTGTAACATATTTACAACAAATGGCAGATGACTTAAGTGTGTGACACATCTTTTTCTATCAAAAAAGTACTATACCTTACTGTACATTACTTATGGAATGATGTCTGTGCTCTATCAGATAAACTGCAAGCACTGAATGTCTAATAGTTCAGAAACAGGTTAGCAGGTAACTATCTTAATCCTTCTTTAGCTAAGAACCACAATGATTTGCACAGCTTTTATAGTTTGAATATGGCACCCAAAAAGCACCACAGACACATAAGCTATTCATGTTCATATGCTATGAACACATTATTTATATTTTACCCTAAAGTGCTCCATGCTTTATATATGCTTTTTTTTGTAGGAGAAAGTAGGGGTCTCTTGGTTGTTGAATTTATTTTTCTATCCAAGAGAAAGGATAGGACAGCTTTTCCTCTTTATCTGTATTGTTCTGGCAGTGCAGACACTCAGAAAGATCAGCTCTGTTAGCCTCTAGGCTTACACTATTAAAACATGATTAATTAATTTGCCACAGGATCGGCAAAGGAAATTAATACACATAACTCATGTACTTCTATTTTACTTCTAATTAAACAAGAGAATATACCTCTTATGAGACTCACATTTAAGGGAACTGTCAAAACTAGTATTTTCTTACTTAGATAACAAACCACTGACACCATCATTCTCCATGGATTGAAGTACTGCTTATGAGAAATAGTATCAAGAAAAAGCCCACCCATCTTGCTCTTTAGACACATAAAAAAAGCAAAGTAAAACTACCTCAGCAACAAATCTTCATTTTCTTCAACATCTCTGTATATCCATCAAAAACCTACTTAAATGTATGTGCCAAATATGCTGCGACTGCCAGATGTGAAGCTGACCACAGAAAAAAGGGTCATGAAAGCTGATTCACCAGCCTTTCAACTTTACTGAACAGTTGCAGTGTTACTCAAGCAAGTGTATTTGTACACTTAAAACTGCACCTTAAATAACCACAACATCCAGAGAATTTCCTTTCATCCATTCATGGTAGAGAATGTGTAGTATCAGAGAAAAAAGGGCATACTAACACATAACAGTGATGTAGTTCTGAATTTTTCAAGTCTTGTGGGAACAAAAATCCTATCTTAAGCATTATTATTGGAGGAAAACTGCTGAAATGATATAAACTGCTTGGAAGGCCTAACAAAATTACACTGAAATTAGGATGATATACATCTATACCCTTCCAAATGCACTAAATTCTTCTTCAATGCCATTTTTCAATTCCAATTCTTAAAAAACACCAAGAAATATATACAATATTATGAATCACATCCTTATTTTTGCATGGACACTAATTAAAATTATTCAAGCATTCAAATCTATACAACTTAAATTTTGTTGAGGCTTGCATTTGGATTTTGGAAAGAGACAATAAAGTATCTTTCTAACTTTAAAGTCAGTTCAGTTAGTTTATAACACAAAAGGTTTCTGCACGTGAAATACACTGATGAATACACACATTTTCCTGAATGACTAACAGGTGATTCAGGACACCTGTGAAATTAACAGAAAATTCACTGTTCTCTAGATCTAAACACTCTACAAGCTAATTATTTCTGCAGTGGCTTTTGTCCTCTGCCCTGTAGCTGGACACGATCCTTATCCAACACAGAGCTTAATCTAACTTTAAAGCATCAAAAGTGACTGGGAAGAAGGGCAGCAATAAGAGGAGTGGATGCCATTCTGCCTTCCTGTTGAGGAGAACACAATATTCCACCATCATTTCTATTAGGAGGAATGACTAAACAAAAGCAAAACAAAACCTCATTTGAGTGATCAAATTACACCCCACAAATATCCTCCCACTGATGACACAACTGAGTGTTAGATTCAGACTGTCCTATCTAAGAGGAAAACAAATTTTTAGCAGGAAAAGAAAGTGCTTTATTCAAATTAATGTGGCAGCTCATGGGATTTTTCATACTTCTCCTGTTAGAAGTTGTGTCCTCACATTTGCAAGCTCAAGACTTTTTCAACACCACATTCCACAACCTTCACAGATTCTCTCCACCTTCCTGAAACCCTTTGCTGCTAGCCTTCTTGCCTTCTTTAGTCTTTCCTCAAATTTCTCTTTTATTAAAGCTGCATTTGAGCATTTCTTTAACAACTCTCACCAATGCTGATGATTTGAATTCACATAAATTACACAAATAATGCACCAGTCAGTAGTCAATTCCAAATATTAACTCATTAAGCAGATATTGAAAAATGTACCAGAAGACTTCAAACAAAATTAAAAATAAAAAAGGCATTAGTTGAAGTCAACCTCTGCAAACACTTTTTGGACCTGTTTTTTGGGGTGTAATTCACAAATGTTTTTTTTTTTTATCATGCTGACTTACCCATGAGTAACTTAGATGGGTTGTTTCATGGTGGGTTCTGAATTTGGAAATTCAGCATACTGGTGCTCCCCTCTCAAGGTTCCCTGCAAATCCAACCACAAAACTCTTTCTGACTCACCTCTCCCTCTTTTGTACAAACTGCAGTAAATATGATTGCAGAAAGTCTCATTCCCTTATAAAACACATGACCCCACACTCAGTAAAACAGCTTCAACATGAACTACTACTGAACTATTTGTAAAACTTGAAAGGTGTATTTCCATCTTTTGATTCTCTGAAGTTTCCTCTTCCCC
The DNA here is from genome assembly GCF_971803275.1 of Cyanistes caeruleus. Taxonomy (NCBI): domain Eukaryota; kingdom Metazoa; phylum Chordata; class Aves; order Passeriformes; family Paridae; genus Cyanistes; species Cyanistes caeruleus. The sequence continues at coordinate 125,809,807 of NC_141701.1, forward strand.
ACAGCTGAGCTGCTTTTGTTCCACAAAAGCAAAAACTGTATACCCATCTTCCCCTTAGTCACCTTTTACTAACCATGTTTTATTCTTCTTTCTGCAGCACTTTTTCTCTCCTTTGATTTTTAAACATCATGTGTGCTCCCAATTTTAATTTCTCCAGTGGAGTGAGGTAAACTGACAAAGCTGAGACTTAAGAGGCATAATACCCCATGTCTCTCCACATACTAGAGGTCCATTTGCTACTCAAGAATACATAAAAAGTATTACTAAAAGGTTGTACTACTCTATCCTCAGGACTTCTTAGATGTGATAACCTGACTTTCTATCTTGGAATATGTAGTGATATTCCAAAATAAGTGAATCTACTTGGTCTTACTCCAGGAGACACTCTTAAGAATTCTCCTGGCTTCATACTCTGGACCTTCCTTCTTCAGACAAAATGATAAGACTATCAGAGAAATGAAGATATTTATCTAAAGCCTGTACTAAACTAATAAATGACATTGTATTTCCTATGACTAGCACTTCATACACTCCTTTGCTATGAAAATTACAGTCAAAAGAAATCTTGGAAAAAAAGCAAAGACTAGTCTTTATATTACCTGGTACTTGACATATTTTAAATAGTAATAATACCAACTAACCTGTTTGAGTAAGCCAAGATTAAGTGTTAAGACTACTACAAAGGAAGGACTTATGTCTCACAGGAAAGGTTAATTTAAGGATAATAATGATTCTTTGGGAAGATGATTGCCACCATGAAATGAAGTTATAAGTCTGAATTCTGCAGACAACCTCTCCTCCAGCTATATTGTACTATGGCAGGGATGCACAGCAGGGACAGAAAACACCTTAAGTCATTGGCTACCCTATGGAACAATCTTACAAGCACCTCTGCTTACAACAACATGAAGTATGAACTTAGGACTATACTTCAACACTTGTTCAAAACCAAGAGAACAAAGAAAGGCCCAGCATCAGGAAGAGTCTTTCCTTAGCACAAGCCAGAAGTTAGTCATAATTAAATTTTGTGAAGGATGATAAAGTTTCTATCTACCTATATACCTATGTACAGATTCTATTTCTGACTCTTCAGTGTAGTAATATTTATTTAACCAGAATCTAACAGGGCTCCTGTTACTGTCATGGGGTGAAAGACAGAAACAATAAAAAACCTCAATTCCTAATTACTGACAATAAGAAACAGTATTTAAAAAGTAGAATATATTATGGAATATACTTGTAGGCACCATTAATTATAGTCCTGACTTTGGATACCTTGGTCTCCCATGCTGTTTATATGGGAGTGTAAGACTGAGTTCTAGCTTTAAAAAGTCTCTGTTATTAGTAGTACAACACTGGGCACAGAAAACAGAGGCAAATGTGTATTCCCCAACAGTTAATCTTGGAAAACAATAGACACAGAATGTCCTACCTCTTCTGGACGTTTCTGTGCCACCGATATCAGCTCTTCAGAGCTACTTCTTGAGGTAGAGGGTACCACGTTACCTGGGGCCTCTGAGACCACCTCATTTGACGGCTCGGAGTCCTGAGGGCAACAGACACAAACAGACCCCTCAGCAGCGTGTTGATGTGGCACGCCAAGAAAATGAGACTTTTCAGAGGAACTGTGCTTTAAGCACAGAAAGAGAAATAAAAAAATACTTGAGGTCTGAAACTCTACTCTTTTTTACCCTGGGCAACTTCATTTGCCCAAGTAAAAAACATCTGTCATATCTTTTCTCTTGAATTAATAATATTTTCTTCATTAGGGCATTTTGAGACTTATTAAGTAGTTACAGTATTTCAGAATTGCAAAGTTAATTTTGAATAAGCATGTTTTTTTTGCCCATACCTACCCCTGCTCCTGAGCTGCAAGGAAGGGAATATTACATTTTGTCCACTTATGGCAGACGGATGCTTCTGCAAAACAGCTAGAGCCATGCTAGAACAACCCCCAACAAATGTGTTTTATCAGTCAGTGCAAACCAATACAGCACACAACCTGGTAAAGTTAAAGAAAGTTTGCTATCTTTTAGTAAATTTTACATTAAAGCAAAATAAATAAAAATTCTTAAGTAATTTACATTCTGTTTTCCAAATTGCCTTAATTTTGCTACACAACGTGACTAAATCATCCAAAATAAAAACCACTTTAATACCCTCACTGCTTCACAGAGAGGTTTCGATAACAGCATAGATTGAGACATTTTTATGCAGAGAAAAAATCCATTAGTTACTACAATCTCTACTGTGCTTGTCGTAATGCTCATTACAGAAGGTATTTTAGATGTCATCGCTTAGCAAGAGGAGTATGTGTTTTTGATGTATCACTTTCTTCCTACATTCACTAATTGCAAGGAAATCAAGATTATACTTTTGGAAACTGCAAGCTGCAGAGCTCATTATTAAGTTTTCAAACATAACAACCTGTAAAAAGTAAATTAAAATTTCATAATGATAATATTCAGCAATTGCAGTTTAGTCCATTGCATGGAAAGGGAAAAAGTGAGCACTGGTCCAGCAACCATTACTGAATCACACAGAGAATCACATCTGGTAAGACCAGGTACCGTAAAAGAATTGACACATGGAGGGAGTTCCCAAAGAGCATAAAGTGGGAAAAATACCTTCTGAGCTTAAATATTTCCAATAAAGCTTCTTTACACCTTTCTCATTACATCACGTCTCTGTGACTAAAATTCTGATTTTCAATATATAGCATAGGGAAATCATATGACATCAAAAGGAACTTTGCATCATGTTCATCCTTGACAGCTCACTGATTTCCCTGGACTTGTACAGGCAAACATCCTCTCTCTCAAAGGCCACCCCACTTTGTTCACAGTGAACTGACGATGAGAATTTCTTCTTGTTGATCCAATTAATTATTACCTAACTCTGAGTATAGGAAAGTACTGTTTTCTCCTTGAGAAAGTTAAATCAATGCCATGCAATTTATCAGCTCAGTATGTTTCCAAAAGCTTTTCTGCACTTCTTACAAAAACAAAAGTAACAAACACATCTGCTGGAAGAAAATTACATACTTGTCTGAATTCATTGGTTCAGAGATTTCTCTCCATGAATTCTGCTTGTATTTTGTGCCTGAACAAGCTTTTGTTATGCTGTTATTACCTGTGGCCAGATAATGGTGGCAGCCATTTTCAGTTACTTCCTTTTTTAAAGTAATAAACAGTGTTTTTCAAAAATTATCTGAGCAACTGCAATTTGGTAAGCTTACATTCCTGTTACATTCCTTTGTCTCAACAGGTCCATGGATTCCTTTTTATATCAAATCTCGAGCATCTTCTTCTCCAGCAGCTTGGCCATCTTTCTCCTAAGAACCAGCTGGCTAATTCAATGCTTCTATTTTTAGAGGGAGTGATGGAAACCTAATTTACTTTATTATTCAGAAACAAATCCAAGCAAATATGCCTCCCTTTCAAATTGCACTGGTTTTATTATCTCTTTTCACATTGTTGATTGGTCAGAGCATGTGCTAGTAACACCAAGGTCCTGGGTTTGATCCCAGTATGGGCCATTCACTTACAGAGCTGCATGTGATGATCCTTGTGGGTCCCTCCCAATCCAGACCATTCTGTGATCTAAATATGTAACACAGGCAATCTATGTTGTTCTGAGCTAGTCTGGCAACAAATACACCTTTCAGAAACATATTTGATAAGTGGAATGAGACCCTTTCATGGACAGTACCACAATAAAATGCTGCAAGGTGCAAATGAGAACTTTTATGGAGCTGCTTCCAGGTGTGTTATGAGTATGTGGCCAAGTGAGCAACTGTTCTGATTAGAAATCCTCATATTTTCACTTGTACTCTAGCAAGTAAAACAACCTGAAAAAGTATTAGCATCATTTACACTTGGAAAGGAAAGGCAAAGAATCTGTGCCACTGACCTGAATCAGTATTTTTACAAAAGGGGTGTTAAAAGGAAAAATGTATTTCAAAAATAATTAAATTTTATTTAATAAAGTGATTTCATTAAGTCACTTTATTATTTTTTCAAGGTCCTGCATGACGAAAACAATGACAGTGGCATTATCATTAATCTGTCAGCTTCAGCTGTAGCAGCGATGTAGCAGGACATAGTGGTTTATGGACATATAATTAACACAGTAACTATTTTAGTACACGTCTTTTCTGGTGCTTAACCCCTTCCCACTTCATTAACTTACTATTACATTTTTTAAACTACACAGGAAAAATGACAAATCTGCACTTTCAAGTCAGACAGATCAACACATAGTATTATAACGGATCACAGTATTTAGTTATATTAATTAATAAATTATAGGGGAAAGCCACTAAATGGTACTACCAGCTTCCTCAAAATTTAGAAATACTTTGTGAAAATATAAGCCCATTATAAAACAAATAAATTCCAAAAGCTCGGTAATTAATTTTTTTTCCTGAAAAATGCAGATTTTGATCAAAGCTCCTCAGAACATGAACCTTCTTGGGCTTACAAAACCTTGAAGAGTAAACATGAAACGTGTAGACATCCTACTATGCTTATGCAAGTAATAACTCTGCTTTTAACTATGGCTCCTTTCCTGTGACCTAAATGTTCATGCAGTTTAAGATACCACAGCTACATTGGTTTTATCAACCTCTTTTCTGCAGAAAGTTATATTTTAATTATATGTTGACACAAATACATAACAAATGAGATATTCTAGTCCTGGGATGGAATCTGCTTACTAGTTTTTGCAGTATTCAGTTCTCTTCTTCCCTTCACTGCAATTGGTGTATTTGCTCTTTGCCTCTACTATACAGGAGCACACACTGTACTTTTAGTTCTGTCCTTTTCTGTGCAGAAGAAACACTGACACAGTATGCTGAAAAATCAATAGTGCATACAGAACAGATGTGGATTTCATTTGCAAACTACATGAAAATGATAGATTTCAAAGGGAGATATTTATGCTTTTAATTTTTTAATTCAAGAATTTCACTATTCTCACATTTTGCTTTTCAAAAACCTGACCTTTAATTCAAGATTGAGACACATATACAGGTACGCATGGTATATATAAATAGCATACATGTATATAAAGACATGTGTAGGCTGTATATACATATACAGGCAAAGCAGACAGTGAACATCACCGTAGCAAAATGCTGTATTTACCAGTCCATGTTACTGTCAGCACAGATACTGACTTAACAAAATAGAAACCTGACAGTGCTTCTCATTTAATAAAGAAAATGAAGAACCGATGTATATTTTTATATTTTTTAACTATGCATAAAATACTTTAAAAAGCACGAGAATTTCCATTTGAAACATGTTGATGGAAAAATAGCATCTTACATCGGTGTTCACACCAGCCTAACAGCCACTACTTTTTCTGCCATTGCTTCTTTAGAATGAAACTAAAAAAGGATTGAAACAAATCCTTTATAGATGATTCCAAGCTGACAGGTTTGAATATATTATGTTAACACTGCATCGTTTTTCATACATCATCCTTTACCTTGGTCCAGTTGAGAATTACACAAGCCATAAATTAGCTTTAAGCAAGTTTTGAATCAGCCTGGAACTAGTTTTCAAATTAAAGAGCCGTCAGTATATTACATCGTACTGTCATTTTATTACCCCAATCAATTCTGTGTGGCCTGAGGTAGAAAGAAAATGGATGCTGTCTTCATTTGCAAAGGGTTTATCTCTCACACCAGGATGTGAAAACATGACTGCAGTAATGAATTGGACGCCAAAGTTACTAACAAAGACTTCTAACAGTAACAAAGTAGAAATATTTGTCCCCCTTTAGACTTACAAAAGTGAGGGGGAAAGAAAGGCCTTTCTGAAACATGAAGACAGCTTCTTACAGCTGAAGCACTATGGGATGAAATTAGCACATTTTTATTGAAGTGCTAAAGTGCTCTCAGCCTCACAGAGTGTCATTTCCAGTGCTGCACAGAAAAAGCCTTCCCGGGTCAAACACACAGTGCCTCTCCAGCCCAGACCATGGAACATCCCTCCAGCAACTGAGCAACCACTCCTACTGTTCTTGTTCTTACACCCCAGGGGCATACTTTGAAAATATTTGCAACATCTCAGCCAGAATTTGAGAAAATCTGCTCCAGACAAGATATCTGTAGCTCTCCACAGTTCGCAGGTGGCCAAAGTAAATCCCCAGGGAGAAATGTAGAGTTTATCTCAATCTACTCACATGCAAGATCAATCACTTTGCTGTTCCTCAGACTTTACCCTGTGTTAGTTAATGAAGCAAGAATATGGGCTTTAAACTTTTAAGTCATGCTCCACAGTTGTAAAGTTTCCCTCCCTCTTTATTATGCCTTTGTCATTCTCTTCATGCTGCTTTTATTCAGCATCTGACAATCTCCTCTCTTCTTCTGCCCTCTCCAAAGATAGGAAATTACAAATGCAACCTCTAACACTCATGTGCTAACCTCCTATGCTGCCAGTCAGAGGAAACACTGTTGTTATGTCCTTGGCTATTTTTTCTCTCTCTGGAGAAGAGGACAATGACTTCTATGTTTATACACTGTTAACACAACATTGTCTCTTTTCTCACCTCACTCTGAAACCACCTTGGTTCAAGTAATAAACTTTAAGCTATCTCTAAAACCTCTGCCTTCTTTTAGAAACAGAAACAAACCAAAAACCTTTTATAATTCTTCTGTTTTCCAAATATAGAAATTAAATTACATTCTTTAGCCTCACACTAGTTTTGCTTTTTTTCTTCAAATACCTTATACAATATGAAGGAATTAATAAGGGTACAAGTTTACAATAAATACTCACCTGTTCCAATTTATTATCCCTTTATCTTCCAATAAACCATAGCACTGACAAAGTATACTTGCATCTTTGAAATCTACCCAGCTTTCCAAGTGCAAAAGGTGAATTCCCACCTTAAATGTTGCTTTAAAGTAAGCATGCTATTATTGTTAGTATTTTCTAGAAGTGTTTGATTAAACTATGAAAGGAAACAGGGTAATCTGTTTTCTTTGGATGCCTTCTTCAAATAGAAAAGGAATATTTACATATATTTAAAGCTAGAAAGAGCATTCTCAAAATGTTTTTCCTATCTATTCTTCTAACTTTATCACATGCAAATAGAAACAGAAAACAGAAGAACATTTTACTGTTTGAAGGTATTATCATTCACTGACCTCTGGAACCTGAATTAATTTCTCCTTTCTAGCTCACATATTTTCTACATTTCCATTACTCAGTGTACTAATCCTACCTCTCTTGGGACTGAATTTTCCACCTTCTCAATCAAAGTCCCCTGGATTATTGTATTTCCCATTTACTTTCTCACCATTCACTATTTCCCAACATTCAAAAGTTATTCTTTCAGCTATCCTTTCAATAGCTGCCTTTTCTGACCCCAGAATTCTTTGAACTGTATTAAAAACCATCTCTTAAAATGCTGTAATTAATAAAACCACATTAGAATACAAAAAAGGGAACTGAACTTCTAATTAACACTCAAAACAAGAAACTCATCCTGTATGTATTAACTTCTCTGTTACTGTTATGGATTAAAGCTACTGATCACAGATATAGTACAGCTTAAGCTACTGGCAAAAATTTCTATATGAACATGTATATCAGCACCAAGAATTTTCAAAATTTCTTCACTAAAGGGAAAAACCCAATGTCTATCTTTTTTTTTCTTTTTTTTTTTTTTTTTGGTGTATGTGTTAAATGTCCTATGTCTTGCATAATTTGGTAATTATCTGGTGCACCAGAGCAACAGATTTTATATGAATATCCTTTTACAGAATATTAATATACTGGCAAGACTGCTGTACTATGCTATTATCAGTGCATGGAATTCAGTACTATCTCCCTTTTTTTGTTCACACTGTGCTCCCTTCCAATATATTGTTCTGCTATTTTTTTTTGTACTATTAGATTACAGGCAGATATTATAACCTAAAAAGTTATTTTTGTCCTAATTTTATACTTTACAGAGTTTATAGATATTATTTTATTTAGTTCAAGAAGTTTTTTATGACAATACATACATAATTTATTACAGCTGGATCAGGACATTTCATTTTCCCTGTGCCTGTTTGGTGCAGCTCTGATGTCTCCAACCCTTTTTTCCATCATGAAAAAAACCCAAAATACAAAAAACAAGCAAACAAAAACAACAAAAAAAACCAACCAAAAAGTCCCAAACCAACCAAAACAAAACCAAAACCAAAAACCCCAAACCTCAGGAGCTGCAAAACAAACTCTCAAGCACAACACAAGCATCTAGAGCCACAGTAAGGGTGGACTCTGATTTTGCTGCTGTCTCTCACATAGGTGATGTGCAGTTCACACACTGCAGGTCTCTGCAATATTAATCTGGGACTCTGGGTACATGTTTACTGTGTAACTAGCTGTATGTATGTTGCATAGTATTGCAATCACTGACTTCAACATATTTACAAAATGACACGGGCACCTTACACCCAACACTTAAAACAAGACTTTCTAAACAGCAGATGTACAAAGTCATCTGGTATCACTCCACTAGTGAGGCTACACTTGGGGTTGCAGTTGTCTCCTTCCTTAAGCAAAGTTTTATTCCTTCAGAAATGATCAGGGGCACATCATAGCATCCATTCATAGTTCCTCTAGAAGAAAGTTTTACCCAGCTGTACTTCTTTTCAAGCCATGTTTAAAATGCTCCAAACTTTCTGAGCTTTTGGATTACAGAGGCAGAGACAACTTGGGAGTAGGGTACAGCAGCAAACTTACTTTCATCTCTTCAAGTCAATAGTGCACATTTGCACAATTTATGGTCAAAATAGTTTGCTTTAGTCCACTTCAGAAGCTTGGAAGAAAGCATACACAAAATTTGCTCAAAATATTTGGTTAATTCTTAACTTGAATGAGAAGATTGAACACTTGAGAAGATCTCTGCTCCAAAAAGCAGCTGCTTTATTCTAACAAAAATAGAATGTAGCTCAGAAAAGGCTTTCTTTCAAGCACAAAATCTTCAGATATTATGCATCAGCATGCAAAGTGTGTCTGTCAGATGTTGGAACAAAGCTTTAAATTGTACCATCTAACTTAATTCTCAAGACAGGGTCAGCACATTCATAGGGTTGGAGGGGGGTTTTTTTCATCTTTGAGAAGTCCTTTAAGTAATATTTATTTAGCTCTTTACATCTTCATCAGCACTGATTCTTGCTTTTCAACTCCTTAAAGTCCAGATTTTCCCCACATAATGCAAAACAGGGTTATAGTAAAATGTATGATCACCAAAAGAATCACAGAATCGTCAAAGGCTACTTTTTAAATCTAGACTTGTTTTCATCTCTCTCCACTTCCAGAATTTTCTTCCAGTAACAAGAAGAAATAGAAAAAGAAAGGGAATAGAATGGAAATGAATAGAAAAGGATTTCTCAGTACATCCTTTTTTGAGGTCTAGGTTTATTACATAAGTTTTATAGCTCTCTTAATTAACTTTACATGGGACCAACCTGTTTTCTTCAGAGGTTTTCTATAAGCACTCTACCCTTCTCCAAGGATAGCTCTCACTATGTCCTCCAAATCCTCCTTTCCACTTTGCTGAAACACTATTTCTTAATTTACCCCATTCTCCGCTGTAAGGGTTTCTGTGTATTTTGCAAGTGGAATTTTCTCATTCTTATTAATGTGTGTGTGCTTACAGCTCTCCTTTTATGCCAAGGGCGCTTCTTGCATTCCCATTGTTTCTGCCATTGTGCTTTTCTCACTCCTGTTCCTCCTATCCCTCTCTTCTTAAAAACTACCATCATTTATTTTCAACTGATAAAGCAGAAAATTAAAACATTAATTCAAAACTATAAAAACATTTTTTAAAGAATAAATTAACAGTAGCTTTCTATAAAAATGTTTCCTACACACTGCAAGATCTCTCTAATATCTGAATGTGCCAAATTAAAAGAATTATCTTTTATATCCTTTGAGAAGCTTCAAACAAATATCAGGGACATTGTTTTGTGGGTGCCCTTGATTTATTCATTCATGCTAGTCACTAGAATACTTAAAGAAAATTTCCATTTAACTTTATACTAAAGAAATACATACTCTTATTAATTAAAGTAGCCAGCTAGGATATTTTATGCTGGCACACTGAGCTGCACTGACATGACAACGGGATGTTTACTAAAAAAGGGAATGAACAGCCCATTTGACACAATTTAAGATGTGACATTAATCAGCCATCTTTTGCTGAGCTCATAGGAACTGAAAGGTTACAACCACTGCTGCAGCTTTAAAACATCCTCATAAAGGCTTGGAAATTCCTCATTCTTCCCTAATTAAGAACACTGCAAATGATACAGGGAATGATAAAGCTAAATTCACACAAAATGCCAACTTTACTGCCTCATTCCTAGAAGCATATTTATATTTTCCTGGTGGTGTTTTTTTTTTTCTTGAGATTCTATCAGGCAAAATTCCTTTTTGTTTTTCTCATCTGTACTAGAAAACATACAGCAAGTCCCTTACTCTTAAATATGGTTCCTTAACACTACAGATCAGATATTTTCAGTTAAAAGCATACAGTGCTTATACAAACAGAAAAACAATAAAATATGATACTCTAGCAATAGAGATATGTGTATTAATTTTTAATCTTTTGACCTTGATACGCTATTTTGATCTTGAGATTACTAATGGAAGATTTCCACAAATTATCTTATCAAAATAGGAATAAAACAACTCTTTCAGTAGATGAAACACAATTATACCTTTGATACAGTAAACATTAAGAGTCACTTCATACCAGGAAACTGTGGTGTGACAGGAGCAGCTCTTCAGAGCAAAGCAGTTGGTGTTGAGGACCAGCCAGTCAGATGCAGAACATGTATTTGAATATAGTTTGGTCATGAAGACAGCATGCCCATTAGCAGTCAGAATACCTCCTACCTAGGCTTTAGAACCTGCCCCTTGATGGAAACTCACTTTGCATACTCCTAAAACCACTCCATAATATAAACCAAAGCAGAGCCACTGGGGGCAACTGAGTGATTCTTTTCTAAAAGGCATTCCCACCCTTAACCAAAATGCTAAGGTAAATATACACTGAAAAACCTCAGATAAAATCCATCAAAATCAACATACCAGAATGCAGAACCATTTAAACTAGTAACAGGATTTTCTAAAATAACAGGGTATTTTAAATACCAGTTTGTTCAGAGTTCAGCAGTGTTATCCTGGATTATCAACAGTCCCACTTCCTCCTCCTGAAATTCACTGGAAGCTCTCTGGGATTTAAGACCAGTCCCTACATTTTTCCATTTTAATTTAATAAAAAAAAATAATCCAAAACAAACAAAAAAAAATCCAAAACAAAAACAAACAGCAAATGAACAAAACCCCAAACATAAGATAGACATTCTTTATGCCTTATTTTCAGACAATGGTTTGAATGCTGTCCTAAATTAACTGGTGAATACATTCCATATCACAGGGAAAATCGCAGTTTGCTTCCCTCTTCCTCTTCTTAAGAGGGTTCAAAATAATATTCCCAAGGGAATGCCTTGACCATTTTACTATTCCTTAACTGAAACAGGTTGTTTTGCATGGAGGGATGAGTCAGTGGGTAAAATGATTTATTGTCTATTAGCCAGCACATCTATTATCTTCTCACTATTTTACTATTTTTATATAAAGGAGCTTTTCAGTCTCTGTCTATGCTATACCCAGAAAGCACATAAACAATGACAGGTAAATAGCTCATTCAGTGAGAGAATTATTAACAGATTAATAGACTACAGCACTCAAATCACAATCTTTTTGTATTTTCTCATAATTACTTTTAAATTTTAAGATTCTTGAAGTTATCATTACATGAAAACAAACATTTTAAAGACCTTCAAGAATCAGCAAGATAAAAAACGAAGTATTTAGAACACCACTGTGTTCAGCAATTCCTCTGTTTTGTGCAATACATTCAACTTAAACAAGCAGTGGAGATATTATGCAGTATGAGAACATGGTAAGGCAAATGCATATTAATGTGATAAAAAATATGCTTCTAAATATTAGTACCTCATATGTATCCTTATTTACTTCATGGGACTGGTTACAGATTTAATATTCATTATGTCAATGACTGCATCAATCTGCTGACACCCTTCTATTTCCAAAAATAAGTATCTGATGTGATGTGATTAACTCACTCGAAGTACACTTGTGGGTACCTTCCGTAAATATTGAGTTATCTTGCTATTTTATTTCCTTTTTGACACTTTTCTTCAGCTATTTATATCACATCTGAAAGGATACCATCTGCCCTTCAGTCTTCATGAGATTAGTAGCTAGAAAGAATCTTGATATCTACAGATTCCAAGGTTTTCCACATATAAAATCTTTTGGCAATGTTTGTCACAGCTGAAATAACACTTAAGACTTTTCAAACACGCACAAAGATGTTTCAAACCACTGAACCAGATAATAAATTTCAACGGTTGCCAAAGCCACATTTACTAAAAAATCTAAGATAAACTTAATTGCTACTAGAATTTAACAATGCACTATACATTTTAACAGTTTTGTGAAAATCTTTTCAAAAGCCATCTTAAAATTCCATGTAATAGTCGTGCACTTTCTTGCTAGAACTGATTGTATTGCTCTTGCAGTTATATTCCCACACAAGCTATCTGCTGAGCCAATTTTAAGAGGATGGAACTTTTCTGCTACAGAATGCTAAAATCCAAGTGATGAGACACCCCTTTGCAGAGAAAGTGGCTGACACAGCACAAATTGGCAATGCCCAGATGTCTTCTGCGAAATGTGATTAAATGTGGCTGGTACTAAGAGAATTTCTGTTTAAGAATGGCAACTGAAGCTCACTTCGACTATCTAACATGATGACGAAAAGCAAATCTTGCCTAGCACTTCATAAAATGGCACTTTTTTTGTTTCCCCTCCCCCCACCTTTCTCTCTCCTTGTTCAATAGGATTAGATTTTTCCCAGACAGCATCAGCAATTTATACTGATGAGTGACACATTACTTCAAGTGACATGTATGGCTACATTTCTTCGAAAGACTTGAAAATAAAATCAACCTTTAGAGTAAACATGAGCACTTAATTGGGTAACTATGATAATGTGTTCAAATCTTATACAGAGACTAACAATTAAAGATCTAATTCTTCTTCTGTCATATAGAACATGATTACAGGTGATGTGCTAAAATAATCTGCAGGGTAATAAAGCTGGACTAATGAGGAATTAAAATACATAATTCTTCTTTAATTACATACCTTCTATGTAAAACATAAGACAAGAAATATATTTCTAGGTTAAGAAATTTATCTCAGAAATCTGATAGCAAGAGAACGGCACTTTAAAACACTAGGGTGCAACAGGATGCCACCAGCCTCCAGACATACCTTTACACATCAGGATCCCTGTTTATGTCACTGCAAAGCACACACCTTGCAATTTTCTTTTGACTGCTTAATTCTTAATGAATATTCAAATCAAATGAGATTATGCACAATGGAAAAGTGGGTTTTTTTTAATACTGCCCTTCTGAAAGCCTATCTCATCTAACCCAAGAATTTAATCAAGACTCAAAAGGTTTAAAAATTCAAGTCAGTTACAAGCTTTTCATTCATACTTTTTCTTCAGATATTTCCAAAACCAACACATTCTAGTAAGTCAGGAAATAATCTAAATTTCCAAACCAATTATTAACTGAAAGTAATGATGGTCAATTACAATTTATTGCTAAATTTGTTTATGGTTCCACTGTCAGCAAGAAGTCCCTAATTATCAATATCCAAAGAGCTCCTTATTTTAAGAACTCTAGAAGTAGGAAGAGAACTGGATTGACAGAGTAGATATGAATGTACATCAGAGCTGCAAGCTATGATGCTTTGGAAGCTACCATGTAACACAGTAACTGTGACACATATGTATCTTTTCTGACTTCACTTGAAAAGGAATGTAAAGTGGAAAAAAATTCCACTAAAGCCAGTATTTCTGTCTCTTACATTTTAATATAGCATCTTCAATATGCAAAATTCACTGTCACAATGCTTCCCAATATTGTACGTATCTAGAAATCAATTTCCAAATGCAAGAAAGAGAAAGCCTCGAGTTCTGTAAGGTGCAAGCAATCTTGTTTCCTCTGCCCTTCCTATACACTATTCCTCTTTCAACCTTCTCACATTCTTTGAGAATATGCATATGTGCATACCAAAGAGGATGTATAAAATCTTCCTGTTGTGGTGTGCTGCTCAGAGCTCAAAAACTGCTTTTGTTTTCTTATTCTCTCATGCTGCATTAGCATAAAACCGCATTTGGTGGCTTTATTTCAATCATGGCACTAGCTGATTTCTGGATTTTTCCCAATTGCAGCTAGCTCCCAGCAGAGATTTCTTGCCACTCAATACTACAGTAGCGGGCAACGTAGGCTGTAATTTCATTTTGTCATGGCTTAGGAAGAGTAAGTCACGATTCAGTAACAGAGCTATTACCCAGATAAACCATAACTGTAAGCAGATTTTGTTAGAAGCATAACCTAAAGAAGGTACAGAGTAGCAGCAGCATTTTGAACAGCTGCCCATGAAGATATTTTGCTTCCTTAGCCACTACCTTAGAGTAAGAAATGTTTATTATACATAAACTAGTGGTTTAGTCATTTAAATATTAGATTGTGTATGTTTAGATTACACACATTAAAAATGTACAATGTCTATGCTGTTCATGATTTATTTCCAGTATTAATCAGGTACCTCTTAAATGTTCCACTGGCAATTGGACACGGGTGCAATTTTAACCTAAGCATAGTTAATGACCAAGCTTGTTTCTAATTTCAGCCATTCAGCTTTTTTACTTCAGTAAAATATTTTTCATCACAACAAAGCAAAATTATCAAGACAACTTATGAAAAGCAGGACTACCCCAGTAATAATTTGATTGGTGTGATACAAAGCCTCATAAAAATTAATTTTCTTCATATTTGTATTGTGTTTGTGTGGCGAGGTTTTGGCAGCAGGGCGGGGGCCTGCAGGAATGGCTTCTGTGAGAAGCTGCCAGAAACTTCTACATCTGATGGAGCCAAAGCCACCTGGCTCCAAGAGGGACCCACTGCTGCTCAAGGCCCATCAGCAACAGCGGTGGTGCCTCAAGGATAACGTACTTAAGAAGCAGGGAAAAGCTGCACAACAGCACCTGGAGAAAGGAGTGAGAGGAAGAGCAGACACCCAGGACAGTGCAGAAGGAGGGGCAGGAGGTGCTCCGGCCCAGCAGCCCATGGTGAGCCCATGGTGGGGCAGCTCTGTCCCTGCAGTCCAGGGAGGATCACAGGGATGCAGAGATCCACCTGCAGCCTGTGGAGGAGACCCACCCTAGGGCAGGTGGGTGCCTGAAGAAGGCTGTGATCCTGTGGGAGGCAGTGGGATCCTGTGCTGGAGCAGGCTCCTGGCAGGACCCATGTCCCCATGGAGAGAGGAGCCCGCTCTACAGCAGGTGTGTTGGCAGGACTTATGAAACCACTGGAGCAGTCTGATCCTGAAGGACTGCACCCTGTGGAGAGGGACACAAGCTGGATGGAACAGCTTGTGAAGAACTTCTGCTCTCACACTAAGACAAAGAACAGTGTGCAAAGTTTCAGCTTTGGAAAAGACTCTATATTGTTGGGGTGTTTATGCAAAAAAGCAAATTAAGGTAAGCAGCAAGGGATTTCTTCCTTCTTCTGCATAACAAAAAATATGGGGAAGAAAATGAACTTGTAAACCAAAAAATTTTTGCACCAAGTGACAGCAAAATGGCTCTTTTCTTTTATTTTTCTTTTTTTTTTTTAAAAAAAAGCCTTATTTAAAACTACAGTGCATATTTAAATCTCAATTTTCTAAGAACATACCACTGGGAAAAAAGACTCTTAGCAGATTTATTTTAACTGCTGGTGTTTGTCAAAGTCTAATGCAAAAAAAGAAAAATTATGTATTTCAATTTGCACTCCTAATTGGTAATTTATTTTTACAATACTTTTTTTGATCTATCCCAGTGTAATCCTTCAGAATCAGAAATTTGGTTTTGCATTTGAAACAACAATAATTCATTATAAAAAATAACCCTATATTCCACTTCCTTTAAACATCTGGCTGGTATTAGTTACACTACCATTTTTCAAAGAGAGACTTTTTCAGACAATGTTTTTTTCATAGGAAAGACAATGCTATAATGTATTATTAATTTTCTGGTACTTTTTTTTAATACAGTTAAGCTGCACCCAAAAAGTACAAGCACAAGAAGCTCATGATGAGGGTCTGGCAGCCAGCATAGAGGAAATATTTGAACTGGTAAAATTGATTCTGATGCGGAGAAGAATCAAAATACTAAAAGTAAGCATCTGTTCCACAAATATTTTCCAGTGCTTAACTGGTTTTTTTTGGTTGTTGTTTTGTTTTCATTAAAACCTAAGCCTCCTGCCTAGACAATGAGAATCTTCTGCCAACTAAGTGTATCTGAGTTTTTGGATTAATTTGGAGATTTACTACCAACTAACTTATCCACAATTCATAAATCAAGTCCCAACTTAAGTTAATTTCAAGCCTGATTATTTTTGGAACATTCTGTAGTATAAATTATTCATTACATAGATGTACTATACCTGCTTGCCAGAAAATAAGAGGCTGTGCCAACACATTTTTTTAAAATATCGTACCTGGGAAGCAAATAAAATACATTTGGAAATACTTCAGCCAAGTGATATTACCACAAACTGAAATTTCACCCTTTTCTTTGACCATCTTGGTAGTGAAATCCATTCCTGCGCCAAGGTTTGGCCCTAATGAAGTTCTTAAAACAGGGTATAAGTGGTTTAAGGACTTATGTTACATTTTTCACATGGCCTTACATATTTGGTTTATTTTCTCTTGTTCAATTTTAAGGAAACCACCCCAGTGACAATGATTTACTGCTCCTCACAAACCTAGGAAGACAACAATGATTTCAAAATAACCAAATATTATCCAGTTGCTCCATTAAAAAATATCTTTCTACATCACACAAGAAACCAAAGTGCTAGTTAAACTCTCCTCAAGAAACTTTAAAATATACAAATAAACACAAAAATGTTTAACTCTATCATTCTTTATGACCATATCATCACATAGATCATTATATTCAAAAGTGTGAAAGACAAATGCAGTTAGTGAATTCCACTATGTCATTTTTCTGTAAACTACCTTAAAATACTCCTAAGTTCTGGCTGCAAAATGTTGCACAGAAACTGAACATTTTTTCCCATTATATTATGTATGTTCTGCTTGAAACAGCAAGCAGATTTATTAGCAGTCTTCTTTTATCTTTTTTCAGCTGCAGTGCTGGTTGCCATGATGGCAGTGCCTTTGTCTCTATGTTCTGTCCTCAAAAAAAGGCACAACAATCTCTGTGATTTAAGGTGATTAAATGAGGGCTGTCCTTTGTCAGAATATGCACCTGAAGCAAGTTTGAATTAATTCAAAAGACCTGTATGGATTTTATTTTTTTGCGTACTTTTTAAAAATGTACTTTAGATGTAATTGTGTAAAACTGCATTGTATTGAACAGTAAAATAAGCACATGTAAAACATATTTAAGACATGATTAAGTACTATATTACTACTGCAAGCCAACATCATCTGTTACATTCATATAGGGTTTTCTTGTGTATGAATACACACTATCTCCCACTTCAGCTCAGAGAATTCAGCATTTCTACAGGTTGGGCCAAGGGATCCAATACAAGTTGGGCAAGAGCAAACAAGGAGGAACCATTACTAAACATTTGAAAATGTTAATTTTGCCTAACACTCACAGCAGCTCTGGGGTGAGACAAAGATAAAATTCAATTTGTTGGTAACAACTCAACTACTTCAAATATATGGTCGAACTTCCTTTTTTCCCCGTTTCTGAAATCATCGCTTCAGTTCTCATGCCTTGAAAACCCTGAAGACAGACTTTCTCTTAATTCTCAACCCAAATTAATCCCTTTTAGTGACCCCCAACAGCTAAATCAGAGAAGGCAGGGGTCCTATGAAAGAAAATTAAAAAATCATAGCATGAAGTGATTAAAGGCTGTAAAGCCACACATAGCCAAAAAAGCACTTAAAGCACTGCATGACACCTCAACTTCAGTATTTCCTAAATTTTGAGAGGTTAACATTAGGACTTTGGGTTCATTGTTTAATTTTTAACACACTTGTGTGAAACTAGATGCGTGAGGAAATGCTTCCCACGTTTGGAGAAAAGTCAGAGAAAAACAAAAAATTCCATAAACCATAATGAGATTGTCACCTGCACAACCCAGGAGTAGATCAGACACTTCTGCACTCCTCACAGGCCTTCTTGATCACCAACCTCTTTTTTGATTAGAAAAAAATCCACGGACCACAGAAACTGAATTGTGCACTTTTTTCTTTTCATCTGACCAAATTTAAAGGTTTGAAATACATTTTATATATTAAAAATATTTTAAACTTTAAATATTGTTTCAAACATTACAGTGTCCAAATACATTTGCATATTCGCTGTGTGAAAGTAAAATATACCCAAAGAAATGCTTCTACCTGGCTAATAAGCAAAATCATCCATGATTTATTTTGAACACAAAATGTTTACAAAAATATATTACTTGCCAGAGTTGGTGTTTTGTGCATTTGCAGTTCCAGAAAATATTTCCTGAGGGGTTTAGATGAGAATTCCATGCTGACATATATACTGACAATTTATTTCCACTGAAAAAATGAAGTATAGTAAAGAAATGAAATAAAAAGAAACTAAGCAGAAGTCTAGAGATGAGGCAGCTGATCCTGCAGCACTCAAATAATGGCCTGGAACAGACACTCTGCAGTGTTTTGCAAAACAGATTATATACAAAGATGAGCAGACAGAAACTTAACTAGCATGGTCAATGTAACCACCATGATATGCTTAAATTCCTCACTGCCTTGGTCCTTGCAAAAGTTCAGAATTGGAGGAGGAATTTCAAACAGTGCTTTTTCATTGGAAGGCAATAGAAAGAAGCCCACATCTAATAATAAATAAAGAGATCTGGCAATAAGATTTTATTTAACATAAATGAAAAAATGGTCTGGCCACATTTATTCCTACTAAATATTACCATGTCATGATATTGAATTATTTGGTTTATGTTCTATTTATCTTTCTTAAATTCAACTAGAACAAGTTGAAACAAGTGTCTATATTAAGCCTAAATACCACTAATAAAAACTACCAGGAAAATCATGATTTATAGTGCTGTTTGGCAATCCTGAAAGTGCACTGTAATCCTTTTGCAGGGTGAATGGACAGTGTTACAGAAATGGAGACCTTATAAGTTTATTTCAGCTTTCATGTGATGTAACAAAACCTACAGTGTTTTTGACATGAGAGAGCTTGTCAGACCTTAGTAGTGAGCATCACCCATTCCAGAGAAGTGACAGCAAGTATTACCAGCAGAGAAGCTGTTGCCCTCATGCCCTACAGCAAAGTCACTGTCTGTCTATTTGACAGGCAGGGTAATATGGGAATATGCTACACTGGTGGAAAAACTGACACAATTGCTGGAGAGTCCTGCAACCAGGATGAGCAAAATGGAAGCAGCATGTCCAATGTTTGTGCTAGATAACAATTTAAATCATATGTTTATTACTGCTAAATTACATGCCTTGTACTGCTGACACCTGCAAGTGCTTGGCAAAATCTGAAAATAAAATAGCATTATTCACTGTCAGCAGAATGCAACTTTTCCTGAACATCTAAAATTGAATTTCATAATTAGAAGTAAAAACTAACAGCCATTACATGCTCAGCACTATGACCTCTCTTGTCCTTGAAACAGTGTCATTTACCTACCAATTATTTTCAAGGTCCTGTTGTGCTAATGAACATATATTGTTAGGGAATTTTAAAACATATTATAAGTGATTTAAACTGGACCAAAACAGATGAACGAAGTCAAAAGAATAAGAACTAAACAACAGTCTCCTTGGCCAAAGCAGAAAATTCAATCCCATTTTGCTGCAATAATCCATACTAGTAACTTCCCTGTGACACATCAAAAATTGGATGCAGTGAGTGACTGAGAGACTGAAATAATCAGTAGCTCAGGCTTGCAATTCATCCACAGGTCAGGCAGAGTGCAGCAAATGACCCAACTTTCTCTTCTTGTTCACTTCTGAGCTCCAAGCACAGATTTGAGAGACCTCCCTCTCTGAGGAAGGGTAGAAAAAGCCGTATCATATAGTATCCTCCTGGCTGTGAAAAATCACAGATATATATAATACACAATCCTAAAGCCATGTAGAACAAAGAATTTGAAATTTATGAAATACAAGACAAAGTCCTAATCCTTTAAAAAACAGGTTCACATTATGGCTAAAAGGAGTTTAAATTGATACCATATTTTTTTATTTTATTACACTGCATGGTGTAAAACAAAAAAAAAACTGCCAAAAAAGGCTTTGGGGAACATACAGGGCAATACAGCTTTATCAGAGAAATTTCTTTGCACAGCTTTCTGGAAAAGCTATGTGAAAATGACTAAACAAAACCACAAGGAGTCCCCATAAGACAATTTTTTCAGTATCTTTCGTATTCATTACATACTCAAATGCAATTCTAATTGCCTGTACTTGAAAGTGCAAGAGACTTGATTTAAATTTACTCACTAAAAATCTTTATGAATGAAAATCAGACACAAAAACATTTTTAAAATTCGTAATAATCACCAAGACAACACAAAATGTATAATCCTTCTGAAAATTTTTGTTTACTCTTTAAAACATTTCTTTTTTCAACAGACCTTAAAACTAATACATACATACCCTGGAAGAAATGAAGTCATAATCAATTTACCTCATAAAATAACTAAAAAATTGTATCTTATACACAGTGTACTAATCACCAGAAAAACACAACTAGAAATTACAAACCCTTGGATTTTTCTGTTTACTTGGAAGTCAAGAATACAAGAGACACGAGACTTTAACTCATGTTATCAGGACCCCATTTTAGTTTAAGCAGGTGACAGAAATTCAATAACAGTTCTAATTCACTCTTGGAATGTCTATTGCATGTAAGTGGTATTCAAGAATGACTGCTTGATGTCCAAACCGTAGTGGACAGCTAATTTCCTGTGTCTGTCTCCGTACCTCCTTACAAAAGAACAATTTGATTAATCCCCCAGGGGGAAACTGAATAACATATTTTTGCAATTGTAAAGGAACACTAGTAAGCCAAAAAATGATACCACTCCCTGAATGTTCTGTATGTGCCAATCTTAAAAGTAAATGCATGACAGAGTTTAAGCATCCAAGTATGCTGACAAGTAACTTATGAGAACATCTCATCACAGCTGTGTCCCTGTGTATACTGAGGCACTCATTAGGTAAAATAATCTGAGAAATATAAAGGAAGAGGCAGTAACCTGAAAAATCTTGCAGACTTTTAGAATACTCTTTTATTTTTACATGGAGGTATCAGATGCATTTATAAATCCACTTACGAAATCAACTGAAAAGCATCTCTTCAGAGATCATGGAGATGATAGAAAAGAATGCCAGTGCTAAAGAAGCTTCCGTGCAGCCAAAAAATCAAAATCTTTATTTTTTGAAGTCAGTACTATGAAAGAATAGTATTACTTTCAGTATTATTAAAGAGATAATCCATGTCAAAAATGTAGTTCCAGTTTTACAATGTTATAATTGAGCAAGGCATGCCAATCAATATAAGGTATTGATAACCTTCATATGAATTTTCAGGGAAAGAAAAAGGTTTATCAATTCAAATCACTTTCCTTTGTTTAGAGGATACATGCATTTTCTTTGTCCTTAGAGGTCTGTATTCTGTAGTACTCCTAAAATACTTATTCTTGTATTATATAATATTACCAATGCTGATACAGCATCTGTACTCACACCTTTCTCACAGAAAGCACAATGTCAAAAAACAAGCAGTTAACCAGGATAGTAAAATTTTTTTTACTGATTAAGAATATTTCCATTTTGCATACACTCTGGATTTTTAATACCTATTTAAAGAGAACCTGAAATCTTTATTTTATGACCTTCTACCAGAGCAAACGTACGCACAGCATTTCATAAAAATTCAGACACTTTTAAAAGTAAAACTTTTAAAACCAGAATACTTCAACTATTTTTGGGTTCATGAACTTACTTTGGAGGATGTAGAGTCACATTCCTGACAAATCCATCCATAGCCAGTCTGTTTAGGAGACTTTTTCAAGGGAGGGTCTAGACAGCCAAAATGGTAGCAAAGCCTGCATTCATCACATCTGCAAGAGAAAAACAAAATATGTATTTATATTAAATGGTACTTCTGTACTATTTCAGATTGAGCTTCCCTGCAATTCTCAGCAGAAAATATCCTGATCCATTATCATAATAAAGAAAATCAGTTTTCTATAAGGGGTAATTTTAAACAGCCACTTCAAGTAGGTTCTGCTTAATCTGGAATATACTGATGCAGACACTCATATATCACCTTTGTCATCATCTTATATAAATGACAACATTTCAAAGACTTGCAAATTAATGAATAAAGTGCTTAAATTTTTAGATGCTTCAGTGTCATTCACTGCCCTTTTTTTCCCACAAATTTTAACCTTTTTAGACAGTGATAATATTTATTTTTCGTAGTTTTAAGACATTGTTTTGCACACGTAGTTTTTTAAGGAAAGATTTGTGAAAAATTCACCTACATATTAAATAACTCAAGTATAATTTACAGCTATGAATTATATTTTTTACACCAGAACTACGTGGTTGATAAACAAATGTACAAAATATTTTCTCATTCATGCTGAATTTTCTGTAAAGGGCATTAATTTAAAAGGATTTCACTGTGATCTTTCACTTATAAGAGTGCTCTGTGTACACACAACAAACTTATGTTCTTTAACAAACCTTTCATTAATGTTCTGTACTATACATGGTCCATAGAAAAAGCTCAAAACATACAGCATAGCTATTGTTAACCTACTTTTAATGTACCACAAATAGACAAAATGCTACAGTAGAACAAGTGTTTAATGAAGGGATTTTTAAATTAGAACAATCATAGGTTCAAAATGAGAGATTTTTTCAAGGTAAATAATAGAGATTTTCATATACCCTACTGAACTTCTCTTGATTTGCATATCCCCCTGTATTCCTTTGTATGAAAAGGAAAGCTTTTTCCTTTGCAAATTTACTTTGCAACAGTCTCTTCATTAAACAGTCTTAAACACTGAATTAAAGCCAATGTAAATTATTGAAAAAATAGGAAAAAGTAAATGTTTAAAAATCAAAATTCTTAAAGAAATTCCCCACACTCTCTTTATCTGCTTTCCTGGCCACTCATTTTTTCCTCTACAGTATGTACAAACACAAAAATGCCCAAAAATTGCAGTGATAGCATGGCACAGGCATCACCAGATCACCGACAGAGGGATATAATTTATCAATGAACAGACAGTGCATCACAGGGGATTCAACTAATGGAACATACTGCTGCATTAATAGAACATAATGCTGACTTTTCCAAAAATTAGTCTGCAAACAAACAGAAGTAACTGTTTTAGATTATGATTTTTAACCTAAGTAAATACTTTAGTCCTTGCTGCCAAGGCTGTGTTTGCCAGGAGTCCCAGGTAACACATGAGCACTGGTCAGGGTACAGTATGTACTCTTTTTCCACTAAATAGAAATTAAAAGCAATAATCTGACTATTCACAGGATTCAACACTCAACTGACATGGTTTTGATACTTTTTTGAATATGAGATATACCATATTGCAATATATATCCTTAGGATTGCTTAGCAGTGAGTCAATCTAACTCTTGTGACTAAATCTAACTCCAGGACTCTAACTTAAGCAAACACTTAAAACAGAAAATCATTCTCAGTTTTTAAGGACAGAAGAGTTCTAATGTTGAAATATATTACTTAAAATCAGGAATACATCCAGTTTTATTTCCTGTGAAAGGTGTATTAAAATAATAAAAAGTTTGAGAATGGGAGATGGGATAGGTCACACTCCTAAATCCCTACAGTGTATGTGACCTTCAGCAAAATATTTAGCCTCCTCTGATCCTCAATGTTCTCATCTGTAAAGGAGCATATTTTTACTAACCTATTTCTATATCTGGAATCTTATGCATGCCAGGGGTTGCACTTGAGCAGTGCTTATCAGAACTCCATTCATGTAAACTTAAGGATCCTCTTAAGTAACTGAAAATAAAGAAACATACTATTTCTGACTGATTTAGAATACTTTCAGAGTTTAATCCCAAAATCTGTATGTGATTTAAACAGTGTCAATTTAGATTATTCATTTTTTTAATGAAGGTATTGCTCTATATGTTTCTATGTTCAAAAGAAAATTATTCCTCTTTAAAATTACACTTTGGCATCTCTTACATTTTTACCATTTTGTGTCTAGAATGTGGTACTTCCTGACTGCACTTTCAGCCATGTTTCATCAGAATACGCTGAGGGAATTCGCAAAGCCGGGTTGAAATAACCATGACATTGTGAAATTAAATATGGATCTTGAGGCACCGTTCTAAAGCGCAATGTTTTTAATATTTATTGTCATTAATTTTTATCACTTCAGACTGTTTAGTTTGGTAGAATAAAAATTGTATTTTCTTAGAATGAGTTAAAAATATCTATATGAAAGTTTTCAGATACTAATAGCTTCTGTCCTCATCTGCACAGCTGAGGAAATGCAAATAAGTATTTTTATATATCAAAACATAAAAAGCTGCATGGTGATAAAAGTGTAGCTATACCAAGTATTTTTAAATGCCTGCTTCCTACTGCTTTTTACTGGAATATGAATTCTGTACTGGAAAACAGAAATTCACTGATTCTTAAGTTCCCAGAGCATGATGCTGGGAAAATGGATGGATACACACTGCACCTTGGTTAAAGATGCTCTAGCTGTCTGCCAAACATCATTTGCTGAATGACTGGGGACAAAACGTGAAGCTTCCACACATTACAGTGAAAAAAAAAAATTGGCATTCTTAATTCCTAATTCCAAAAGCAAACATTGCACCCAAGTTAAAATGGCACTAATAAAACAAGATTAATCCCTCAAGTGTATATTATTAGCTGTGTTCTTTTGTCCAGCAACATAAAAATGACAGAAATCCCACCGTCATATTCAGAAAATAAAATTCAGTGACACAAAATACAGAGTATTTTTGACTTAGTTACAGAGAATGAAATTATTGGGTCACAAAAGATGTCATGCCTTGCTGACAGTCTCGCAGACTGTCAGTAAATGCACTCACAGATCCATCACATCCCGGACATTTACAGAGGAAAGGAGTCACGTGGCACCATCATTTACAAATATCATCCACTTCCATCCTGAAGATGGCTTAATAGGACAAACAAAACTGTTGAGATGGAGAAGAAAGGAAAGAAGCCACTTCCTCCATATTCAGGTTGTTGAAATTTTTACCCTTGTGCATTCAAGGTCACATGTTCAAACTTAAACTAGCTGGTATTTTATCCTGCTGCTATTTGTGTATAACTGTTTTTATGGTGAAGCACATGATTTACAAATGTAAAGGGGTGGGCCATCTTCAGCAGCCTGGTTAGGTGCTGTACTGAAACCTTTGTGGAAATAAAAGCTGAGCTCCACACAAAGACAAGTTAACCTAACCTCCTAAATTACCTCTAACTGACAGGTAATTGCTTACTATCACCATTATAACAAGTCTGAAATTACTTTATGCATCAAAATTAAAAATCACTCTGCTCCTCATTTCAGCAATTAATGAGAATAGATATATGCCCACTAAATACAGAGAAAATGGAGTGTGAAGAAGAAAGGTGAATTCTGAAGTAGTTACGATTAAAAGTTAAAAAAACCCCAAACAAACATTTTTTTACTTATAGCAGAATGCATGTCAGCTACATCTTCACCGCAAGAAAGCTTGATTAGGCATTTCCATACCTGAAATATGTTTGCTTTGTTCTTTAACTGAGTGATCTCCATCTGCTCTTGCCCTTGGATTGTTTTTATTAGTTTTTTTAGTAGTACAGCTAGCAGTGCTAAAGCCCTATCGTGTTCATAATTAACCAATTACGCTCTAATCAATAGTGCAGATACTGATTTTACAATGTAAATGAGATAAATGAGATAATGGCTGGGGTCAATCTCATTTTATTTACAAAGCTCAGCACACACATCCAATTTCATTACATTGCATCTACCTGCACAGGAGGGAGTCTTATCAGTTGGCCTGCAGAAGTCTTCCTGCAAGCACTGGGGAAAAAGACCTGTGCTTTTACAGAGGAGCGGTGAATGCAAAACCCGCCCGCCACTGGCACGTCTGTAAGTCACTGGTTAATATCATCGAAAACCACAAAGAGCTGATTCAGCCACAGCGAAGAAACCTATTTTGCATTCACGAGACAGCATCACCCATCTATAGCTGTAAAAATAATTAGCTACATGTCCCTGAAACACAACATTAATAAGCTAATCTTTAAATACAACTTTCCAAATATGCTTCAGAGACTACAGAAAATCTCACTTATGTACGCATCATTGCACACCGCCTGCAGTGTCATGCCAAAAGGTACCATGGTAAACAAAATACAAAATTCCAAAATACAAATACTGCTCCCGACTTGTCACAACAGTTGGAAAGATTTATTTTAATGGAAAGTTAAAGATATAAAACATTGTTACATATCTCACCATTAAAAGTAGAGAATTTGTCATATAAGCCTTACTCTGAGAAACTCAGAATTAGTCAGAAAAAAAATTAGAAGCTAATCCATAACTTTTAAACTCTAAGGGAGCTGCAGTGGGATCCATGTGTGTACATGCACCCACTTGCTGAAGGCATACAGCACAATGGCTACTCCAGCACCTGGGCAGATTTAAGGATGGTTTATGGATGATAAGCATCATCCTTTGCTAGCTTGTTTTAGACCCCACTACGACTAAAGGCTTTTAGCACCTGAGGAAGAGACATGTGAGGAACAGAGGTTTCATCTCAGGCACCAGTCTCTCTCCCCTTTAGTCCCTCAGTGTCCAAGTGCTGAGTCACTCTGGAACTGCAAACAGATGGAGACGTGATCTGGGGTTCATTTTAAATTCCAGCACATTTTTGATTTCACATGAGCAACTTAAAACCAGCCATGACCACGTAAGTCACTGTCAAGATTGGTTTCTTATTAGCAGTTGCATGATATAAAATAGAAAGGAGCACATAAGCATTCCCAAAAACTCAGAGTAAATGAATGTAGCTCAAGTGAATTCCAACTGTAGAAGCAAACAAATTACTTCAGCCTGGAACAGCTGAGGAGTGCTCCTGTGACACCTTACTGCAACCAGACCACAGGAGGGATAAATTCTGGATGACAGGAATGAACACTGTGTGGTGGGGTTGCATCAGCAACTCTTCCATGTCACATCAAAGAAGGCACTTCCCTGTGCCCTTATTTAAACTGTAAAATTCAACATCTAATGGTGAAATAAATTTATAGTCCTCTATTTAATGCACCGTTTTTAATGCTGTCCAAAAAGTACATTTATTGTAGTTATTGAAGGAGGAGCCCAAAACTGTAGCATGTTTTCATTACAGAATATGTGGCTAACACTCATCTTTTGCTTCTGACATTTCTTGAAACAATGTGAAAGTAAGCAAAGGTATTACTCTGTATCTTACCCTACCATGATACACCAAAACTCTTCAATTCAGCACAATCAATTCTAAAACAAATTACTTTTATTTTGCTGTGATATATCATAGGTCAAACACAAACCAGAAGTGATGCAGTACTTTATTTAGACTCTGAAATATAAGATCTAGATGCTTAGCAACTCCTTTGTTTTTAGAAAATAGACAAAATAATAAAACCCTATTAAGTATAAAACAGAAGAAGTTGGTTCTCCCTGATTGCTACACTTTTCCCCTTGCTATCAATGGCATAACAACTAAAAATCTGTGGTCACCTTGCAGTTTCTGCTCTACAGAACAGTTTTAAGAAGTCTTCTCACATAGGGAAGTCAAGCTTTAGGTGACTTTACCACCAGAAATGTGACACATTTCTGCATTAAAATTCTTATGTGACTACATACACATAACTTGTTGATTATAAACCAGGATACAGCCTAACTATATGACTTTTTCATACACAGGTACCTGTTATCCTGAATGGTTCCATATCGTCACAGATGCCAGAAGTTCACCCACATTAAACTAAGGAACTTCACCTAATTTCAAAGTTAGATCTAACTTTGCAGTCAGTCCTGCACTGAGTGGGTGGCTGGAACAGATGTCCTTCAGGGACTTCTACAACCTACATCTTTCTGGATCCTAATACTTTCATAATTTTGATTTAGGTAAATGAAATACTTTCTGGGAAGGATAATGCCATGGTATTACACTAAGTAATGAAGTCATATTCTACTTTGTATTATGCCAAGTACAATGGAAATACACAAAAGGAGGTCTCTTATTTATATTATGGTGGATGACAGAGCAGACTATCACTCTTCTGTTATGCCTGGAAGAGGGAGGGCATGGCTATTACACAAAGGTGAGAGATTATACCAAATGAGCGATGATTATTGAATTCTACTTTTTATATCTAATTTTATACCTAATTTTTATATCTGTTTTATACCTACTGCTGATGAAGACAGTGTATGGCCGAGAGAGACATAGCCTGACAGAGCATGATGAGCTTAATGATCTTCAACTAAGCATAGTTTCCTGATAAGGTGCCTAAGTTCTTTTGGATATGGGAACTTGTCTCATCTCCTGTTTAGTTAAATTTCTGTCCAATCTCAAAGGCATTAATAAAAACAAACAGCGTCTATCAATGATACCACAAAACAGCAAAAGAATACAAGCATTAATCTGGCAGACATCTGTGTAGCTAAATTTATTACGCTAAACCCAAAACTGCCACCTAACTAATTTAACTGATTAAAATCATTATTTTAATACTAAATCAAACACCCCCTCATATCCAAAAACCTAACACTGATTATTTATGGGTAAGGAAGAATCTGAAAGGGTTATTAGTGTATGTCATGCAACCAACGTTTTTTTCTGAACAGTCTACAAATCTTTTTGGTTTATGAAACTTAAGTTCACATGCAGAGAATGAATTCTAAGAATGCTGAAAAGAAACTTTATTTACTATACCTGTAATGTGAACAGCTTTCTTTCAGCAAGAAATTAACTTTTCTCTCAGTACTGCAAAACTACACAACACATGGCTTTGTTAAATCAGTTTGCAAAATTCATCAATGGCCCACATGCACAAGTGGAATGTAATATTATGAACACTATTTCAGATGTGTTTGCTTTTGTTAATATACAGCTACTGTACAGAACTTATATTTACAGCATTTTAATGTTTAAACCAAGAATTTCTGTGAAGACAATGACTCAAAGACATGCATTAAAGTAATGCTACGCCAATTACAGACACTGAAAAAATCATTTGACAGACTGAAAAGTGTAAAATTTAAGAAGCTATTACTAAATGCTGCGTTTGTTTTTCTGAAATACATTCTAGTAATTCATGACTGCATCTATGGTGCCACTCTCAGGTGCTCAGACTATTAATTCTACTGAATGGTGTACTATTTATGAACAACTAGAAAAATCCATTATAGTTTTGAATATTGCCACCAAGTATCTTTCAAAAGGTGAAACACCAAGTGTTAGCATCTGGCTTTCAACCTAATGATATGGGAAAGAGAGAAAGGGAGAGAAAAACAGAGACAGAAAGAGCAAAATTCTACAAGGAAGCTGAACCGGGGAAAAACATAAAAAATACAGCAGGAATTCACCTTAGGATTTCAAGCACGCCCAGGAAAATATCAACAATACTTGAAATAGTATTTAACATGCATTAGTCTGTCCTTAAAATCCTCCAATAGCAGAGATTAGTGAACTTCCCTAACAAACATCTCTAGTGCAAATATTCTTATAATTAGACAAAAACTTTCTATTGGCTACATCATCTCGATACAATGTAGCTTATTTTTGGTCTGATCAGCTTTGAAGACCATTTTTTTTTCCTTCTTTGTAGCAACTTCTGTCTCTATCATCTTTATATTAATTTAGGCATTTTTAACATATTTCTCACCTTCACTAAATTAAAAAAATATTACTATTTTAAGCTATTTTTATTCATGTCTCCTGTGGTCTTCCTAACCTTCAGTTCAGTTTGTTTGGACCTTCTTTGTTTACCAAAGTGGACAGGATATGCTAGGTGAGGCATTTCAAAGGGTGAGCTACTGATCTTCTGAATATTCAGAAGTACTTAAATGCAAGTTAAATGTAACTCTTCTTTCTGTATGTATCAGGTTTGATCAGTTTGATCCAAAGTCCCCCACAATATCTTTTTTTTCGAAGTTGTTCTTGGTATCTTAATCACACAATCAATGGTGATTTGCGTTTTCCTTTCTGCACTGCATGCTTTTTCTGAGTACTTTCTTAAAATTTTCTTTTAAATTCTAACACTGTACTCCCTCACATCCTACTGTCATCACCCACAAATGTAACCAAACACTTTATTTCAGTACCTAATATAAGCTAAAGCAAAAATTAACAAAAATATCCTAATACTGCATCCAGGAGAGCTTGAGTGGAACCCAGTGAGCTGAGTATCATTTGACAGGGAGTCCATGGTAGCTGGTGTACTTTACTAATCAGCTACATATTTTATTGCAGATTAATTAATAGAACCTCTAACTTATTAAAAGGAATATCACAGAAGTATTTTTGAAGTCTTACTAAAGCCAAGATAAGCCACATTTATCATTCTCTCCCATCCACAATACCTAGACTGTTCTAGTTTAATAAACAATCATAAATCACAGAAAACATTACTTTTTCTTTTTTTTTTCATAAACTCAGCATGATGTATGGGCAAGTATTTTTTTTCTCCCTTGCTTACACAGGACTTGGACACAACTTTTTACTTTCAGAATACTGCACAACTGGTCAATAAACTTGGGTCTTTTCTTCCTAGAAGGGATTCATGGGTCCTTCAAGATCAAATTTCTGCATTAGCGTCTACTTCCTAGTGCAAATTTCTTTATTATTAAGGTGTCTTTGTGGGCTTGCCAATACAGAATGATAAGCATTTCTGATACAGCCAACAAATATCTTAACTCTGAGATTCTCCCACCCCCTTCTTAAAATGAAACGACGTGTTAGACATCAGGTTAATTTTATTTAATATAATATTCAAACATGAAATGCCCTGGTAAGATATGACTCGTAGATAAGTATACATAAATTTGTATATTCTCCTATTACTTATTACAGCATTTAATTTCTTTTTTAAGTTTAAAAAATACTTTCAAATGGAAACGTGCCTTGATAGATGACAAAACCCACCATATCTCAAGAAAGTCAAAGATTATAGATCATAAAGTTACAAGTATGATTGCATTAGAGCAGAATTTTTCCAAGCAAGTTCAAGATGAAAACGATGAAGATGCCAACACTCTGATACTGTAGATTTAAGAACTGGATCTGTACCATTTGAAGATCAAAATACTATGTGTGTATCTACCAGGATATTTACGGACGGAGACGAAGATCTCAGCTGTCACGTTGTGTGATCAGTTCTTCATTCCTTCCCCAACTTACAAAACAATTTCGTGTTTGTATTGGGAGGAGATAAGCTTGTCCTGAACACTGCCAGAGAAGTAAGCCAAATGAAACAAATGCCTGCACATACTCAATTTTTTCTTATTTAAAAAAAAAAAAAAAATCAGAAAGAAGTATAGGTATAGTTCTATTCGCTCGAATGTCTGGAGTCAGAAACAATTAGTTCATACTAATAAGCATAAAATCAATTTTTCCATGGCAAATCTATTCCTTCAGAATAGTAAGTCTCAAGTGTTTTACAGGTCTCATTATCACTGAACATTTATTTCTTTTTTAGGAAACAATCCTTTTTACAGTAAGGTCTATGTACAACACAGTGTTCTATATAGAAATGTTCTTATTAAACTGTATATAAGTAGAGTGGCAGGCAGATGGCAAACCGTTGCTTATTTCTTTCAGTATCACCATAGAGGAACACACAATATTTAAGTCCCACAGGCTTCTGTCACTCTTCAATGAATCCAAGCATTGTATTACATCATTTGCCAACGAAGCACAGGGGAAAAGAGACATTACTTAATAGGACAATCCTGACAAGACATTTATCCGGGATTTTTCAACGATGCACATACAAAATGTTCCTGAATAGTGCAAAAAAATGCAGGCAAATTAACTACCTTGTCAGTCCAAATAACAAACCAATCAATTACATTCTATCCAAGCCTGACAAGCAAACTCAGTGTTTTGTCATAATAAGCTTATAGTTGAGACAAGGTAGCTGTTCTCCTTTACTTTAGGTATTCTATTGAGAGCTTTATCCACATTTAAAAATCCTATTATAAAAGGTTTCCACGATTGCCTCCGAGGATGAGTTGTGGCAGAGTTGTGTCTCATGAAGGGTATCTACACAGTAAAGTGATAAGAAAAAAATATTAACATTGAAAGATCATAGCAGCTCTCCTCTGTCTTATGAAACATTTTAACATCACACTAAATTTAAGCAATGTGTATGCTCAGATCCAAATACTTAGACACCCACACACCAAATTTTCAAGAATCTTCAAGTGTCAAAATATTAAACTGAGTTAAGTATATAGTATAAGTATCCTTATAACTCTTATAATTTTTTCTCAATACAGCTCAAAGAACAAAGACAGTCCACCACAAGATAGAGAAGATAATTTTCTTTTTTTTTTTTAAAATCATAAAAGCAACAGTTTAATACAAGTATGCTTGATTGTGAAGCTAGCATTTTCTCAGATTTGTAACCCACAGAAATGCAGCTATGAGACTGACTACAAGCACAAACATGGGACCTATGTTATAATCTTAAAAAATGATTATATTATGGAATAGCATTTGAAAGAAAACAAGTCTTAGGATTTAGGAAGGACTAAATAATGCAGGGTTTCTTTCAAAATGCATTGTAATAATTCAGTACATAAAAGGCTTTAGTCACTTCTGAAAAAACGTCTTTGAGCCAATAATTCCAAAGCCTTCTCAGCATTTTTTTTTTCCTATTTGTACTTCCTGTCTTTTGACACTCATGACATACAAACTTTTCAAGAATGCTTTATAAAAAATCAATACAATTTTAAAGTGCTGATTTTCTACATTTAAACTCTTTAAAGTATTTTCAATTAATGTACAGCATTATATACTTCTAATTATGTATATACTTGTAATTAAAGTTCAGCAAATTAATGTATCTTGGAGTATTGTGAGATTTTAATTATGAAAACATTTATGTTGTCTTTAAGCTGAGCAGATGCATACATTTTAAAAGAAAGATTGATAAAATGTCACCATCACACCATTTGGTGTTCTTTGTGGTTTGCTTTTTTTTAATTTGAAATGCATTTAAGTAAAATTGTAAATAAAAATGAAACTGCTGTCATACTTTGATAAAATATAACAGTGTGATGAACAGGAGCCATTTTGTTTACACATGTTCCAACAAAAATTCCTTGCAACTGAATTTTAGTTTTGAGTATAAGGATTTTGAGTCCAGGAATTAGAGGTGAAGCAAAAAGTACCCTATGTAAATTCACTCCCAATTCTCACTTCATCTCTTGCTTGAGACAAGATTAAAATTTTAAATTGGGTGTCCTGAACTGCAGTGCTACAGCACAATTTTGAACTTTTTTAGAAAACTGAAGATAAGCTTAGCTGGAAGATAGAAATAATCTCCATATTCATCTCATTACAATCCCGTTCCCTTACTGAGTGCAACTAGTTTTGTTCTGACAGCCTCAGTGGGTGAGGTTGACATGGGTACAACACTGAAATGCAGAAACTTGAAAGGTAGCATCAGAAACAATCAAGATAAACTGAAGGTCTCTGTGCCACCTCTACCATCTCACAGCAATGCCAGTAGCTGCAACTGCACCATTTCAGTCAGGTCATCAGAATATGACAGGCTGTCCCATCTGGGCTAGCAAGGTTTGGGCAGGAATACAGCAATCCATACTCCAAATACATACTTTAAATACAGTTTCTCAAAATGCATGAATAACTATGTAAATATGTGTATACACATACATATATGTGTATATATACCTACATGTAACTGTACTTATAAATAAATTTATAAATTATTTTTATATAAAAAATTATCAATGTAAACATGTTTTTATGTATAGAACCAACTTCATGGTTGAACAAATAAAATAATCAGTTAAATTTTAATAAGCTCACAAAGTAATTATGTATAAACAAGGTTCTCAGAGGAAACTACTGAGGAAAGACCCTAATATTTTGTAGCACTTTAGGTAAGGCTGTAAGAACACAGACATCAGGCAGGAAGTGTAAGTAACCTACACCTGCACTAGTTATTCCTATAGTATTTCTTTGTATTGCATTTTTATTGGTAAAAACGTATCAAAAAAATTTAAAGTATATTAGAATATTTACTCCTACATTAAAGGGAAATTATTTTTTAAATGGTTGGGCCATTTTTCCATTTCTACTCTATTAAAAATTTAACCTGACATCATTTATTTTACATGTTCTAGGATTATCTTCACCTCTTTCATGTTTGAAATATTATTAAATAAGGAATCACTACTGGCTTTGTTTAAACAAGTTCGTTTTTTTTTTCTAGCGAGTGAAAGAGTGGTAAAAGACAAAGGAATACGAATGTATAAATACAATAGCTTGTAATTATTGTAGTTAATTGTATTATTGTAATACAACAGCAAACTCATCTGATAACTGACTGCTCTGAGACCACCTGCACCGATGACATTTCTCCTGCTCTAGTCTCTCCTGCTCTTCTTCCATCCCTACATACCATTTGCCAACCCTTCCTCAACCAAAGAACTGCTCCCATTCCTGTACATCCATTCAAATTTCTGCTGACTGAAATACCCAGAATTGTCTGCAATAGCTGAACTTGTATTTACAGCCTCACCTAGGAAAAGGATTTATTGAGCACAAAAATTGGAAATAAGGATGGCGAGCAAAACTGAACAGCTTTCCTTTCTTTACCAGTAGATGCAACAAATACTGAGAAAGAAAAAAGCATCACAGATAATGCCATAATAGATGCTTTGAACAGGAAGGCTCCCAATTAATTGCACATTTGGTCCTTCAGAAGAATTATTCTCTCCTAGCTCTCCTTCAATCCAGGACAAAAAGAAATTATAAAAGCACTTTCCTTCAAATTCTGGTACAAAGAGGGAGAAACACACCTCTCTCCTCCCTAATCACACATGGCTGTCATCTGCTTCCTCACTTAATCAAATATTACGTATAGGGAGGGTGTCTAAGAGTACGTGCAGATTTCCTTTTCAAAAGACTTTATAGGACAAGAAACCCCACAAGTTATTTCCGTACTTTCTACTCTTCATTTGTGTAACTGACATGGAAAATTGCAAATTGCAGCAAACGTAATGCTTAGGTCAGCAGTTTCGATCCTGATTCTTTTTTTAGCCATTTTAATACTTGTCTTCATCAGGTTAAGTAACTGATGTAAAAGCAATGTTTTTGGCTGCTAACTGGGCACAAGTAAAAATACATTTTCAGCCACAGTGTAAATCAGTTTATCTTCAAGGGTCTGAAGGCAGGAAGCTGCTTCAGTGTACCTTACCAATGCTGAAAAATTAGAACTCTCCTACCAGGTAAAGTTTGCTAAGCCTAAGGAGAAATTTGGGGTATTTGTGAACAACTTTAATGAGGTAAAGATGGTAAGTAATACGCATTTTTAAGATTCAGGCTGATCAAGGTACACATCATCTCAGAAATTAATCTGTACCCAACAGCTCTATTAAGTGGATAAGAGTTGCTGAGCTCTTTAAAGGTGAAACAAACAAAAAAAAAAAAACTGACCCCAAAAATAATGATGAGCAATGTGTCTTCTAGACATTGCCAATTACTTCAATTTTCTCAGTACTGATCAAATTATTAATATTAATAAATTCTTCCTGAACAGTTACAGATTTATATCTGCTAATATACACACTGATTAGCCTGTAAAAAAGTTACAGGACAAAAGATCACAGCATCTGAGGTACCACTGGAAAAGAAGAGCTCTGCTTTATCTTAGTCAACATGCTTATGCAGTGACCAGTTCTAAATGTCACTGTTTATGTTCCCATGTGACAGTTACTGTCTTGATTTACAGAATTCTGTTCTCCAAGTACTTATATGCCCACTTCAAAACAAGAACACATTTTCAAACTACTTCAGAGGAAAATTATACTTTTAGTACTGAATGAAACCATTTCACATATATAATACCAATATTTTATTTAATCTTTTGTATGGGATATGTAATTTTCCTTCATTCTGTACTGTCCTTGTGAACAGAAGTTTCTGAGAACCCATGAAAAATATCCAGTCAATACCCTCAATACTCTACATGAAACCCAGCTTTCTCTTTTAAATGACTGCATTTACAGACCTTGTCACAACAAGGTCCCTGATGTTATCGAAGCAATTTCAAGATACTTTAATCATTGGCAAAACTCAGTGAGCTGACAAGAAAAATCTGGGCCAAAAGACTTCAATGGCTTGAAAGGAAGGTTATTGAGTGATGTAATTTCATTTGGATGGGACTGATTCCAATTGATCTGTTTTTGCAATGCATATCTTGCCTTTGCAGCTGTCTCCATCTGATTCAGTGCTTAACTGCAAGGAGTGACTATCCCTTCCCACTTAAAGTGAAACTCTTCCTTCCTCCTGCTATCACTTTGAATGAGCATGAGGAGCCCAGTTTCAAGTTTAATCTCTGTACTCGCTGCAGAAAAAACACATTCAACTGAGTGCCAACCCATGAATTCAACAGTCTTGTGACTGCCAGCATATATATTATGTAAGCAGAAAAATACATCATAGAGCATTATGTTTATTGTCATTACTATTACAAACTGAAAATATTGGGTTAGGGTTTGTGTAACACAAGGGCATATAGCAATACAAAGTAATTCTCAATCCCAACTACACAACATCATGTAATCTACACTATATTAGACTACTTATTTTCAGTTGAGTACTTACATACAAAAGAAAAAAACCTGTGCTTGGTATGCAATAAACATAATAATAACTGGTTATGTTACATATAAAATCAAGTCTTCTCATAAAAGTATGGTTTTCCACAGTTTTAACAGAAAATAAGCGTACCATTAGGAACCTAACAATTTAAATTAATTTTAAACTCCATAAAACCTAAGGGGGGGAGAAAAGCCATATGTAGGGAGTTACAAAGCTTTGAGAAGAGTATTAATGAATAATGTAAGCATCATTATATGCTAATGAAACTGAGTCAGGATGTGGCAACAGATGTTGCCACCAATATGTAGCTGGCAGGTAAAGTAAGTTGCCTTTTATTCACCCAGCTTTAGTCTTATGCTGTCTGTGCACACAAAACACGCTTGACTAACAAAACATGTGACTTGCTGGATTAGACAAAAATATGAACTTTCCTCTGATAATTTAATGAGCAGTGAAATTGGACTTAAAGATCAGCTGCCAGTCCTTCACTGCCTTCCCAACTTTTTGTATCACAGGAGAGGATAGTTCTGCTCAATTTCACTTTTTATGTCTAATCTATAGACCTCCAGGTGCTTTTTTAAGAGCTTTCAGGTGTCTATCTCAACAGCAACATCCAGGCCACTCTGAAGCAACGTGCACAGCTGACATGCCTGCAGAAACACTTCCAGAGAGAACACAACTGACCCTCAGTACCAATTACTTTGCCTTCCTGATCCCAGGCTTCAGCTCTGTTGACAGTAATTTATACAGAGTATCTCTGTAAAATTATGTGTTCCAAAAACAGTAAGTAATTATGACTTCATCTATCAGTAATCTCAAAAGCATAAACTCAATAAAAATATGTACATTTTATATATTACACAGCTTTGTATTATGAGTACTGTCACTCATTGTAACTGTTTATCAACGTGAGAACTGTGTACCCCTTATTAAGTACTGTATAAATATACTAGCATGCCATTAATCTTACAGATCAAATATTTTATTGGAAATTAAAATCTAAACTTTCTTCAAATAAAGAATTTTCTTATTATTTATAGACCATACTTTGAGAAACATTTTAACTAGCAGAGCCATATAATACAATAAATTAGATTATAATATTGATTTGTAATAAAAAACCTGAATAGTCTTTTAAAATTAAAAAAAATAGTGTGAAGGATATTTTTTTCTATTTCAGTATATTAAATGAAGTTTAAAGTTGTTATTATTATATCATACTATTATAATTGTTTTTCCAGAAAAGTAGATTAAGTAATTTATTGGACTGCCTCTTTATCAGTGGGTATGGATGAACTCTGACAGAAAAATCTCAATTTCACTTGACTTCATTGTTTCAGTTTCAACACTGGACAGTCAACACCAAAGTCTGTGCAAAGACTGCACAGATTTCATACTGTTTTCAATGAAAATACAGGCCTAAGCCTTTAAGTTAGCTATCAGTTATTGATAGTTTATTGATATCTGTGAAGCATTTAGAACCTGCTGTGTGACTTCAATATGTTAAAATATAAGCATGACTATCACAAATGCTACAAAAAAGCCAAAGCAGGAATTCTGGTTTCTTGCTCTGCTCTACTTTACCAAGCACAAGTCTAAACCACAGATTCAGAGCTAGGAGATGGACATTTTTTTCCTCGATCCAAAGTAAATCACTCTCCAACATATTATAAGGGTTTTTTACTCTCAAAACTCTCACTCCCAGAAACCTTAAAACTGTAACTGTTCTACTGTGATACATTCAAAATCTCTACAGGATCATGGGAAACCTCTTTATCAAGCTGCTGTATATCACAGTCCAGGTCAAAACCTGCTCCTCAATTATGATCCAGTTTTATTTATAAATTAGATTGAAAATATTAATGGCACTACTGACACTTTATGGCTTATTGGAATATTGAGTCCAGAAAACAAAGTGAAGTGTAAGTACAATCTCTTACCATGGCTTAAAATTACAGAAGAATTTACTACTTCTCTTATCATAAGGAAGACCACAAAAAGGTGTATCATGGTTTTGGAAGAGGAACTGTCAAAGGCACTGCTAAGCTGAATCCTGAAGGAAGTTTTCATGAAAGTGAAGGTTGCCTAGTGAAAGGAGCATGATTTTTTAAAAGAACGTTACTCAGAGCTCAGAGAAATAGAGAAGAAGGGGCTATGTACATGATGCCTTTAAGCTCAAAGCATCAGCAAGCATGGTGAAAACTTGGCCTCAGACCTCCATGCCTAGCAGTGTGATACAGGAGAAGGACAGCCAACAGCAGGAAAGCAGCCAAGTACAGGTCTGGTCCGTTTGGATATATTCCAGTCCATAGGAATTATTCAGTGTCTCTGAAACTGATGTTTGTTATCTCTGTCAGACTCCTGTGTAAGATCTAACCATTAAATTACATTAATGGTAAGATCTACCATTACAGCCAAGGCAGGACTGAAAATTGAAAAATGCTAAGACGAGCCCATCTTAAAGAGCTGAGACATGCACAATAACAAACGATACTAAGTAGTACCTAGGAAATCATGGGCTGGTCAACCTTGTCCCTGTGCTGGGAAAGATCAAGGGATCCATTGCCAAATACATGAAAGTAACTGAGAGCACTCAGCAAAGATTTAATAAGGGTAGAGGAGTTGAAATGATATTTGAAATGATTAATGATATGGTCTGTGAAAGAGGGAAGAGCAATGGTTGCAACACACCAAAAGGTGTCCAGCATAAGGCTTTTCTATCAGCCAGGTACAGCATTTTTCATATCAATTTAAAGACAAGGCTGGATGAATAGGCTGAAAGACAGCTGGACTCAAAGGGCAGAAGCCAATAGCTAGATGCTGTCCAATAACACAATATCACAGGGAGCCAGGGGGGAGAGATTTGGTGCATCAGGCACAGCATCGCCAGCCAGACAAGGAGGGGATTGTCCCACTCTGCTCTGCCCTGGGGCAGCCTCACCTCGAGTGCTGGGGGCAGTTTTGGGTGCCACAATTTGTAAGAACAACATTAAACTGAGAGTGTCCAAAGGAAGGCAATGAAAATAGTGAAGGGCCTTGAAGGGAAGCTGTGTGAGGAGTGGCTTGATCTTTTCAGCCTGGAGGAGACAAAAGGGAAACCTCATTGTGGTTTCAACTTCCTCATGAGGGGAAGAGGAGGGGCAAGCACTGATTTCTTCATTGTGGTGACCAGTGACAGAACCCAAGGGAATGGCCTGAAATTGTGTCAGCGGGAGGTTTAAGTTACACACTAGAAAAACATTCTTCACCCAGAGGGTTGAGCACTGGAACAGGCTCCCTGGGGGAGTGGCCACAGCACCAAACCTAGCAGAGCTCAAAAAGCCTGGACAATACTCTTGGACCCACGTTGGGATTCTTGGGGGTGGTCCTATGCAGGGCTGGGATTGGACTTGATGATCCTTGAGGGCCCCTTCCAGCTCAGCATATTCTGTGATTCTTTGGTTTTGGGGCTGACAGCACTACCAAACCCTCCTCAGCTGAGAGAGGGAGGGCTCTTACCACAAAGGCTCACAGCCAGAACCTGCAGCTTAGGAGGTTTAGAGGGGACATCAGCAGATGCCTTTTCAGTACAAGGAATAGTGCAGCAAGCTCAGGGGTACTTATGCCTCAACTGTGTGGGAACAAACAAGTAAGAAGCAATAATAATTTGTTCTTGATATTCTGAAAGCTTTCATTTCCAGTACCAGAAAGCATTACCAATTCCTGTGATCAGGATGATCACAATGCTGAATAAAATCCTGTGATGTCCAGTGTGTGGGTAAGTAGCGGATTTCTGTCACTTATAAGGGATAAGAAATTTCCTTCCACGCCCTTTTACAGACAGTATCTGACTGTATGCAAGACAACAGGGTACTTTAAGAGGTGTCCAAGACTGATTCATAATCAGTCTTGTTGGGTACAAATAGTAAAATATTGTGCCCTTGATATCATATTAAAATTCATTGGTATTAGTCATACTAAAAGCCCTTTTCTTAGAAGTGACAGATGATTTTATATTCTACTGAAACCTAGACACTATAAACATTTCACCAAATAAAAGCCACAAGAGTTTATACAGATAAGTTTTCTAAGTAGAAGCATATCTAAAGCATTTTTGCTAGCCATCAAAAAAACCCCAACAAATTCCCAAAATGAAAAAAACAACCAAACAAAAAGCCAAAAAATCCCAAAGAAAGCTAGTATTATTCATTTATATTTAGAGCTCCACAATAAAAAGCTTTCCCCATAAAGTGGCCTAAAGAAAAATTCCACAGATGTGTTTACAAACAAACTAAAGAGTAAGAAAACAGAAGTAGGAAAAATGCAATGCATTCACTTGAACAGTTCATACAAATACCTGGATTTTAAAAGAAGTGGACTATTTTTTTTAACAGCCATAAATTTTCTCAAATTGATTGACAGATGTAAAAACAAATTTACAAAGTAAATATTTCATATATTCCATTATAATTTCACAGTTAATTTTTAGTCTTCAGTATTAAAACTTTCTAAAAAAATCTCTAAGTGGGAATGGAGTACTTCTAAAAATGCACAAAAAAAGGAATCAGGATTTTCTTTTAAACTAGTCCCGAATCATGCAAAATTTGGTAGTAGTTTTTTTCAAAAGAAGCCAGAAATTAACCAGTAGGTATAAACAATGGATGCATTTGTACTAGATCATAATCAAGCTATATATTAAAATGTTGTACAGCATTCCTGAAAAGGACTATTTAGACAATATGCTTAGAAAAACATTTGTTATAACACAGTTCATCTATACCATGGCTGAATTCATGCAAGTAAAATTCAGACATAATACATAAATATTGAAAGCAACAACAAAGATAAATTGTATTATATATAAAAATATATTAATTAATAGGATTTAAGACCATGCCAAAATTTTGGGAACAGTGTACTAGGAAGATGTTCTATTTGTGAAACTCTGTGCTAAGTATTAAATAAATAACTTCCAAGAGAACTAAAAAAAAGTTCAGTGAAATCAAATACCATGATGTCCAAAGTCCCTTGTAACATGCTTACTTAAGATTTTTCTCAAATAATATAAAAAAGGACCCTTAAGAAAATTATTTCATCCTCACAAAAATGAGAGTCAAGTAAAAGATTACACAGATTTTTTGCAATGTCATTACCATACACCTTGCAGCAGGTACATCAATAACCTAGCCTATATAAAGCATGGATGTTGTTTCAACTGAATCAAGAGATAAAACCACTTTTGGAGATAGAAAAATAAACATTTGTTTGGACATGCATATTATCTTATATTATGTCTTGGCAGTAAAATCTGTGTGAAACAAACCTAAACCAAACAAAACCAGTGGGAAGAAGGGATGTCTCACTCTGTACCATGCAGGGCGTAAGGTGAATCAAATTATTCCATTTGATATTCAATTTTACCATTTTCCTAAACTTTTGTTACTGCTGTTGTTGGGCACTTTCAGTCAGATCAGTAAAACTGGTTCCCTCTAAAAAATGTCAGCTCTTTAGTCCAGGCAGAAATCAAACAACTTTTAAAAGCAATTAAAAGCAGACTTATTTGAAACAATGCATCTGTATCAATTTCTATCTTCAAAATTGAATTTGGGATAAAAATATGAAAGAATATTGCTTATCATCCTGCATGACGACTTTGGGACTACAGAGTAGATTTAGTGATCATAGTCATTCTGAAATGCCCTTTTTCTCCCATATTCCATTTCATTTATTTTTCCTCTCTAGAAGAAAATAACACAGAATATAAATCTATCAACCCATCAGAATGGCAGGCAGACAAAAGGTAAAAATGATGGATGCAAAAAAGTTAAAGAACTTGACTTCAGAATACTGCAAAGTGCTTGAATCTGTGACTGTAATTTACTAATTACTGAAATCTCTCCTTGACTATCCATTTTTGGAGAACAGAGGAAAACAGAAAAATAAAAATATTCCAAACTACTTGACTATTTTATCTATTTTTTATTTAACAGGTCAAGATAGATGAATGACAGCATGTAACACCAAGGAAAATACCTAGCAAAACATGGAAATTCAGAAAAAAACACCTTTTTATGAAGGGCTCCTGATTCATTAAGTCATATACCAACATTTTTCTGCATTTACAAAAGAGTTTTGAAATATGCAAAATAAACACATTGGAATTGTAACTATATAAATAATGCTAACAATGCCTTAGCATTGTTTTTTTTCATTAATGCTTACCATTCATACTTTTTTATTTTTTAATAAATACTTCTTTGCTACTTGTGTGCTTGTTTTGATTAATCAGTAAAAAACCCTGTAATTTTGCAATCATAATAAGTATCTTCTTCTACCTGTAACAATGAAGTAAATTTACTAAAATGTCATATTCCAGTTACCCAGTCCCCATTTCAGCATCACTGACTTGTCTTGGACCATAGCAAACTTCTCATTTTCACACAGGATTCCAACCCTATTCCTATCCTGGTTCTTTAAACAGTTTCGGTATCCTCTCCCCTCTGATTTATTATCCATGTGGTTTTCTTGTTTCAGTGTCTTTCTCTAACCCGTCCAACTTTGCTCAAGTCCTGAAGCTTAAACAGCCTGGATTTTACTGCCTCTGTGCACTATTTAATTTCTATTTTTTTATATTTACCATCCAAACTCAGGTCCTTCTACAGCCCTAGTCCCAACCATGATCTCCATTCTGGGCTGTACCAGACAACCACAGCTCTAAGGTTTGTCTGTCTGAAACCCAAGGCTCTGTTTCATAGAGCACATCTGCAAGACTTTGGCTTAGCTTTACTGAAGAAACAAGTGTATAGTACAAATGATAAATTCTGGTAGATGAGTGAAAAAATATTTATCATGTCTGTTGATATGAAATGGTTCAGAGTAGGGACTCAAGCGAAAAACAAAACAAAACCAACCAAAAAATAAACCCATGAACACTAAAGCCTCTGAGAATACAGTGAAGAATCCAAGGATGGCAATTCAGCTACATAAGGATCAGCCTGGTCCAAGGAGCAGCAGAGGATGAAATATCTTTACCTCACCAAAGACTGCCTGACCAGCAAAGATACAGCAGACATCAGCACTGGGTGAGATATTCATGCTGAAGCTTAGCCTAGTAATATGCCACTCCTCACAAGTGACTATGTGATTGCTGTGGATTCTTGAGCTCTGCAGATCCTGCTCAAATCTCTCTAGGAATGACAAAAGATGACCCAGGAGAAGGGAGGGGAGTCACACACCTCTCCACACTCATTGTCCCATTTTATTCTTCTCATCTAGAGCAGCATTACCAGTCATTGATACTATCCTTAACAACTTTCTTCT
This sequence comes from Cyanistes caeruleus, assembly GCF_971803275.1. Classification (NCBI taxonomy): domain Eukaryota; kingdom Metazoa; phylum Chordata; class Aves; order Passeriformes; family Paridae; genus Cyanistes; species Cyanistes caeruleus. The sequence goes on from NC_141701.1 coordinate 125,854,197, forward strand.
CATTCCACATTTTTGTTCCCTGGAAGTCTTGTAGAAACTCCAACTGTTGGGATAAGTACACTCAAGTAGCCCACAGCACATTCCAAGCACAATGACAAATGAACTAAAGCCTGCCATACCACGACTTGAATAGTTTATGAGGGTTATTTTTCCCACAATATCCTTCAAAGCTTCCCTTGGTTCCAAGATTTTACCAAACTGACATGAATAAATTTTCTCCTCTGTCCTTGGGAAAGAAAGGGAGGTCTTTGCCAAAATTCAACTTACTAATTAAAGACTTCAATTCACTTTTCTACTTAAAGGCATGGAGTGAGGGACACCTGGGCAAGACAATACATTTACTCAAATTTCACCTTAAAAATTTTGCCTGAAAACATCCAGCCCAAAAAGCACATGGGAGACATGAAGAAGTCTGAGTCCAAGTGATTAAAGTTTTACAATAAGAAACTGAAAATGGGGTCTGGTACTACAATTATTACCACTGCCCAGTGTAGCCAACTTTCATCTGTATCAATGCTAGTTAAAAAATTCCAGAGAATTTTCCAGAGAACTTTGCTGAGTTCCAGTCATGGACATTTTGCTTGATCATTTCCCCATTTCTCCTTTTGCTGTCTGAGAGTATTCCATAACATGTCATTGTATAGAATACTGTACAGAATACATATAATCCATCATTCTTGATGAAACTGAGTAGCTAGATTTCCCTAATTCAGAAAAATCACAGTTTGAATTTAAAATAAATTAACTGAATTTAACATTCTAAAAGAAGAACCAAACTTCCATAAGAAAGTGCTCCTGAAAAAAAAAGCATTTTTTAGCTCATCCGCCCATGACTTCTCCAATTAATTCCAGATTTTTTTCCCTTTTTGACAAAGACACAGGAAGTCTCAAATACAACGACCAACAGAAACACCGTTTTTCCCAAAGGGCTGGTGGCCAGGCAGCTGGAAATATTTTGCCTGTTTGAACAATGAAAATGGTGTATATAAGTCTCACAAAATAGCAAAATTAAAAATAACACATAACACTGTAGTAACATTGACAATTCTGGGGCTGGCAGAAAACATAAATGCTCTCAAGCTAATGAAAAAGACAACTGCAGTAATATTAAATATCTTTCCTTTTCTTCAACTTATTCATTATGAGTATGTATTTATGACTATGTATTAAGCTCATTGTCAACTCATAAATTTTGTTGATGGTGACTAAAGTTATGTTTTGAACCTTATCACTTTAACTTATAAAACCCACCAGCTTCACATGAACTTTTTCACATGCAACTGTCAGAGGAAACCTACTTCAAAAATTTGTAACATGGATTATCTATACTGAAAATACTGTGCTGCTTAATTTCAGTATTTTATCAATCTTCATAACAAAAAAAAATAAAAAATTACCCATCCATAGATATGGTTTAATACAAAATTGAATGCAAAAATGAAAGAAGCATGGCAATTTTTTGAGGTATTCCATCAAACTGTTCAACTAGTTTTGTATGAAATATTAAGGTATTTTTATAAAGGGAACGAGACAATAAGAACTCAATAATTCTTATTCAACTTAAATAGAATTAAATACATATAATATTAAATGAAGTCTAAAAATAAAAGTCTTTTGAAGTTTTCAATATAAAAGTATTTTAAACTAAAACCTTCTGAGTTTTCTATAGAAGTAGGCCAACAGCTTAACTAATAATTATTATATACTGTAAGCACAGTCCATGTTTTGTTTCCCACAAGATGCAAAACGTACTGTTATAGATACCCAGAAATCACATGGACCACTATGACCTAATACAGATTTCTTAAGTGAAGAACCATACTGCAAGAAAAATATAAAGTTGTGATAAAGAATCCAAAGGAGGGCTACGAAGATGATGAAGGGCCTTGAGGGGAAGCTGTGTGATCAGTGCCTGAGGTCACTTGGTCTGTTCAGCCTGGAGGAGGGGAGAGGAGACCTCACTGCAGTTAAAACTTCCTCGTAAGGGGAAGAGGAGGGGCAGACACTGATCTCTTCTGTGTGGTGCCCAGTGACAGGACCCAAGGGAATGGCCTGAAGTTGTATCAGGGGAACTTTAGGTTGGATATTAGATAAAGGTTCTACATCCAGAGGGTGGCTGAGCTCTGGAACAGTCTCCCCAGGGAAGTTGTCACAGCATCAAGGCTGACAGAGTTCAAGAAGTGTTTGGACAAGACTCTCAGGCACATGGTGTGACTCTTGGGGCTGCCCTGTGCAGGACCTGAAGTAGGACTTTGATGATCCTTGTGGGTCCCTTCTAACTCAGGCTATTCTATGGTTCTATGAAATGACAGTAAACACGAAGAGAGGACATGCCTAACATGTTTGCTATCACTTACACTGACTACTCCAAACAGACACACGTGTGCACATACAGACACGCTTACCAAAAGCCTATACAGAGATTCAAGATTCTCCCTACAGTGTGAAAAAGAGGCCACAACAATTTTGATGTAGATTAGAAATCAAGGGCACAAACTGTTCAGATCAGGTCTCTAAGGAACCAGGATCTATAGAAGAAAAAATCTTGCCATTAGTACTCTTCCATCACTCCACAGAAAGCTGGCTGCTGTATTCCCAGTTTTGCTTGGAATTAAAAGAGTGGAAATCTTAACTCTTAAGTGTGTGTAAAAACCTCACCCACTACCCTACTTTGTGGGGTACTCCAGTACCCCACAAAGGATGCAAAGTATAACTTAAAGGCTGACAATTCTCCTGCCCTCATGTTCACCACCCTCACGAGGGACCTCATCCATCTAGTGCAACACCACTAGATTTTCCCTCCTTGCATTTCTAACTCCTTTTTAGCTAAGTGTAGAGTTTTAGCTATGACATTACTTGTTATTTTCTGGGGTTGGCAGAATTGGCAAAGAGACTGTCACAGTTGAGTTTTGTGAGTTTTTAGGTGTCTCAGTCTGCTGCCAGGTTAGGTGATACAGCTCTTTTAATGCAATTAGACAGGTGATCCCTGAAAGCAATTGCTGGGATGATATTTCAATGTAATGAATTTAGAAATGCATTTTAAAAGTGCACTTTTCAAAGAGAGAAGAGAAAGGGATTGAACTGTGGACGCCTTACCTAAACTTACATAGTGGAACCTCCCACTAAGATGTAACTTCCAGTCAAAAACTGTAAGCATTAGCACTGATAATTCCAGAATGTGGCTCAATTAATTCACCTTTTAAACTACAACTACAAACTACAGCTATGGCAGGAATTTAATAAGCAAAATTACTTTTACTTCAGTAGTGTTCTTACAACTTGCTGTACTGACTACAGGAAAATGTTTCTTTTATCATAAACTAAATTTTACCTGTTATATACAATAGAAGATTTTTTTTTAATGGTCTACTTTTAAGAACAAAAAAAACTTTTTCTTTTGATTCAGCAGTGGTGGAACCAGAAAAAGAACACTGCATCCAATTCTGGGCTCCACAGGACAAAAAAATAATGGATATACTGGAGTAAGTCCAGCAAAGGGACTATGAAGATGACTGGCTAGAGCATTTGTCATACAAGAATCAGCTAAGGCTGGAGATTATTTAGTCTGGAGAAGACTCAGTGAGAATCTTCTCAGTGTGTAAATACCTCTAAGGGGAAGGAAAGAGAGACAGATTTCTAAGTGGTGCCAAGTGAAAGGACAAGAGGCAACAGAAAAAACTGAAATAAATGAGACTGTTAAATATAAGAACAATTTTTTTTCATTCTGAGGAGGAACAAGCTGTGCAGAGAGGTTGCAGAGACTTCACCCTTAGAGATATTCAAAACCCAACCAGACACTGCTCTGAGTAACGTGCTCCATCTGATTTGTTCTGATTTAAGGGGCTCAGACTAGACCGGCTCTAGAGGTCTTTTCCAATCTCAAGCATTCTGCAATTCTGCTTTTAACAGAAGCAGAAATTATTTAGGAAACCTTTCAAAATTAAAGAAAATTAAAGTCCTCCAGTTTGCTTATTGTTCTTTAATGTGAAAAACTAAGATTACCACTAGAGTTGTAAAAGCCCACTGGTCTTCTTATCTCTTTTTCACAGCAAGTGTTATTAAAAGAACTGTCAGTAAATACGAGCAGACAAGCTGTTTTTATGTAAATTTAAACAATTTTTACTATGACAAAGTAGCGCTTTTATTTCTCCTCTTTTCATCTGCTCTGCATTTTCAGATATTAAACTGCTGCTTTTGCAGTTTTTACATACCTGTAGTTACACATTCTTTCCAAAACATAGAGAAACTTCAAATAAATATTACTGTTCTCATCACTCAGTAAGACTACTAAAGTTAGCACTACTGATTTTACTCATGCATTTATTTAATTTCTTAATAGATATTAATAGATACTAAATTTTCTTTCAAAAGAGGGCATTTTAATTATTTTTCTGCAAGTGCTTTTCTTAACATTCCTCCACAAACTCATACACTGGCAGTTACAAGCTCCATCAAGGGAAAAAGAATGTAGAAGTTCCTTCTTCTCCTGTCATTTATTAAGAAATGGTCTTCAATCCTAAAGCAAACAACTGAATAAATAAGGATATCTTCATCACTATTTCTCATGCTGTTACTGAATCTTGTTTGTTATTCTTTCTGAACATCATCAAAAATCAACTGCTCTTTTTCAAGGCTGATTTTTTCATCACATTTTGCACCATTCTCAAATAACTTAACTTCTCATTTTCTCAATTCTTACATCATGAATATGCACTGCCAGGAAGCTGTCCCCAGCAGGGTCTAGATTTGATCTCCTGTAGCTTTCATGTGAAATTTCAGATCTTTGTTCACAACTTCAAGGTTTACTTAATTTGCAAACTGGTTTCTCCTCTATTCATTATTCATTTACACTCTGACTGCTTAGCTCCTTTTGTGTCATTTCCTTTTCTCAGTTTCCCAGAAGCTCTTAGGCAACATTTCCATATTTTCACATTTTTCTCAAAATACTTTAAGAAATATAAATCTCAAAACCAGTTGAGGTTCTCAGGTAAGAATTTCAATGGACTTGTTCCTGCCAATTAAATCAGCTATATATTCTGTTCCATCTTCTTAGTGTCAAGTTCAGTAAGCATTTCTAAAGCACACTTCCTTTCCAGAGAATTCTTCCACAAACCTCCTCCTGTAGTCAGAGTTTCTATACAAATTAAAAGACAGACAATTCAGAAATGCATATAGATTCTGCTCCCTCAGAAATAGGCCTACAAAGGAAATGAGAATCAAATTCACAATTATAATGGAGTTTGCAATTTCATAAAGACAGAGTTTAGAGGTTAATTTTTTGTTTATTTTATTTGTCTTTCTTCAGGCATAAACCAGAAGTCTGTGCTCACACTTGGTTGTGCTAATGAGCATGCTCTCAGTTAGATGCAAAAATGCAGGCATGAATCCCATCTATTAGCTTTTATGTTTTATTCATGTGGATCATTGAAGAGAGGTGGGAATACCTAAATAAGAAGTCCATATCGCAAGCTCCAAAGAGACTTCTGCCATTTTGAGTCCTGGGAAGGCTTAATACAGGCATACATAGAGAATAAAAGATTTAACTCCTCTCCTGTATTACCCTAGGCAGCAACATCAGCACAAGGCATAATTTGTCTCTGACTTTTACTAACAAGAACATTTTAGAAAGCTATTCAAATTTATGAGATTTTTAAACCCAAGGATAAACTCTGGCTACAGTTTACACTGAAGTGAGCACTTTAATCTATACAATATTTTCTTACCAAATTATAATCAAGTTTCTGCTATGCAATTTTGGTGCTGCTATTGCTAGCTTTTATTGCTGTATTAAATTGTTAGCAAACAGCTAAAGGCTGCCAGAACAATTTCATAACATCTATTTCATTTTTAATAGTCCTTTGTACGAAACAGCTCTGAAATTATTGTTTACATATTATGGTCAAATAAATGCCAACAAATTCTATTGTTTAGCTTACTGCCATTAGGATTTTTGCAATTATTTTAGTTTTTATTAGGGCAATATTTAAAAAAAAATTAATAATTTAACTACCAGTCTACTACTATCATGGAATTATATTTGTTTTTACTTCTGTCTTTCTGTCTTCTCACGCTAAAACTGAGTGATGCTTCAACTTTTAAGTACTGGTATCATTTTCACCTTTGTCTATCACTACCATTTTGGATTCCTCTCAAAAACAAAAGCAAACAAACAAACAAAAACAACCCCCTCCTCAAAACTGGTTTAGCATATGTAGGATGTTGAAGCTTTTATAAAGTCCTGAAGTGCTATCAGATGCCACACAATTTTTCCAGGACACCCTACTTTTAAAATCCAACTGTACACGTTAGTTTTCAGGAAAAAGAGAGAGTTTGTTGGTAGTGTTTCACTTATAGTTATAAATATTTAAATTACAATAAACTGAGTTTCTCTCCCAGAAGTTAAGACTATTTTGAAATTGTTAAAGCCAGCATGCCTTTTAAATAATGTGACAGAAAACATACACATTTTCTCTCAAGTAAGTTACTGTATAACAAAAATTCTATTTAATTTCAGTGACTGCCACTTAAAATATTTTATTCATAGTTAGATGCCCCCTCATGGAAACAGAATAACTTTCAATGACAAAAACCATCATCCAACACACTGAAATTGGATGGGAGAAGGATAAAACAAATGAGGTGCCAAGAAAACTTCACACATCCTTAAGAAAACAGAAGTAAAAGCTGTGTTTTTCAAAGATAAAATTGTATACTGTGCTAGAAACAAGCAAGGCTTTTCATCAGTTCTGAAACACGAAACAGAAACCTGCCAAAGGATGCATGAACCACACTTTAGACAAGTAATTCTTCTGTCCAAGTATTCTTACATGTATTACTTTAGATGCAGACAAGCTCCTATACAGCATGAATAGAGAGCTGCTTTCTGTTTCCTCACTCAATAAAATTTTATCCTTCTCCAAGTGACAAGTGTTGACCTTTCATTGTATCACGTCTGCTTATGGTTTGCTCCATTCTACAATCACTTCTAGCAATATACATCAAAAATGACAAGCAGTGTATTGTGTGCTCTGTGTTACATAGCTGATGTGTAAGATTTCTGTGATTGTTAATTAGCAAGGAGACTTTACTGAATTAGCCTACTTGGTATGTAACTACTGCAAAGCAGCAACATAAATTAACCTTATCAATCAAGGTGTTCAATACTGATGCTGGACATATGTATATTTCTCTTCCCCCAAAATCTGTACAGTCCAATGTCAGAAACAGTGTGTATTTAGAGTGCTTTTCATTTTGACTTTAAAGCAGAGATTTCTGTATTAGAATTCAAACGCTTGGCCACCCACCCTCTATTTTCCTAACCTAACTTTTGTTTCTTTTTAATAAGAAAGGAAAAAGTCAGCAAAACAAAATGTCAACATTAAATCATTTCACAGCATTTTGTGTCAGAAATGTAATGGAAAATGTGCACATCATGGGAAAGGTTACTGTTCTTCCAGAACATCTTTTCATTTGGTTCAGGGCTCATCCCTCTACATAACTGTGCCAGCACTACCGATGGTTGTTCTCCCTGTGCTTAATTTGGCAGTTGAAGGATTGTGGCATTTTCAGGAAACCACAGTGCAGTGATTTTAGTGGTTATCCATCTGAAAGTGATGCTATGATTTAGAATAATTACTCTGTTTATGTGCAATGGTAAAAGTCAATTACTATACCATATTCCAATGTCAGTTTATACTTTACTGACTATTTCTCTAATACAACCTCACGTCAGATGTCAAAGTCAGAATTAGAGGGATTTAGTGCTCCTGTTCCTCAGTAGTAAGTGCACATGCAGTACAGTAACATCGCTGTATTTAGTTTAATGGACAGCTGGGTAAGGAAAGGAGCAGGAGGGAATGAGATTGATTAATTCAGCTAGTTAATCAAAGCACTGCACATTAATTTACGCTTGACCTTTGCGTTGTTACAACCAGTGATATGAAAAAGAGAAATATATTAGTCTTCACTAAGAGTGAAATGTCATATTAGAGAAAACATAAGCTATTTTTGTTTTCTTGCATATCCTTTCCACATCCTTTCTTCTCAGAACTAAGTGAATTTTTTGGCCTTTTTCAAGATTATATCTGCGACAGGCTTAAAGATTTATCTGTAACTATAACTTTACTCAAGACAGCATGGCAAAATTCTTAAACTGCTTGTTTCTCATTTCCACCAGACAATCAATATTCAAAAAACATTTATTTAAATGACAAGTATTTAAAAAATCCATTCAAAGGTAAATGTTTAGGAAAAAATGTCAAGAAGAATGAGATTGTTACGAGGTAATGAAGTCCTACCTGGAATATTCAGTGATACTGAATTCCAATCTTAGTATAGAATTTTGGTTTTGGCATTTTAAATAGGTTGAAGTAAATCACATGCAAGAACTTAATTTCACTGAGATGAGAATGTTAAGGAATGACACAAAGTGTAAGTAATAGCAATAGCCGCCATTGTTGTAAAGAATATTCAGTTTTACTAATTGAAAGCAAAGCAAATTCTGAATCCAACCTTATATATGGAAGAAATGAAAAAAAATTAATTGGAAAAAACTCACCAAAAATTTAAACTTACACAAAGGAAAGGAACAAAACTAATAACAAAGCAGAAAAAGGAATGAAAGATATGTAACTTTATCTTACAAATTCCTAAATGTTGCATACAGAAAAAATATTACTTTAGTAATACTAGACATTAGTCTAGATTATGCAAACTGTAATTTCAATGACCACACTAGCAGGGAACTGTGGTAAGACAAGTAGATCAAATCTAGTGCACATCAAAGTCATGTTGAAGAACAGGAAATAAACCCTACAATTCTATTAATTTTCCCAAAAAATAAAGACATTTTATAAGAAGATTGATATTAACGTCACACTCCTGGAATTGTCTGTTTTGATGTTATTACATACAAATTATTTCAGCCACTTCAAAATAAAGTTCAATATTAGAACCAGATTTCTCTTGCTTTTTTTCTTCCAAAAAAAGCAATGTTTACCAAATATATTCTAATGCTGGAGAAGCTTTATGATTAAATGGGGTTTTTCACTGTTCTTTTTACTTTTTTTAACTGTTTAAAAGTGTGCTCTCCAGTAAGAAGCTTTGCAATACCTCAGCACATTTAAACTAAAAAGAACAATAATATTCCAAATACATGTAAATTATCTACAGTCTCTCAGGGAATACCACTATATGTAAAATTCTTGATTTACACCCAAATTAGCAAAAGATTGTAAGTGACTGTGCTGTATTGATTTATTAATGAAATTATTGCCATTAATGTAATTAATACCATATAATGGTATTATATGTCATATTAATAATGTGAAGAACAACTCTACTCAATGCTGAGAAAAATGACTTACTTTTCCTTAATATCCTTAAGCTCACTGTACCTCTAGCTGGTTTTCACATATGGGCTTCTTTGGTAATGCAAAAACCCCAAAACACAAAAACCCCATACTCTCACACTGTTCCAAGACAAAATTAGTTTTGAATAGCGTAGATGAAGTTTTGCACCCAAACTGCAGGTCACCTACTATCAAAACTCCACACAGATTAACTAACTGTAGATCAAAGACTTGTAAAAATATTGGGTAGCAGTAACAAAATGATTAAAATACATATGGAACAGTAAGCATTACTCTTTTGCATATTAAGATTTCCTACTCTAATAGTCCATAATTTACACTACAGTTCTGTGAAGAGATGTTTAATTCAGAAAACTGACTGCACAGATGCTCACTACTGACACTAATTATGACGAGTCAAAACTGATGCTGCAACACAGGATTTAAATGGTTATTGTCTCCTGCCATGGTCTTCTACCACATCACTTTATTACCTGGACATGAAAATTCTCATGTCATAAATTTCATAACTATAAATTTCAGTCTTGTGGCTTCTGTAGCAATGGCTCGGTTTAACAATGCGAAACAACTGAACTGGTAATGAATTTGACATTTGCTTTCTGAGTAAGCTGTACTATGAAATATTCTGATGTGATAACCTGGCTGCACTGAAAGTGACTGAAGTAGTTTGGCCAGAATGAAGGAATAAGTGACACATTCAAATGCCGGCTTAATTGAATTATTTGTTGCAATTTGATGTAAGAAAAAAATCTTAAGAATGTCCACAAAAATAAGAAGCTACTGACCCCATCCAGGTAGATATTTTTGCAGTTACAACCTATTACTGATAATCAGACTGGGAAATAATTTGTCATGAGTCTCCCCTCTTCCATCACGAACTGCAATTTCAAAATCTGCATCTTGTTTCATTGTTTCATTAAATCTAATCTCCTGAAAAAACACTTCATTCAGTGACTGCTTTATCTAAAGAGGTCACTTATTACTTATAGCAAAGAAAGAACCTCTATATTTTGTTTTTTAATTTTATAAATTATTATAAATCCTAGTAGTTATAGAATACAAAAGAAGGAGCAAAGGTCTCTAATACACATATTTCCTAGGGCAAGCAGAAAAATAATAAATAAATCCTGAGATACATAGCTGTCTGGGGAACAGATTACAAACAGATTATTTCAAAATATAGTTTCAAGTTGTAATTTACAAACCCATGATTGCAGCAAAGACTTGATCAAACAGCTGTAACTGAAGGGAAAAACAGGATAACTATATATTAAAAGTTTAATAATAAAAAAATGGTAAAATAGTCTTCATTAGTGGAAAACAAAGTAATCCTGTAGAAACAGTCTCTTCTTTACAAGTGGTTATCTTGTTGCTTATATCTGAAGTTCATGACACCAGTACAGAAGCTTTTTGGATCAGCATACTTCAAATATCAATACTATGAACTTTGGACAACTACACTTATACCCAAAGAGTATAAACTTAAACTTGTACTGTTCACTAAGCTTCTACAGATTAAAGCCTAACATGAACTTCAAGAAGGTTTGACTGCCAGATCAGTAAACAGCCCAGAAAAGAACTGAAGAAAAACAACTGGGGAATGCTCACACTGCTCTATCCTAATTCACTTTTCAGAGGAACACTAACAAATCTCAAAATCACCATAATGCTCCAACAGGGTTTTAGTATAATAGCGAAGAGAGAAAAATATGCATTTTTACTCTATTCTTCCCAGTGTATTAACAGGAAATGTCATTAAATAACCCCCAAAAAATTAAAGAAACCCTTTTGTGGAGTGTGTGGGGGCAATCACACTTTGCTGTACCTGCAGCATTTGATCAGAAAGCATGGCAGGCCAGATAACTTCCCATGCAGTTTTGCTGTGCTTTGCAAAATGAATGCTCAATGCTAAACTTGACAGAAAAATCACATCAGATGGTTCTGTGCATGTTTCCCAGACTGAATTTCTTAATTCTGGTAACATAATTGAATGGTAACAGGTGTTTTAAACATGGCAATACATCCATAATTTCAGTTTTGGGCCACTCATCCAGAGACTACCTGTAAAACAGTTCCTTCAAGACTATACATTATCAAGAAACAAGCCAGAGATGAAACACAAAATCAATAACCAAAGACCTGAGCTTTTATCTTTAGATGTTTTAAATTTTCCTAAGAGTTAAGAAGCAAAATGATCAAGGGAAAATAGTAACCTGGGCTTCAATTCACATTCTGCTGTCTCATTTCAGGAAAGTAACAGACAAGCATACTGAAGAAATCTAGTAGGTACCAAGTAAATAGACTGATGCCTAATTAACAGAAAACCCAAGGGTCTGCCTGCACTTTTTGCAAATGTTCCAGGCATGAACAGCTTCATGCTGAATAGCTCAAATCCAAACACACCCAACAGTCTGCTTCTAGAGAAGTCCTGAGTGACAGCAGTACAACTCTTACTACCAGACCTATGCCTGACCTGTAGGCACTTGGCAAGAGAGCTTCACAATGCCTAGTTTTTTTTAGTGTCTGATGTAGCATATGAATTTACAGAAAGTAAAATGCAATGCAAATTCAGTTTGAGTAAAGTCCTCTGAAGAAAATGTGCATTTGTCATTATATGTACTATCCTGCTATCTAGAATAAAAAAGGAACACTTTTCAGAAGGCGATATGCACAAAATGATCTAACAGGTAACTGAAGCAACTAGAAAAGTTAACTCACAGAATTCATCCCTGCAAACTATATAGAAGAAATAAGCTACACAACTGAATGTTACATTTCCTTCCATTCTTTTAGTTCATTCCAATAAAATAATGCATTTGTAATCCTCTGTAACACATAAAATTGATGCAAATTGTGGCTAAACTAACATTTTCCTTGTGATTAATCCCTGCATTAGTGGTCTTGAACTTCTACTGTAAATAACTGGCTTTCAATCACTATGATGGACTGTGAATTTTGTTGCAGTGCATTTAAATTATTTAATGAATAATTAATGTACCTGTTCTGGAATAAACTTCTGAATCTCATGAAGAGATCCAAAACTAACAACTGAATAAATAAGGAAGAAATCTTCAACTTGAAGTTTGGCATGCCCCTCTGCACAGAAATGTAAGAAATAAAAATGTGAAGATAAATCTATACAAGACAAATACAATTAAAGAAATCTGGTGAGATATTTTTGAACAGATGATCTCCAGAGGATTCAAAAGAGACTGTCTAGGAGACACTTTCTGTCAAAAGCAGAATTAAAGCTGACCACTGTGTGCAGCTAAGCATGCAATCTTTTATACAGTACAAATTATCATCCTAAACTTGATACATACGTTTGTAGCACCAGAATTACAGATGTTGCACACCTTTTAAATAGTTTAAGTTATAGTATGATAGGCTAACTCACTATAGTCAATGTAATAGTTAATTTTACTCAACAGTTTTTTTTGTTTAGTAAATATAACACTGCATGTATTTTTTTCTTTCTCCTTTCCTACTCCTCATCTTCCCTGTCTACCTTGATACAGTGGCTGGACATGCAGCACATTAGACTTGCTTGAAAAGAGAGAGAGTATACTGGGAAAAAAATAAGTACTTTTACATTTAGCTTACTTCATATTAAATATATGCATTAAAATAAATACTACATATATTCTTGATAATTTGCTTTGCACATTTTCTTTGAATACTTTATAACCAGCATTCAAATCTATGTTTTTAACTAATTCTATTCTCTATTCTTTCAAATACATGACCTTCATCTTTTTTACCCTCCCTGTAATGCTGAAGTCATAATTTTGCCTCAGCTACTGCAAATCAAATGAAAAGGAAAATTCTAACTTAACTGACAATACAGCAGAAAAACCCAATACACAAAACTACAAAAGAAAGTACTACAATATGCTTGCTCTAAATTGTTGGATGAAGAAATTGAATGTTTTTCCGAGATTTCTTTAACCTAATTTTGGCTCATACAAGAACGATAATCTATTCTGGTTTTCTTAAGTCTACTATTGACATGCCAATTTGATCTAATGCACTACATTCCAAAATATTACCAAAGCATATCTTAAAGCAAGCAAAAGATGCTGCATTGAATTATTTTTTTTAATAGCAGCAATTGAAAACTGGAATATTTTTTGAGAAGAGGTCACTTCTTTAGAAGTGAAGTAATTTAGAAGTCCTCCCTTTAAAGTTTTTATACTGGAGTAACTTGTGGATTCTTCTTTAAAAAACTGTTCTACAAATCAAAATTACTTAAATTCATCTTGGATTTTTATTTTACCAAGCAGATTATACAGTAATAGTGTGCTAGAAGCATGCCATCTATACAGTGCTACAATATGGAAGGCAGTTTTAGCTATTACATATTGAGCCACCTGAAAGACACTTCTTTATCCAAGTTTCTACTAAATATAGTGTTATTCTAAAGAGAACAATCGGGGAGCTATTTTTAAAGATTTGCATCAGTGAATTACAGCCTCATTGGAAACAAAGCAGAAACCCCACAACAGGGGTACTTAAAGCATTTCCTCTGCAAGATCTATCATTCTAAGCAATTCATGCAAGACTGTAATTAAGCAGTCATGAAACCTTTTAATTGTCTAAACCATTTATGACTTCAAAAGATTCACAAAATTAAAAGAAACACATCGTATCTAAATGCTTTCTGAAATAAACAGCAGAGGTCAGCTCTGAAAACAAACAGAACCTTTAAAGTAATTTTCTGGGTTTCTCAGAAAATTTACCTTTCACATCAAGCTTTAGAAGCTCCCATACTTCACTCTATGTCTTCAGTTTCAGGCAAATGTTGCCAATATTTGATTACTGGTTAAGAGTGGCCAGTATATTTTTACAGGTACTCTTTGTTTTCACAATACTTTAGTTTCAAGCACACATTGTAGCTCTTTCACCCTTCTCTCTCTAAAAAGTGTAGTCTCTTCATGCCTGCCCCATATCAAATCTGTGTCGAATACAAAATACTTTAGAAGTATCTTTCACTACTCTTTCTATCAAAACTCAATGACAGGTCATTTGAGTAAAAAGATACTCAAAATCCACACTTTTCCTTAATTACAGCTATAGCTTTCTCACTTATTTATAATGACAATAACAGATCCAACTTTGCCTTATTTCAGCACGTGGTTTCAATTAGGTTTTCACTGTTAGATCTGTAAATCTTGACTGTGCCAGTAATTATTCTTCTAAAAGGTAAAAACTGCAGGTTTACTTAGTCCAACAGAATTTACACAGAAGAATTTATAAAATAAATTCCTTGTAATTTCTCAAAAAAAAAAAAAAAAAAAAAAAGCCATGACATAAGGATCACAAGTCTGATCCTTTCTAGTGGACAAAACCACAAAATCTAAACTTTCAGTTCTAGTGCATGCTACTTTGCTGAAAGAGACTATCTACATTATCTAACATCCCTGATTAAAAAAGCACTATCTTGACACGTCCATAATACATATGCTAAACTGTTAGCATAAATAAAATCAACATGTTGGTAAGTTTTAGACAAAGCTTATAATTAAAGATACGCTAATTTTTATCACTAGAGTTACAAAGGCATAATTCAGTCAGTTAGTAAAGATTATAATTCATCAGAATGAAATGTCCTTTTTAAGGATAAATCCTCCCATAGTTACTTATCAGTTTTAAACCATATGAACAACAGGTTAAGTAAAGCCACTGAACATAACACATAACAAATAATCCCTTAACCATCCAACACTACCCAGAAGCACCTGAAATGAAGACTAAAAAAACCTCCAATAGTCATACAGCAGTAACTAGCTAAATTTTATTTTTGCTCAAGATTCATTGCTAAATAATTTTTATTATAAATTATAAATTTCTACTACATTATTTGAAATATGAAAAAATTGCTTATCCTCCTGAAATCCTTACTCAGATAGCAACTCTGGAGTGAGGGCCAAATAAATTTTAGAACCTACAATTTTTAAAAGCAGATCATCCAAGTGTCATGTAAACAGCCCTGTTTGTGGTAACACCTCGCAGGAAAAGATAGAAAGCACTTCAAGATTATTCCTTAAATCTGCAGTTTCACCAGTTGCATACTTCTGTTTAACTTAGTGTTTAACTGTTATATTCAGAAAATCTTTTGTAGAACATAACCACAACCCCCCTTTTCTTAGTTACAGATGGGTTAGGAAGATGGAAAATGAACTCCAGTAATTTTGGTAAAGACCAAAGATAATAATAAAATATCTGAGAAATTTTGGGCTTTACTAACACATAGTGCCAAACAAACACATATTGAAAAAATACTTTGTTTTCCCTCTGTAACCTTTCTTGTTTGGAAGGAGTCCTACAACCTTGCATTTAAAACACTATTTCTACCACCACAAAGGAGTCCTGCATGATGGTACAAAGAGGAAAAAGCACCAGAGCAGACAGTCACTCCGATTACTTTGTGACAACACAAAAGAAAATAAACTTCTGAAAACTTTCTCAGACATAGCAACACTCTGTGTCCCCTATAAACTGCAGTGTTAACATAGTAATTACCAAAAGTAAGCCTCCACAGCTCTTTAGAAGCAGTGGTAATCTAAACTGGATAAAGTTGAATTTATTTATAAAAAATATCTGAAGAAAAACAAGTTTTAAATTTAAGTATTTTTAAAAAATTAATATGAAAAATAGTAAAATTTAAATACACATTTTTCAGAGAATTATGAACAAAGGATTAGAATGTAAAAAACTCCATCCATGCAGGAGTACTGTTCAGTTTCTTGGCCTAATTATGAGGGCGATTTTTAAGAGAACCTGTTGGGTTTTGGCATGTAGTAAGTTTATTTTTGGCCCATCAAAATTACTACTAAAATCTTTTCCTGTAGAAAACAAGACACAACAGAAATTTTCTATCATTAATTTTTAATCACAACTTAAATATACAGCTCCTCTTGGCATTATCTCATCTTATCCTGCACATCCTTCCATGTGGTATTTTTAACATTTCTAGAAAAACCTGGAATAAAACTAATTCACTGCCTTTTTCACAGTAAAACACAGTACGTGTTTTACCAGGATCCCTTCTCACAAACAAAATGGTATTTCTGTGTCTTTTATTTCTTGTAAATATAGGGCTTAAGAAAGTCCTTTATCTTGTCATGGGCAGATAAAAACCTGCTGCCACCAGTCCTCATCAGTGTAAGTGTGTGAGCAATTCCTGTAACACCCCCCTCTATTCCACAGTCTGGTTGTGAGCAGGACCTAAGATTCCCCAGCAGCAGTAGCTTGTCTATGTATGAGAGTCACACAGTTACTGATGAGCTTGTACAGGCACTCTGTCCCCAGTCTGGAAATACGACTACACCGGCATACAACTTCCAGATGTTACCAACTTCTATGGTAAATCACATGCTGTGGTTGATACTAACACCAGCAATTCTGAGTATGCACAAGGCATCTGTACCTGTGACACATCCTAATTATAAAGCTATGTGTTGCTTGCCTATATCACCAGTGATTCTGTCCTTTCTCATAACTCTGACTACCAGAAATAAACTAAAATACTTATTTTGGAGTACTCCTTCCAGTTAAAAGCAATATCTGACCTACAGTGAAGAACTTGTCTAGAAAAACCTCATTGAAGCATACAAGACCTAAATACAACACACTTTTAAAATCTGAACTTATAAGATCATTTTAATGAAATCTCTGTAGATTCAATTAAAATCCACATTCTCATTGATAAGGTCCAC
Source organism: Cyanistes caeruleus (assembly GCF_971803275.1). NCBI lineage: Eukaryota > Metazoa > Chordata > Aves > Passeriformes > Paridae > Cyanistes > Cyanistes caeruleus. The sequence goes on from NC_141701.1 coordinate 125,871,286, forward strand.
AATTCTTCTTTCAAGAATTGTGAACAGTTTTTACAGCTTTGCAAAGAGGCTACAATGTGAGCTATAACGTCAAAATCCACAGAAGTTGTGGTCAATGGTAGCTATTTAATAGCAGCTATTCTACAATTTAATTAGATTTCTGCACCTACTAAAACATCATTCAATGGTCTTTTTTTCATTTCTGTTTCAGATAAGAAACATGATTATCAAACCCTTTCATGATCTGCATTAATGGAGTAGCATTAATACCTTTTTAAAAACATAAATTCTTCATAATCCACATTTCAGCTCATAAAATCATTGATTATTTTAATTTAATTACTTTTAGGATGCTCATGCAGCTTTAATATCATTAAAAGGTTGGTTTATCTTTCTGACCTGCTCTAAAACATTGGCAATTCACCCTGATGAGAGCAAATTAATTCTCCTGTGTTAGAAAAACATATTATCTTATTTATTTAAAATATAAATGTTTTTGGCAGATCAGTAAGTGAATCAAGTCAGTATTTCTGATGTGTTGTTACCCATAAATAAGGGGAGGAAATTTATTGTGTTTTCAGAAAGTACATATTCTACATTTTAATCACAACAAAGTGATAAAGATGGGACTTTAACTTCTCATAAGATCAGAGTTTCAAACCTACCTGACTAGATTTTCATTGTCTCCAGTGCCTTTGCAGGTAGCACATTCAGTCCTTAAATCCTCTGACTTGGGCTTCTTTTGCAGCACAGACTGTCGCTGCCTTCGTTCTCTGGGAATACGTTCCTGTCACAGCAGAAGGCAAAAAGAAAGGAATGGTGGGGAAAGGAGGAAAGGAAAGCAAATATTTTCAATTATGGCATGGAAAATAACAATTCAGCCCAAAGTTTAATTTTTTGTGAAACTGTTAAAAAAACAAACAAACAAAACATTATATTCCAACCTCAGGTTTTTCTTCCTCAGGCACAAAGCTTCGTTTTCGTCCTCTAGTTCTCTGGAAGAGAATACATTTAAAATTCAATGTTAGGTAACTGAATGATTTTGCTATTTATCTATTATTCCTTACAACAAAAACATATAGCAGGAAATTATTTAAAGCATTACATACAGAACCACTGCCAGGCAACCACACTAATCAGCATTAGGACAATAGCTTCATATACTAAATATAAATCTATAGAACTAGCCAAAAAGTAAATATAAACATTTGAGCATGTTAAGTGTTATTCCTAAATAAACTGCCACTAGAATTACAAATCTCAAAGACACTGCACAAACTTCCCAAAATTAGTAATTTGAAAATTGATATGAACAGTGTATTAAAATAAACTCACTGACCACTAAAATGTGGTCTATTTATAAGCCAAGTGATAAGATTAAAAATAAAATTAAAGAACTTTACCAAAACAGAAATGCAAAATAACTAACAGATTTTGAGGAGTAACAAGAATTAAAACTTTCAAACTGAAGCTTAATATAAAGTGTATATGGCAGATGCTCATAAAGCTGTAGCATATACCAACATACGACTGCTACACACCAGATGTTTCTGATGATTCTACACAAAAAAAATAGAATTTTTTTCCAAATTGCAGTGAGCCAATAAAGTAAAAAGACCAACAGTGTGAAGGACAAGGGGTATCCATGGCTGCAACAAAGAACACCAAAGGTTTACAAGCACCTTTTAAGTTCATACATACAACTTGCATGAGTTCAGTTGCCAAAATTTGTGTTTGAAACAGTAGCATTATTAACCTGCCTGTGTTATATAACTGCCACAAACTGACAATATCACTCTTTCCTTCTTGTTTAAAAAGGAAAGTATATTAGAAGGGGTGTGGAAGGAAATCAGAAATATCGGAGACTATTCCAGTAACTTAAAATGTCTGACACACAGACACTAGTAAGATAAATACATAAAAAATCATGAAAATTCTTGTTTTGCTGGGAGAAAAATCATCACATTAGGAAGGAATTTATCATATCATAAAGAAAAATCACTGCCTTCTTTATGGTTTCCCAAAACTTTTTTTGAAGCAGCTGGTATTCACTTCAGAAAAAGCAAAAAACAGCTCATCAAAAACATCTCAGACCAGTTTAGAAGCACAAGCAGTCATAAATTCAATTCCAAATAAGCTAACAATACAATTCTTCTCCTGTTTGGGTCCTCTCTGAAGGTGATTTATACTAGCTTCAAATTAAAGATAGTTCTCTATTGTAAACTGTTTTACAGATTTAAATACTGCTACACTGCAAATAAACCTGCCACTTCAACACATCTAAACCTTTATATTAATGCAGATTTTGATCTGTGTACGTTAATAACATTCTTTTTGGGAAGAGTCTCCTTTTTTAGACAACTACTTAATGCTACTTAACACTAGTAGTAGCAATGAATGTAGTGGAATAGAAAGTGCTAGTCTATTTCATGGCTCTTTAGAATACTTTAATTGGCATTCTCTTTCTCACTTCCCTAAGGGTGATTTATTAAAAAATGTAAAACCTTATCTATTTAATACGTATCAGTATTTACTATACATTTACTAATTAAGGTGTTCTGAGTTCCACAAGCTACACAGTAGTGCCAAAATTTGGAAAAAAATATTTACTACATATAATGGAATTTATCAATGTAATATTAGAGGTATTAATGTAACATGGGCTGCATGTCAACTACAGGTTACACAGTTCAAGGTCACTGCAAATTAAAGCTAGACAAAAAAAGTTTGATCAGACACCGGCACACTAACTGCCAATTTTACTACTTTCAGCTTCTGGAATTAGTCCTGAGAACATTTACAAACTTTGACAATTTTAAGTTATGGAGGCCCTCCTGAATCCAGCTGTGTAAAGACTATAATGAAATAGGTAAAATGGTGCATGCCAATAAAGGCACTATTAGGGTCCTCACTCTTCATGTTTAAGCAGCAAGAGACAAAGAGTGTATGCCTTGCACCATCAGAGTAATGCTGTCTTGAAAACTGATAGATAATTTGGATATCTAGGTAATGATGACATTACTTTTGACTCTAAATAGAAAGTATTGCAAGTTAGTATCTCCGTTTTAAGCAATAATGAAACACATTTAAACTTTAGCAAAATGAAGATACCAGCTTTATAAATAATTTAGTCACTTTTGCCAAGAAAATGCTAGTTTGCACCTGTCTGCTATAAAATGTGTGAGGTATATATATGACCAGGAATGTCACATTAAATTATACTTTCATTATGTTTTCATTAGCTTTCTAAATTTTCAAACATACTTGAGTTTGTTCAATAATCCCTAGAAAACAGACATTAGAATCAATATTTTTAGCACACATATTTGAAGGATATTTTATATGATTTTAAAATAGCAATTTTTAGGCCTTTTTTTCCAAATGGACCTCCATAGTTAAACATATTTTCAATGCTTCTGCTCAGATCATTTTACTATTGAAAGCATTCAACATGAAAAGTTAAGATCAAATTGAATATTGTTTGATTTTCAGCAACAGCCCTCCAGTAACTTGATATTTTTAATTTTATATATGTTGTCACTAAAGTTACCTTACAGGTTAACAGAAAAGGATCAGGTAAATCTGGATTACTTTGTTCAACATTATTCATTGCTGTTTGCCTTGAAGTACTGTATTTTAAACTGCTTTGAATAATTTCTGTCATTAACAGGCTCAGAATGAAAGCATCAGAGATTATAAATATAAAATATTAGTGCTGCATGTACTTGCCATAATCAATTTAAGATTTGTTATTTAAAAGTAGCTAAAGGAACCTTGCTATTAAATGGCATATTACAACTGAGATAAACTTGTTCATATTTAATATTTATTATGTTAATCCAGCAAAATATGCCCATAAAGACTGATTTTCTTTTAAATCAGAATACCTGAAAATTCAGAGATAGCTACAAAGATAGCTTCAATTGAAGATTTCCCTATATCATAAAACGGAACAAGACAGTTTTGTGAAATTTGTTCCTGCATTTCTAAAGTGTTCAAACCGTAAATCAGGAAAGCAAAGTCATGTTATCAGCACTCAAGCAAAATCCCAATTAATGCCAGTGCTATCCCAGCAGCTTTTTTATTTTACTGAAGAAGGCAGAAATGCTGTAAAACTTCTACCATTTGGGATGGACAGCTCAGTCCAGGCCAAAACAAGAGCAAGGTGTGGATTAGAGAGATACAACCCACACGTGGCAACTGTGACAAGGTGATGCATTCTTCAGAACGAGAATGATAATTCAAAGAAAAGAACAATGTAAAGTGGTTCAAAATATGTACCTATAAAATTTTCTTTGTGTAGAAATAAAAGATTTCTGTGAAAAATTATTTCAAATGTAGACATTAAATGACTGCTGACTGGAAAGTCCTTGGTTGTGTCTCATCCTCTGGAATTCATTCAGTGAGCACCACAGTAAGGACAAAGTCTGCAGTATGCTCAGACATCTTCCCTTACTAGCAACAGTAAGATTCCACCCATTGAGCTCTGGAGCCCACAGCATCAGAGTGGAATCACCATGCAGTTCTGTTTACTACACAGGCAGCTGAAGATTTAAAATTAGATGCCTATAGCTAAGGGCTGATTCTATATAAGCTTAACTGCCCCAAAAACTCAGACAAACATGCCAAGGTCATAGCAAGTGCAGACTATTTTTCATTTTAATCCCTTCACAATTATGGCAGTGAAATAATACAAATAAAGGAATGAATTGACACAAAAAACATTTGAACTAATAAATTTGACTCCTGATACACACAATATTTCTATTCCCTTCCCTTCTTAACCTTTTCTTCTCTACTGTATCCAAACCACTCCTCCCTACTTCCCTACCCTGAAGTTCTCCACATGTTCCTCAACTAAAGTGAGAACTTTTTCCATACTCAGACCTCATCCTTCCCATTCAGCTGCTCTAAAAAATACTTCAACACTTATTAACCTTAGGCATATAGAGCACTCAATCAACTACTGCAATAATGGGTCTACTAAATGTTAAAGGTAATGCTGCTATAGCAGTAGGCAAGTAACTAAGTTATTTTCATTAGGAAATCAAGTTGAAAGCTGTAATTATTTGAAATAAACAGTCCAAAGACTTAGCTGCTGCGTCACAAAGAACATACTGAACTGAAAGAGAAAAATAGTACCTTATTTCATCAGCAATACATCCCAAAATAGTCTAAGCAGCCCAAGAAAGGTCAATGAATTAAAATTAAAATGCCAGCTAAAAACAGAAGCATTTTTAAACAAGAATGAAACACTTTGATAAAAAAGTTAAAAATTATAAAAGATAAAATAGATTAAATTCTTCTTGTTAGTTCTTTTTAGCAATACGTTTTGAGAAGACACATCTCATCAAACACACTGCTAATTAAACTCTTTAAAATCCTGTAAAATTGTGCTCCTTGGGTAAAGAAACTAAGCCATTTGATCCAGTGAAATCATTGAGGTGAAAACAAGCCACTTTTTCCAAGAATATATTACTAAAGGTTTAGCCTTCATAGCAATTTTAATGCTCTTCCTCTGAAAAGAGCAACACTCCAAATAAATGAAACCTAAAGATTAACAATGTCCTTTTTGCCTTTTACTTTATGGCTTACTATCTTAAGGAGGTTAGAGAACCATCCCACATTATTAAGGAGTACCCCACTTGATCTATTTCAGTTATTTTGTTAACTTCTGATTTTACATTCAGTAGTTGGAAAAGAGAAAATCCTACCTGTTGCCTATTGTTTTAAAAATTCACACAAAACATTACAAGAGGCCCTGGAGGGAAGCAGTGGTGGGCATCACATGTAAACAGCTATCAATTCTGGGAAGAAAGAGAAGTAGAAAAACACCCAACACTGGGTTGTTCCTTTCTAGTCTAAATTGTAATGATCTATGTTGACAGTTATTACAATATCCCATAAAATACACATCATTTTATAATAAACAATGCAAGTAGTAAAACACAATTTAGAAAGAATGCTAGAGAAAGCCTTGGGAAAAAAATAGGAGAAAAAGAGCATACTTCCATAGCCAAGGGAAAGCTAAATAAAAAAAATTGCTTTTTTTCAGCCATCATGCTTTGTGCCACAAAAGTATCCATCTATGCTGTGCAACACTCTGCTGTTAGAGTGGAAACTTGCATGCTTGGCATATGGAATTAAAAGAATCAGGACTTAAATGGCTAAAAAACCAGAATATCAACGCAATAAATTAATAATGAATGATTAAGTCAGAAATTACACAATGTGACATATATCAAATTAATGAGGGCTATAGGGCAATGCAAGAGAGGAAATGGTGAATTCAAGACACTTCAAAAAATCTGAACATTAAAAAATGTTGTCCAAAATTGAACAAAAATATGCTGAGGAAAAATGTGATCAACAATGGCTTCAAACCCAACAGTGGGAGAAGAAGAAAGACTCAAATGGGAGTATCTATTTTGAACTTGGAAAAGCTAGAAATGAATGCTTACATTTCACGTTTTTGTTTATAAGCAACTGGACAATATGAAACACATAAAATGAAGAAGATTAGACAAAGCATTGACTACAAGATTTTGAGTATTCTCAGAAAAATAAATTTCATACATGAGACAAGTAAAAGATATCTGTAAAGAACAAATAAAGCCTGGGATGAACACTACAGACTGCAAAAGGAAACAAAGCAGCAAAGGAAATGGTCTGTTTGCCATCACTAACAGATGCAACAAGTTGATATGTTAGCTTCCAGGTAGGAAAGCACAATGGTGAACAGGACAGAGTAAGTGCCCACATGACCCAAAACCACTGTGGCTGTCACCAAACCTCAGTGTTATGTTTCACTGTTTATGCTTTAAACCAGTTCATCCAAAGACAGCAATAGAAGGCAGAATGTTCCCTTGGAGCACTTTTGCTTTGGCAGTTGGAAGAAAAAAACCTAAAATGATTGATCCAGAACTTGTAAATCAGCCAAAACAGAAGGGATGATTCCCTCAAGTCAGAAGTATATGCTTCTCATCAGCTTTTTTCTGAAGTGACCCTAGAGGATAAAAGTGTATACTGTCATCTATTTAATTTCTTGTTTTTCACAAGAAGATATAGAGGAGTCAACAATGTTAACAATATATTGTAAAGAATATGAAGTACTGAAAGCAGCTATGGCCAGTGGCGAGGCTTCAAGTCCACTCCACATAAAGTGATCTAGCATGGTTCTGGATTTGATCTCCTGTGCCACAGTTTTTCAGAAGATCAGTGATGATTTCTGCATGGCAACTTCAAAATGCTCCTTAAGAAAGAAAATATAAATGTAGGAGGGGTTAGACTACGATGATATTTAAGATACACCTGACTTTCAAAACTATTGGTACTACAATAATTTCTTTCCTCTGCAGAAAGTCTACAGCAGTTGTTCTGTGTGTGTTATAATTTTAAGAGGGCAAAATGCGAAAAACTGCAGATGCTTTGATTTTTGGAGATCTATAAACTTCATATTTCTTGTCAGAAATAATAGCACATATTGATTTACGTTTCCCTGACAGACCTGTGGCTACAGTGACTACTTGAAAAAGACACACAGCTGTCTTTTACACCCACTGAAATGCACAGCAAAAAGGACCAATATAAGATTACACCCATGTTTTAATTCTGGATCCTACCTGAATTCTTCAGACATTTGCATTTCTATCTTATGTAAAGTTGTAGCTGACACACCAAAATTAATGATATACTTCCACTGTTTTACCTTCTATCAAACTATGTTTCATAGATATGTATCACACATATCAAAACTAGCCAAACCCTCAACTCTCTCATTTATGCATCCTTTAGCACATACTGCTAAGGATAATCTAAAGATAAAAAAATAAATCAGTAAACATTAGAATGCTATATAATCATTACAAACAAAAAGGTCAATGCAGGAGAATTTCACCAGTACAGAACAGAGAATAACTCTGATATAAAACATAAGCAAAACAGAAAACTCTCAGAAAATGGAATTGGGGAAACTTTCTCCATACCAAAAAACCGACTTAATGAAACCAGTACACTATCAATAGCATGCACAAGACAAACTACAAAAGCCTGTGAAAAAAGCCACACAGGTTGAAGCTGCACAGATAACATGTTTTCTATCCTGTTACACATTAACCATGACCATTTTGCCAAGATAGCAATTTTTAAATCATGATGTCATCCACTGCTAATGAAAAGTTAGAAATTACAAACTTTCTTTGACAATGAAAAGGTTATGATGAAAGACATTGCAGAAAAAATTCCTTTTGACTCTCTTTGCTTTGTTAGAAGGCAGAAGAAATGCTCAATTGATGGCACCACACAGTCAAAATAATTTCAAATACAGGTAAGGACTGCCATGTAGACACCAGATGGCACACTCGTTCAGTACAGATCAAAGTGAGTATCTTAAATGGTATATATCGCTACTATTCAAAAAATATCTCTGAAACAATTATTACATTTTCCAGAAAAATGACAGTAGTAAAAAGGGAACTGTCAGATAAAAAGAAACAGCAGTAAATCAAAACATGATTATAAAAAGAAACAAGTCAACCATGAAGCTTAATTACACAGAATTACAATTTTTCTCTATATTTTTAGTTTCCATTGTCTTCACAACTTTTTTCCCCCTAGAAAATCAAAAATTTTGCAACATTCCTGCTGTCAAGCAAAACTATCACTGAGTCCATCAATTAACTTGTAACTATTGTTTCTTAGGCTTTAAAAAAGTAACAGAATTTGAGGAAGAGAAGGATTGACTTCTATCCTTTTTAACACTGATTTCCTCCAAAGCACACATTGAGAGAACTGAAACAGAAGCAGAAAGACAAAAAATGCCAGAAAGGCTCGGTTTTCAGGTGTTGCTAAAACAAGTGACTCTTTCCTGGAAAACTCAAGAGTATTTATTTACAGACGTGATAGATACACCGGTTACCTTTACTTACAGAGATACCAGTATTGACACCATTGGAATATCATTTGGAATATGTCCATTTCTCCATGCCTTTGCTGCATGAAAAACAAGTGATCTTTCATCTGCAGGTCTTTTTTTCTTCTTGCTTTCTTAAAAATCAAACCAACCAACTAAAACAATCCCAAAACTCCAAACAAAACAAAAAAAACCCCAAAATGTAAAACTCTGATACGCTCCATTTGCTTCAAGCATTATGGAAGAGCTAGATCTTACTTCACTCCATTCTGAATTTGATCTGAAGCCAAAAGAGTCCTATATTATCATGTATCCATGTATTTGGCAAGCTGAAATATTTATTTTATATATTTGTGACATTATGATGTCATATTCTCAGTTGAACTTTTCTATAAATTGAGGAAGAAAACAAAGTTATTTTACAATGTTCATTATTATGAAAACTTAAAGTTTCAGGAAGTTGACTGACTAGTGATTTTTTTTTCTAGAGCATTTATGTTCAATTGACAGCAACTAATCTTTAACTTGTGTATGTCAAAACCATAACACAGACTTTTTAGCGTTAAACAGAAAAATTACTGTGTGTTCCTCTGGATTACATACAACATAACTATAGAAAGAAGATTTTCAGGTTTCAAATAACAAAAACAAGTTTGGTATCAGAGCATCAGAATACTTAATTTACAGGCTTCAACAATTAAGTTTGCAAAATTTCATCTTGCAACACCGGGTAGAGATAGCTGCTTCTCAATAAAAAGGAATAAAAAAATGGAATTTCTGCAAAAACAAGTTCTGCAAAAAGCCCTAATATGTTCATTAAGAGTACCAGGATCTGACAGCATTTACTGGAAGATGAAATATTCAACAACACAAACACTACTTAACTTCAAAGGACACACCAGCATCCCTTCAACTCTTAGAGCACACAGCTAGACCCAGCAGCACAAAATTGCTTTAGAAGATGTTGTATGTATGTGACACAGAGGAACTGCATTATACTTCCAGACAACAGCATATATAGTAGGCAAAGCACAGTGTATGAAATTTTTTAAAATATACTTAAGATCATTTTTTCAAAAGGACATAAGGAAAACTCTTATTTTGAAAAAGTAAGACACCAGACTAACAAGACTATTTCAGCAATGACATGTCTGATAAAAAATAATCTGTGCATTTTTTTTTTATTCCAGGATAGCAAATGAAGTCGACAGATTTTTAAAAGCTATGTTTTTATAAACTCTGAAAATCTGAACATACATAGCTCAGCAGAGTAAAACCATTAATCTCTCGATTTACTGCCGAGAAATGCTATTTGCATCTCTTTAAAGTATTTTCCAAAGAAATAATCTATTCTATAATCTTTATGAAAAAAATAGTGAAAGAAATGGTACAGTTTAGAAAAGCAAATGTTAAAAAACATATTCAGATTTATTAGAAATATAAGGAAGGTGTTTATAGATTTCTATTAGTTATTTGCTAATCGTTAGCTACTAATTTCAATGAAATTAACTAGCAGCAGAAATAATGATTTGTGATGCTTATAAAGGTGTGAAATTGGAATTATAAAGATAACAGATTTTAAATAAAGCTAGTTTAAAAGGCTATGCAAAGAAATGCAAAGAATCTTAAAAAGGTCACTACATATGGCTTGAAATGTATAAATCATAAACAATTCAATGAATTCTCTCTGCAAATGCAGCCGTTATACAACAGAATTAAGTATAAAGACCTAACGTATTGTGTATTTACATTAATTTGTCATTTGTACAGACCTCACCTCAGAGTAAAAGTATGGTATATTTAAATTCACCCTTGTATATTCACTTACATGCTCTTAGGAAGCTTAAAATCAGAAAGGTCTTCTTGTAAACTTAAGTTATATTTTAATGTACAATATGATAGTTGCTGTCTCCAAAATAATTGAGTGCAAATTCTCTCTGATTTCCCATTTCTTTGAAACAGCTGCCCTACAATGCAGAAATGACATCAGCCTGCTACAGGATGAGGATGGTCACCTCACAAACAGAAACACAGACAAGACAGAGATATTTAATGCATTCTTTGTCTCTGTCTTCAACAACAGCAACAGGCTAAGGGGGTCCCAGTGCCTTGAGCTGGAAGACCATGGTTGTGAGCATGATAAATTCCCAGTCAACCCTGAGTTTGTGTGGGATTTACTGCTCCACCTGGATCTCTCCAAGTCTATGGGGCCTGATGGGATTCATCAGAGAATAATCAACTGCCTCAAGTCATTATAAAACCTCTTTTGATGATTTTTGAGTGGTCTTGGGAATCCAAGAGGTCCCGGTTGACTGGAAGCTAGCGAATGTCGCGGTTTTCAAGAAGGGCACAGAGGACCCCAGAAACTACAGACCTGTCAGTCTCACTTCAGTGACTGGTAAAATTATGAAGATTATTCTGGGAAATATTGAAAAGCTCTCAAAGGACAACAGTCATCAGTAAGAGCCATCATAGCTTCATGAGGTGAAAGTCCATCCTGCCAAACTTGATTTCCTTAGGTTATAGTGAATGGGGCGATACCAGACTGGCAACTTGTCACTGCAGCACTCCATATGAGGCCCACTTCTTCAGTGCCTTCATAAACCACTTGGACACAGGATGTGAAGATATACTATTGAGGTTTACCAATGATACTAAACTGGGAAGAGCTGCTGACTCCCTTAAAGGCAGAGGTCCTGCAGAGGGTCCTAAACGAGAGGGCTGGGCAATTGCCAACTATATCAAGCTTAACAAGGGTAAGTGCCAGAATCTGCACCTGGGATGGGGCAACCCTGGATGTACAGACAGACTGGGGAATGAGAGGCTGGAGAGCAGTGCCACAGAAAGGGACCTGGGGGTCCTGGTCAATGTCAGGATGAACATGAATCAGCAGTGCCCTGGCAGCCAGGAGGGCCAACCCTGTCCTGGGGGACATCAGCACAGCATCACCAGCCAGGCAAGGAGGGGATTGTCCCCTCTGCTCTGAGCTGGGGCAGCCTCACCTCGAGTGCTGGGGGAAGTTTTGGGTGCCACAATATAAAAAAGATATAAAGCTATTAAAGCTATCAGAAGGAGTTCAAAGGAAGACTACAAAGATGGCGAAATGCCTAGTGGAGAAGGTGTGCAAGGAGTGGCTTGCTCAGCCTGGAGGAGACTGAGCAGAGACCTCATTGCAGTCTCCAGCTTCCTCACATGGGGAAGGGAAGGGGCAAGCAGCGATCTCTTCTCTCTGGTGACCAGTGACAGGATGCCAGGAAATGGCCTGAAGTTGGGTCAGGGGAGGTTTAGGTTGGATATTAGGAAAAGGTTCTTCATCCAGAGGGTGGCTGGGTTCTGGCACAGGCTCCCCAGGAAAGTGGTCACAGCTCCAAGCCTGAGAGAGTTCCAGAAGGGTTTGCACAACGCTCTCAGGCACGTAGCATGGTTCTTGGAGCTGACCCATGCAGGGCCAGGAGTCAGACTTCAGTGATCCTTGCGGGCCCCTTCCAACTCAGAACACTCTGAATCTATGATTCTATATAAATACACTGTGAAGTATTTGAAAGTTAAGAGATAGAAATACTGTAGAGTGCTCACAGGGTTCTTTAAAAAGCATTAGGTTACAAAATACTGTTCTGGCACACAATTAACTGTACAAGGGAGAAGCACTGTCCTGACTCTGAATAACCTGCTTCAGTCCCGGTTCTCTCACACTTACAAATTACAGATGGAAACTGACTTTCCAATAATCATGTAGAAGTTGTGAACACTAGTGTGCTCCAATTGTCACAGGTCTCTGGCCAGATGATCTGGTTTTGGCTGGGATACAGTTAATTTTCTTAGTAGTAGCTGGTATAGTGCTGTGGTTTTTTGATTTAGTATGAGAATCACAGAATATTCTGAGTTGGAAGGGACCCACAAGGACCATCAAAGTCCAGCTGTTAAGTGAATGGCCCATACAGGGATCAAACCTGTAACCCTGGCATTATTAGCACCATGCTCTGACCAGCCAAACTACTCTGGTCTCAGTAAAGCTGATAGAATATACTGATAATACACAGATGTTGCTGTTATGCATTCCTCAAATCAAGGGCTTTTCAGTGTCCCATGCTCTGCTAGGGAGGAGCTGCACAAAAAGCTGGAAGAGAGAACAGCCATGACAGCCTGACTGAACTGAAAAAGGGATATTCTACACCACAGAACATCATGCTCAGTATATAAACTGGGGGAGTCACCCAGAATGGGGCCAATCAGTGGAGGGGGGAACAGTCAGTGACTAATGCTTCTCTTTTACAGAGAAACCCTGTTCTCAGGGCAGCAATAATGTTATCTTGCAAATCTGTATGTTGTACAAAAGCAGAGAACTGGAGAGAACTGAAAGAGAGACTGAAAATTCAAGTGGAGGAACAAAATCTTTCTTAGACTGGTAGCAGTAATTTTTCCACAGTGCAACACCATACAGTGACAACACAGTATGCCACTGAAAGTTAATTAATCTCTGTATTACATACTACAATGTGTGTATGTATGTATGTGTGTATTATGTAACACATGAAGCCCTAAATCACCAATGTAGCACCAGTTCAGCAGATCACAGTGTCACAGCATGACGGGAACACTTCAGAGCAATCAGACTTCTCTCCATTTTGCACAGAAGAACCTCGGGAGTTATTACATGGGCTTTAGAACAAACCAATCCTGTATCCACTTGGATTTCTGAACAATGCCTTATATTACTCCTTTTTGTATTACAGCTACAAATGTCTTTCCTGCAATAATTTTAGTTCTCTTTAGTCCCAGAATCATGATTCACCACAGTCTAAGAGCATCACATTAGATATAAAAAGAGAGAAGAGAAAGAACTCAAAAAATGGGAGACGAGATACAAAGGGTTCAGTAAGCAGAACACCAAGTAAGTCTTCTTTCTTTGTGAGTAACAGCATTACAACAGTAAGTACAACCTACCCACACAGCTGTAAGATTCTATAAGCTCTTATGAATAAGAAGGAAGGGTACTTTCCCTTCCTTCAATGACAAAAAGAAAGAAGAAGTTTCTCAAAATTTAATTTTGGATTACTCACACTCCTAATAGTCTGAGCTAAATCGATCAGTTTGGCTTGAGTCATTCTTACAAGTTCTGAGTCACAGACTGGGAAAGGGAAGCCATTAAGTAAATCAAAGCTGTGGCCCAAAATTAAACATTTAAGACTGGGTCAGGAAAATACTTGCTTAATCCTATCAGTGTACGTTTAGTAAGGTATCGGCTAGTATAATCATAAAATGTCTAGAAAGCTTTGTGCAGAAAGTAAAGTTGTGCTGCATGAGAGATGAGGTTTATCTAACTCTAACATGAGAGGTTTTAATAATTCCTGATATTTAGAAATACATTGGAGGATGAACCACTTATGTCTGAAGGGATAAGGGAACACTACTAATCCCGTAATCTGGACCTAAATGCCTTTTGATATTTTTATGTTCTTTTTATAGGTGGTGTGATGCATCACACATGAAAAGCCTTGTTTCTGAAGAATTAGGAGAGCAAAATTTAAGGAAAAGTGCACAGTGATTAATAAAAAAGAATTCCTTTTTTTTTTTCCTTTGAATTTCTTTTAAAGGAAGGAAAGATGCTAAATACTTCATCAGTACAGAAAGCAAGAGGTTTTGCTTGTCTTCTCAAAATTCTATCCACCACAAAAATTTAAGAAAACATGCATTGACTAGCAAGACTAGGAAGTCAAAAAAAACTGAAATAACAGTCTTGGGATGGTCACAAAATGTGCAGTCACTCAGCAGGTTGCCTGAAGATAAGAAAATTATTCCTGCAGATAAGGAAATTACTAATTATTTTACAGCTATATATATAAATCTACCCTAGCAAGTGTCCTTACTGCTACAGTGAAGAAGAGCTGTTAAGGCTAAGTTTAAGTGCAAACTGAATTTTTCCTTAAGCCTGTTCAGCTCTTCAGTTCAGTACCGTGTTTCCCAGCTTTCTATTTTAGCAAAACAGTATTTACCACAACTAATAGAACACTAAAAGGAGAAAATGGAATATATAACAAAAAAAGAACATCAATCTAATTTAAATCCCTCAATTTAAAATGTCCACAATGTAGGTTATCTGAAACATTATTATGAATATAAGCCTCAAGCACATCAACTCCACCATCATTTACCGTGTTTCTGATTGGAATTTTCTTCGGTTCTGTTGGCACATCCTGAGGAACAAATTTCACTGGCTCCTTAATTTGCCTCCTTGATCTTTTGGTCCCATCTGGTAAGGTTTCCATGGCAATATCAGCCTCCATATCACTGCTACCTGCCTGGTCACACTCCGAGCATTGCCTGCAAAGCGGAAGATTTTAAGACTGCAGTCACAAGAGCAGAAAAAGAAACATATTGAAGTGTTTGTGTTTAAGATAAACACAAAAGTCAAGAAATCAAATGGACATCTACAATGTACATTTTTAAGCAACCAAGCAAAACTCAAGTAAGATATTCTTATTTTCCTGACAGTACTTAACTTCGAAAACCAAGATTCTGAAAGTAGGAATTAATCTTCAAGAAAAATGCTCCCTATCTCATAACTTTCATTCTACCACATCTTCATTTTTAAAGCTGCCCACTGATCTCTAATCTATTAATTACTGTAGCCGCTGCTGCAGTTTAATTATAGAATTATACAGTGGTTTGGATTGGAAGATATCTTAAAAGATCATCTAGTTCCCACCCCCTGCCATGGGCAGGAGCACTCTCCACCAGACCAGACTGTTAATCTTTACAATGACATGCTGTTGAATTCATTCCAATGAGAACATGCTTTAGTGGCAGGGATTTGGAGGACATGTTTATTATGAAAATAAAATGTAATATGTATTTCCTAAGGGAGTGGGTTTTAGATCTGAATAGTTGGGAGAAAATTACAAACACAAAAGCTAGGGACATATATTAACAAACTTTAAACACTAAACTGAAAAAAAAAAAAAAAGCTTGAGTTTCTGAAAAAAGTACAAAATCACCATCAAAACTTCAAAAATTAAGAGATGTTTAAGTAATTCCATTAAACAAGTTCCATAACAGAAGTAACAAGATAAGAATTCATCAGGATTTGTTTTTATTTGCAAAAAATCATCTTATGCAAAGTCATAAATGCAGATATTCACTAAAAGCATGTTAATGAAAACATAAAAATTATGCTCACTGCAAGACCCAGTTTTAATTACTTCTCACACTACACTTTCAATTCAAAAAACTACAAGTCCATTCAAATAAAGTCCAATTCACCCCTGTCCTCCTATTAAACATTTTTTTAGTAATTCCAACCAACCAACAAAAAATCAACATAATATTCTGCTTAGCAGAATAGTTAGCATAAACAAGGAAAAGCACACTGAAATTATCTAAATGATAGAGCAAATTGGCTTTGGAAGGAGACAAAATAAAAACCCCATGTATTTAACTATTTTGAGTTAGATTTTAATACATGTTTATGACAAGAAGGCTTATCCATGCTGTATAAACAAAAGCACAAAGTCAGATACACATTTTGTGTTTGAGTCTATTTGCCCCAATTTACACATTCAACAGAAATAGTTCTACTTCTCTGAACTTCTGTGAGAGCTAACTATCAAGTCCTTCAACTTTTCACCATATTTTCTAATTCTTTTACAGTAATCCAAGCAGTGTAATTTCAGATCTCTCCTAGCTATACCAAAAGACACCAGGAGTCATCATGGTTTGCTACACAGAACAGTGGCTACCAAGTCAGATGAGAGGAAATTTCGTCATGGATTGGGTAACGGATCAGTCTAACCCTAACTCAAGACCTTCCTCCTTTACATATACCTAAATTGTACATAATTGTGGCTACATTATAATGTTACAAAGATTCATCACCTCTTATCTCAAAAGCACTTAAGACAGGGTAAATAGGACACATGAAAGTACTTGGAATACTTGGTCTAGAAAAGCAGAAGAACAGGGTAGATTGCAGGAAAGATAACAGTTTCTCCCCTCTCTCATCTAAGAATGGGAGTTTTTATGAACAGCCAAAGCACAGATCAGTTTATATACTTTTAACAGTTCTGGGCCAGCATAGAAGAGTATAGTCCTACATTCTTCCCCTTTGTCCTGGTAACAGAGGAAAAGGGGGATGGAGTTTCCAGCACTGTTTAATTCCATACAACACACATTATCACTGGGGGCGTGGGTTCAGCAGGAAAAGCCAAGCACCAGGAACTGAACATTTGCCATCTTGCTTGAACCTCTTCAGAGAGAAGGTGCTGGGATCAGCTGGCTCCAGCCTCCTCTCCACCACTGCTGGTCCCCTCCTCTATTCCAAACCCCCTCCTGAGCTGGTGCAGTGGAAGCAGCCGGACAGAGCCCAAAACCCCGGCCAGAGCTGGTGGTGTGGTGCCAGCATCAGTCACATGGGACAGAGTTGGGGAAACGCCGCCAAACACAGCCCAGCACAGCGGTCTGGGAAAAACAGCAGGAAGCACAGTGCCTGTGATCTGGCTTACAGAGCTTCAGCCTAGCTCTTTGCTCATTTCTTCACACTGGGGGGGCAGGGGAAGCTACAAGGGCTCTCCTCAGCTTAAAGCCTTTGTCTAGCAGCACTGTTTTTGGGAAAGTTTTGTTTGCTCCCAGACGTGAATACCCTTTTGTGGGTAAAACACTCTCTCTCTCTCTCTCTCTTTTGTTATCAATACTGCTATGGTTATTGTGATTTTAGTAATCTCTTCCCATTTCTCCATTATCAGAAGGGGTGAGGGAAAAGGGAGTAGCTTACTTGGGAGTTTTGTAGTCTGTGCTTGAAAAAATAAGCAACACTTCTATTTACAAGCCTCAGTTTGCTACATGCACAGTCTTTGTTAACACCTCTAGGCCTTAAGATACTAGAAGAAAAATATAAGGTACAATAGCTTTCACAATGCTACTTTTTACAGTTACATATTTACATAAATTTGTGTGAATAAACACATGCAAATATGTATTTGCATGCACAAAAGTAAATAAAGGCACACAGACCAAACTATTATTTTAAGAGTTTATGGAGAAAGGCACTTCATTGATGAAGGAGAGAGAATCTTTAAGTAACAACATTCCCTCAAAATCCTGCATGTCTGCTTAGCTATAAGTCACTTATTTATTTTTTTAAGATGCATTGTTCTTAAAGCTGTCCAGCCCAAAGGTTTAAGGTCAATTTCTATTTAGTAAGCATCAGAGAGCACAGCCCTCCATAACACTGCAGCATCAAGTCCTGTCATTAACTTACATACTGGAAAGCACAATGGAAATTATTATGATCTGTTTATGCAGATGTAAGCAATATCTATGAAAATGTTCAAAAATTCTATGAGAAGTTCCTACAAAGCATTTATTTTCCCCATTATTATGGAAAAAAAATGTGCTATGTATAAATTACAGAAATTGCTTCCATAACTTATGAGCTGCACTAAAAATGACACTTTTATAAGAGAAATAAATAGTTGTAGGGTTTTACAACAATATCTGGTATTGGGAATCCAGTTTCTTCGGTCTACCACCCTGTACATACGATTTAAATAATTCCTGTTACTTCTCTGTTATTACAAGGGAAAGATACCATTTTTCTGCTACCTATGTTCAGACAGTTCTACAGAAAATACTCAGGCAGATCACTGAAGTGCTGAAGTCTCACTATTATCCTATTTAAATATATATATGAAGCATTTTAACTTTTATGTTACTGAGGAAGACATGAAACATCTCAACCAAAAGATGAGGTACTGCATGCAAGTTCCTAAAATTTCTGGTTTTATGAACAAGCTTGCTCTGAAACAGGTTGTGCAAGTGTAAAAGCAATCAAAATTGGAAAAAACCTAGAGCTAGAAAAGAAAAGCAAAATCATACTATGATGGGGGTGGGGGGTGTTGTGTGAATCACATAACAGAACTTCACAAATATATCAGAGGTAAAGGGGGAAAGGAGTTATAAACATGAACTTACAAACAACTTCTTGATTTATTGGAATAGACTCTACTATCACAGTCAACCATTTCTGACCATCCCTATTACAAAACAGACAAACTTCAAACAAAGCAGTTTGGCTGTTAGCTCCCATAGTGGCACAGAAAAGCTATTACAGACTATTACACTCCCCTGACTTGGAAACAAATCTCTTTTCAGCTCTTCTTATTGTTTATTTCAACACAGTTCTTGAATTTAAAGTACTCTTCCCATTCTGCTGTTTAATCCCAATACAGTCATAGAAAACAGCCATATGACTTCTTTTTGGCTACGCCACAGTCATGCTCACTTAATTTCAGCTCTTCAAGGACAAGCAGTGAACACAGAACCTGTCACAGCAGGTCACCTTTAGAGCTACTGCAACAATTTCAACTACCTCTAAATTAGCAAGCATTGCTATGCAGCATAAACAAAATAACAGGAGAAATGGTGCCAAGGAGTCAACTTTCAGTACACAGGTTTTGTTTTGCTTGTTTTGCTAGTCTAGACTTGCCTAATCTAGACCCACAGAGAAAATCAGTAGCAGGCTGTAATATGCCTACTTGAAAAATGTGTCTACTGCTAAAATTACTGGAAGTTTTTGTTCCATCAAGAAATCTCAGTGCTGATTTGAAATCTCTTAATCATACAGAAAGTCTCTGATTAAGCACTAACAACCTACAGAAAAAAAAAGAAATTGTGTGATTTTGTTGTGTTTTCAATGTTACTTGATACAAGAATCAGAGAGAAACTTCCCATCTCACAACTTGTCAACTCACTAGCAGTGAGGTGGAAAAGAGCATATTCAAATTACTTAGCAAATGCCGCTACAGTGCTTCCAGAAAACAGTTCTGTCCAGTTTAAAAAGGAAAACTGCACAGTTACTTACAGTGAGGCTTGTTTTCAATAAGGAAGACACAGGTCTCACACACATGCTCTCTGACAAATCACCTCTCACAACATTTACAAAGAATTAAGCCACTTTGAACTCAAGAAACATGGACCAAGCTTCAAGACGACACCCATGCTCTGTAAATTACACATGTAAATCCTGTACTGGGAGTGGAAAAAACCCAGGGCTGCTTTTATTCTGGAGATAAAAGACAGTATATACAAACCAAATACAGTTGTCAAAAAGCTTCTAAGAGCACCTTATAGAGTGTAAAGTTACAGAGTATAACAAAAAAAGGAAATTTGCCATTTGCAACCACCCAAACCCTTCAATTAGGGCAAGTGACAAATACATTAAAATGTATATGTCATATTCCACTCAGGTTTATATAAGTTAATAAATTCATATCATTATCCAGTGACTCGGGATGAAAAAATATTTGAAGTGCTGGATCAGTACTGGATGAATGAGGTCAGGAATATGAATGAATTTCAAGATACTGCTTTAGTATGGGACTACTGGAACTCTACAGCTCATTCTGTCCTGTGACCAATATTCCCCATAGCAGTCACCACTAAAATAACTTGGCCTTCTAGAACAAAAATAAAAACAACCAAGCTTACTACAACCATCAGTCCTTGTTTTGTCCATCTCAGCCCACAGTATTTCATATGCTACCAGCAGTTATCACTGTTTTTCAGCAATGTCATTCCAATAGAAGAAGCTAATCCTTGTTGGTAGCTTCCAAGCATTTTCTTAATGAAAATGTCAATATTTTATAATTAGATTTTGATTCATTACACTGCCTGCTAACACTTGTGCACCTTAGTACCAGTTAAGATCATTCTCTACAAGGAAAATACGTCCAGAATGGCCAGAAGCATAAAAGCACAGAAGTTGTCAGCAAGAATGATAAGACTTAGTATTATATTAACATGTTAATCAAAATAATATGCAATGGTTTAATCAATTGTATTTCTTTAATGAAAATGGCTGATTTTTAAGTGTAGATAAACCACAGCATTTCATTGTATGGTTTAAACTTCTGATCTAGGAGTTGGACTTGATTCTTCAAACTCAGGATATTCTATGATTCTACTTTGAAAGCACAGCATCAAAACAGGCATAAATTAATGCTGTAATGTAATGTTACATAAAATAGTTCCTATGCTCATCATCTCAAATCCATCTGAAATGAGGACAGGCTTTGAACCTAGTATGGCTCAAACTGATGTGTAAGATGTTATAACTGTTACCTTGAAGAAAACTGTCAGGCCTCCAAACAAGGAAAATTCTTAAGTGTTTTAAACCAGTTAAAACTAGTAAGCTGTGAAACACTGGTGCTCACCAGGTCTAAATTCTTACTATGATTTCACTAAGACTAAAACTGTAACTCATTTTAAATTTTAGAAACACAGATAATGAAATATAATTTGTGCTTTGTTCAACAAATTAGCTTTTAAATACATAATATATTTCATTTTTTCTCTCACTATTAACATATAATACTGGATTTAATGGAACTATTTCAAAACCCTTTTTGGTAAACTGTAATTTAAACTATTACATGCTGAGAATGAAATGGACAAAAAGTATAACTACAAATTAGTCTACATAGCATCACACACATAATCTGAATCACCTGACATCCGCAAACACAATATAAAAGATGAAGTTTATGGAATAAGCTCATGTTAAAGTACTCATTGTTTAAACAAACGTATATTGGTAAAGCCATGACTGTAATCATAAAAACTTTTGCAAAGGCTCAATTTAGCTACTCTGAATAAATTATTAGCAATGATAAAGGAACAGAAAGAAAAAAAAAAACCCAAGAAAAATTTATAATTGTTTCTTGATTACAATTTAAAAAATAACTAAATTCAAGTGGTTTTTAACCACTCAAAGTCTTTCACCCTGCCTAGTGTTTCAAGGAATTTCCCACTACACCAATTTTCTTTTATTTTTCTGCTATGTTCCTATTGCATCCTGTACAAATATCTGAAAAGTACATGGCCCCCATCAAAAAAAATGCACTTTTCTTCATATCTTAATCAAAAGATAAAAAATGTATTCAAAACAGCAGGGGAAGAAACCTGCTGAACTCATACTTGGATTAAGGGTCTTTTCTATATGCTCTCTGCTGATCCTGGAAAGAATACATAAAGGAATGTTCAATGATGAAAAGAATGCAATCAATGCAGCTCAATTTGTCTGCTATCATCTCACACTCCAGAATACGCCTGAGCTAATTAGAAGTAAAAGCCAAGTTTGTGATCTGAGATATAACTGAAGCATGAAAATCACAACAAAGCTAAGTTACAGCTTTGAAATGGAAGAGCTTTACTACCTAACCTGACCTATCCTGCCTTTAACACCTACTGAGAATTAGTCTTACATCTTTTGGACTGATAGCTTTTAGTGAACCTTTTCAACTTTGTTAAAAAGCAGAACAAAAAATCAAATCTCCTGTGTAAATGAAGACGTTACCTAAAAATTAAACAAACAAACAAACAAACAAAAACAAAAAAAAAAACAAAAAAAAAACCAAAATAACCCAGCGCTTCCACATAAAATAACTACTTGGCAAATTTCACCAAAGAGATCAAAAGTCTAACAACACACTATATAAAATAATTAAAGGGAAATTATGTTCAGGAAAGTATTAGTGATGTTGAAAACCTTTTTGAGATTTTAATATTTTACATGAAATCTCTAACAATTTACTAAGCAAATTTACTGAGGTAAAATCCATGTTTTGTCACATTAAGATATAAAAAAGAGAGGCCTCCCATTTCATGTACTGGCCATCTTGTTCTGCAAGCAATCTTCAAAACTAGCCAAAAAGATGGCTGAACTAAATGTTTTATACAAGTTCTTTAATAAAAAAAATTAGATACATATTAAGAAAATCAGTTTCACTGTATTTTTAGAAGCAAAATTTTTACTATTCTCATTTGTTACCTTAACATTTAGACAACGTGATGAATGACTCCTCAAGATGCTGTGCTCTAACTTCTTGCCAGCTACAAACTGTTTCTGAATTCTAAAACATTTCAGAGCTGTTTAAACACGCAGACTGCTCACGCTACAGAGCAGAGCAAGCTAATTTTGTAACAGTTTGGAAATCAGAATCTCTGCCACCTTATCCATTGTACAACTTAGCTTTTGTTCTGCTCCACAAGCATGAAAGAACTTTAATTCATGGAAATGTAACTGCAATAACTACAGTTATGAACATACTTCTGCCATTGTACATTTGAGTCACAAGGCAGCACTAAACCTAACCTTCCCTCACTGCAATAAACAGAGCTACTACTTACAAGTTTATTTAAAAATATTACAAGTATTTGCCAAAAGATCTGAACAGAGAGTTGCTTATCTGAGTCCTAACATAAACAGAAAACCAAGTTTTTCATTTCCCAATAGTATTAGCCTATAATTTCCTACTGTTATTATACTGCAGCAATAACAATCACAGATGAATTCAAAACCCAAGAAAATTACAGCTATAACCTATTTTTACGCAGTGGCTAATAATGAGAAAATCTTTATAACTTCTTTTTTTTAACCTTGAAACATCACTGCTAATAACCTGAAAATAAAAAAAAACTGTTCAAAGTGCATTAAAGCAATGTCTAATCCACTCATAATTTGCAAGTCTGTTCACATTTACATCCTACTTTAAGGATACAACACATTAACTGTGTTCTTACCAATAACTGTTCTTGGTCTTCCTTGGCATCCTTGTAAGAGGTGGATCCAGGCAACCAAGATGATAATGGAGTTTACAAGTGTCACACAGCAGCAGTAGGTGTTGATCATGGTTCTTCTTGCAAATTCCACAACTTTTCGCATACGTAGCAGAAAAGTATTATAATTACATATTCATCAAGAATAAATGATACACCCCAGTACATTCCCCAGTTTTAATACAAACGTGGCAACTTCAATTTCAGCATATCATTTAAGTGTGTAATTACTTTTTGGAGTAATTATGGAGGAGATTTTTTTTTAAGGCATTTCTACCTATGTACAGTAAAAGTGTTAAAGGTTCCTAATAAGAGTTAGCTAAAAAATGGCATTCAATTAAATTTTTGAGGATTTCTAACGAGTTAATAATCACTCAATACTTCAACAAAATATACCAGTAGCAAGTAGAAAAAAATGTAACAAATGCTTAAACAGAAAATTATGCTGCTAGTACCAATCTTAATAACCAATCACACGCTTAGGCAGGTAACCACCTTGAAACAGGTCTATGCTGATGCTATGCTGGGCAATATAATTCATTACAAATTCTACTTCCTTTCTATTATTATTTTAGTGGAATTGAAATTCTAGTCATTTTGAAAAGATAGGTGTTCACTGATTACACTATAACATGGAAGGAACTGAGTGCACTTGAATGAAACAGAATTGGTGAAGCATGACTCTCAATTACTTGTGCACATTGAAATTGCCAAATCCTCAGCCCACTGCCATGTTTTCAAGATTTCTACCTCTTGCAGCACTAAAATTAACTTTTGCTTGTGTAAATCATCCTCTTCCCTTAGCCTTCTAGCTGGGCAAAACACTACTTGCTATGGCTGGATGCTCTCTAGACCATGTCACCCCTCAGCTGAGGGTGAGAAAAGAAGATCCTAGATGACATGCATGTATTTTACACAGTCACAGCCTAGGATCCTAGTTTGTGTCCCACTATTAATAAAATCAAACACTTAATAAAAACCCAGTCAGTAGCTTCACAGCTTACAGAAGAGGGGAAAAGGTGGAACTATGACCAAGTGAATACATTTCATAGCCTTGGAAATTAATAAAAATAGAAGTAGAGAAATTTAGCATGAGCAAAAAGTGAGAATTCTTATATGACAAGTGTTTTGTGCATCCAGAGATCGTGACTGAACTGCATCATCACTGTTCTCAAAATCATTCACTCACATGAATGCATTCAAAGAATAAAGTGACCAGTCAATTTTCACATCAAAAAAGAAAAAAAAAAGAACCCTTTTACTTCAGATTCAAGGAGTTAGCTTTGTCCTTAAGGCACTGCTGTCAAATTAGTAGAAACACCCAAACTTTAGTCATGTGTGTGGCAGGGCAAAGAACTGACCAGTATTCAACTTACCCTTCAAAAATAAGTAAAATGTACAGACAACTTTAAAGCATCTTTTCAATTAAAAACTGAAGCCAACAATTTTCTCAGAACGCTATTTTGAAACTATAAGTTACTAGATACTGTATCTATTCTGTCAAAATTTAATTACTTGCCTATAAAGTACTGCGGGAAGTGTAGATGCCTTTTGTGTTCCTCCTTCCTTTTTACTTGGTTTCCTTTCCTTAGGAGCCCGTAAAATTGCTGGGATGTTCAGTTTCTATTGGATTTGAAGAAATGCAGTACACATGAGTCTCGACACTTTTAAAAAATATTTCTCTAATCTCAATGCATGAAGAACAAGACATATAATGAGAGGAAAATTGCTTAGCTAACTATTTTACAGACTACACATTTATCCCAGTGTGATTCTGTAATATAAAGTAATCTTACAGTAATTTTTTCAATTCAATGAGAAAAATACAGAAAGACTAGCTTTCAGAATTTTTCTTCAAGCTTCCAATATATGGATGGACAGGGATGCATTTCTCCAGGAAGCTGAAACAAGCAAAGGCAGATACATGAAAATGACAGAATACTGAGGCAGTTTATTTTCCCCAGCATCACAGCTACACTAGTGCTCGACAGGTTAATTAGAAAAATTATCTTATTGGACCAAGCCCTTCACAAAGCAGACGAGACTCTCGTTGGGTTTCTACTATCTGCAGTATGCTGGCTTCTCAGACAGCAACCATCTATCAAAGTCATTTCCCAGCAGCCCCATGGGTCTGCATCTGTTCAACCAACTGGAAAAAAATGTCATGCAAGCTGTGTAAATGAATTCTACTCAGCTTTTATCCTTTTTTCAAATTGAGTAACATTTGCATCAGGAAATATATTTGCGAATACTTACTCAAAGGAAGGAAAAATAATCTTGGTTTAAAACATAAGTTATGCAAGAATTCTTCTTTGCAAGTAGGGGAGGTAGGCAGACAAATGGAACTAATAAAAGGTTGCATATCTTAGGAACTACTACTGCATAAAGAAAGTGTAAGGTTCCTTTTTTGAACAGCAACACAAGCAGCAACAAATGGCATGCCAAAATTGCGAATAACTGTGTGTCTGCATTTCCACAGTGAACAGTTTCTTCAATCTCAAATCGTAACTGGAAATCATTGCAATCTCCCTCTCACATCCAAAATGTCCATTGACATTTAATACCTCTGACATAAAACATATATGAAAACACTGCAAAAATCTTCTCTTTTTTCCTGTATTGACAGGAACAACGCTAATTGCTTACAACAAGAAGTAACTCAAATCTTCTGTTGTCCAAGATATTTATATTCATCTGATCAAAATATTCTCCTCTGTCTAGTTACACACCATTATGTACATACTGCATTTAAAATTATTTTTATCTCATAAAAGCCATAAAGAGTTAACTTATCATTTGAAGCCTACAGTAACTAAAGACAACTGGAGACAAAAACAGTAGGATTAACTCATGCTTCATGCTAAGGTTCATCAGAAATGACAGGTCAATCACTTATACCAAATGAAAGAGTTTTGCAAACAAGCACACTGTTAAAACAACAAAATTAAGCTACACGTTCCCAGTAGGCGGTTTGCAAAAGTCTAGGTACTTCAATCAGGAAACATTATCCCCTGAGTAAAGTCTGGGTCTGATCAAATTAAATAAATTTATTCAGCCATAGAAGTAGCAGACAGAAACAAAAAGGTCTATTCTTAGAAAAGCTTTTCTGCTGTTTTCTTCTGTAAAAAGGGGCAAGGACCAACCAACCTGTCCAATGATTCTACCCAGCAGAGCCCAAATGCCTTGCCCTTCATTTCGCAGTTTTCCATTCATATTTTGTAGCTCTTCTAAGGACTCACACAGCTGAAAAGTTAAAGGAAAAAAAAAAATAGGCAACAGGAATGAAAATCCATTTAGAATTACTAAATAAAATTTACACAACCTCTTACCAAGGGTGCATTAATTTATTGTGGGGTTAGAAAAACAATGAAACTTATATCAATATAGCTGAGATTAGTACAACCATTCAATAATTTAACAGAAGTGAAACAAAAAACCTAGAGCAACCACTTTTTTTTGTAAAGACCTGAAGTATTTCAGCATGGAAATAAAGTTTCATGAAGTCAAATGGAAAGGAAAACTAATATACAGCAATACATCTTTTATGTGCTGTACACACTACTTATACAGCAAGATTATAACAAGTGAACATATAAATGAATTAAAACTCTCTTTTGCCACACTCATAGAAAAGGAAAATTTAAAATTAAAGGCCACAAGCAAAAAAAAAGAGGTTTTTTTTCTTCTGGAAGTAACTCTTAGGCTGTGTATTTTGAGAGGTAACTATTAATTTGGTTAAAAGCCTTAGGCACAACTTCCTTTCTCTTTATCATGTCTGGGCAGTTCACAAGGATCTGCTGCTACATTTTCCATATGTTCTCACTTAAAGCACACACCAAACAGTTTAGGAATTAATAGCAACACAATATTTTGTCGTCATTAACTATCACTTAGTGGACTGCTGAATTCAGCAAGAATTGCACCATGCCATCTGTCACAAAAGGTACAGTATATCTATTTTTCAAAATAACTGAATATTAAAATGAATATTTATTTCGTAAAAATGCAAAAACCTCTTTTTTAACTATAATGATGAGTTATTAAAAAAATTACATTAGCAAAATT
Source organism: Cyanistes caeruleus (assembly GCF_971803275.1). Classification (NCBI taxonomy): domain Eukaryota; kingdom Metazoa; phylum Chordata; class Aves; order Passeriformes; family Paridae; genus Cyanistes; species Cyanistes caeruleus. The sequence continues at coordinate 125,898,851 of NC_141701.1, forward strand.
TTGGGGGAGCAAAGCCATGATTTATGGGCATCAAATTTGTTATACGCTAAAAAGCATGCAGAGGACACTGTGGAGGTGTCTGAATACTGATTATTTCTGTCTGAAAAATTAGTCAAGTCATTAAACCTAAGCCCAACTGGAGTTCTAGTTGACATAAATAAATAAATAAATAAATAACACCCTTGAGTATTGTAGATTGCCAGTTATCAAGCTGAGCTCCAAGCAGAGAATCCTGCAGGTTCAAACAGGTCCATGTGCAATTTGTTACTGGAGCTCTCAGTAGGGTCAGTTAAAGAACTTGTGTGCAGTCAACACATCATATTTTAGAAATTGATATTACTTGTATGGGAGAAGACAGACTACTGAATATTTTTAAAAGAAGAAATATGCTTTTATATATTACTTTTAAAATATCAATAGCTTGCATCTTTCATTTTCATCTGAATTTTTTTCCATGGAAAGAAAAATTCTATCAAAGTTAATAGCATCAATACTAAAATGTTACAAGCATGTATCAGCCCTTTTTCTTCACCTTATTATACTCCACATGAAGCTTTTCTTGCTCATTTTCTAACTTATCCTTGATATTCTTCTGTTCAGCCATGTTCTCCTGGATTTGAATCATGCGCATATTTCTCTCTATTTAAAAGAAAACTGCATTATTTCCCACTCTTGAACACACATTTTCAAGTTTTATGCACTATAAAAAAAGTGAAGTGATCTAAAGTAAAAAAAACTGTAACAATACAAAGACACAAAACTATGCTCTATAGGTACAGACTGAGTAGAATGAGAAGGCATAACATTTGTATTTTGCTGCATAAATATTGTGATTGCTTAAATGATGAACTTTGATCAGGACCTAGCAAACACTCAAAAAGTCATGCTATTCCACACAGAAATGGAGGATAAATTAAGGAAGAAATATTAAATCAAAATTACCTACTCACTTCTTAATGACAGTTCAATCTGTTTATATTTCAAAGATTTTATTCTTTTCTGAAGTGTCTTTAAAAAAAAACTTTCTGTGTAAACAGAGACTCCAAGCAATAATATACCTGACCTTAAATGAAGTCATAATCCACATTTATCTACTATAAACAATTAAATACATCCAAAATAAAAAAAACAATGAAATAGCATAGCACAATGCAGCAAAGTGGTACCTTTCATGGAGAAAAATAAGCCATTTTCTCCCTTACCAAGGTAATAATTCACAAAGTCAGCGGTGAGAGCTGGTTGTTTATGTTTTCTTCTTCCATCAACACTGGAACTCGTATCTGAAGTATCCACTGGAAAAATGTCCGTGCTAATTCCCATCAACTCGGCTTTGCGCATGAGCTTCCGTATGGCTGAAGCGCTGCTCGTGAGCGGCCGGGGCAGCTTCTCCCTGGGAACCCAGGCCTGGGGCCTGGTGGTGCGCGCCAGCTCCGCCTTGGCACGATACTGCTGGAGCCTGGCATTGATTCGAGCCTGCAACGGAGGATTCCACAAATTAAAAACATCAAGGAACCATTTAGAATTAGCTCCCAGTTATAATTTGGAACACATCCGCGTTTTATTTCCATTTTAAAAGCTGCACAATCTAATCAGTGCCATTTTCACTCCGGAACCTCACAACTCAAGAAACAGATGTTGATACAGAATTCCATTTTACTTCAGTGCACACACAAATGACATTATCCTTTCACTAGGTTTTGGAGCTATGCACACATTTCTTGATGAGATTTCCCCATTCATGAAAGCAACAGATGACTTCTGGCTTTGAAACAAGCCCTTCTCATAATGAAAATTTGATGGGACTCTGAAAACTCAGTACTGGTCGAAGCTCTGGTCGACCTACCACATATGCATTTAGATACACATTAAATTGGTATTTCTGTCAGCAACAAAAGCTGATGAAGAGCATTTTTACCATATTTGACATACTTTTGTAGGAACTCCTTTCTCAGTGCCACTTCTCTTTATAAATGTTAAACTTGCTGATTATAATTTGTCAAAAACACTACCCAAACAGAAGTGAAGCAGACAAGAGAAGCTCACAATATATATTGTTGATGACATCTGTATATTTGTGACCATCTGGGAGATCCACCCCAGAAGATCAAGCTTTTACTGACAGCTGGAAAACACTGTCTTGAGGGAACTCTGTGAAGTGGCAATTCTGGCAGAAACTGACATCAACATACAAACCTTCAGAGGCAAAACTCCAGCTGACTATCAGTTAGAAGCTGTTTACTTGCCTGCACAAAGAAGAAACTAAACTAATGTGACTGCCCCACCATATGGTGTAAGATACTCCTGAGACAAAAGCAAAAGGTGTGCGTATACGTGCACACTATGGCTAAGGAACATCTCTGATTTCAAACAGAATCACTGAAGGTAGTACTGCATACAGTTTAACACATTACCTTACTAAGTCTTGAACATTAATGACCAAGAAACAAAGCAAATTCAGCTTACAGGTCAGCTCTGACCTCAATGGCTTTTTTCTTGGACCCACAGCAGCAGGCAACAGGTCCACCTACAGCCACTGCTGCACTATACCAAAGTCACCAACAGTAAAAACATGTGGTTGTACAAAATGGATGCAAGTTATCATACTTGCATTAAGATGCCTATGACACTATGTCAAGTAACTCCACCTGCAGTTTTCAGCAGTCATTCCTTCAGTTTCCAAAAATTTAATCTAAATAATTTAAATTAAAAACTGCAGGTTCTAGGTTTGGGGAAAAGAGGAGAGAGAAAGGGAAATGCTGGGAATTGATCAGCATTATCAGCACTGCATAATACATGTCTGAAAACAGAGCTAATAAGCCCTGCTGGATCCAAACTGATACTGCACAACCAGCACTTACCATTATATTGGACAGTATTCATATTATTGTAATGTCTCCACCACACAGGTGCATTTCACATAACTGAGAGTTGAGTATATTCAGCAAGAATTATGAAACCAGTTTTAAATCAAACTACATGAAGCTTAGTATCCAAAAAAATATTTTATTCAAAATCCTTCTATGGTATGAGTTTGCTCATGCTCATTCTCAACAGCATAGGTCATTCTAAATTAATATTCTCCTATTCAAAGATCTCTGAAGAACTGGAAAGACAAGATTCTTTTAAATAAAAAGTTTGATAATATGAAACAATATTTTCTTATCATTACACTACAATTCTCACTTAGGAAAAAAAGCAAATAGTCCTCTCCCATAAATTATTTCCATTATTTGCAACATCTGCTACTTTCTACAAATAAATTAGGCAGGTTTCGTTTAGGTAACAAGCTGCTTTTCTGCACAAGTGTGATTTTTTCCATGGAATGCAGTTCAGTCTAAGTAGTGAAGCAAACTATGCTAGAAAATCCTCAGAATCAGAAAAAAAAAAAAGACACACACTGAAACATGAAAGTATGCAGACTCCCTCAGAGGAATTGAAGCCTTTGTATCAACAGGACATTTATCAGTTGAGCTTCTGCAGTAACTAACTGTTTTAAATGGATCTGTCACTAGACAGGGATATAGACTTGCCTAAGGCTTTCAGACAACTCCCACACAGTAGCAGAGACTCACTGCTTTGCATAAATTATTTTTTTTCCCCTAGGAAATCTTTACTATGAAAACACCTAGCACACAGAATTTCACTTAGACCTACAAAATTTGAAATCTAGACAGAAATAAAAATATGCCTAATTTTTTGAGACTTTTTTCTTCAGAATCCTGAAGAAAATGTGAACAAAAATCTATGAATTACAATGAAAAATAATTACCAACTTTTTACCTCAAAACCAAAGTAATATTTTTCAATTCACACAAGCACAGATATTTGATATTTATTGAAATAGATATATAATATATATGAGATATAACTATATCATATATAAAGATATATTGTTCTTTGAGACCAAACCTATAAATAGTTCAGTGCGCTGTTAAATGACAATGCACTATCAATATATTCCACATTTTCATTCTCTACTATAATAACATTTTTACTTTCTCTTAATTTGTCCTGTTTAACATGGATGATTAATACACAGGCATTTGTGTCACAAATACAATACCTGAGCTTCTGGTGAAAGCTGTTTTTCTCTTTCCTGCAAGGACATTTTACAGTAAGATTGTAAAGCCAAGTAGTTCTTCCGCTTCCATTTTCTGTCTAACCTGTCTGCATGCTGTTTACAATAAGCAAAAAAAGGGTCAGCTATATCCTGTTTCAGAAAAAAACAAAGGGGAAGGAACAAAAATAAAGTGAGACAAAGTAAGGCCAAAGGGCTCTGAACAGCACAAACATTCTGGCAATCAGTTCACATGTTTGAATGGGAATGTTTTCAAAATCAAGTAAAAAGTATGTTTCTAAATCAATTTTGTCATGTTGATGTAATTTACAATATAAGGTGTTTTTCCATTGTTTTCATTGCATAATCCTAAACATTTTTAAATGTATTAAGGATTTAACTCTCTACTAGTCAATCTCAGTACTGTATTTACATTCCCAATAAAAAAATCCCAGCAAAATAAATTCCTAAGTACAAATCCCTTTGACATATAACATGTATTAATTTCCTGTTGATTAACTGTGCCTTGTAAATTAAATCCTACCTAATAATGCTGAATACTATCAACGGCAATATATTTGGTTTCTCCAACCATTTTGGTGGCTGTACCCTCACATGATTTATCATCTCTAGGATGATTTTTTTTCCCATTTTTCATTCCACCATATCTGCACACTGTCATGGCTAGGTTTATAGAAACTTTTAGTACCCGTAAACCTTGCAAGCAGACTACCAATATCTGAGCCATGAGGAGACATGGTTTGAGAAACACATTTTGTTGCCTTTGTATTTTCAAAAGTGTATCAACAACATCATAAATCTATAGACTAAGAAAAACTTCAAGCAGTCTTCCTTCATCTAGTAATACAAACATTAATAAATTACCTGCCTATCAAATTTCCCTTTATTCCACTCATAAAACATAAAATAATAAAATTTACTCTGACTTTCCTTATAAGCACATTTTATTTTAATTTAGATTTTCACAGTATGTGACAGCTTACTTCAAAAATTAGCTGTGCCCTAAAATGAGATTGTGTGAGACCCTGATTAAAAATTTGACTGAAGAAAACACGTAACAAAATTTTAAGGTGGAAAGGCCAGCAGATACATATGTCCAGAGGGAATTCACATAGGGCTTTTAAAAACTCAACCTTACACATAGTCTATTCAGGACAACAACGAGACAACGTGTTATCTTCCTATTTATTGGTCCAACAGAAGTATTTTGTGATTCCTTTATGAATCCCTTGTTGGTCCATTGTTTTCAGAAACAAAAGTGTCAAGATCAACAGTGAAAGTAATGCTAGTTTTTGTGTTACCTGTGCTACTTCCTAAGGCAAAAAGCTAAACTGTGAAGCTATGAACGTGACTGGCTTAATCCAAATGATATGTATCAGGATGAAACTGGACAACCTAAAAGTACTTATACCATAAAAATTAATCGGGAAGTAGTAACTTCAAATCTGAATTGCTATAGATCATATTAAAAGGGAAAAACTGTTAAGATATTAAGAAGTTATCAGGAGGTTATAAATACTTGCTTTTCATTCTGATTCCGAAGATTACCGTTACCACAAGGAAAGTCATATCTATGTACCACAAATTGAAGTAAATACTGGAAAACATGCATGAAAAACTGGCATCAGAAATGTCTTTAATTTCTCAAGTCTCCTATTTAGTATGAAACAGAGATTATTGTACTATTAAAGTAGTAGCTAGAGAAGTATGTCACCCTATGTGAAGTTCAGGAACTAGAGATAGAATTCCTGTCAGTATTGACTGACACTCAATTAAGCCAACTTCTGTGTTAACTTTTTCTACCCTTTTTTCCAGTCAGTTTCAAAAGATGCTCAGTTGGACAGTTTGGTGAAGGGCTCTACCTGTACAGCTCCTTTACCCAGCCTAGTCCTTGTTATCTACTTAAAAAAAACTTTGTTCAGGACCTGTGAATAAAAAAGCTACCATTTCAGGTCATCTCCATAAGCTTTCAACAGAGGTTCAGTTTTATTCTATCCTTTCCATAGCTACCTCTTCTGCTGCTGCTTCTGAGAGGAGGCCTTCCTTCTGAGCACAGGTCACATGGAAATAAGCTCTGCACATCCCAGCATCACAACTAATGCATACACCAGTTCTGGCAAAACGAGGATCTTCACAAAAGCTGCACTCCTTTATAAAAGAAGAATGGAAAATGTTACAGTAAATATTTCAGGTGCATTTTGCCTAATATTTGATAATTTATGACATATATATAAAAACCAAACTGGTAGGTTATTCCTGCGTGGTACAGAAACCAAGTATGTTCCCAATGGCTGACATTACTTAAAGCTTCCTGTTTTCTCAACTCCCACTATTAATTTCATTTTCAACAATGGTAAAGTGCTTAAACAATCTAAACAGCATTTTGGATGGATTTTTATATGAACCTCCAAGTACTGCATTTCCCTTCAGTGAAAGAACTAAACACCATTCAAGCAATTCAAGCACAATTAGTAGTGTAAGTATGGCATAGAAAAAAACACCACTCCTCAGCAAACGTTCAACAAGTTCAGAGGACAAACAAAAAAGAGCAGTGCTCTGAATGACTGAAAACCATAGATAATTATGTACATGTCTTTCGATAAGCAATGACTGAGGAGTAAACATGACAGTGCAGAAGCAAATACTCAAAAATCATAAACATCAGTAAGGAAGGTCACGATTAACTTAGTTAAGGAACTATGGCTTCAGATATGTACATTCTAGGCACAGTCACCTGCAAAACAACAGACTTACAACTCCTCATATGACCTGGAAAAAAACACTTAACTTATTTTTCAGTCAGATCAATTCCTCAGTCTGTTTCACCACAATTTCAAACCAAATTCCTGTGCCAGCAATCTAGAGCAATGAGCACAAAAGCAGGAAATGGGAACATGCGCTGCTTAAACAGTGCTGCTATCCGCTGCATAAAGATGACCTAAAATTATACATTTCCTGGACTCCTACTTGCTTAATAGAGAGCAAAGCTGTCTAACACCTAGAGAAAATATCTCCATGCAGAAAGTTAAACAACAGAATGGAATGGTAAGGAAAACTCAGTGACCGAAGAATCTCAAGACATTACCTATGCTACACTAGAAGGGCACCCTTTAACTGTGTAGCTGCATCACCTAACAGGTAAGAAATTAAATGAAAAAACCTATTGCATTAAGCTAGTTTTGCAAGGGGGAATGTGCAAAATAAGCTGTAATTTCCACACTTCATACAGCAAACAGCATTTACAGCTTTGCAACAGTATGAGTCTTTTTCACCTGTACTGTTCACTTTCACCTTACTCACAGCAAGAAAAGAAGCCCAAATTCTTTACCCTACTCCTATACATCATTCATGTTTTTTAAAAAAAGAGCATGATTCATTTCAACAACAGTTTGTAGGGTCTGGTGTGCTTGTTCCCTTTTTATACAAACATTTCTAAACAAGGCTAAATCCCTCAGCAGGCCCAGGCTCCTGATACAGGTATGCTGTACATGGGCAATGCAAAGTGTTTTAATCTGCTTTATATATTTATTTATGCATTTTTAAAACTGCACGTATTTTTATTTAGTATTCAATTTAACAAACTGACATTAAAGAAAACAGAAGTGACTCAGCAGAAATGATGCTTTAGAGCTGCAGACTTAGAACCTTCCCTCACAGCCTGACAGACATGGCTTCTCCACACTGTCTCCATTTGTAAATACTAACAATATTTACCAAACTAATGAGTGCTGTCCTCTGCCCACTGCAATGGTTTCCTGTAAGGTTTGTTCATGATTACTTTTCATCAGGACTCAAAACATTTACATCCAAAACACTTTTAACTCTAGAACTATTTTTCAGTTCAAGTTGAGGGTCCTGTGCTCCTGTGGATTTTTGTAAACATTGTTTTGGAACAGCCTGTTCTATGCATATTAACTTACATCCAAACTCAAAAGTAATTCTTACTAATTTACATCTGCCCCTCTTTTAATCAAATTAACCTCCCATTTCTCATCTTACAAATTATCCTTGCTTTCCATTCACATTTCGTCAATCTGCCACTGACTTCAAAAGAAATTAGCACCTCTGTAAAAAATCAGGGAAACTGGGCAAAAATAGTGACAGAAATTATGGAGAACAGTGGTAAGGGAATAGATAGAAAGATAGAGGGAAGAGCAGGTAGGCTGTAGGTATAACAACCATTAACAAATTTTATCTCATTTTTAGTCCTGAACCTCACTACAAAATTGCTATAAAAAAGAAAAATAAAGTTGGAAAGATGCATTTTAGTCTATTACATGCAAAAACATAAAATACAGCTACTCCTTGCCACTACATCTCTTCAAAACTTACCTTTGCACCATACTTGGAGTAATTCATTTCTGTTAGTGTTACTGGCCGCAGCTTGTCAATATCTCCAAATGCCACTCCTGGAACATAGAGGGCACAAACAATGTGGACCCACCTAAAACAGCGAACAAAATTAGATTACTGTTATCAGTATTTTGATCCTATATTATACTCACAGTTTTGAGATTTCAAAGTCCCTTGTACATGCTGCAGATGCTAGCTGGAAGACTTGAAGGAAAGCACATTAAAAGCAGGGGTGGAGCACCTGTTGGGAATTCAGGAGCTCAGACACTAAGCCATAGAGTAAGGTCCTTCAGAGGCACTGGGATTGCTTTGCCTGTCTGGATCAAGGACTGGGCTACCATCACCTTCATGTTCTGACGGCTCTCACAAGAGCTGCACACACTTTTCAAGGAATATGAAAGGTGTTCAGAAGATTTTGATATTACTTACAAAGCTAAAGCAGACAGATATTTTCATGATGTGGTAGGGGGTAGGAAGGGAAAGAACAAAATTATACAGGTAGTCACAGCAAGACTGAGCCTGAGCATATCGCTATGCAGCACTTACAACACAGCATCAGTCAGACACTGCACTGTTAGTTACACCTATTAGTATCACCAAAACTATCTAGTTTTAACCAGTGCAGAGAGGACTTGCATTCAGGAACAAACACGTCTGGGTAGTATAAAACAAAGGCCTATCTGAAACTCGGATAAATAGACTGTTACTTAGTTGTTCCCTTCTTTACTGGCCATAAAATTACTAGAGTAAGAAGTCTAAATCTTCAGCCCTGAGGGGCAGAAAATGAATCTGGTCCCTAGTGTATAGTAATCAAATGCCACACAGTGGTAAAGGCTTCAGCCTCAACACTGCTCTTGACAGGCATCTTCCTAACCTCCTGAAGCTCTCAGCTACTCAAAAACAGCCTTGCAACAGAAGACAGATTTTTCTCGTCTTCTTCCTCTTCTTACATTGTTCTCATAATGAATTTACTAAAAGATCCAGCTCTCACTGTCACAAACCATCAGTTACTGACAAACTCAAAACCTGTTCTGCATAGCATGCATGGCTCAAATTAACTGAGATAAACTACTGCAAATAATCTTACTGTTTTATCAAAATTCAGGAAGTATTTGCTACTCCTTGCTAAGTCACCAGGTGGAGAAAACCATGTCAGAGGGCCAAGATTGCTGGTTTTTTGTTATTTTAAGATATTCAATAAAATGGCCTTTCAATTGCAGAGACTGTAGCTAACACTTCGAACCTATAAAGTCCCACATGATATATAATACAAGAAGAGACTTCAGACATAACTGAGCTGAAATATCCTGTTTGAGCCTCAGCAAGTGTGTTAATTCAGCACTTTACAATCTTCCCAGTCATTACTGTTTAACAGTAAATGTATCACTAGTGAAGACTAAAACTCTCTTCTGTTCTAATCAAATAATAGAATCTACTCCTTGTATTCAAGAAGACTCATGATGATGTGAGAAACACTTCTTCCCTTGTCTCTTTTACCAGGGATTCAGTACAGACTTGTTATCACCTGCTTAAATCCAAATCCATACCGCTGTGCCCTTTTTTCCCATCTTCTACCATTGTTTAGCCTAACTCTTCTCTCTCCTCTTTCCTTTGTACATCAATTTAAAAAAACTGATTTTAAAAAATTCAGTTATACCAGAGCAATAACATCCTGGGTTTAAGTGCACTTAAAACAGCTTCTGTTATTAACTAGCTGCTTAGAGATGAGAGAAATACTGAAGTTTATGGTTATACTATTGAGGAGCTCCATGTAGCCCTCGTTTCCCAAAGCAGCACACTTCTCATCAATGGTCCTTAAACCTACAATACTGGAATTTTTAACACTCATATTAATCAGGTTTCATGTTATTTATGAATCATATATCACAAAAGAAATTCTGAAAAAGCAAAATATGAAAGGTTCAGTAGCAAGCTCAAAAATTCATCTATATTTCAGTCTTTACAAAAAAAAACCCAATGATCTTCCAATGCACAGAAGTGGTGGACAGACTATTTACTCACCATTTTCCCCCAAAACAGTCAAAGATATTAACTGAATAACAGAAAAATCCCAGTAACAGTAAGAAAGTACTTAAAAGCCATTAAATTGCTTCCCTCTGTAAGAAATTTTGTAAGAATTTTTCCAGTAAATTGAAGAAGCCACAACACTGACTGATCCATTATATCATGTCTAACAAGACTCTTCACTTGTATACTGAAAACAATTATTTATTAATATTATTTATTATTATTAATCCTATGGTTAAATCACTCAGGTTTGGGATGCTAAGTAGCAAATTCCTTTTAAAACATATAAACTTAAAACAATGAGAAAAACATATATCCCAAATACACATTTTTATGTAAGAACTGCACTGTTTTGCTCCACAAATTTTACTAGTGTTCTTCACAGCCACAAAATCATTTGGTCACAGCACTGTAACTACAGGAAGATGCAAAGAAAATTTAAAGATGAGTTACAACCTTGTCTTTAAACAATGTAGTACATATATGATGGCTTGCTAGCTACCAGAGAACAAGATGAGATACTCAAGTGTTCTGCCAAACTTCTTGCTGCTCAGAAAGGGAGTAAACCTCATCCCTGGTTTTATTACAGAATAAGCACTCCAGCATGCCAGCACAACAATACAATGTTATATGGAAAAAAATTCTTCTCATTAGTATATAAGAAGTGAAGCTGTCTGACTCCCCACAAAACCAGTGGAGGTACAACATATCCCTGCAGGGGAGCAGTGGAGCACTGGGTACCACCTCTCCCCTTCCATGCTCTATCCAGGAGTGGCATTAGCTTGGCCTAAATCACTACCATGCTTCTATGAAATGTTCCCCTATTAAAGAAAGCATATGTATGTGCTTAAATGTATATTTTAGTAAGGATTATGATTTATTAAAGTAAATATCTCATTGACATGAGCATATTGTACTTATTTTCAAAAGGAAATTAAAAAAAAAAATAAAAGCAAAATACGACACACAGAATGAGACCAGTAACCTTGAGATAAACAGACTTCTTGTTTGTAAATAAAAAATATCTGAATTCTGTAGGGCTTCTTTTCTATACTCTTCTTTCAATTTAAGGTGTGTAATACAGAACAAATCTTTATAAACAGAAGTTAAATATCTCCACAATTATTATTCTTAACAAAAACCCAAGGTTCTGGTTGGAGATTTTTGATAATAAATTTTAATACAGACTACTAAACATACTCTCTGAAGTTCAATATAAAGATACACATCTTCTACAAGCAGCTGCTTTCTCAATTTAATTTGCACAGTTTTTTCATGCTCCACTGGTGTATTTAATGCTGCTGCACTCTGTAGGAGTTTATCTATGATAAACCCAACAGCTGGCTGCTTGCTTCATACTGACCTTCTCGAAATGTTTCAGTACATGTCACCCAAGTATTGCAGTATTACAGATTTAAACTGCCATTTCTGTGTGATTGGCACACAAGTGCCTCATTTCCTTAACCACCTATATGTGAACTCAGACCTGAATCTTTATTAAAAAACATACACAAGTCAGTCAAGTTCACAGCTGAAGCAGCTTCAGCTGCTTTTAATACCAGTTCTAAATATTTTCCTGCTCATTTATTTAGCTGCACATGTTTTAGAAGCTTGTAATTAAGACAAATTGGGTAATCAAAGAAGAATAATCTTCCTTGTTACTTTACCATCCATTTAGCTTGGAGCAATGATGACAGATGTTGATTAGGAAGGAAGAAAAACTCCATACTGAAACAAGGACAGAATTTATATTTTTGGATAATAGCATTTTGAGAAGTAAAATTTAATAAATTTACATTTATACTTGTGAAACTGAGAAATTAATGTGAAAAAGCTTCTGCTGAGAAATTAAGCACCTCATTATTATAACAATTCACCTTTCATGTAAAAGGAGAGAAATTATTCCAATTTGATTATGAATAAAAACTAACTAGGTTTGGTTTGTGTAATTTTCAGCACTGATGTATATGATGAATTTATTTTTAAAAGGTGGTAAGAAGATGAAGAGCAATGGTGAGTTAAAGGAATCTGTTACTCAGTAATCTCTTCCTGCTAACACATCAAGAAAAGCACTGAACTGGATTACAGTTAACTGATTACAATGGAAACATAATGGACACTGCCCCAAGACCCTACCCCTAGTCTATAGTGCCCCCCTACCCTTGACAATTCAAATTTATAAACACATAATAAAATGATAGCAGAGGAATTTTCACATATTGATAATGTGAACTAGTAAATAGCATTTTTTTTTTCCTACATATCTTCTTCATATGAGAGAATAAACTTATCCAGGATAGTAATATCACATTATCCAGCAAATAAAGATACAATAACAATTTGTGTTAAGTGTCAAATTGTTAAATTGTTAAAAAAATATTGTGATAACACCTACTGTCAACAAGGCAGGCACATGCTTCTGCATAGACAGCCAAAGAAAATACTTCCAGGTTAACTAAAAGCATACCACCACTTTACAAGACAAAATTTAAGCAATTATTAAAATGCTGACTATATTTTCTACTAGGATAATATGGAAAGTCATATATATAGGGCTTAAATTGTTTGCAGAACACAGGAATAAAAAGGTTGAAATAAAATTTGCCAAGTGTTATCAAGTCTCACATTTCCTGTTACACAATTGACTTACAGTCTTTAAAAGTAATTTTCTTGCATATAGAAGCATTATTATTAATACAGAAAACAACTGGAAAAGCACAATTTGCTTAGTTATATAAAAGCTTTATAAGGAAGATGCACATACACTCTTGAACCTACTACAGACCAGAAACAAGGATCTGAACCCTAAAAGTACTATAAAAGCACTACTACCTCCAAGGTTCAAAATTATTCACTATAAACCTTGACTCATTTGTGTAACTTTTTTTTAAAAACTTATGAAAAGCCCAGCACCTGAAAACTTTGCTTATTACCACAAACCTGCAATTTATACAACCATAAATTGTATGGGGAAAACCTTAATTTTCAAAGTCTATTAATAATAAAACAAAAAAAAAGGACCAAACAAAACTATGAAACCATGAAGTAAAACCTCATGACATTAAACATAAATCACACGTCACTGATAATGCAGCTTTTGCCTCTAGTACAGATAATTAGTTATTAATAATATGTACATCTTAATAAGCAGATTAATTCCCATGATGTCTTCAATTCCTGTCACATTTGAACATAAATTCTCAAATTAGACCCGAATTCAATTCTAAAAAGAAGCAAAGGATATTCTCGAAAATCAAGAATATAAACTTCATAATTCTAAATGATCATAATATACTAGGTCTGTCTGAATACCTTTAGCACACCTTCAATATAATTTTGAAATGCTGCTTTTTCCCATCACTGCCTGGCATCACTGATCCAGTCCTTTGCTCTAATAAAATAAAAACATGCAGTTTTCTTCCCACTTACATCCCACTTGAAAGTCAATAGACTTAAGCAGTCACTCTACAAGGTATAGGGAAAAAAAATCCAACCTTTTCAAGATTAGATGACATCAAATCATCACTTATTTATTCTTACCTGCCTGCATCAGTCTCCTTGAAGATCCCATCCTGGTTGGGACACAATTCACAGCTAGGTGTGACACCACATTTGCAGGCATCACAAAACCAAGGCTCTGTGGAATTTTCTGAAGCTGAACTCATGATAGAGTCACTCTCCCCATCAACACCATAGCAGCCTGTACACAGAACAAATGGAAGATCAATACAAGAAGAGAAAATTGCAGAAGTAGCCACTTGCCAGTTATGACTTCAGAGGGAAACATACACACACATTCACGGGAACAATTTGACAAATACTGAGATACTCAAAGTTTACAACATTTTTGAAACTATTATGGTTAGTGCAAAATTTACTTTGTAGAGACAATTTAATTCTAGAAATTCACCTGTTTTTCATGATTGTATTAGATTACAACTGAAAAACAAGAAGAAAAGGTTTTTTTACTTTATTCTTCTAGCCACACGTGGTGCTCTTTCAGACTATCCATTAGGAAAAGTAAGAAAACAAAACTTGAAGCAACCAAAGATGAAAAAAAACTCAATGCATTTTTTTAGTAAAGAAATGTATTTCAAGATAAAAGCAACAAGTTTTTCTCCCTGAAAATTAACATTTTTTGGAGGAAAGTGAAGAATGTTTGGGTTTTCTTCTAGAGGTTCATTATGTCAGTAAAATCCAGTCAACAAACATGCATTCCACTTTCCATTCAGCGTGCAAATCAGCTACAAAAGAATACACATGAAATAAAAAACACTATTTACCTACTTTATGAGTTGTAGGACTGCCTTAAGGAGCCTTGTGCAACTTCAAAACCAAACTAATGTTTGTGGAGCACAAACTGATAATTCTGAGACACCACACTGGTGACTGATGAAACATATATATATATATATGTATTTTAAGCATTCTAATTTGTACCTGGTTTTAAATTATGGCTAGGCTCTACCATTCATTCAGTTTCTCCATTCCTCTTCAGTACAACGAGGGTATTATTTATGATTGCTAAGGTGCCTATGTATGCTTTATTACCACAAATTTAGGAAAACTGTCTTTAAAGTGATTTGTTATTTAAATTTTGCACAAAAGCAGGAGTTGCATTAGTACTACTGCAAATGATAAAAAGAAAAATACTAAATCACCACAAAACTGCTTTTTTTCATATCACACATTTTGAACATTTAGCTGCTATTCAATAAGAGAAAAAAAATTAATTGTCAACACTTAAAACACAGTAAAGACTTTACTAAAAAATTAAATTTAGCTATTTATCAAATGCAGCAATCAAGTCAAAATTTGTGCTTTCAGAGCAGTAAAATTACTCAATTCTGCAATTAAATAGCAAGATGATTTTTTTCTTTGTTTCATTATCTGCTGGCTGTAATAAAATAGCAACAGTGCTCCAACTCCCCTTGTGACAGAAACAGAGATCTGCATAATACATTGAAACTACATTCAGCAAATAAGCAACATTGCAGAAACAGCTTAAGAAACTTAAGTCTTCCATTACAGAATGAGCTTCATCAGTAAGAATTAAAATAAGATGGCAGAGTGTTTCTTTTCCTAATAAAAAGTGTCCTAGAATGAAAGTGCAAGTAATGTGCAGAAGTGTGTTCAGAGACAAATTTCATTAGGGATATATAAGACCAAATAGCTCATGCCTAGGGTCACTCCATCTTCTTTATAATGTGGTATCAGCTTTAAGCAACATTCCACAACGTAATTTTTTTAACTCTAACAAAACACAATTTTGAATAGATGTCAGCAAATCTCCTTTTCAGCAGTAACACTTATGTGCAAACACATAGCTCAGAGCTGATGAGTCATTAACCTTTTAGTAATTCCTTCAGACGTCTAAACATATTAACATTTTCTTAAAAGTACTTACTAAAAATTTCTTACCATTACAAATGCAGTAATACTGTCCTCAATCCACATGGCAAAACAAAATCAGCTTCTTTCAAACACTGATGCTTCTTCACCAATTGAAAGCAATTAGAGTTGCTTTTCTAGCCTAAGTGCCATCAGTCTACTAAAATTAGAATGATGACTTCACCAAACTGTCTTACCTTCATTCTGAAATAGGTGCTTTATTATACTTATCAGTCATTTATACCTGATTGTTTTTTATCCTTCCTCCTAGAAAATGACATAAATGTGCTGCAATTATTTCCATACTTATCACGAGTGTTGGCATTAAACATTATTTCTATAACAATACAAATATGTCCTTTTACAAAGGGGAGGGAAGTCCATATTTTTAACCCCATTTTTTTGCCCTAATTTTTATATAAATCTTAGTGACAGCTTTAAAGAGTTTAAGATCTCTGACAGATAAGGAGGCATTTACTCTTTTTACCAGCATTTAGCAAAAGCTAAACACCACACCTTTATAACCAGCAAAAGGAGTGGTCTTTAGCTGGAGAAAATAGACTAGATTACCATTAATCATTGCTAATAAAAACATCAAAACAACTTGGTCTGCCACAAAGCTGAAGAAAAGGAAACCCAGCCTATATGCTGCTGACCTGTACCCTGCCAAACAGAGCTGCTGAATCAAAGTTCCAATGCAAAACCTTGTTGGCACTGAACCCAGGGTTCAAATGAGATACTTTGTAATTGTTCTTGACAGCCTTGTTACAAGGGCCAATTTCAGTATACTTAAAAGTCTAAATAAATCATAAATATAAATGAAATATATCATTTTAGGATCCTTATAGTATATATAAGTATATATAGTATAGTATAGTATAGCAAAGGTTCAACTTACTACTACCTGCCCTCTTTTGCTATGGCGAAAAAATTATTTTGTTCCAATTACCAAAAATTTTAAGAATTCATGATTTCAAAAGGCAAAAATATGCAGATACAAACCTGCTACTTGGTAAATCATTCCATCCTAGTATTAAGTGGCTACACTGAAGATCCATTTAAAGTTGCTCAGTCCAGCCATTCTGAATGAATCATTGGGAACTGCTGGTGTTGGAACAGAATGCAGTCTAAGGGCTCACTTAGTAAAAGCATCAGGAGGCAACCTTTATGTCCTCTCTAAAAGTATCCCAATTGCACAGACAGTGACTACTTCAGGCCTCACAGGAGAACAGGAGGAAGGATACAGAACCTGTAAAGGACATGTCTGGTTCCAAGTACTATCACTGCAGCTCTGACCTACTTGGCATTAAGTCAACCATCTGCCCCCTTGACTGGAAAATACACTAAAGAAAATAAAATAACTTTTAAACACTTTTCTTAAAATGCATGCTGTCTTTCCTTAACATTCACAAAAATTCGGAAGACTGGGTCTTCAGAATACCCCTAAGAGCTACTTTTGAACTTAAGTTCATTAAAACCTCATGTTTGTATGCTCTTAGATTACTGTATCATAATTCCATTTCTGACACCTCTTTTAACACCATTAACACTAAACAATAAAACCAGGTTAGTATAATACTGTCCTATGAATTTAAACACATGAAATTCAAGAAGGTAAAATTTTCACACCACTTTACTGTTCCATTAATGGCATCTATATATTAAAATTACAGCCAAGTTGTCTGCTGAATGTATGCCATTATATACAGAAAGCAAACATTTTTATTCCCTGATTTTTAAGTCATTTTACTCTGCCAATAGCTTATATTTTCATGTGATTGTCAATAAAAAAAAACTGCGCACACTTTAAAACAGTACCATTAAAACAATTCTTCTGAAATTTATACCACTGAGAGAAACAGAGACCTAATTCTTGTCACAGCTGCAGTTGGTCCTCTGTTTCTCTGGGAAGGTAAGTTTTTGCCAAAGAGGATATCTGCATACACCAACTACATCTATATATACACTCTGAAACACAAACTATATGGTAAACAGTATGCTAGCAATATTAAATGTTGTGAGATCATAGTACTGAAATATATTTCACTCAATCCTAAATTGGACCAACAGTTTAAAATAAATACATTAATAATTTCATGCATCATAAATTCAGAACAGTATTTTTATTTAGTAAATGGAAGTACTAAAGTACATGATTTTGAAAAATGGATTTTTATACCAGACAGCAGCAGACCACAGTAAGGGGCAAAATTAAAATGCAATAGTGTTTTACTACACTGTTGAGCATATGGCAACTACACTATTGCTTTTAGCAAGAGAATTTTTAATTCTCTGACATACACATCGAAGTACAGTAAGAAACAAAGATAGGAGGTGAAAAATAAACTGCTCAAAAAATGCAGAACTTTTATGTAACTCACAGCAACTAACCTAAGGGCAACAACTGGCAAGCGTACTACCTACACGTGTGGCAAATGCTATGATGTGTGCCAGACATCTTCAGACACACTGCAATCAAGATGTCAAAAAAACTGACAACACAGTTGGGGGTGTCCTACTATTACACGATCTTAGAACAAACACATTTATCCAAAATGACAGATTGGTGTCTAAAGAAGATTTTTATAAAAAGAAATGACAATTATCTTCATACAGAAGTAAAAATTCTGAAAAGCTACTGCATAAATTCAGTAAGAAAGATTTTTTTCCCCTTTTTTTTAGTGGGGAGAGGGAGGATATGACAAGGATAGGCTGATACATGAAATGAGAACACATTTTTAATTGATGGACTTATGAATTAACCACAGGCTTTTCAAACTAACAGATGAATGCATTGGATAAGAATGGGTATGAAATTATCATTACACTTATGCTACTTATGCAGTTTTAAAGGCAGCTAAAATTCAAACCAGTTATTTACTCCACTAAGCATAGATTTTTGGGTACATGTCTGCAGCACAAAGACAGCTTTTGGAAAACTGATGCAGGCCATGCAGGTGATATGAACACAAAATAAACAGTTGTATTAGAAAGTGAACTGAATTTCTCACAATCTCAAACCTCTTCAGTAAGTCAAGTAAATGTATTTATTAAGGGTCCATGATTTTTGGTCTGAACAAAAATTCCCCTCCAACTCCTGGCCATGTTGCTGCTTCCATATGAGCTCTGACAGAGTTGTTCCCAGATGAGTTGTTATGGTGGTTTTCCCAGGGAAGACCTTATGTAACAGCTCATTAATGCAAACAAGCAATCCAACAGGAATACAAGTCACAACCGAACAGGCAGCTGCTGCACCAGGTCCTCAAAAGGATAAGGTGGTAGCACCAAATACCCAGAAAGGAGCCCTGGTGTCCAGAAGAAGTAGATTTGACTCAGAGCTATTTTCTCAGCTAATGAATAACTTCACATTGAAAGAGGTGGCTGTCATAGAGAAACCTCTTTCAGTCACCAGAAAGGTTCTGTGGTGGACAGAAACTTCCACACGAACAGAGCACCAAGGCATAAGTCAAGGGTATAAAACCTACTCCCTATGAAGCAAAACAGTTCTTGCAAGAGTCAACAAGGAGAAGAAGAAAATAAGGTCTTTGGGAGAAGAACAAATTGTCAATATCATACTTATGTAAGATCCTGGGTGGGACACCAGTAGGTTGTGAAAGGAGTGCACTCCTTCCACATAATTATTTACCATGCTACAGAGAAAACAGGCTCATTCGTAATACAACTTGAAACTGCACACAAAAACTATGGAGAAAATCCCTGTGGTATTCCACCAGCTTGCTTTAGGCATTTTAGAATAAATCACATTGCAAGAAATGGGCATATTACTCTTCCTGAATGCAGGTAAACATCACTGCATTGATTTCTATCCAATTCATAAATAGGAGACTCTTCATTCTATACCATGCTCTGAAAAACTCAAAAGCTCAAATATAAGAACAAATTTCTGGACACTGCATGATATCCACAGCCATAGCAATCTACCTGCTAAAAGAAACCTGAAAAAAATAAAAACAAATTCTTGGATTTCAATGTGTTTACAAAACACACTTGCTTAGTACTGGAAATTATTTTTCAAACTACCAAGAAGCTGTGTATAAGAGTACAAATAACTGTGAATACAGTCTATGTCTATGATCTGGGTATACATTTCCAAAGTACAGATCAAAGCCAATGATATTAAAAGTAAACCTTGCTTCTATTAACATTAAAAAATAGTTGTCAAGGTTTCAAGCCATGTTTGTATGATTACACAGTAATTACCTTCTCAACTACTTTTCAATCTAATTTGGAGATCAGCTCAGTTGAATGATTAGGCAAACAGGACCAAAAAGTAACTCTTGCACTGCATTTTGGTTTTGACTGCAACTTCTTAATCATGTATTTATGTATTTATGGCTGTCTTCATGTATTACTTGTGCATTCAGAAATAAACAGTCAGTGACCACTGGGCAGGAGCACAGAAACCTCCAAGTCATTAAACATATGTGTATATATAAGATCACTGAATCAAACTAAAGCTTCAAAAGTTCCTGATTTTTTTTTTTTTTAACTGTTCTTCTTTTGGCTGGGGTGAAATTAATTTTCTTCACAGCAGCTAACATGTACCTATGTTTTGGATTTGTACTGAACACTGCAATGATAATGCAGAGATGTTTTTGTTATTGCTGACCCAGAGCCAAGGCCTCTTCTATTTCCCCTACTGACACAGCCAGGACAGCTGAGCCCAGCTGACCACAGCGATATTCCAGGCTGTATGACATCCTGCTTGGTATACAAAGTGAGGGGAAGGAGAAGGAAAGGGGGGATGTTGAGGGTGATGGCATTTGTCATCCCAAGTAATTGTTACGTGTGATGGAGCCCTGCTCTCCTCGAGATGGCTGACACCTGCCTGCTCACGGGATGCAGTGAATTAATTCCTCATTTTGTTTAGCTTGTGGGCATGATTTTTGCAGTTTATTAAACTGTCTTTAACTCAACTCACAAGTTTTCCAGCTTTTACACTTCCCATTCTTGCTGATCCTGCTGGTGTGGGAGTGAGTGAGTGGCTCTGTTTAGCTTGGTGGCTGACGGGTTTAAACACAACAGTAATATTTTTATTTGTTGCAAGCAATTATTTAAACAAATTACTGAAAAAAGCTTAGGTTTAAAACAGCACTTCCCCATACTTATCATTATAAAATATCCAAGCACAGAAAAACACAGGAAAATAAATATCCATTTATATTGAAGCTATATTCATACATATCGAGCAATGAAACATACACATAAGGTGTCAAGTAAAATTCCAAATTGTTCAGCTTCAAATCACTACTGTGGAAATTTGCATTTTTATCACAGTCATCAATTACTTTCACATACACAATTTGCTTATTTTCCTCTAAGACTTCACCTATTCAAACAGAACTTCACAACTACTTCATATACACTTTCAAGTATTTGTTATTAAAATGAATTGCGAAGACCTAACTAAACATTCAAACACAAATGTGAAAAATTAACCAACACCTATAGTCAATTATCTGATACACACTGTACAACTTATCAGAGCAAACTAACAAATTAAATATTTTTAATTAATCTATTTTATTTTCTTGCAATGACAACAAAAGAAACTTTTGATTTCACTGATACAAAGAGATTACACTCTTTGTATCAGTGGGACTACAGGGAATCTTACAGGGAATGCTGTAAAAAGAATAGCAGCCATTACTTTTAAACAGATTTTGAACTACTAAAATTCAAGTGACTTTTGAACTATGGAACTACTTTCCTCTAGAGGAAAGCCAGCCATAGTCATACTTTTGTAAGGAAAGAAATTTAGTAAACTAAGTAAAATGAGGAACTGATCTTTTGGGGATTTTTAAAGTACTCCTCTTGAATAAAAAGCAAATTTGCCATCATATCATTCTGAAGTGGCCGAGGATCATCTTTTTATCACAATCATTCTTCACTTTAGCAATCATTATAATCATTAAATAAATCTTACGGAAAACTTTCAGGGAGCTCCACAGCTTTAGAGTTTGGATGTATTGACTGGATGTAATGTTTGGGGAATTCAAGTATGCATTTATAACTATCAGCAAAAGACACTTTTTTGTTCCTCGCGTATTAATATTAGACAGTGCTAAAGGAAAAATAAGATCTATCACAATTCTACAAAACTAACATTTAGATGGTTACTGCATCTCAAATCAAATATATTCTGCACATTACTTTCCAAAAAAATTCATAGATAGAAAAGAAGGAATTCTGCAAGACACATAAATTTAGGAGTCTAACACTTCTAGAAGCCAGTAAGACCTGACTAATGCCCTCAAAGGCACTTGGAGTGTGATCCAGCTCATCATAAATTAGGTCAACTATTCTGCTCTCTAAGCAATGTTGACAGTACGGATTAGCTCTTTAAAAGACCACAGCAGGTTCAAGAGTTAAAAGTACACGTGGACACACAATGTAAGGCACATGAACAGCAGGACAGGAATTCCATCCTGAACAGCAGGACAGAAATTCCATCCTCGGTTTCCTAAGTGATGTCAAACAAAGAACTGAACTACATCCCAATGCATAAAAAATACTGTTTTGAAACAGTTTTCTATCTTGTATGAGAAAACCGAAGTGTAAGAGATTTATAAAAACACTTCCTACATAGAAAGACATTCTAAACACATTTTAAAAAAAATTAAATTAAGGGAGTCACATTAAATAAATGCCTTGTACACTTGTGAAGAATGAAAGCCTGTTTTCTTTTTATTTCAAGAACTGAAGTAGTTTAATCTCACTTTCCTGGGAAAACTTTTTAAAAAAAGGGGTTAAGTCCTAAAATAGTACAGGAAATGAGTAAAAAAGCCCCAACCTGATTAAAGAGAAAAAAAAGTTTTGTGTTTTAACAAAAGAGGTGTGCCTCTCTGTGTTAGTATATCCCCTACCTTCCAATCTGCAGAGAAATAGCAGCAACACACAATACAATCTCATATTCCATGTAAAGTTGTTAAAATTCAATACATTCATCTAAATTATTATTCTGGAGTATTTCTTTAAAATCAGATTGCCTACATTTATTACACACACACAGAGTCCAGGTTTTGAAGGAAATCAGCAAAACTACAACTTGAGTGTATTCTAACTTAAAAGTTCCCCTGTTTTAAAATGTCAGTGAAAATTATGGGGAGGTTCAAGACTAGCTGTTTTCACTTAAAAATAAATGCCATGGAGAATACCTCTTCCTCCCTTTCTCTCTGCTGCTTTGGTACTGCAAAAATATATGTGAAATAACCTTTCTTTTTAGAAGGCCTCCTGTTCTCATTATCTAATATCTCAATTATGCAATCAAACCCATATACTGAAATAGATAAAACACATTAATAGAATATCCTAAAGCACTGAAAATACAGTATATAGCTCAAATATTTGCAGACTGTCATTCATTCATCAGTATCAGTATCTGTACACTATGTCCCATCCCATTTTGTTCTTGTATTTGCTCTACCAAAGTAGAAGATGGGTGTTACACCACTAAAAAAGATCAATGCAGTATAACAAAAAAATATTACCCAGCACTGAAAGGTTTTGTTTGAAGAATGCAAGTCAAAATGTTATTAAAAGCAAAGCATATGCTTTCCTCCTGCAATGAGAATGAAGGGTTGTATTACCTTCATGCACTGTTATTCCACAGTTGTCACACTGGATTATTTCATCAGCATCTTCACTGTTATCTCCAAGACAAACGCAACAAATCAAAATATGGTCCATTTTCTGGGAACTCCAATTTTGAGACTTCTCAAGGATCAATGAGTCCTAATATTGAAAAATGGAGACACATGGATTATGCCAGGAACTTCAATTTTATTTAAAGCAAGCAAAAGATCTGTTATTTGTTCAGTTTTTGAACAACAAGCAAAAAACCATGGAACATTATTTTTAAAAGGCTAGAAGCTTCTTTGGTGTCAGAATGCTCAAACACTTCCTCCATGAATACAAGAGCTGGGATGCATGGATCTCAATGCAGCCTATGGACCTGTTAAGATCCAGAGGTCAGAGAGTCATTTCCTCAAGGCAGAAACATATGTCTTTGAACCACTTACATTCTATGAAATGGAATACCTAAGAAACCATTTAAAATCAAAATTTAAAAAAAGGCCAAAGGTGACTTTCAAATGTTCCAACATTCAGAGAAGTTACTTCATCTTCTTAAAATTTAAAAAAATCAAATGGATCTGAAAAATCCAAGAATACACAGCTAATACAAGCCTGCCAAGTTTTCACTTACATAACATATAACAAATTATTAACTCTGTATGGTTTTGTTTTAATGCAAACTTATGTGTATCTGTGCAAAATTATATGATTTATTAAACCTGTATGTTCTTCTGATTATATACAGGAGAAAGGATTTGCCCTCTTCTGGCAACCTACACTATGAACCACGGCTCTTAAATAGATTGTGGGTTTTTGTGGGGAATTTTTCTAGGAAAACACAGAGAAGTGCTTCATAAACCAAACAAAGTTATATGTCAAATTAGTTTTCTTAATGAACACTGTCTTCTTACTATTATCATGGTGGGACGGAGCCACTGTGTCTTCTGCAGTTTTACAGCCTCCGTACATATTCATTTTTATACTTGAGCTTGAACTACCTTTATTGGTAATATGAAGGCATATAAGGAAGTATGAAAATAAGCACAGTAGTGAAAAATAACCACTGCAGTACAAAGAAACAGCAACAGTTTCAAAGCAGAGGATGAGAGTTTAATGGTACCATTCAAAACGTCAAAGATGTGAAAATATTCCAAAACTGCTGTGGCATCAAAAAAAAAATAAAAATATTAGGGTGAAAAATGCCCTCTCAAACATTTTTTTTCTAATTCCAACCTCCCATTTATAAAATACAGCACCAACAACACTATGCTTAAAGGAACATGAGCTTAGGTAGAAGTAGAAAAGAACATTCACAGTCACTTTGCTTACCAGAAGATAACTGTGAAAATTAGAAGATTCTCTGATACAGAGTTCAGACTTACATACGATGTCTTCCAACATCCTCCTTTTAGGACAAAGTATTTTGAGGAAAACAATCAACTTGGACATTACTGCAGCCCATCATTACTCAAAATACCCTTGTTTACCTTACCATTCTTATCCTAGAGATAGGAAAATGGCAGTGGACTCTCCCTAACTTTGGCAGATTAACCGTGCTACAGCACAGATTTCACCGATGTATGTCACAACTCTACAGAAATCTGTTTTCTCTGACAGTACCTTTAATTTAAACTGTTATTTGGCTTCACTGAGAGAAGTTTAAAATGGTAATCTCTACTGCTATAGAAGCCCAAGGTCTGGTAATTTAAAAAAAAAAAAAAAAGAAAACCAAAGTATTACTTTAAATTAAGAGACAGAAATGTAAAAACACCGAAATAACACTGATACGGAGCCTAGCTGTCTAGGCAGTGAGATAATATGCAAACATGGACCAAAAAAAACGTAACAAACAAGCAGTAATGAAAGGGTACCAAATTTTTGTTCTAATGTTAACCATTAAGGCTCACCTCATGTGAAGACAGCTAGCAGGTCAAAAAAAGCAGCTGAGCAACTTATATTTTTATGCAGGCACAGAGAGGGAGTGATCTGGAAAGTGAGCTGCTCTCTCTTTCTGGAGCTGATCTCTCCAGATCTCTCCTCTGCTTTTAGTCTATGTAAGCACTTGAGAGACTCATCCAAAACATGCAAACTTTTAAATTTAATCCTAACTGCTGCAACTCCTGAACAAGTCATGTTCCCTGCTGAAGTGGGAGAAACTATTTCAGCTGGATCACTGTGTAACTCCCATTTCTGTGGTGTTAATGAAGAAAGTGAGCATTTCAAGCCATATGCCCATAAACTTTTAACTATAAAGGGAAAAAAAATAAAAAATACAATAATCACCTCACTGAGAATAGAAGAGTCCTATAAAGAGGTAATAATTATAAAAACAGATAAGCACAATTTACCTACTAATGATGCATTACCTCAGGAAAGAAAGCTAAGTTTGCATTCTGTGCGTAATACTATAGAAAAGCACGTAGTATTTAACTACAGCACATGTTAAAATACTGTATATGCAAACCTCAAAGTACTTTTGTCAAATGTAAACAAATAAGGGAAACAAGAACCACACAACCCCTCCCCAACACCCCCCAGTTTCAATCCTCCAAAAATAAGTAAAAGAAAGAAAGAAAGAATTCATATAAAGGACACTACTATATGTTCAGAACTAATTACCTGGACATTCTTTACTAAATTTGTTATGGATTTGAACATCTAAGAACTCCATTTTCTAAAAGCTCCGTTTCTGTAGTGTGATGAAATTTTTGCCAGATGTGTCTGCTAGACTAGATATATTTTACTCTTTTTCCATTTTCACTAACTTAAAATATCGTAGCAGTGGAAAGCATACTGTTATAATACATTGTATACTGAGTATCAGAAATCTGAAAATTACAGTCTATAATTCAGTCTATAGATAATGACTTTTGCAGAACCTCTTGATAAAGACCTACTCATGATTAGTACAGCACTTTACATGCTATAAAGATAAATTATCAGTTACAAAATTATAATTTGAACTTCAAATTTTTGAATTTTGATTTTATGTTCTGATCACTGTTCTAAATCTAAGGCAAGAATAGAATATGATATCTATGTATACTAAGAAGCTTTGAAGAAGATACATCAGAGACAGCTGTGGGTTTCTGAAACAGGTCTGTTTTCCAAGCCAGTGCAAATTAAACTGAAGAACAGATCACTAAAAACATAGCCACATGTCTCCATTCTGATACAGGAAACAACTCTGAAAGAAAATTGCCTCTCTCTGTTTCAAGTTCTGTTCACTAGTATTGGTAGAACACTTTCAGCTCCTGAGCCAAGAAAATGCAGGTAATTGAACTAGAATCACAGAGCCTTGACAAGGAAAGAAGATGCCTATACAAAAAATTAAAAAACTAAAAAACCACAAATAAATCATAGGGTTTTTTTCCAATCCCAATTATTGCTAGTAGTCAAGACAGAAGAGCTCACTTGCAATAATATATAAATATAATACCTATCAAAGTATCTAAAATGGACCAAATCCAAATACTGTTTAGTTCCCTGTCATTTTCCACATTTAAACCAAGTTTAAAGGGAACAGTAGAACTCTAAATAATTTCATATCACTACCATTTCTCAAATGTTATGCTGATATTGTGATTATATCCTGAAAACGGAATGAATATTTTATAGCAATTATTTTTATTTTGTTCAGAATTTTGGTACTGCAGAACATGAAGTCAGCCACAGTGACAAGCAATTTCATATATAGATATATAAAAAAAAATATATATATATATATACATATTGGTATAAAGATACCAATCTTAATTTTTCACAGGCACAATCTTCAGGGCAACTGTAATTGTGCATAGGGAAAAAAAGGTTACTTTATTAAACACTTATATAATATTCACATTCTGCAATCAGAAAATACTTAATATAATAATCATAGTACCCAAATGTATGTATGTAGTATGGTAAGAAATTAGTTAATTTGTGACTATTATAAGCAAATCCAACATAAATTATCATAATTATTCTATTTGATTTTAAACCTAGCATGAATGGTTTTTTATTTGTAATTCTTCTGTAAGTAAACTTTGTTCAGACTTTGATGTTTGTCACAAAGAAGGGCAAAGAATAATGCCTCATTCATCTATTTTATGATTATGTCACAGATGCTTTAGCTTAATAACATTACAGATATGCAACATTTGCACTAAAACAGGACTAGGAGTCTTGCTAACACATGTTGGTTTGCATACTGGACCTCCTATTTGTTTTAGTACTAATCCAATCTCTGTAAAGCCAAGAGAAGTCCCACTAACGACTTTAGTGGCATTAGATTGGTCAAATGGTCCAAGCAAGGTTATTTAATATGCAGTGCCTATTTAGCATAATTTTTCCTGCTTCACTTATTATCGTGTGAACACAAGCCCAGCCAATCAGTTTAACTTTTAAGATTAATAGAATAGCTACTGGGGAGTAGTTTCCACTTGTCAACAGATATATTATAGAAAGTTGGTTGCACTACCTCATTACTCTTGCTTTGTGAAAGAGCCAGGCTATCATTTGTCAATTCCTCATCATCTGCATTATTCCTGTTAAGAACTTTACTCTTCTTCTTCTTGGATCCTCCATCGCTAGCCGTGCTGCTATTATCTTCTTCATTACCTTCCTCATCATTGTCATCCTCATCACTTCCACTCCCATCATCTTCATCATCTTCATTATCTCCATCACTCCCCTCTTTTCTCAGTGCGTTCTTTCCTTTTTTTTTCTCAGCAGTAGGCCGCCAGTCATTGTCATCTTCACTGTCATAGTCATCCATATCATTTAGTTCTTCCATCGATACAAAATCCAGCAGAGGTCGGTTCCTGCGCAAATTCCATTTTTTTGGTTCATTTGTTTGCTCATCAGCAACAGCATCAGGTTCAGCTGCTTTCTCCTTCTCTTTCTTCTTTTTTGGCTTTTCTTCTTCATCTTCTTGCTCTTTCTTTTCAGTTTTAATTACCTCTTTGTCTGCTGTTGGTACTTCTTCTTCAGTGGAGGTTTTCGCCTGTTGCTCTTCTACTTTCTCTTCTGCCGGTTCCTCCTCCAAGATATTTTCTTCTGACTCAGTACAGGAACCTTCACCACTGTCCTTAGATGCATCTTCACTCCCATGACCACTTCCTTCAGAATCTGTTGAGCATATGAAAATTTAAAAAAAGTTCCGACACAAATGTACCCCCAAAAATAAAATTTCTTGAAGCAAGTTGTTAAACAAAAGAATGATGCATGTGTCTCCCTCATAAGGTATTCCACCTATTTTTTTCAGCTGGTGTCCAAATACTGCTATTTCGAGTGCTATGTTGAGAATCTGTTAAACATCAGTGCATTTTAAGATGCCAAAAAAAAAAAAAGATGGTAGAACTTATTAAATGAGCATTATATGTTCCTTTGAACTGCAGCTCATATTAACAAAAAGCAGTAGCACAGAGTGATTTCCGTGTGAAGTCACATCTTAAAGAAAGCATTCCAGTTTTTAATTTCTGGAGGTGTTTTCTACATCTTCAAAATAAAATAGCTATCCAATAGAAGAGGTTTGAAATTGCAAAATGAAGAGTTTACATAACTAGTCCTAATAATAATATGGATAATCTCACATCATCATTTTAACACATCTTTGTTTCTCTGGGTTTGAGGGCTCTTTTAATTTCCAAGGTTAGTTCACCCATTCATCCCACATAAACTATGCCTCTTTCAGCACTGCAGCTGCACTACAATGCATTAACCTTACACCACTCATATGGTCCTGTCCTGTGTGTACTGTTTCATTAAAACATAACTGCCAACACAAGCAACAGAAAAGAACAGAGAAAGATTTTTTACATAAAAAAAGAGACATTCTTACTATAAAGTACAAGTAAAAATATTGAGAAATGACAGGTGAACTTGTTAAACTTTAGAAACAGCATCCACCTTGCTATCTTTCATCCTATATGCATCTACTGCTTTTCATTCATAGTATTATTTTAATGAAGGAAAATTCAGAAAATATTTTTCAAAAAATTTAGAAAAAAAATATAGTTTTTGATCCAATGCAGAGATCAATTAGGCAGTGGCTACAGTTTCCAGTTTGCTCAAAGCCATCACCAAGTTCTGTCATATAGACGCAAGGATGAAACATGTCAATGCTCACAAATTAAAAAAAAAAAAATCTTAATTGCTTTAGTTACAACCCAAAGATCTCTACCACTCAGTATCACCTCACACTGAGAATTTCTCTGCACACTCAGCTCTGTATAAATCCAAATAAACAGACACTGAGGAAGGTGTGCAGTGTGTCATTTCATGTGGCATTCTTTTCCACCCCAAAGAACATTGCCAATGATTATCCAGTTGTTACTTCAATAAAATGGTCAGTTTTGCCTTCTTCTGCATATGCCTACATGTGGAAGCATCCAGTGAGATTATATGCTGCTGACAAAAAAGCATATACCTTACAGACATGCTACTGTTACTGAGCACGACATCAAAGCTATCCATCCCCTTACAAGCTAATAGAAACTAAAGGTTTCCAACATATGTTCTAACATTTAGAGATCCAGAAAAAACGTGAGCTTTCTACAGTCTTTGATAAAAACATAATTCAGTCATTTCTCTACACCTACTTGCCTTAATTGTAGTAATCAAAGTACAAGATAATTAACTGAAGTTTTGAAAGAGTAGAACATGAGTCAGGCATCCACAAGAAATAAAACCAGTATTAACTAACACACAATCCAAAAAATTGTTTTTAAGTTACAATAATTTGTTTGGCTACAGAATCACAGGATGGGTAAGGTTGGAAGGGACCACAGTGGGTCTGCCTAGGATTGCATCCAGACAGTTCTTGAATATCTCCAGTGAGGAAGACTGCACAAAATCTCTGGACAATCTGCCCCAGTGCTCAGTCACCTGCACACTAAAGAACTTTTTCCTCAGATTCAAGTGGAACCTCCTGTCCATCAGTTTCTGCCCATTGCCTCTTGTCCTATTGCACTGAAAAGAGCCTGGTCCATCCTCAACACCCTCCTTTCAGATACTGATAGACATGGATGAGGTCCCCTCTCAGTGGTCTCTTCTTAAGGATAAACAGGCTTAGTTCTCTCATCCTTTCCTTGTTAAGAGACAGTACCTCCACAGAAGGACCACAAAAACGGTGAGAAGGCTACAACACTCCATGAAGACAGACTCAAAGAGGTGGTTCAGCTTGGAGAAAGCTCCAGGGAGAACAGAGCTTATGAGAGATTTTTTACCAAGGCCAATGGTGACAGAAAACGGGGAACCAGTTTTAAAATGAAAGAGGGTAGGGTTTAGATTGGACACAAGAAACTTTTCAATGAGCATGGTGAGACACTGAACAGGTTGTTCAGGGAACCTGTTGGTGCTCCATCACCAAAAATATTCAAGGCTGAGTGGGATGGAGCTTTAAACAATCTGGTCTACTGAAAGAAGTTTCTGACTAAGGCAGCGGTTGACTCAGATTATGTTTAAAGGTTTTTTGATCATGGGTTAGTTTATAGGATATCAGGCCTGCTGGCAACAGACAAGGAACCACAGATACCAAGAGGGGAAAAAGGAGCTTTGCATAGGAGTCAGCAGTGCTCACTGAAAGACTGAACTAGATTTGAAGGAGGAAAATAATAAACCCAGATTCCCTAGAGATATGTCTGGGGCCAGCACAGCATTGTATGGGGGACAACATGCTAGAAAGGTTCTTTGGTCCATCGCTTCAGTGGAGGTAGGGAATGAAGATCCATGCAGCAGTAAAGATACAAGGTTATTATGTGTTAGAAAACATGGACATGACAGCAAATAGTCATGGTAAGACTTAGGGCTTGCTCGCCCAAAAAGTTGGTGAGATCAATAGCCCAGCTGATCAATAGCCCAATGTACACAGCACAGGCAACAAACAGGAGGAGTGGAAAGCCACTGAGGAGCAGTAAAACTACAACACAGTTGCCACCCATGTAGACATGAGATAACATGGGCAGCGAGTGCTGCACTGGATGGCTATAAACTCTTCACACGGAACAGGCAAAGGAGAGGTGGTAGGGTAGCCCCATATGTTAGGGAGTGTTTTGACTGTCTAGAGTGTAATGACAATACTGTTGTTTGAGGATAAGACTCAGGGCAAAGTCCAACAAGACAAAATTGGTGGGAGTCTGTTGAAGACCACCCAACCAGTATGAAGAGGAAAGTGAAATAGTCTATGAGCAGTTGGGAGAGGTCTCACAACCACTAGCCCTCTTCTCAGAGTGGACTTCAATTTACCAGATGTCTGCTGAAAACACAATACAGCAGAGCAGAACTGGTCCAGAATGTTCCTGGAGCGTGTGAAAGGTAACTGCCTGACAGAGACAATGAGGGAAACTACTAGCAAAGACACCCCACAGGACTTGTTATTTGTGATCAGAGAAGGAGTTGCAGGTCATGTGATGACTGGAGGATGTTTTGGACAGAACAAACTTGAAATGGCAATTTTCAGTTCTCAGAGAAGCAAGCAAGGGGGTCAGCAGAACTTCTATCCTGGACTGTTGAGAGGCTTGGTTGGCAGAGTCTCTTGGGAGGTAGTCTAGGAAAGCTGGACATTCTTCAAGGAAATCTTAGAAGCACAGGAGCAGGCCACTGCTATGTGCTGAAATTCAAGCCAGCAGTGAGAAAGACTGATGTGCCTGAACAGACAGCTGAGAGCTTTGACTGGAACTCAGAAGAACAAAGGGAATTTAAGGCTTATGGAAGAAGGGGCAGGCAACTCAAGAGGACTACAGGGACAACATGAGGGAGAAACTTTTTTTGCAGGGAGAAAATTATAAGGGCCAAAGACCAACTAGAACTTAGAATCTGACTACTGCTATGAAAGATAATAAATACATAATCAACAAAACGAAGGCTAAAGACAATCTCCCCCCTTTACTGAATGAGGAAGGAAATAGAGCCAAAGGATGAGGAAAAAGCCAAGGTACATAATGCCTTCCTTGCCTCAGTCTTTAACAGCAAGATCCATTGTTCTCTGGGTATCCAATCCTCCTAAACTAGAAGGCAGACACAGGGAGCACAATGAAGCACCCAAAGTCCAAGGAGAAATGGTCAGTGATCTGCTGTGTATCTCAGACACACAGAGGTCTGTGGGCCCAAATGAGCCACATTCAATCATTTACCAGCAATCCTGGCTAACCAGGGAGGTCCCAGATGATTAGAAATTTTAAAAAATGTGATACCCATCTGCAAGGGTCAGAAGGAGTATCCAGGGAACTGCAGTCAGTCCTGCCAGCCAACCCTGGAAGGCCCTGGAGCAGATCATCTGGAATGCCATCAAGATGATGGCACACTACATAATGGGGTCAGAAGGGCTGGAAAGCTGACCAGGGGAAAAGGGTGGGGGGTGCTGGTTGACATTTGGCTTAACAACACCCACTATCTGCCCAAGTGGCCAAGAAGGCCAATGGCATCCTGGAGTGTACCGGCAATAGTGTGGCCAGCTGGACCAGGGCAGTGACTGTCCCCCAGTACTCTGCACTGGCGAGGCCACACCTCAAATCCTGTGTCCAGTTCTCAGCTCCTCACTTCAAGAAAGACACTGGAGTGTGTCCACAGAAGTGCAATGGAGCTGGTGAAAGGTCTG
This sequence comes from Cyanistes caeruleus, assembly GCF_971803275.1. Classification (NCBI taxonomy): domain Eukaryota; kingdom Metazoa; phylum Chordata; class Aves; order Passeriformes; family Paridae; genus Cyanistes; species Cyanistes caeruleus. The sequence goes on from NC_141701.1 coordinate 125,931,877, forward strand.
GAGCAGAAGTCTGAAGAAAAGGAGGCTTGGGAAAGACCTTACCACTACAACTGCATGAAAGGCGGGTGTAGCAAGGGGTGGCTCAGTCTCTCTCTCCTCCCATGTAACAAGTGTTCCGACAAGATGAAACAGCTTGGAGCTGCAACAGGGGGGGATTAGGTAGGGCATTAGGAAAAACTTGACAGAAAAGGTTTCTCCTCAGGGAAGTAGTTGAGTCACCACCCCTGGAGATATTTAAAAGATGTGTCGATGTGGCACTTAGGAGCATGACTTAGTGGTGGGCTTAGCAGCGCTAGGGTAACAGTTGGACTCTACCTTAAAAGGTCTTCTCCAGACTACACAAATCTAAAATTCTGTGATACTTCCCAGTTCTCATAAACACCTTACAAGTAATTCCTAAAGCTATACTCTCATACTAGACATACCACAGATTAAATGCCATATGTATGCTCAAAGCAAAATGTATTTTGTATCTCATTTCACAGGTGCCAAGTGCCTGTGTGCACTATTTGTCTTACTGTAAATAAGGTAATACAAGACTTTGCCACGTTGAAATTAACTGAAATTTATAACTCGGCTTTCATTATTTCCCCACCATAATTCTATGGTAGATATTTGTTTTGATGCTTTAACTGTGCTGATGCATTTCTAAACAGTCTTAGACTTCTTGCCAATTTCAGCTTTCATTTTGTTTTGAAGGAGATCTTAGTCTTGGTATAGTTTGATCTCTAACAGCACTCTAATTTAGTAACACTGATTCTTGTACATCAATACTACACAATGCAATATTTTAAGCAAAGAGCAAATAAACACTATTTTTATCCACTTCTCTCCTTCAATTTCTCTTTGCTTTCTGCCTGCACATTTTGCTTTCTACTCTCCTTTATACATTCATATACACACTACAGATATCTACAGTATGAGATATCTCTCCCTGAACTGAATGTATCCACTGTGATAGGGGCTTTTCTAGAAAGAGCTATTCTGTGATAACAGCAATTTTTGCAGGTCTTCTTCTGTCAATTGCACTTTTACTGAGGAAGAAGCTGCAGTATACAATTTTCTCCTTGAAAGAAATGCTTAAAGAATGGCTCTTTCAAATTGGCAACCATATCATGTCATTCCCTATAGGAGAGAAGTGAAGCTACTCTAAGTGAAAGATGGGGCCAGATACATCATCAAATAGTGAAGAATACAGAGTTCCATTGAGGACAAATATGAGAGCTAACAGTTGGGAGAAAGACATAATTTATTCCTCTACACCATGTATCTTTAGCTCTACTAAGTTCAACAGCAGGTGGCAGTCAAATCTAAAGAGGATAATTCTGAAAAGCACAGAACATTATGCTACAGAATTAACATATAAAAAAAAGAGTAATAAACACTCCACTCAGCTGTGGAGTCTTGTGTAATATGTATGATACACAAGACTTCAGGGTAAACCTACTGACATCATTACATGAGTCAACAACAAAATCCTCCCAGGGTTTTATGCAGGACCATTTTACAAACAATTTTAAATATGACATCCCACAATTTTTTTTTTTTTTTTCAACATTCTAAGAAGATTCATGTATACAGACAGCAAGTGCTGCACTACATCAGTACCTGGGCCAACCACTCACAGGAGACAGTCTGGTTCCTCAATGCAGTATTTAGCTTAATAAGCAGCTCTTTAAAAAACAGCTTTATTGATTGTTTTGAGTGAACTCTAAAGGATAAGTCGGTTAAAGGCAATCATGGACTTGGTTTTGGACTTGCCTCTTCCACTAACAAAGCTTAACAAATTCCAAATAGTAGACAAGAAGCATTTGGAATAATTTTAGAAAATTCTTCTATTCGCATCATATCCTATCTGGTTGAGTCTTCCCAAAGTGCTGAAAGCTACCAACAACAACTACAATCAAGGATCCTGGAACATTGAAAAGCTAAGTACACAACACAGAAAGCAACTACCAAGTTATCACTGCTAAATAATATTATTCAGTAATAATCTAGCCATCATGTGACAAAGAGCCTAGCTAGAGTGGCTTTCACAATACCCTCTTTTTGAGAGCAATAACAAAAAACAGGATGCAGGTGCAGTTAATGTCACTCAACCACCACCATCTTATCTATTGATCCTTTACTCTCTTTTTCCCCCCACCACAAGGCAAAAAACTAGCCTTTGACGATTATGTGAAATTACCTAGCAATCTCTGCTAAAACACCATGTTAAGCACCATGTACAATCCCTCACCCAGGGTGCCCGCATCCTGATGGATGGAAATGTGGAAAGCACTACTAAAAGTGTTTGTCAGCAGCCTTTCTCCATAAATTTCCTTACAGAAGAACAGCTCCAGTACCACAGAAAGTCCTTTGCATATGTGCTATACCAAACATGCAAAAGCAGCTGTACTTCCTACACATCTGATCTAGATATCATATATAAAGACTCCATAATACCTTAAGGAAATGCTTAAACTAACTAGAAAGCTACAATATTTAATAACTGGATGTAAAAAAAGAGGGAGAAAAACCTAGATCATGTCTGGAAAATAAGATTTTTTTAAAATACCAAAGGCAGAGTTGTGTAACTAGTAAAATTGTGACCGCATTTGTTTATTAGACACAGAGGTCCATTATGCTATGGTCAATTAAGCTATAAGCAAGAACTAAAGGCTTAATACCTCCCTTGCAACATAATTCCAAGAGACTCTAACACACCAGTTAGATATATGCCCCTGGCTTTCTATGTTATTTTGTTGTATTGATGATTAAACACTGGCAGACTACCAGCAATTCAACATTGGCAGTGCTGGCAGATAAAAAAATGGAACTATCCAAAATAAAGTTATTAAGAAGACACAAAACCAAACCAATATAGATTAAGATGCTACAGCTCTGTGGAGAGAAACTGTCTTCTTAAATAATGTTTTGAAACTAAGTATCTAATATGTATTAACTGCAGATGGAGACTGGACAGAGCAGGAAGAGAAACTGACCACTGATCCCCAATAACACATTTAAGAAAACAAGTATTTAGTTTAATAGAAAAAATGATGGAAAGGGAACAAAGGAAAGTCATATAGTAAGCAGCTTCCCCACTTTCACGTCAGCAATATTTACGTCATATGACATTTCAGCAGATGTCTACTCAAGCTGCCAAACCACTCAAACCTAAAGATCACCAATTTTGACTTGAGTCATTAGGAAGTGCCTCAGTTACATCAGAACACTGATGAAATTGGGTGCCCTACCAATTGCTTGTCAGCAAGCACCTGGAATAACAGAAATCCCAGTGTCACCAAAGAAAACAGAAGTTGAAAATCTTGTCAGTTTTACTTAAGTTTTACTTAAGGTGGAAGACATCTGTACAGTCAAAAGTTTTACCTGGGATGAAGATACTCCAGAAGAACATAATGCAGGTATTTCCCATTTTCTCAATTATAAAGAGCCCTTGTGAATTCCAGTCTCAGGAACTACGCATTAATATATAAATACATAATAATTTACTAATAATTTAGTCAATATTTTCTTTTACCTTCACTGTCTACTGAAACACCTTACAACTTTACTCTTGCCTATCATTTAAGTTTAGTCTAAAAAACCAAACACATTTGTTTCTTCATCAAGATTTCAGTACTGTTAAACACTACAGTATTTTGATCCTTCACAAACATTTCTGCATATTACAATATCGTTAATAGGAAAGAAAAAGTGTAATCTTCATTGTGCTAAGAGGAAACAAGTTACATAAAGATAATGATATTTGCAACTTTTTATTTCTAGATCAAGACACAGGCTTTTAAGAATAGATATTTATGTAGATAAGTACTTGTTTTAAACGGATCTTCTACTGACTTCAACTGCAAGAACAGTACATAATATATATGCAAGTCAGACTTCACACTCAACATCAAAAAAAAACTTAAAAGAATGTATGTAGAAATTTGAGTCAACAAGACCAGTAGCAGCAGTGACAGGATTGAGTTCTTCAAAGGCAGCATTCAGTTATTTTCTTCTTAGCTACACTGTGATAGGAACCAGTCCTTAAATTCACACGGTTCTTTTTCAGGGACCACTACATTCCTTAGTATGATTTCAATTTCAGTATACTGAAAAACTGAAATTTTCCAGTTGACAAAACTGAGTTCACCGATGAGAGAGAAGAAAAGTAAATTCTTGCTTTGGAGTCCTGCTGGGAATTACTCTACATTTGTACTCTGATTTTTGACATTAGGGAATCTCCAGTTGCTCCCATTGCAGAAAAAAAAATTAACAAAAGGACTCCCCAAAGCATGCTTTGGTTAACTTAAAAGCAAAACTTCAGGTAAGCGATGTGTAGTGTGAAAGATACTTTTAAAAGTCTTGAGTTGAGTATATTGCAGCACCATCATTTCAAGTCACATGTTTGTATACTCTGACTCCAAAGGGACAGTTTCTTTGATTGATCCCACATTAAGATTACATCTGAAAGTCTTTCTCATGGAACAATTTTTTCAAGATGTTTACAAAACCCAGAAAAATACAGTACTTTAGCATATGGCATTACTAACAGAAACAGAGAAGCCATTAAAAATTACTTTGTTCAGTATAAACATAATGAAAATCCCAGAGGCCTGACAACTATTTACATTAAGTAAATTTACAAGGTAACTGTTCCAGAATCAATTTCTCTAAAGTGATGTCAGAATGTTGAGATCTTTTAAGCAGAAAAGGCCAACTGACTGCTCGTATGACCTAAATCCAAAAGAAAAGAAATTAACTACACTGTAAGTAAAAGTCCATGTTGCCTGTGAATCATCATCATTTGAAAGTGATTTGAAATATTTTTTATAATGAAAAAAATTACCAAGGTGCCAGGACTCTGAAAACAAAAATTCAGAAATGCCAGCTGCTTCCTAAATCCACTTAACAGCAACTTCTCAAATCCTTACTGCAATGCATATTCCCAGAAATCTGTCAGGACAAAGAAGTTGCATAAAAGTTTAGGTGTTCTGGGTTCAGTCCCCATATACTTGCACAGTATCATCTACTAGTACATATCACTGGAAATCCTAAAGCTCACACATATGGCCACAACACAGTCATCAGGGAGAAAACAACTTCAGAATTCTTTTAACTCCATATTTAAATAATCCTTTAACCCAATTTTCCAACTTGTTTTGTTATTTTAAACACCTATACGTGCATTTGTGAATGGAATAAACATAAACATGTCATGGAGCTGTGGAATTACCATACTAGAATTTATGTTCATATTCAATGCAAACTGATTCTTACTTCTGACACACTTACTTCCTTTTGGAAGCAAACTATACAAAGTTATTTTGAATTCAAGCAAATACTAAATACTGATTCACAACAGGCTACTAATGGAGAGTCCTATATATGTATATTTGTGTATATGTGTGTGTGTGTGTGTATAAGAAAGTCCCTTTATTTAATCACTTCTTCCAGCCAAAAAGAAATGGACTAAATGCAAACAAATTTAACAGTATGTTATATGAGCTTCATTTTAAACCAGTACAGATGTTCTGCTTCAGATTTCCTGCAACTATTCATTTAAATTTGTAGTACATTTAAAAATTCTCACTTCTAGTAACTTCCTATTCCCCAACTTCTCTAAACCCTCACAAATTTCTTTTTGAAAATTTTTCAATAAATTATAAGATGTCAAATTCTCTTGCTGTTTCGAAGTGTTTTCACCAATTTTTAATTAATTTCACCTACAAATGATAGATATAGGTTCAGAAATGCTAAAACAACACTTCATGAGATACAGGAACACAAAACAGCAATTAGAAAAAAACATTTTAAGAAGAACTTGGATTTTTCCCCATATGCTTGTTTCAATTAAGTGTGGCATATTTCAGGGAAAATCCATTCAACCTCCTCAAAATGAAATGGATTTTGAAATACAATCAGGACTAGATACAGACCAGCCCCCTCTAGTATACAAAATCCTAAAAGTCAAAAAGGTTAGCAATTACAAATTAATCTCCTGCACTCACACACTGTTGAATCAGGAAGCTGAATTCATTATTTTTAATGAATGACTGTCTTTTGACCAACTAATATACTGCTCTGAATTATGTGTTCATCACCCATACTCCCTTTCCAATCCCCCTTTTCCCTCAAATCCTGCCTACATTACTGCTCCAAAACAGGGATTTTTTTTTTTTTTTTGTAATTAAAAATCATTTCCTTTTGTGGCAAATTATATCCTTATTAAAAACAAAGGATCTAAAAGCCTCAGAACACTATTAAAGAGTAGATGAAACAAGCCCCTGAAAGTCTTAAAATTAAATTGATATGATAACATCAGTTTTACTCGCTTAAGCCACTGCAGCCTACTCTGTCAGAACAACTACGGGAAATACGTCTAAGTCTAGGGGAAGAGGTGGTGAGAAGAACAAAACTAACCAAACAAACCAAAACAAACTAAGAACAAGGAGCACTAGGGCATATCTTAAACCTGACACTGGGTGAATTATTATTAAGCATTTTTAAGTTCATCAGTACAGAGGAACACGTCAAATGTTAAAAGAAAAAGCCTTTAAATGGGAATAATTTTGCACTAAACATTCACATAAAACATACACCAGCATCCCCAGTGCACAAATAACAAAGTCAATTTATTTGATAAGCTGCCATAATGCTTCCCTCACATCTTACACATCCTGCATCCTCTTGTTTATTTCCCTCAGCATATGCCACAGAACATCCAATGTGCAGTTTACTGACCAACATGGTCCTATCTCTTCTTCTCCTTTCCTTCAATATACTTGAATTTACTAATTTTATTTTGGCCATCTTGTCTATTTTCAGTTCCTGTGAATGTTCACTGCAGATGTAAGAATCTGCACATATAGAAAAGACTATGGTAAGGACTTCCTTTTAGTATGAAATGTGTACACTTTTCTGCATATTTCTATCTGAATGGACACCTTAAGTTTGTCTATTGTAAAAAAAAACAATTAAAACCAGAACAGATTATCTTTTTGCTTTAGGTTCTTACTCACCGAGTAGAATTAACCTCAAGAAAAAGTCAAGTTCCTAAGTCCAAAGCAAACTATTATCTAGACTTGTTTGAAACAAAATGGCTTTAGATTCTTCTTGTTTCAATACTAAATACAGTGAATATTCCAAAAATTATCCCTACACTGCAGAACTCAGAAGCAATAAATACAGTTAATGAAGTCTTCAGAAAAGCTACTCAAATGTTTCTACCAAAACTTGTTTCACAATCATTCTGCTGTAAAAAAAATAATCACAACTGAATTATTGATTACCAGTTATCCAATCAAATCACTCCCTTCAAGAGGCTCCAAGTCCCAGCAGACTCACTACAAGCATTCTGCCTCCTATATGATATTAAATGAGCAACCATAAACCAAAAATGAGATAATTCTGAGCCGAGGAGATGAGAAAGCATATTTACCTGAAGCATCTCCAACTTTAAAATCACTGTCATCAGAGCTATCATAATCTAAAGCTTCCAGCAGCGAAGCTGCCAAAGGCTTCACCTGTCTCCTCTTCGAACTGCGGTCCACTGCAGGGAAAAAAACAGTGTTGTTACTGGGTGGCATAAAGAGAATTCAGCATCGCTAAGGGCATGTAAATTACAAGGCGGCACGGGCGTGACAGGCAGGGGCAGTCCCGAGAGCAGCCGACAGATGCGGCGCACCGGGGTCCCGGGGACACCCGCTCCCACAGGTGAGGCAGGGCAGGGTCCGCCCTCCCGGCGGAGCGCTGGTGCTCCCTGCAGGCGCCGGGACCCGCACGGCACCGCTCACCGCGGGCTGCCCGCAGCCCCGGCAGGGCTGGGCGGGCGCTGGGGCCGCCAGACGCCCCCGGAGCAGGCAGCATCCCCCGAGGACGCGCCGCGGCGTGATCCGCCAGCGACCAGACGCGGGGAGGGGGATCCGCAGCCGGGACCGCGGGACGCCCAAGGGACGGCGATGCACCCGCTCGCCCGGGGGCGGGAGCGCTCCGCGGGCACAGCGGCACCCCCGCGGGGCAGGGCCGGCAGAACCGCTGCGGATCACTTACTAAAGCCTGCGCGGGTGGGCGGCGGGCGGGCAGGGGCCCTCGGGTGCAGCGCCGCCGAGCCCCGGGCCCCTTCCCCAGACAATGGGCACGGCGGCGACCCGGATGCAGACCCGCGCCCGCCCCGCCGCCCGCCCCGCCGCGCAGGCGCCGCCCCGGCGCGTGCGCACGGCGAGGGGAAGCCGGGGAGCGGCGCTGCCCGCGGGGCCTGGCGGGGCCGCCGGCAATGGCGCTGGTGGCGAAGTCTCGGCGCAGAACCGCTCGTACTCGGGGTGCTGCCTGTAAAAAACAGCTCCAAAAACCTCTTCGGCACTTTTCCATTTCCCCGTGTGGAAACGAGAATGTGTTAAAAAGCTGTTCTCATTTAACCCCTGCTGAAAAAGCTGAGTTTCTCGTGGATTCTGTTGCATTGTCAAGCTCATTCTTGCACTTTTGAAGAACAGCAATCCATTGCATAGTGAAGGAAGAGAAAAAAAAAAAGGGAAGAAATCTTCAAGGCCAAGTTGGATGGGTCACTGAGCAACCTGGTCTAATTGAAGGTTGTGTAGCCCACGGTTGGAGCTAGGTGACCTTCAATGTGCCCTTCAGCCCCAAACCATTCTGGGATTCTGTGACAATACAAACCCCAGAGATTATTGTTTGACCTCATCACAGGAGTCTGGGAGCTCAAAAGCACAAAACCTAATGAGAGATGGACCGCAAAGAGAGCAATGCTGGGCCGTTGGCTTTTGCAAGAGTCCCAGCTCTCCCTCGCTTGCAAGGACTGACCCTGGCCCCTCCGTACACAGGGTTTTTCCAGAGTTCCCATCGCCTCCCACCAAAATGAGCCACCTGCACAAAAGTTTTAAAAGAACTGATGCTCAGGCACACAGATACCACTTTAAGAGCTTGAGGATTGAGAATAGTGCTAAACAGGAAAGCTTCCAACAGGATTGTAAGAGCTTTAAAAATGGCAAATGTGTGTTTAATGATGGATAAATGTAGGGCCAAACTCGTGCTATGGTTGAACGGAAAATCACGCTATGAAAAGCCAGTGTCCATAAAGGAGACAGAGGAGTCCTGCAACTTTATTCGAATAAAGGGAGAGAGTCCACTGGAGCACAAGAGTGCAGGATTTTCTCTCTTGGGAGTTTGGAGGGCGCTCCTTTTACCCTAAACTCCCTGTCCCAGCCGCACATTGCCCTCTTCCTTTCCCCATTGGCAGAGGCACTATGAAGTTACAGCCTTCCCAACCACCTACCACATATCCCCCCTTGAACCTGACATTTTACACCAAAGTTCAGAAGTCCAGGTTTCTGCAGACCTGCTTTTCTGTTTCAGGAGTCTGGGCTCTGTAACAAACCTGTTGCCCAAAGTTCAGAAATTCCCATTTGTCTGTTTCAGGAGCCAAGCTGTCTAGGTCTCTAACAAACCTGCTGCTTGAAGTTAGTCGAGACATTAAGACCCATTTCAAAGACATTAACACCCATACCTTCACCCCAGCAATTGTTTGTAAATACATTAGCACACATCTTCCCTTTCATGGGGAAGAATGGAGGGGACATAAAGTTTGGCAAGTATACATTCTGTGGCCAGAGCCTGCACTACATTTAGCACAGCACTGCATGTATCAGAGCCAAAACTCCTTCTGGCATTGCAAAGATGGGTAGCTTGTTGGAGGTATGTAAGTTTTTAAATAGAGCACAGAGATGGCTGGTTGGTATATGAAATATACCAACATATGAAATGTGGTATATGCAGCTGAAATACTTTCAACAATAATTTTCTATGTTTCTGATTTTAAGTATTTTGGAAGGACAGAAAATTCCACAGGTAAGTGTTCTTACCTTTCTGTTTTAATTCTGTTTTAATTTTGTACTTGAATTTCCTGGGGGTTTTTTAGTGTCTTATCACATCCATAGCTGATGTGTTCACACTGTGTGCTCCTGTTTCCTCCCTCAATTCTTTGGCTGTGTAGGAGGTGTGACTGCAAAGTGAATTCTTCTCCTCAATCTGGTTTTGCCAGCTCTACCTAAATATGCTATTGGCCCATGAACTCTAGTATTTTCTTCCAGTTCCTGATCAGTTTCCATGTTCAATGAGGAGTTGCGTATGTCAGCTTTTCATTCCCGGGCTGTTTTTGTTCTTTTTCTTTTCACTGGCAATCCCTATCCTACTATTTCCCTTCACACACTGTTTCAGTCTTAAAAGACAAGTAGCATGGCTCAGATCCCTTCGTTGAGACTCTGCAGATCCATGATAACTTGTGCAGCAGCCGGTTCTCCAGAACCTCCTCCCTGCCAATGGACAAGCCCCCGCTCTTGTCCCATACTCAGTGATTGTCAGGACAGCCCAAATCACATGTAACAGGAAAGAGCAGTAAAAAGAACTGCCTCCAAATTTGGTATAAATAGAAGATCAGGCTGAGAAGCACAGACAGCTTAGAAGACTGAGAGCTTTCAGCACAGACAATGGGAGAGGAGCACCCTGTAGAACAGTGGAGGAATTTATGAATCCTTTAAATAAGGATGTATGGGCTCTCTGACTTTCAGTTCAGCCCTTTGGGATAGGCTACAATACTAGGATTATTCCAGTCTCTACATACATAGTTCTGGCAGGAATAGGTGATCAAACAGAAGTTAATTAATGGCTGCCTTGCCCCTGCTCCTCATTAGCACCCCACATTCCTCAACAACTCCTTCCTCCTTTTCTCTTTTGTACTCTGTCCCATGACTCAAGCCCTCTTAGTGCTTCTCTTACTCTTTCTTGTCCCATTTTTTTTCTCCTTTCCTTTTTTCCCTCTCCAAAGGAATATTCACACTTTAATTTCTGAAAATAACATGCACACACTCTTTGTTATCTTCTGTAGTCAGCTTGCATACTTTGCCCTCATTCCCCAACAGGAAAAAAATCCCACATCAATAAAATTAGAAGAATTGTTAAGTGCCTAAAATTTATTCACTGTTTCTCTAACCTTCTGGGCACTGCAAAGATAGGGCTTACCAACAAATCCTCCAAATGTAGTAATTAGAAGTAAATAAAACATACTTCTGCACAGAAATTAAGTAGAACTACCAGTTTATCTCTTGTTCATCATTCTTTGGAAGTTTCTGGCTATTAAAAGGTAATTCCCCCTTTGTAGATGCTAGTAGAGTCAGATAAAGTAAGGGAAAAAGAAGGGAGAATTCATGCTCCAAATGAAAGAAACATTCAGAATGTCTGATCTCTTTATTTCTGCAAAGCCTTTGCCAGCCTCAGCAGAAAACCAAGGGTGTTGAAATGTTCAGCTGCCTTTTTGGCAGAAGAAATGTGGTATTGCTGGCACACTACTGGGAGCCGGACACTACTGACATTGCTGTATCCATTAAATAGATTTTAAGTGTTGTCAGTTTAGCACCTTCAAGTACTACTCTCATTCACATACAAAAAATTATCTTAAAAGGTCATTTTTAGTGGAAAATTGTGAAAAGCTGAAATAGGATATCTAGTATGAAAATGTCATGGCAGCTCCATCACTAACATAATACCTAAAAAAATGCTTAGAAATATTCCACTATTTCAGGTTATGTCAAACACTTTAGGTCTTGGAATTATCTCAGCATTCCAGTGGTTCTCTTCAGGCTGAGCCTTCAGTGTGCAGCCTGTTGCAAGAGTAGGTGTCTGAATCTCCATTTCAGACAATGAAATTTCTCCATTTCAATTTCAGTTGAACAGTGCTGCTGTTCAGTTGCTGGAGGAGAGAAAACAATATCTTCTTCCTGTACTTTTGCCTTAAGAAAAAAGGAATCTTTGTTGTGGCTCGATAAAGACCATTTTAGAAGGACTTACACAATAGCAAGTCAGAAGAGAATACAGTCACACTCAAATAAATTATTTTTAGTTTATTGAAATTGCTGAGTTTTCAAAAGAAAAAGTACAATATTTCCTCAAGTAGGGAATAAATGCAAGAGTAAGTCTGTCTTTAACTTATCCAGCAACTGTAAATGGAGAATAATAGTATGAAATCTTATATCTATTTTTTTTTTCCTGTCAGTGAGCAGACAGTTAAAGCCATGACCTGCCTGTCTGAATCCAAATGGCAGACTCCTTTTTTGTCTATCCAAACATCACCATTCTTAGTACAGAGACTGACCTCTTCAAATATCTTTCCAAAGAGAAATTTTACAGCTTTTAAACTTTATCTGTGCCATTACGGGAAACTCTTTCAGTGATCTCTTTTGTCTAGTATTATATGGTAAAATATAAAGAGAAAAGGACTGAATCAGATGTTCTTGCTTTTTTAAATTACAAAGGGGAGAATATTCGGTATGAACAGTCTCTGAACAATAAAACTTTGAAATAAAGTGCAGACTGCTACAAGGTCTACTGCAGTCAAATGCTGCCAGGGAAAGTTCCCATCAGATACTGAGAGTTTTCTTACATTCCTAAGGTCATGATCAGCCTCAGTCCATTAATTTTGGGAGTTTTTTGATTACATGGTACACATGTTGTAAAAGAGTCCAGGAAAAGTGAAAAACAACAGTAAAAAACATCAGTATCTTCAGCAGTAGCTTCAGCAGAAGAGCTTTCTGAACTATATAGATATATTTGCATACATATTCCCACCATTACCCTGGCTGTATATGCCTACCTACTTAGCCACTATGAGACCCCCCCGTCACTCATACCTATACAGAGAGCATCATCCTCAAGTCAAACCTCACTGCAGATTCTGCCACTGGAGTCATGTCTGAAACATTCAAACATACCTCACATGCAGCTTTCCTATCTGCCCATTCTATTCATTCTCATTTCTATCAATTTTCTCTTTCTCTGATTTTCAAAATTCAGCTCTGATGTTGCCATATCTATTGTAATGATTCTTCTTAGCTTCTACCATGTTTCTTTTCCATTTTTAACTTTCTGGTGAATTTGCCTCTGCTACTTCTGTCAAAAACTTCTTGAGTTTGATTTCAGTACATTTTACAGATTTCACTTTCTTTCATCTACCATTTCTTTACAGCAGTTGAAATTTGCCATACAAATTTGTTCAACAAAACATATTGGCCTCTAGTTTGCTGTTGAATTTTCAGACAAGTATGTGTTCTTTTTTCTAGTAATTCTTCACACTTAATATGTATTTCATGTAAATACCTACAATCTGGCTTCATTTTTCCTTGCAAATATCCTTCTACCACGATGCTCCCTAAAAATTTTGTACAACCAAATGAATATTGTGTCTTGTGTTGTCTCAGTTTATACAGCTTCTAGTTTCTACAGCTATTATACAAGTGTAGCAGTATAGCAAGTATATGCTGCTATACCTGTCTCTGTTTCTAGTTCTTGTTCTACGTGTGTATTACCAAACCATTTAGGGCAGACTAAGTATTTCCATTATTGTATTGTTTTTCTGTCTATGATTTATATCAGTTGTGCCAGAATTTGGAGTCATGAATAAAGCTCCCAGACATAAAAGCTACAAGAGGAATATTAATAATTTTATCATCTGTCTTTCAGACAGTGAGTTCATCCAGTAAGCCAGGTTCTTGTTGTTTTAAAAGTACAAAATTTGGAACACTGCATAAAGAAATTAGAATACTAAATAACAACAACAACGTAATATGAAAATTTTAGATGATACGGGTGTTTTTCTTGTTCAGATTAAAATGTATCTAGCCTAAGTAGACAGCCAGAGAAAAGCAGGAATGGAGCAAGTTTGTATGATATTATAGTCATTTCTCAGTTTCCAGTTATTTTCACTGTTGTGAGTTTCTTGATCCTTTTGTGGTTTGTCCATTCAGTGGCCTGTAATGGGTCTTTCTCCTAAGAACTTGTCCATTCTTCCTTTGTAACTCATGTAGAGTTCTTAAATACTTCAATATTATTACACAGAATTCCACAGATCTACTACCTTCTCTAGGCAGTAGATCTGAAAACAGTGTTTTGTTTGCTTTGAACCTGGCTCATGTTCTACTGTACCTCCCAAGTCATCTGTTTCCCAGGCTAAAGAATCCCAGCTGACACAGTCAATTCTGATAGTGTATCTGAGATAGACTTCAATTCCTCCAATGACTATTGCTTTCCTTCAGTGAGCTTCTCCCATCTATGTAGATAGCTTTTTGTAGTGAGAGGACAGCACTGAAATGCAGGGAAGTAGTGCATTTATTCAGTTTAATAATAATGTTTTCTCTTTTTTGCTCTATTTTTTGTTCTCTATTTCTTTCATGTGATTTTTAAGATTCTTTTTTTCTTTGGGCAGGAAGTGAACATTGACTGCATGGAAATGATACTTCCATAAAACTGTCATGATCCCAAGGTCTTGCTCCTAAGTCAAAACAGTCAACTCAGAGTTCATCGTTTTATGTGGAAAGCTAGGATTTCTAGATTTCTTTACATGATCTATAGTGCATTTCATTTCCTTTGCCTTTCTCTCTATTGAATTTCATCTGCTATTTTATTTACTGTCTTGTCAAGTAAGAATTTACACCATTAGCAGTTGAACCATTTTACACCTGAACTCTTTTAGAATTTTTGTGATAGGGCTGGTTTCTATGTATTTTATCAAACCATTTTATCTTTTTTTAAAAAGTATTTTATCTGTAGCTGCTTCCACAATAACTTCAAATTCAGAAGTTATTCAGAGGTCCACTGAGCCTTCTCCCCGAAAAGGACTGCACTTTAGCATGAGAACATCTTCATTTCTTTTTCATAGAAAATACTGATGGAGAAAATTCATCTCTGAGTACATTTCATGCAAACTATCTGCTGAGCCAATGAATGCTGGCTTTTATTTTTTTTCTATTTCAAATATATCTTATCACTAATTTTGATGCTTTTATCTTGTTGATTCTCAAATCCTTTTTCCATTCTGCCAAATTGATTATATTTTGACGTTTAATAAATTAAAGCTTATGATACTTTTTATATTCTTGTTTTAAATACAATTTGAAGGATTCCTTCCTGTTCACAGTAGTCTCCCTAATTTGCTGAAAAGTGATTTCAGCTTCCTTTTGTATTTCCTCTTCCATTTCCATAGGTGATAACACTAATTCTGCCCTTGCAGTATAGTGTTATCCAGTAGCTTACATGCCCACCAGAATTTAATTCCTCGGAGACTATCCTTGCAGAGGGGAACTGGAGGCACAAGAAGTAAAGACCATGGGTTGGGATAAGAACAATTTACTGGAAACAACAATGAAACAAGAAAATGAACAGTAACAGCAACAATATTAATAAAATCGTACAAGAGAGGGATGAGTGGTTCACATACAAAACGTTCACCACGGAGCCCAAGCCGACCACATCATACTCCCCCAGCCTGGAAGAAAGGCCCTTCCCCAGTCTCTGGAAAATGATGTGAGATGTTCTAGAATAACCTTCAGGTCCTAGCCATACCTTTTCCTGGCTACTTCAAACACTAACCCTGGCCTGACCAAAATGCTGTCATAGAAACCTGAGTGTATCTTCTTTGTTTGCTTAAATGTTTTTCTCTTTTGTCAGTAGTACTGGTACACCACAGCCAGTTACACCTTCCCAGCAGGTCTTAAGAGCTTTTGCAGACTCCCCAAGGGTGTTTGCCAGCTGGTAGTCACTGTGCAAACCTCAAAGTCTCATGGGATTCCAAGCCTAGCTATCCATAAGTGCCATCACAGATTCTTCTGCCAGTACAACCTTTCTCTTCCTCACTGTTGGAGAAAGAAATTACGTGCAATGCAAGTCAAGATGTCATTCCATTCTTTTTTCATAGTCAAGACTTACTCCCTCTTAACAAGATATGAAAAATGTGAACATAAGCCAGAGATTCCCACAGATTTCAGTGGGCTCTGGCTCAGGCTTTTAATGACGCTGACTGATACACTTTTTCCAGATGTAGTCTTTCATCCATCAAACCATTCTGTTGTTCTGAGGAAATCTGGGATGTAAAGAACATCTGCCACAATGAACATAAAAGGCACAGACCTGCTGTTACTAATGGGAAGTATTCTAAGGGCTTGGATTAAAAAAAAAAGTTAATTAATTTTACAAGAATAATTACTTTGAATGTGAGTGCCAATGGCCCTTCTCACATAAAGCTTTTTCAATACAATCTTGTTTTGGTCTTGCTGAGGACAAAAAATGCTTCAGTTGTTCTGACAAAAATCTTTGTGAATTGGTATAAAATAAATTCTACTAAAGGGGTTTCTATAGCTTCCTTTTAAACTCTATTTATTATCTGTAAAGAAAGAAGCTGATTGGTTTGTATTTGTATGATAAATTACAATGAAATAATAAAACCTCCAAGCAATCAAGAAGGGAAATAACTGTTTTTAATGTCCTCTGTTAAAATGTAATTGTGACATTTAGGAATCAATTTGCTGCTTTTTCTAATATTCATTATATCACTCATTAGCACAGTGTTTAGCAAACACAGGAGATGTCTTTTACTATAACACTTTATAGCATCCAATCTGTTTTTAATCTGTTTTTTCCAAATTGTGTAGATTTTTTCTTGAAAAATTGTATTTTAAGAATTTGAGCTGATTTAAGATCCAATTTATTGCAAAAGAAAATACATTCAGTTATGCTAGAGCTCCCCTTCATCTAGACATATATACAGTTCCCTTTGTCTTTTAAAAAGGAAAAGCAATCGCCAAGACATGTCTTTGTTAAGGTTCCCTGCTGGCGGCATATGGCAAAGTTACTGGCACCTTGCCTGGAAAACGCAGCAAGAACTGATAGATCTGATGTCATTCTGTGGCTGGGGAGAAAATAGATTACAGTGAAGGCCACTCTTACGGCCTGCAACCATCAGTTGCCTGGCAAGAAGCACAATTTCCTGAAAACAGATCTGGGAAGGTGAAAGAGAAAGAGATTTTACCCTCCTAAGTGATGGCAGAGCCCCCAGAACAGTCCATGCTAGGGCAGGACCTTCAGAAGTCTCTAAGTAATTTTATGTGCTACTATGAAATAAAATTCTCAGGGTGTAAATTTTTAATAAATAATAGCATATAAATGCATATAAAAATAATACTCTAATAGTAATAGCAAAAATTTTATTATAAATATTATTATAATAATACTTTTACAGGTTGGTCTCAAGTTTTTCTTGAAAACTCTGATGAAATCCTGCAGCTGCAGAACTTCTGAAAAAAACCCCAAATTTTCTTCCATACTGTCA
The DNA here is from genome assembly GCF_971803275.1 of Cyanistes caeruleus. Taxonomy (NCBI): domain Eukaryota; kingdom Metazoa; phylum Chordata; class Aves; order Passeriformes; family Paridae; genus Cyanistes; species Cyanistes caeruleus. The sequence continues at coordinate 125,949,026 of NC_141701.1, forward strand.
TATTGCTTTAACCAGACATTAAGAGTGATGACCCATTTGATGTAAAAAATAGACTTATTTTTTCTTTTTTGAAATTAACTTGGCAGTACACAGTTTTAAAGGGTTTAGTGGTATTGAATGGAGGGGAAATCTACTGTAATTATGATGGTTTATAAAGCAGAAGTCCTGAGGAGACTTGAACGTCTACAATTCCAAATGTGGACAAGACTAACAATAAGATTCTACTCCATTCTTCCATGAAGATATTTGTACACTAAATATTATCCTATAGCAAAGATCACTTTTATGCTTACACAGATTTAGTAACCGTGATAATTCTAGGGAATGGAATTGATTTCCAGATTGCTTTAATTATTTCTCAGACTTGAGAAATGCAGCAAAAATTAAAATAGAAAGATTATTTTCAATTACACTGGCATGAGTAATACTTTTTTTTTTCCTTTAAATGTGTGGCCACAAAAATGTTTTCCTAGTCCCAGTGATAGCAGGGTGCAGTTTCAAATGAAGCCAGCCATCTTCCATTCTCACAACACGACCCCATTGCCCCCTCCCATTCACTTATACCAAATTTTGCAATTATCAAACTATAGACTGAGCCAGTTTCTGATCTGACCTACCCTACCAAGAAGCCCTGTTCTTGGTTCTAAGACCAAGTGATCCAGTGCAAGCCAGGGAGAGGGGCAGGAACATGAGGGAGAGAGGGAAGCAGCCGTGAGTGCCCAGCTCGAGAGCAGCCCATGTCAGAGCAGCTGTGACACAGCTGCTGGCAGCTCCAAGGGCAGACCCCTCGGGGCTGGAGTGAGACAAATGACCCCATCACCTCCTCCCATTCACTTCTCCTGCATGCTTTCTGCAATTACATCCTTTACACTTCAAACTAGCGCTGACCTGGAACTGGTCCAGATAAAACCTTTTTGTTCATCTCTTTTGCACAGCCTTATGTGAACTGGTGCTGAAACATGAGTACCCAAGGACAAAGGATGGATAAAACTATCTCCAAGCAGCACTTTCAGCTTACTGTGAATTAAAATGACTGTGTTACTTTGGCCTAAGCGATTCATTACATCCTTTACTGTTCCATGTAATAAAAGCAGACCTGTCTGTGTTCTCACTATTATTTATTTGTATTCTGTGGCTCAAGGTGGCTCTAAAGAAAAATGATTTGTGGAATCCACAGTGCAGAGTATTTTTTGTTGCTCCTCAAGTGACTCTTCTTTCTCTTCCAGATTCTGCAGTCATGAAACTGTATACCGGCAAATTAATCTAAAAAAAAATACAACCTTGAAAATCATTCTACCTCCCTGTACAAATTAAATAGGAGAGCAGAGAGGAAGAGACAAGAGCAAAAATTCCTACCATAGTGATTTGTTTCTTTAAAAATGCAATGTGGATTACATCTTTTAAGACTCATTGCACTGGAATGTTCTGATTTTGAAATCACAAGTTATTTCAATTTGGCCAACTTTTAATGAAAGCTTGTTTTGCACAACAGACAAATATACCGAATTCAAGTTTGATTAGACAGATTGTTCTTGTAAGGACTGATTTATTTTAGTTTTAAAAAAACCAGTTTATCTCCAGAGTGGCCTCTTGGCCTCTTGCAGGATTTTTTTTTTTTTAAGTAGTAATGATTCTGCTGTGAAGTGGTCATATTTCCCTGTATTTTTGACAAGGTTATTTTTTTTCAGAGCTCCAGCATTTTAAATTATGTTCACAGAAGATACCAGTTTTAAAATTTATTTGTTTCATCTGCATCTGTTCTGCATTCCACAGAGAAAAGACAAGAGTATTGGGTGCTTGAATACCTTAGGAGTACTACATGTGTTTGTTAAGACAAAGTGCTGCTGTTCTGCTTATGTCTCTGTAAATAGGATGGCAGCCTGAAAGAGGTGTTTCTTAAGGGCAAGTCCCAAAATGGAAAAACAGATGGGCAAAGACAGCATCAATGGAGTAACATCTCAAAGTATACAAGATTGTAAGTTTGTCAGACAAATAGGTTAGAAAAATACAGGAGTCAACTGTTTTGGACCACATATGTTCTGAAACCAGCAAGTAAACAAACAAAACATTCTGTTGTCTTTAATCTAATTTCTTGTGTAATGTAAGGAGAAAACAGCCTTTCACAGAAAAAAAAAAAAATAAAGTATGCTATGAAACTCCTTTTTAATTAAATATGCTCTTATGTTCTGCCAGTTCTCAAAGAAAAATTTTGATGTCTTAGTATATTTAAGAAGAAATATCAAGACATGCTGTAGTTTTCCCCTTCACATAATTTTCATTTCAGTCAGGAATCTGCTGTTCAAATAAAATAAATTCCTGCTCAGAAGTCTGATTACAGTTATATATTTCATGCAATCACACAATGTGAATCTTACAGATATGCTGTATACATTATTCAAAGGAAAAGGATGAGCTCAGTCCCACATCAAAGCACGTTATTATCCTTTTCCCATAAATATAATAATAAATACAATTCCCTACATTGAAATGAAGCTGTATTTAAAGAAAGGATAGCATGGGAATACTACTTCTCAGTAAGTGGTATATCACACAACTTTTAACCAAGAAGAAGTTTCAAAAAAGAGTAACTAAAACTCAAGAATAACCAGAACAAATACTTTCATGCACTTTTTGATAAAGCTTTTGTGATTTATTAAGGAGAAATATTGGGATACTTTGTATCCTTAAGATCAGAACATTGAGTTTTGTACTAATCTAGACAAAAGCATAGAGAAAAAATGTCATTCTTCAAAACGTGTGGATGCAGCACTTTAATCTGCATCCAGACTGAAACATGGTCCATCTCCCTTCTCTCAAATAGAGAGTACAGCATGTTTATTTATTATTTACCCAGAAAGGAGACACTATGCTACCAATTATCTGCATAAAGTACTAACAATTAAAAAAAAAATACAATAATTTGAGATACTGTAAAAGGACAATGGATTAGAGTTTCTTTACAAGAACCTGTCACTGCCCTCCCACGCCAATTTTGTTTATGTCCAAATTATACTTCATCTGGCAAGGCCACAAAAAGGTTTAAACCATTGCTAACAGAGCAATTGCTTATCCCCAGTTTTATGCCACAGTCTGTAAAATGAGGCCACTTACAAAACTCATCAGCCCTTGCAGTGTCTGATGTCATAGCCCTCATAGAAGGAATCCCAAAACGAACATTTTTGCACTGCATGAACCATGTGAAAATAGCCAGAAACAGATATTATTAGATGTTCTGCACAAGCACTCCAAGTCTCCCCAGGTTCATATCAGGATACTGCAGATATCTTGGTTTTGCTCTGAAGGGTAATGTAAGCATGAGATTTACGCAGAAACACCTTCTCAAATGCAACTGAAGTCTATCCCTGTGCATCAGCTTTTATCTCCAGTGACTTTGGCAAAGGCCAAATATGACATTCTGAAAGAGTGATTTATTTTAGCTCTAGCTTAGATTGCCTCTGGGAACCACCTCTATCTTTCTACTGATTTCAGAAGCAAGACTTTCTTAAACTAAACTCCTAACTTTGCATTTCTAGACTTCTATGGAATGTATTATCCTCAGTGCATTGTCATTCACTGAAACACGTGCAAAACACACTCCACACCCATCCTTTTCAGATGGCTCCAAGTTAGCCAGCAGTGCCAGGATCTGCAACATGATCCAAAGTCTCTTAAAGTAATCAATAATAATTCTGTCGTCTGGTATTAGCAGTAGGAATGATGTATCTCTTCTTGCTGTATGAATGAAACATACTGTTTAGTTTCTCAACTACCTGAAAAACATTCTTTTGCAATTTCTATTCAGTAATCCTTTCTACTTTGGAAATAGTAACTTTCTTCTAAATACTACAACAGATAAGAGAAGCAAATAATGTACATGAATAACATCCTTACTTTCAAAAAATCAGTATTTGTCCTGTTCATAAATTGTAAGAATCCCTTGTTTCCCTTTCCATAAAGAAAACAAAAGCATACAGCTCTTGTTAGTGGAAGACAGATGAGATTTTTCTCCAGCCTAGGTTTGGGGAAAATAGCTTGATCAGAATTATGTCTCACCCTGTACTCCCAAGGCTCTATCACTGTCGTAAATGAGAACAAGTTTTGGCTTATTGAAACTGTTGATTTGGAAGCCTTATTCTTTTTACAAACTGTGGTTCCTTTAAAATACAGGCTTTCTCCATGGCATTAAAAAATACAGAAAAATCAATTAGAATACAAAAATCTATTTATACTTTTCTAACTGCCTAATCCTTTGTTGGCACAGCTTTTGCAGATGGTGCCACAGCAATTAGACTATACCTTATAAATGTGCAGTTTTCATGTTTCTTTGTTATTACTATGTTGTTCTTTTTAATATTTGGAATGTATAGTGAATGTGAGATCTCATGTATCATTCCTGTTGCACAGTCAATTATACTTTTATGTGTGTGTGTGAAAGGCTAACTTAAATTCTGAACATCAGAGCAGAGGACTCATAAGAACTATCTATTTCTTCTCCAGTATATGTAAAAGAAATTACACAGAATGGTCCTGAGCTATTATTCAAGCATGTTTCTCTTTACTCCACAGCAGAAACTAAAAAGCATACTTTAACCTCCTGTATTAATAAAGATGAAAGATCAAAAACCTTGAGACAATTACAGGCATTAGAAACAGAGCACCTTTAATTTGTCTCCAGTAAATTGTTGCTGAATAGCTGAAGCAGCATCAAGTTCAAAACAGTTTCAGGTACTAGTCCTACTTACATTATTAGTGAAGATTTTGAATTTCTATTGATCCATTAAACTTTTATGTATGGAGTTCAGACAGCTTTTAAAATCAAACACAAGAGCACCTTACAGGGAAATATCACCTACAGATGCAATCCCATGAAAGAGATAATCTGTAAAAGGGCACTGGATCAGTGTAGCTTTTAAGGGGATCATTCCTTGCGGTCTTCTGGTCAGATACAAGCTTGGGTGTATCAGCAGTTGGGTGAAAGCTGTGTGGGGCCTGAATTTCTGCATCCTAAGTTTTGGCAGATTATATAACTTAAAACAATCTATATTTTAAATATAAACAACAGCTGTCTTTATTTGTTATTTTGAACCTAGAAAGTAAGCAAGGACAGGGACCAAAATTAATTTCATTTTAAGCACTTGATTCTTGGCTGTTATGTTTTTGCTCTGTCCTTTATTGTGAACTTTTAATGGATATATGGAGACAGAAACCTTTCTCAATGCATATTTTTGACAGAAATAAATGAGAAGTAGAATATTTCCATACTATATGTCTCAGAACAATTAATATTTAATTTCTTCCTTGTTATAGCCCTTGTGCTGTTAGATTTCAAATTTCCAGTAGTTCTTTTCACCATAGTTTCTTAAATCTAGACATATTTTTATTGCAGTTTAAAAAACAAAACAAAACTGGTTTCTAATATTTTTTTTTTACTTTTTTTCTCTATAAGCATAGCATTTGTCTTAACTATATCATTATGAAATTCTTAAGGCTTTTTTTTTTTTTTTCAGAACAATTGCAATGTTTACACAATGGCAGATTTTATCACAAGCTGCTATATTGAAATGTTAGTGCCCCTATCCACCCACCTCATGTCCCCCATGTCTCCTTAAGTCCATTACACCAGGGATACAAGAACAGAATATGCAGCCACTCCATTTCTCAGTTAGAATCAAATATAAGTCAGATGTTAAGGAAGATATAAGCAAACTACTCCAATGGACTTAGCAGAGGTCTGCACACATATATCCTGTTCTGCCATTGCCCCCTGCTAAGTGCAGAGAAAGGAATACAAGGACAGAGGGAACCAGAGAGAACAGACAGTAAAAAATAAATAAAAGCAGTAAAATAAAATAAAATCACAAAAAAATCCCTGTGTATTTGTTGCAGGTAAGCTACACTTTATATTTTTACATATTTTTTCAAGGTTTTTTAATATATTTTGCTATCCTATAATTCTGTTTCTCTGCTAGGAACTGTTTTTAAAAGCCCTTGCCTTTTTCCCAAATCTGGTGAGACCTACAGAAAATCCTCAGTTTATACATTGCTTGGATTAACAGAGAAATGTCCTGATGCTACAGGACAATTCATAATGTGTTTAGTTTCTCGATCAGTGACCAGTTGATACATCTCCAAATCTACTAATCTTTCCTTCCTATATTCCTCCAAGTAAAATATGTAACTTCAAATTTACTATAATTTTGTCTGTTTCTTTTTTTTCTTTTTTTTTTTTTTTTAATGAACTGACTTTGTCAAAACTTAAGAGTCCAATTCTTCAAAAACTTGACTTTATTATGACTTCTGATTCTTGTTCTTCACGAGATCAGATCTGATTATATTTTTGGCTAAAATTAGTTGTTTTAAATAAGAAAAAAATGTGGCCTATCATACCTGATGTTGAACGGATTAGAGATCTGCAGATTTCTATGAATCAATGAATATTGACAGGTAAGGTTTGAGGAATAAAGACTTTAGAAACAGGAAGGCCACCAAAAACTAAAACAAAGCATCTGGAATAGAAGAAAAGTTTCTGAAATCAAAAGCTCAAATGAGCCTAAGGACAGGAACAAGGTACAGTAACAATCAAAGAGGGACAGTGAGAGACAGAAGCCATGAGGTGAGGCTGTACAGGAGAACAAAAGACAAGAGGAAAAAATAAATGACAAAGCACCAGAATAACCTGAGGACTTGATTTTTCAGCAGTGCTGAGCACTACTCAAAGTCTAGACCTTAGTTCTTAATGGACTAGTTCATCACAAAATCTTGCCAAAATACCTGAAGGATTTATGCATTCACTTATTTAAGAAGCAGAAACCCACACAAAAATAACTTTACTCATATTAAAGGAAGTGACATGTCTAACTAAAGGATCATAAATTTAATTGTCAGGTGTGAACACAAAGGCACTAAACCTTAAGAGGGAATAAATGTGTTTACTTTCAGCTTGAGTAGCTAAGTGACAGAAAAGAGAGTGGAAAAATTATCTACCTTTATCCTGTGTTCACTGTCTTTCTGGGAATGGGTTGTTAAGTTACAGAAAATTGTTAAGTCTTCAAGTATGGGCAATATATTGACAGCATTTCCCATATAATTTATATAATTATAGCATAGTACAAGCACTCAAACTTAGCAGCTAAGTAGGTGTTCCTCAGAACCATGGATACATCATCAAGGTGCCATGAGGTGCCTTGAGTTTATACTCAGAATTTTGCCAAGTGACGCAAGTGAGAGGTTGCATTTTTAGCAATGCTCCATCGTGTGAAATTTAAATATATTAACTCACAGTTTTCAAAATTAGAATGAAAAAATCTTGCATCTGATTATTTTCAAACTTTAATTTTTTTTTTTTATGTCTGCAAAATTCATTCCCATACACAAAATTCTAAGTGTTATAAATAGTAAGGCATGTATATGAACAGCAAAACAGCTGAGCCATACAGGTCCAGGCAATAAAAGCTGATGTACAAAATGACAAAAAATTTATGAAAGCCTATGAAATGCATGACGAATTCTGCAAATTGATCAGGTACTACCCCTCTTTAAATTCATAAAAGCATAAGATGACATCAAAATCTATACATCATTGTGAAAAAAAATTATACTGAGAAGCGTATAAAAATCATGATGTCTTTCCTAAAAAAATGAGCTCAGGATATAACCTAGTGGAAATCATGTACCTCTTATGATCTTCCCTTAGTAGTGTAGTCTCCAAATTTTTTCACTAAGCCATATATTGGCTGTCCGTAAGGAAGCAGTCTGAGCAGAGTTTTGCTGAACAGCCCCACATGGTTTCTGGCTATCCATCTACCCTTTCTTTGCTCCCTGGTTTTCCTGCAGCTGCTTAAGCAACTGGCATCTCCTGCAATCCAAGTATGGTGAAAAGTTCTACTCTACCAGAAGGTGAGCACTGTAACCTTCCAAGTTACTCTTAGAGGATTCACGTATTTCTTTTTCATAGAGCAATGGTATTATTTTTCATAGTTTTAACATAGGCAAATGATTCTTTCAATTAAAAAAAAAAAATGGAAAAGTACTCTTTGTGACATAATGAGTACTGAAACAGACTCCTGGAGCACACTCACTATGCTTTTTTTCTGTTTATCAACTCAGTAACAAATGAAGGAGACAAGCAATAGGATTGAATTGTTCCAAAAAAAGCATTGTTATAACTATTTTTTTCTTGCGCCACCCAATGACTTGTGAAACACTTCTGTACAAGTTACTGAACTTAGCTGCTATCCAGGTTAAACTGGCTCTGGCAATCTGAAAAAAAAATAACTTTTTTTGAATTATAAGCAAGGAATATGATTTTTTTTTTTAGACTTTATCATAACAGAGACAATTTGAGACAATGGTTGAAAATAAGCAGAAGCCAGTCTGTGGAACTAGGGAGTGAAGTAGAAGACACCCATTTGCTTCAAGTCATTTATTCTCTGCCACTTTGTTATCTTTTACTTAAGAATTTTACTTTGTTATACAGCCACAGAATTTAAGAGCATTCATACAAAGTTCTTTTGCTACTAATCTATGAAAAGGACTATTTCTAAGTTAGTAGCATGATAACAATCCTTTTACCTAATAATTAATTTTTAATGCCTGGGGACAAATTTACTTTTTGGGCTACCTTTTGTGAAATAAAAAATCACACCTCAGAGTGGCTGGTGATACTATCCAAAGATAGTCACTAGATTCCCAGTTCTGTATAAGATATATAGTAATGGAGAAAAAATAGGACAGCACTTGGACATAGTACCATAGAATAAATAGCCATGTTCCTTATTTAAAATTATATAACAAGAAAAAATGATTAAATTCAAGCCATACTTAAATAATTAAAGCAACCTTGGCCAAATAAAATAGAATCATAGAATAGATCAGGTTGGAAGGGACCTCAAAGGTCATTTAGATCCAACTTCTTGCCATGGCCAGGGCTACCTTCCACTAGACCAGGTTGCTCAAAACCCCATTCAACCTGGTCTTGAACGCTTTCAGGGATGGGGCATCTACAGCTTCTCTGGACAACCTGTTCCAGCGCTTCACTACCCTCTAAGTAAATAATTTCTTCCTACCCTCTGTAAGTTTAGAGCTGTTGCCTCATGTCCTATCCCTGTATGTCCTTGTAAAAAGTCCCTTTCCTGCTTTCTTGTAGGTTCCCTTCATGTAATGGAAGGCTGCAAATGGGTCACTCCATAACTTTTCTAGGCTGAATAACCCCAACTCTCAGCCTTTCCTCCACCCCTCTGATCACTTTTGTGGCCTCCTCTGGGTTTGCTCCAGCAGGTCCATGTCTCTCCTGTAATGGGGACCCCAGAGCTGGATGCAGTACTCCAGGTGGAGAAGACAGGGAAAATCACTTACATGTAATATATCATTATAAACCACTTTTGAAAATCAAAGGGCTGTCTCAAGCCCCTGTATTCACCCACCTTTTGCCAACCTGACTGTAGCAAAATATTTAAGTTGGCAGTTCTATGCTGAATTTCATTCCCTGTATCATTTTCAGGACAATGAAACTCTAACTCTTTTGCCTCACCTTTAAACCACCCCTTTGAGTTCTAACACAGGTTGGTGAGCGCTCAGACCTGCCCTGTGAAGGGAGCCCAGCTGAGAGGCAGACACGGTGTGCACGTACCGCCACTGCCACACACCTTCCCAGCTACCTGATGGCACAGGGAGCAGGCAGGGGTGGGCTCTGCCCCATGTCTCGGTGGCAGCAGCTCTTGGGCGGTGTGAGGGCAGTGCCAGGAAAGGTGTCCATGAGCCAGCACCGTGCCCATGCAGCCAAGCAGACTAGCGGTATCCAGGGGTGCGTTAGGAAAACCATTGCCAACAGGCTGAGGAAGATGATCCTGCTCCTCTGCTCTGCCCTGGTGAGGGCTGCACCTGGACTGCTGCATCCAGTCCTGGGCTCCTCAGTACACGACAGGTAGCTCCTGGAACGGGTCCTGCGGAGGATTAACGAGAACAATTAAGGGAGTATCTCTCTTAAGAAGAACCTTTGGGAGAACTGGGCCTGTTCAGCCTCGAAAGGGAACGACTGAAAGAGAACTTTATTGCTATCTATAAGGGATGTCAAGGGGATGGAGCCAGGCTCTCCTTGAAGTGCCAAGCAATGGGATGTAAAGCAACAGCAAAAACTGATGCACAGGAAATTCCACCTAAATACAAGGAAAAACTTCTTTACTGTCCAGTTGACCACATTCTGGGACAGACTGTCCAAAGAGGTTGTGGAGTCTCTCTCGCCAGAGATATTCCAGAACCATCGAGATGCAATTTGGTGCCACGTGCTCTAGGATGACCCTGCCTGGCAGGGAGTTTGGGCCAGATAACCCACTGAGGTCCCTTCCAGCCTGGCCCGTTCTGTGAGGGTGCCGGCAGTCTGGCGGCCCTCTGGGCCGTGCCGCCGCGGCTCCCGGGCCCTGCCCGCCGCGGGCAGCCCGGGCGCAGGCGCTGCCCACACGGCAGCGGGCGGGGAGGGGCGGCGCTGCCCGGCTGCCCCGGGGTGCCCGTGTCGGTGCCTGCTGCCGCCCGCGCTGCCCGCGGTGCCGCGGGCCGGGGCCGCTCTGCCGCGGGGCCCGCGCGGGCCGGGGAGCGCGGCGGGGCGGGCGCGGGGCGGCGCGGTGGCGCGGCGGGGCGGCGCGGGGCGGCGGAGGGCGAGCAGGCGAACGCCAGAGCTGCTACATCCGGGCTGCGGCGGCGGCACCTGCCGCGGCGGGGGCCTCGGTGACATTGGGGCTCCCTGGTTGAAGGGGGAGGCAGCGCTGCGGAGCCTGCAGAGCGCGAGATCTTCTCCCGCACGCGCCGAACCGCCGCTACCCCCGCACCACCGCCATGGTGCTACGCGTTATCCTCACCCACGCGAAGAAGCATCCGGCCGTGAGTACCTGAGCCCGAGTATCCGGCCCCGCCGCGCTCTCGCCCCGCTCTGGCGCCGCTCGGTGTCCCCGGCCGCGCCGGTAGCCTTCTCCTCGCCCATCCATTTCTTGTGTCATTCCTGTGCATGCCGGGCCCCTGGACCGCCCGGAGCTGGTCGAGCAGACACGGCCACGTCCCCTTTTTCTTCCGATCTCTGCGGCCTTGCTTGTGCTGCAAGGATCGAGGTGGCCCTTCCGTTCTTCTTGCCCATCAATTTGCCCCCACGCCCCCACTCTCATGGTTTTGGTTTTGTTGTCTGAGTACGGACAGTAGGGGCTTTTTTGGCAGTGAAAGGACGATTGTCTGCCTCAGAAACGCGACGTGACGGAATATTTGGTTTGATTTTGGTTTCTCTGGATGTTTTATTTTCATACCTGCTTCTTCATAGCTGTTGGTTCCTCAATGACCCCAGAGATGTCCCGCAAACAGGGAGCTTAGCCAGGGGTTTAGAGGGCCACACATTTGTGGTTCAAAGTCTGTAAGATTTGTTTTTTGACTTGTAAGATTTGTTCTTTGACTTGTAAGATTTGTTCTTTGACTTGCCATAGCTGCAGTGAGAAGTGCTATGTATCAATACTATTTTTCTGTATTGTAGTTCTGATATTTAACTTTTTTTTTGTGTTGTTACTCCAGTTGATCCCTCTGTTTGTGATCATTGGATCTGGCGGTGTAGGTGCAAGCCTGTATCTCATGCGCTTGGCGATGTTCAACCCTGACGTCAGGTATGTATTCAGTAATCCCAGTGCCAGTCCTCTTGCTGCATGTGTTGCACTCCACTGCCTTGGTTTTTATATTCCTGGAGGCCTTAATGTCTTGATCCAGTATCATCTGACACATGACAAGTGTGTGGTGGCTTCCTTGATTTGGAGATCTCTCTGTTTAGCATGGTATTTAGAGACTGCTGACAAAGGACAGTGCCTTTTTCTGTGAAAATTTGCTTGGATGGGTGACTCCATGGCCTAATTACCACAGTACATATAAAATTTGTTTTTTCTTTTTAATTTTGTGTTAATATTCTCTCACATCTTGCATTTCTTTCAATAGCTGGGACAAGAAAAATAACCCAGAACCTTGGAACAAAATGTCTCCCAATGACCAGTACAAGGTAAAATGAGAAATACAGAATTTTACGAAGCTTCATATTAGAGATGTAGCCTACTGCTTTGGAATGTTTGATTATACGGGAAAGTAGTTGGCTGAATGATGTATTCCTTTTGTGCAGCATTTGTTTCCCTTAGAACTCTGAGCAGAGGTGGCTGAGTTTGAGGTTTAAAACTCTCATAATAGTGGTTGATTTAAAAATCAGAAATAAACTACAGGGAGAAGGACAAAACTCCAGAAGATCTGAACAACTATTTTTTTTAAGCTCTGAGCTGTTGGCCTTTACTCATGAGAAGCACTGCACGAAAATGTCAGTGTTTAACATAGCCATGAGTTCAGGTCTGCAGTTGATTTTTTGAAAACAAAACTACTGTAAGTAACTGGATGCAATAGAAATGTTCTTTAGCTAATATTAAACTAATTTCATTGAACTAATGAGGAGGCGTGCAAAGATGTGTAAAACATTTGGTAGTTTACGGAAATAGTAAAATCATAGAATCATTTATGTTGGAAAAGATCTCCAAGATTACTGAGTTCAACTTTTCACTGAGCACTATGTTGTCAACTAGACCACAGCACTAAGTGCCATGTCCAGTCATTTCTTCCATACTTCCAGAGATGGTGACTCCACCCCCACACAGGGCAATCTGTTTCAATGTACGACAATCCTTCCAGTAAAGAAATTCTTCCTGATGTCCAAGCTGAATCTCCCCTGATGCAGCTTCAGGTTGTATCCTCTCATCCTGTTGCTGGTTGCCTGGGAGGAGAGAACCCCTCAACCAGGCTACACCCTCTTTTTAGGGAGTTGCAGAGAGTGACAGCCTCTCCTGAGCTTCCTGTTCTCCAGGCTGAACAGCAACAGCTCCCACAGACACTCCTTATATGACTTATATATCTATGTCTGTCCCCTTCTCCAGCTTCATTGCCCTTCTCTGGACATGAATCATGTTTTAATCATGCTTTACAGAAGTGCTATGTTAGTAGATTGCTGTTAAAAATATTTTAAGATTATTCTCAAGCTACAAAAAAAGCAAACCTGTGTTTTCAGAGCTAGTGTCTTGTTTGGTACCATATGCTACTATTCCAGTCATTGAAATAAGTAGAAAAACCCCACACTTCCAAAATGAAACAGGTTGCATTTCCCTTGAAGAACAAGAAGAACATTTCATTCTTTGTTTTCATATTCTGGAATGTTACTGGTTTGTAAATATCTAAACTCTGCATATTGCACAGCACAAATTCTTTTAAAGAGTGCATGACTTGTGTGGCATTCCCCTTCTGCCTTAACATGCAAACACAGCCTCAGGGTTTGCCATATTTGGGTGTGAGTATCTTTGGGGACATTTTTTTCTAAATCTGCCCTGTGGGAAGTGAAAAGAACATACAATCTAATTTGAGGATGACTCTTCAGTAAAAAGTTCTTGTTATACAAGTCTTAGCTTTTGTTGAGATTTTTTTTTCTATTGTAAACTTTTCTTTGTCATATTAATTTCCCCAGTCTTCTTCCAAAGAAAGGAGTTGAAGATGTGAACATTACTGTAGGAGTTGCACAGAAAGCTGTAATTTGAATGTGCTGTAGGCTGTTGTGTTTTCGTTAAGAAAGTTTAAAAAGGTGAAAAAATTGGGTGTAACTAAAAATAATCAGGCTAATGATTACATGGTTTTCATCTGTTTGTTTTTTTAAGGAAAACTGTACCATCAGATGCTTGATGTCAAGTCAGGCTAGGATGCCAAAATATGCAGTTAGTCTGTAAACTCATTGTCCTCAGGCGCTGTTTGGGTTGTTCTGGATTGCTTGTAACAGGATCCAATTATAACAGTATAAACTGAGCAAGTGAGAGGATCTCTTCTGACCTTAATTCCTCCTTGTCATCCTTTGCTGTTCTAGATGCAGCTGCGTAAACCAAACTTGGATTTTGTAGCACTGCTTTAAAAGTGGCACACCTTTGTGTCTGTCTGTCCACAGACACGGTGCTTTGTGCCAGTTTGCAATCTAGCTTTTGCCAAGCTTTTGCTGCCTTATACAGGAGCCGTAGATTTTGAGCAAAATGTATAAACTCAGCAGTACTGTAAAAAGTTCCTCTGAATGGACTTCTAATTCTGGGGATTAAGAAAAGACATTGTGGGTTTTCTCCAGTGGAAGACACGACCATTGCCTCATTTTAAATGCAGAGCTTTTAATACTGAGTGTAGAATTAATATTAAAAAGTTACGGTTTATCAAAAGTTTTTATTTATTTATTAGTGCCCAGTTCACAGACTCAAAATACTATTTCAGTTTCCTGAATGAGTTCAGTGATGCGTATTTTTAGTAAGTACCAGGGAAAATGTGTAGTCAAGCTTCTTAATTAATATTTTTTCCCTTCTCTTTCCTAGTTGTACTCGGTTAATATGGACTACAGTAGACTCAAAAAGGACCGTCCTGACTTCTAAAAACACCCTCATGTCCATAAGCTGCACAGAAAGGTCTTCCGGAAGCCACCCGCACAAGTGTCATGCTTAATCATCCAGGAAACAATGAAATTTGCCTCACACAGCACTAGATTATGTGTTTAAAACTGTTTTGATGAGGCATAATAAATGTTTAAAACTTGGAACTGTGTGCTCTTTCATTTTGCAAAATGACAGTATCCTCCTATTAACAGTTTCTGCTGTATGGTTTGTCAATAAGCAAAAGCCAATTCATATTTCCTCAACAAGAAAGCAAAGTTGTTGTGATGGGCTTTATGCTCAGTGTGTTGATCTCAGAAAAAGAGCTGCTTGCTCATCTAGTTACACCAAACTTCAAGAATTTGAAAGCATTTATATGTGTGCATATATATTTTTTTTTAATTGCATCTGAATTTATCTAATTGCCACTTTAAGATGTTTTGGTTGCAGAAAAGTCAATGCCAACAAGTCATTATCCATCAGGGAAGGAGCAGATGTTGCCATATGTTGCTGGAGGGAAGGGAGAAAAAACAGACTGAGCTCTCCAAAAGGTTTTGTTTCTTTTCTTTCTTGTTTCTCTTCAAGTTAAGCACGTTTTTTTAATAAACAGAAAGACAACATTTAGTATTTAAGAAACAAAATTCTGCAAACATTCTCAAGATTTCCCGTGAATCCCAGTTTTAAAGAAGGGAAGCACATAGCAGAAGAGGGTACAGGTTTTGGAAAATAATTAGCTATTCATGTAAGAACAAAAACACCTTTTAGAAAGGGCAAAATCTTACACTTTAGTACTTGGCTGAGTCTTGCTGAGACTAAAAGAAAGTATCTTTGCAAGTCTGTAACATGGTAGGTTCGTTGTGCTTTACTGTGAACATCTGGCACTTCCTTGGATAAGGGGTATTAATTCTGGATTATCTGACAGGGTACAGCTGTTCTTTTCTTGATACTCTCTGCTTAAAGTTGACTCCAAGAATGTAGATAACTATAACAACTATTACAAGTAATAAAGTCAAATCAAGCAGCAAGAACTTGGAGAAGAAAGACTATTCTGTGGTAATTACAAAATAACAGATATTTGCAAAGACTTCATATTTTATATGGAAAAGCCTTGTAGGTAAAATGATGTCGTTTATTTGGTAGCAGTTCAGATTATCCTTTTATTATGTACTGAACCAGTGGATTCACTCACAGTTTTCATTTGTTTGAAACGCTCTCATGAAGTCTGAATAAGAAAATGTGTGTTATGAGAGACATGATTACAGTGGTGGGCAAAGCTTGTAGGTGTCTTTGGGGAATGGTTCCTGTCTAGATCCAAATAGAACATTCTGTTGCAATATTTCAGTTTTAAAAGTATGTTGTGTAAAAAGGGGAAGTTGTTCTAGAACTTGGTAGCTGTCTGTTCGTTTGGATTTCATCTCTTCAAATACAGATTCTCTGGACATTAAGACCAGTATCCAGGAAGTAAGCCCAGTTCTTGGGTGAGACAGTTATTCCATTTATGCACAGCTGATGAAAGCATAGGCTCATGTCTTTCTTAATGAAGGCACTTCAATGTATATTTTAAATATATTTAACAAGTTCTTAAGCTATTTAAATCTTTAAATAGACTAGAAAACAAAAGGCAATTAATTCAATGTTACTTGTCCACCCTAAAAATACACAAAATTTAAAAGTCCTCTAAGTTTAATTATTCTAGGAGCCATTACCCTGAGGGGACACTTCCTCCTTTTTCCTTTAGGGCTATACAGTCCTATGTTAATTGTAGTGGTCAAATGTCAACCTTATTTGCCAAGCTTCCTTCCTTTTCCTTCCTTCCTTTTCCTTCCTTTTCCTTCCTTTTCCTTCCTTTTCCTTCCTTCCTTCCTTCCTTCCTTCCTTCCTTCCTTCCTTCCTTCCTTCCTTCCTTCCTTCCTTCCTTCCTTCCTTCCTTCCTTCCTTCCTTCCTTCCTTCCTTCCTTCCTTCCTTCCTTCCTTCCTTCCTTCCTTCCTTCCTTCCTTCCTTCCTTCCTTCCTTCCTTCCTTCCTTCCTTCCTTCCTTCCTTCCTTCCTTCCTTCCTTCCTTCCGCCACTTCCTTCCTTCCGCCACTTCCTTCCTTCCGCCACTTCCTTCCTTCCGCCACTTCCTTCCTTCCGCCACTTCCTTCCTTCCTTCCGCCACTTCCTTCCGCCACTTCCTTCCGCCACTTCCTTCCTTCCTTCCGCCACTTCCTTCCGCCACTTCCTTCCGCCACTTCCTTCCGCCACTTCCTTCCGCCACTTCCTTCCCTCCTTCCTTCCCTCCTTCCTTCCCTCCCTCCTTCCTTCCTTCCCTCCCTCCCTCCCTCCCTCCCTCCCTCCTTTCTCTTTTTCTCTCTCTCTCTTTATATTCCTTTGTGTTTTTGTAGGGTACTCTTGAAAGAGAGACAGCTTTGCAGCTTGGCAATATTTTATCTGTAAAAAATAATAAAGGATCTTTAGAGCTGCTTCTTTAAAACCATCACCTACCTCTTTCTTCATGAAGCCAAAGATGGTATTCCCTGAGGACAGCAAGAAGTGTCTGCAGTTTGGATTCTTAGGATTCCTTCTTATATTTACCTTTGACTATTAACTTGTATGAAACAATGAATTCCCATCATTAGTAGGAAAAGTGAATTCCTTCATTAATGCTGTAGTTTATAATTTTGATTGAGCAGATATTGTGTTACCTCAAAGAAGCTGATATTCTACTGTCTTAGGTTTTAATTGAGATGGATACATCTGCTCAATTTCCATTTGTGGCACATTTTTTTAGAATGGTCACTGTGGACCTGGTCTTCATGTCCTTTTCATGAGCCATATACAAAAGATTCGTCTCTTATTTTTGCATTCAAGCACTGTGCATGCTACAGCATTGTGCATACATCAGATTTCTGTTGAGAGTTACTCTGTCTCCTTATCAGTGGTCCTGATTATGCAGCAGTGTGATTAAATCTGAAATTAATTCTGCCCATCTAGGATAGAAAGATTTACGGGTTTCTGCAGTTCTGGCACATGAACACGTAGTCCATACAACATGGTGGAAAAAAAAAATTATTTGCCTGAAGTAAGGAAAGCTCATTGTGGGTATAAAGTATCTAGCTGCTTCTAAGAAATTAGAAGGGTGTGCCTGATATTAAAGGAATTTTTTTTTTTGTGGGATTTATAGGCAAATGTCATCTGAGGAATACATTTCTGATCTGTTTTCAGCCTCTGCTGAAACTAAAGTTAGTTTGGTGCGTGACTCCTGAATGACCTTTAAAATAAAGAAATGTATATTTAATGCTGGTTTGCTTGTAATACTTTGTCAGGGCGAAAGATTGAGAAGTTATTACAGGAATTTTTGAAATGTATTTTGAATGAGCTAATTGAAAAAATTAAGGGATGTGGAAGTTCAAAGTTCTTGCTTTTACTACTGGCCAGCCTTACTATGGACACAACTGGATGAGCTGCAGAACCATTTCTTCAGGACAAGGTGAAGCTCAACGAGTCTATGACAACTACAGAAAACAGCTGTTCTAGCATCATTGTCACAGTAGGGTGTTTTTAATATTACTTAATAGAAAACTTACTCATCAATACTCTCTTCTGAAATTCAAAAGTTGGTGGACTTCATCCTATTGTGATCCATTCACTTTTCCTTAGAACTGGTCTTCACTATTTAGTCATGAGTAGTTTCTGTGAAGCTCAAATAATTTCATATCCTCCTCTGATCGTTAAACTTCATATGACTGTCTCTGGACACTGCTATGATGGCATATTTCCCAAATGTGTGCTAGTTCTGGTGCTGTGCAGTTTGGAAGGAATTTGGTTGGTTTTTGGTTTTTTTTTTCAATAATTTCAAAGTGCTACTATCTGTGGTTGGTAAGGCTTAATACTTTCTTGGTTAGGATGACACGAGCTAGTGCAAGAAGATACACACCTCTTCCATTCTTGAGAAGTAAATCCTTTTTTAGCATCCAGAGTAATGTTTATCTGAATCAGAAAAATAATTTTCATTTTTTGTTTTTCTCCTTTCTGAAAGTTTCATTTAAATAAAAAAATAAAGTAATTTTTGGACTTCCTAAGCTGACAGTTACAAGGTGAAGAATCTAGGAGATCACCGCACTTCAATTTCTTTTCTATTTTCAGTCAGAATCACTGATGCTTTAGGTAATGTGAAACGTGAATGTGAGCATGCAAGTAAAGGCAAGAAAAATGTATTCTAACTTTTGATAGTTTGCTATCAGCATTTACCTGACATTCATTTGCTACTAGAATAGACACAAGACTGGCAAGTGGAACTCCTGCAAGAGACAGCAAGTTCTGAAGATGATCTAAAAATAGTTTATTAACACATGGCAATGCATACATTACAAAGAAGAAAAGAAATTCTGCTCATAATATTCATGGGTATTGCCAATGCTTTATAACAGTCACCTAAAATAATATTTCTAGGGTCATTAATTTGAATTACTTTGGACAAAATAATGCACTACACCATTTACAGTTCATCACTATAATGTAAAGACAACTTTACAAGAGAACTGCACAAGCCATAATCCAATAGACAAATTTATAGACTTGTTTTTTTTTTCACATTGGAAGCAAACTAACTATGAACATGAAATGTTTTCTAATTTTAGTTTCTCTACTGCAGGCAAATGAAACAAACTGCTGAGAAGGTAATGAAAACAGATTACTTAATGGTGAAAAATCTGAGTGCTATTCTCTTTCTACCAGTGGTGCCACTGCTGGAATTTAATGGAGTGGCACCAGTGTGTCTGAATGAAGATTTTGATCCCAGCTGTTTAAAAATAGGGTTGAATCTAATAAGATTTCCTCAGTACTGATAGCTTTTTTTCTTTCCCCTACACTGAGAGCAGGAAGATAGCAGAACTCATTATTAACACGAAGAAAGCGGAATTTCATCCCAGTTTCAAACTTCCTGCTCTAGTTCTACTTAGACTTCATGGTAGTCCCTAGGATTTTGTTAGAGTATTAAGCAGATAATTTGATTCAGATGTTCATATCTACATGTTGTGTCAAACAAATTTAGCTTTGTAGCTTTTTTGGAAGCTTAGGGGAGGAAATTTCAGCCTAACAATAAAGATAATGTGCTTAAAATGACCAGAGATCATTGAACTCTTTTTCTTCTTTTTTCTTTTTTTTTCATATGAATGTCATCTCTCTCCTACCCCTTTATAAAAGCCCAGGTAATTTCGGGAAGTATTCCAGCAGGAAAATAAAAGAGCAACAGACGTGATGGAATAGACAGAGCTGCATCAGGTTTTACATCAATTACAGTAAGTTCTTGGATTTAGTGCAGGAACTTTTTAGTTTATGTCCTTCAATTTCTGCATATATTTGGCAATGCAGAAGTTGTTTATTACACCTGCCATGACTGCTTGCCCTATTAGGATGCAGTGAGAATTAGGCTGAGTAAAGACAAAAGCGTGATATTCCAACGGGTTTAAATTACTGCACAAAATACAGAAGCAGTAGCAGAATAACTGCAGAGGAAGGTCTGGTGCACTGTCTTCTGAAATTAGATTACTAATGACAAGTTTTTATTAGTGCCATAGTGTGAAATAAAAATAAAAACAATTTTATGGGTAATTTTGAAAATAGCATTCTTTCTTTCTTCATTGCCTCATAGATGTAGTTTCTAAAACATTCCAACAATGTAAAATAAACATGTGAATGGTGTCTGAACTGTATGTATTTTAATTTATGCTTCCTCTTAATGACTTCATTCTCAGTAACCACATATATTAGTTTAAGTTTGCAGTATTTTATGTCTCATCCTATGTTATTATTTCTGAACAAAACTTGTCTTTTCAAATGGAAAAGGGTTTTAGAAGATCTTTCATCTTAAATCTTATTTTTATCTATGAAAATTAAAACCTACATCACCAGAAAGAGTTTTTCAGCAGATTGTTACTCAAAGCTTTGGAGCAGATACCCTGTCACTTTTTCTGTAATGAAGTGTAGCAAAGTAGGCAGCTGGGTATGACTCTCCCTGAAATAAGGAGAGACAAAATTTTCAGGAGCTGTTTTATGCTGGTGGTGCAACACCTAAATATGAAAGTATTCTTTTTCATGGATGGATGAATGGATTGTGAAGAACAACTACCTGACCCGCTTTTTATCCAGGTCCCTGGCAATTGTTTGCTTTTGTCAATCCCTGGCAGAGGGGAATAAGGTCAGGAGTTGACTAATGGCCCAGACTACAACAGCTGAGTACTTAAAAGTGATCTAGACTGCCAAGCAGTGTTTACAGAGTGAGGATAAAAAAGGTGATTCGAACCTTTCCTGTTCCCCATATCAAAGCAAATCTTTCACAGCTGGCCTGGTAGCTGAAGCAAAGATTAGTTGTGTTTTTACAAATTATATAACTTATTCACCTGTGCTTGGGCTGATAATGTATAAAGAATCATGGGCAAAGTTAAAATGAGATCCTCAAATTTAGAGCATTTTGCCAAATAACTATTTCCACCACAAAGCACAGTATGCAGTGGTCAGGCAGTAGACATGATTTATATTGTACATAGCAGTAGACCTCCTTATTCTCAAGGGTAGGTGCCCCAGCAGTTGAATGAGTCGTGTAGCTGCATTTACTGGCTCATGGAGCTTAAACAGTCTGCTTCAGGAACAGTGGAGCTCTTCTGAATGAAGCCTAATACTCCATTATCTACCTGTGTGCACATCAAATGCAAAATAAACAGTCCAGTTGTGTATCTGGAATTCTATTTGGATGTGTTTTACTGTTTCTCAGTCATTACAGAGAGCTTTTATGTGAAAGAAGAATGAGCTTTTGGAGACCCCAGAAGGAGAGATTTGTTACATCCAAAGCAAGGAGAACGGAGAGACAGAAACAAGCAGTCTACTCACTCAGGCATAGCAAAGCAGAGGATGTAAAATGTACAGTGGAAGTATAATGAATTTCTCCATTACAAATTATTGTCACGGGGAAATGTTTTTGTACATGAATTCTGACATAGAAAATTGGATGGATTTTTTTGTTTGTATGTTGCATTTATTGAAAATGAGAAAAGCTCAGTGACAGCAGTATATAAATGTGTATAGGTAAGTTGCTTAAGGTCTCCATTTTTCTTGTCTTCGGTCTTTATTCTCTCATCCTCTCCTCAGCTAGATAGCCAGGGTTTCTGCTTACTAGCCTGAGAAATCCACTTCACTCATATATCTTCCTCTTGTCAGGAGCTTTCCTTCTGTGGGGCTATGCTATTTCCTGACAGGCTGAAATCACTGGCTACTTTTGTGTTAAAAAGAAATAGCACCTTTCCCCATCAAGATCTCATTATAACTGTGTCACCAATTTCCAAGTAAGCAGAAAAGTTAAGTGATCCAAGTAAAACTTATAGAATTTGAAACAGAAACCTCACTTGACACCAAAATATTTACCAACAAATGAATGATCTGATGGAAGCCTGATCTCTGAAAAAGAAGAGATCTAATATCCTGGGCAGAACAATATCACTGTACATTAAATGGATAAAATATTTTTACCTATTTCATGGTGGTATGAGTATGTTATTTGGTAACATAACACCGAATAAATGTAGTGCCATATATAGAGAAAGAATATAGTAAATATTCAACCTAAAAATGCAAATGTAAAGAACAAAAAGGTATTTGTATTCTGTATTGTTTTGTTTTCTACTGAAAGACGGTTAATACCAGGTAGAGATCTTTGTAAATCCAGAAGGGACACATAGAGTGTTACTTCCCTCAAACCACATTTTGTATAATTGTATGAGGTACATTCTGAAATTAAAAGAGAGTTCCACACCTTGCATTAGGAGGAGGAGGAAGTGCGGAAGGAAGGAAGGCAAGAAGGCAGGAAACAAGGCAGGCAGGAAACAAGGCAGGAAGGAAGGAAAGGAAGGAAGGAAGGAAGGAAACAAGGCAGGAAGGAAGGAAGGAAGGAAGGAAGGAAGGAAGGAAGGAAGGAAGGAAGGAAGGAAGGAAGGAAGGAAGGAAGGAAGGAAGGAAGGAAGGAAGGAAGGAAGGAAGGAAGGAAGGAAGGAAGGAAGGAAGGAAGGAAGGAAGGAAGGAAGGAAGGAAGGAAGGAAGGAAGGAAGGAAGGAAGGAAGGAAGGAAGGAAGGAAGGAAGGAAGGAAGGAAGGAAGGAAGGAAGGAAGGAAGGAAGGAAGGAAGGAAGGAAGGAAGGAAGGAAGGAAGGAAGGAAGGAAGGAAGGAAGGAAGGAAGGAAGGAAGGAAGGAAGGAAGGAAGGAAGGAAGGAAGGAAGGAAGGAAGAGGGGGGGAGGGGAGGAGGGGGGGAAGGGGGAGGGGAAAGGGGGAAGGGGGTGGATGGGGAAGGGGAAGGGGCAGGGGGGAGGGAGGGAGGGGCAGGGAAGGGAGGAAGGGAGGGAGGGCCATTATAATATTTTCTATCACTGTAGTCAAATTAAATTTTTTGATTGCGTACAGTGAGATCATTTCCTTTTAGGACTGGATTTGCAGCACACTTTGGTGGGGATACAGTCAATTTTCTTCGTAGTATGTAGTCTGAAGCTGTGTGTTGTATCTGTGCTGGAAACAATGTTGATAAAAGGGATGTTTCAGCTGTGGCTGAGCAGGGCTTTCTCAGTCAAGGCCTTTTCTGCTCCTCATCCCACCAGCGAGCTGAGGGTGCACAAGGAATTGGAAGGGAACTTAGCTGGGACAGCTGATCTGAACTGACCAAAGGGGAATTTGACACCATATGGCATCATACTCAGCATGTAAATCTTGGGAAAGAGCAGAAGGAGTGGGATGTTTGGAGAGATAGTGTTTATCTTCCCGCGTAATGGTTAGGTGTGATGGAGCCCTGCTCTTGTGGCATACTTGCCTGCCCAAGGAAGCAGTGAATGAATTCATTCTTTGCGACTTTTGTTTTACCTATTGAGCTGTCTGTATCTCAGCCCATGAGTTTTTTTGTTCTGATTCTCTCCCCCATCCCAACAAAGGAAAATGAGAGAGATGTGTGGGACTTGGTTGCCGGCTGGGGTTAAACTATGATAGGCAGAAGTTGTTCATAAAAGCTGCTTTACAAATCTAAGGTGTCAGAGAGGAATCTTAGAGCTACTTCATACATTTACTAATTTTTACATGTACACAAATTCATTTAACATTACCAAGTTCAGTTGTCACACAATTTTTTGACTCAGTGACTTCAATTCTGTAGAATGCATACTATTTTGCATTTTATCTCTGTTTCCTAAGCCAAATAAACCTTGCATTTTTTAAGCAATCTTGACTATATTAATTTTCTTAGGACTAATTAATGCATGCAATTTCCAACAGAGAAGAAAAATTAACTTCTGATTTCTAGTGAGAGGTGTACTTGGATGTTCTGGCTGATGCTGTCAGTTTAAGGACCACACAGCTTGCTTTCAAGTACTCCCTAAGCCTTAAGGAAACTTGTTCAGCAAAGTCCTGTGCCCACAGCAGTGTGTGTGACTTTGGGCAAACAAGCCTGTGTTTTCACACTAGTAGCAGTCCAGCCATGACCATAGCACACGGCATCTGCTCAAGCTAGCAGAAGTACCCCACACTGCTATAAGGCCATGGCTGCTGGTGTCCAGGCTTCCTGAGAGCTATCTCAATTACTGCAGTCTAGCACTGCCCTCTGTCTTGTGAATTTATGTGGTCTGGAGCATACTTCATGATTTTAAAGGGCAAGACTGAGGGATTCAGACCATTTCATGAAAGAAGAACCATGGGAATTATGTGGTTTTGTTCTTGCAAACTACAAAATGCAAACAGAACAAAGAACATTCATTACAAGTAAGTGATAATTTTTTGTACAGCTGTGAGTATAAAATGCTTTCTGCCAAAGTGTGCACATATATGCACACAGTGCATGTCTTATATATAGATATAGTACACACAAATGAAATACATTTTAATATTTGCCCTTCAGGTGATATGTTCTACATTAATATGGTGACATTCATGCAGCCACTACAGAGCTTACATATCCTGTGGTAGTTAAATGGTATATGGCTTTCTCTGCTTCATGAGAGTGATGTGTCCTTTTGCAGCTGAATCTCTACAGGGTCACCAGTTCTTAAAGGAGAGTCCCTCATATTGGGAAGCAGAAGGCAGGATCTCCCTGCTGAGCTCTGTGTTGCTGGGGCTGGAAGTGTTCCACCGAGCTCAGTGCTGCGCCAGCCCTTCAAGCCCTTCCAGCTGCACCTACATCTGTGCATCATTAGAGCAGCAGAGGCTACTGCAGTCACCCAGTGGCTGCTTCTGAGCAGCTCTATTGCCATTTTATTGCCTGGAAAGGAAAATTTCTCTTTATCTTCACTGAGTTCCCAGTTGTGTGAGGTGTGTGAGGTACAATGACAGTGATTATGCTCATAATGCATATCAAGGCGATAAGCTTATTTCTTAGCATGTTTTAATATTCCATCTTGGTATTCCAGCATACTTGAAAAGTAAATCTTGATGGTGTTTATTATTATTTCTCCATTCTTGCATGAAGTTTATGATTTTCTAAGTAAAGGAGAACTCTTTATCAACATTCTTTTAGGCACAACGATGCTATTCTGTTGAAATGTTTTTCATCTTGCTATAAAAGGTGATTACTTGAGAGCTGGTCTATTTCACAGAAAATTTTAGGGTGTGGTGATGTTATGTTATAAATGGCAAAGCTTCATAACGAAACCTTATTTTCCTAAAGTGAATATTTTCTATGGACAGTCAATGCAGGCATAAGTATGGATTTATCTACATAAATTTAAAGGAGATTTTACTTAATAGTAAAAAAGCCATATATATAGGCACTTATGAGTTTAACAAGTGTAGCAAAAGTAGTTATCAGCATATTTAGTGCACTAGGATGACATATAAATTTGAAAGGGTTTGTATTGTGGCTAAAAGATAGAGGTAAAATTTACTGTTGCTTTAAATGGGGGCAAGATTTCTTTCTGAGTTATTTAAAAATCATTAGTGGAAGATTCTTCATACTGAACTGTTGTTTGCTTAATCCTTGAGTTTTCAGTGGAGAAACATTTATGAAACATGCATGAGATGTCTGATTCTTGGCAGGAAGAGTCCTGGCTGCTTTTTTTGCTGCAAAGCATCTCAGCCTTGGCAAAACAGGAGTAACAAGCTTTCAACAGATTAATAGTTTATCTGATTTAGTGATCATCTTCCTTTAGGATAGAGTTAAAACCATCAGAATCCTTTCTTGATCTTACTCAGAAAGCATACACTGAGAAGGGAGAAAGCTGCTTTTAGTGCAGATGTGCTATCACTGAAATTAATGCTCTTGGCTGTTACGGTGGTTTACTTTACTTACTGGTTGTTCTAGGACAGCCCTATTTTTGCAAATAAGTATCTATATAGTATATATAGTACACATACATGAATTTGTGATGTTTTATCTTGCAAGAGCTTTTGAATATAATAAATATTACAAAGGCAAACATTGAAATCCTCTTTTTTCATCATTAATTTTTTGTTGTTGTTTGCTTGGTAGGGGTTTTGTTTGTTTGATATTCACAAATAAGACCTGTTTAAGAAAAAATAACACATGCAGTCTAGAGGGAAACGTCCAGTTCTTACAACCCCAATCTCAATTTTTGTATGATTCCTTTGGTTTTTAATTTTTCTTTGAATACACTTGCGGTCCTTGAGATCAGAGAGTTAGAGGGCATGCATTTTTTGTCAACTGCTAAATTCTCCTTGATTTCCCTCCTTTTTATGTAGTGCACTAGGCAGTTTTAGAAATTCCACCCTCCACCAGCAGCTATAAATCTTTGTCCCTGTGTTTATTCAATCTATTATTCAAAGATTCAGTTTTAAACATTTGCACTATGGCAGATCCAGGATCCAATGCATAGTCCTAATACTAGACTGACCTTTCCAAAAGAGTATACAGTCTGAATAAATAAGATAGAAAGGAGCTGGAGAAAGAGTGCATGTTAATCTACAGATACAGAAATAAAAGTGTCAATTTTGTACAACAGCACACAAACCATACTTTTAATTGATTGCTTCACTTTCACTTTTTTGATTTGCTTTCATTTATTGGGCCTGCCATATGGTCACACTTTTTCTTCACAGCCAGTGATATTATCTGCTTTTCTGTGCCAGTGTCCTAGCCCTTGAGGTTGTTTATCCCTGAAAAGAGAGAAGATCATACTTGTAATCCAGTGCAGCAATAGTCTTCCAGACTCAATCAGATTTCTCCTTAATCTCCTTGACAAGCATGAGTGTATCTTCCTCTGCCTGAAGAAAAGCTTAGAGTTCACCAAATCTCTGGTTCCCAGCATGGATGGTTATAATTCTCACTTTTGAACTCTGACAGCTGAAAACACCAAGTTGGTCCAATTTATTTTAACATTGGAACTGATAAACATTATAAAATTACCTCAGCCCTAAACTCAGCATTGTGAACATACTGTGAATAAAGAGAATAGGAAAAAGAAATTAAATCATTTATATATAGAGGCAAGTGTAGTGAGGGGAAGGTGTGGGGGCAGGGGGGGAAGGAAGAAAATAATATTTTTTATTTTGTACTTGATTTTAAGCAATTTCTTAACTACCAGACAACAAACATCCAGCTGATAGCATAGATGTTGAAAAAGGTTTCTAGACCTGCAGAGGAGTAAAAAGAGATTCTATTCAAGGAACTGGGACTGTGAAGAGCACTTTTGCATGAAGGTTATGCTCAGCACTACCCCTACACAATGTTAGCTCCTGTACAAAGCTCATACAGACTTCCTTTTCTAGTGCTGCATTATTTCTTATCCCAAGCAACTCCTTCTGTGAGGAAAAAGTAAACTATTATATCTAATTGAGTAAAAAATGTTCAGGCAATAACCAGAACTGCATTGTAATATTACAGAGAAACCCAGCTACTATTGCAGAAATAGAAAAGACTCCTAGTCCTTGAATACAAAGTTGTAAAAAAGTCTTCTGGCTAAGAAAATGTTCAAAACATTTCTTCTAGTGTCTGTACCTTTTACAAAATATAAACAGGAGTAGGTAATAAATTGTGGGTAAAGCTGAGAATTATTTCTCAAGGGTCCAACAGAAATAGGAAGATGACTATTTTTCCACTACCCTTATGTACCTTAAAGAAGGTACATAGAACCAAAGTCACTGTAAGACATCCCAAAAATTGTAATTGCATGCAGATAGTCTTTGCCCTTATCCACTGTTGGAAGGGGGAGCTGAGGAGAAAACTGCATGATAAGCAGAGCTGTTGGATACTTGGCCAGGCTCAAGGGCTTGCTTTCCATTTCCAGGGGCTGTCAAGGTGGGGAAAAATGCGATAAATTTCTGTTCAATGACTCTTTCTCTTTGTGAGAGAAATGGAAAAACTGAAAGCTTCATGGTGAGTTTTTACTCCTTTAAGTGAAACCCCAAGGAATCGTAAATTGAATTCTAATTAAGCAGTGATTTTAGGTATCCTTCTTCCTGATAAACTTAAGGCAATTAAAACTTAAACTTCTGATAAGTTATTGCTGGATTTTAAAGCACTCCATTTTATACCATGCAGAAAGCAAAACAGGAAATAAGGCAATATAACACATAAACATACAAAGTTGTCAGAAATATGTTGCTTCATCTGTGATTGAAACCAAAATAGTTAGATCCTAAAAACAATTGTGCTCTTTTTTTTAATAGTAGTTGCTCTAAAATTTAACCATTAGTCAATTTATTGAGGAACTCAATAATTTTGATTCTTTTTGATTTCCAAAACTTATTGATATTTATTATTTGACTATATCCTGTGACCCCTATCTGCCTGGGTCAGTTTCTGTGTGTATGCCGTAGCACCATCCAGTTCACTGTGTTTTTACAGTGTTTAAGTGTGGCTCAATAAAACATTTCACAGCTTAAAATTTTGAAACTTGGGTCTACTAAATACCTACAAGGCCAGTCCAGTCAGTGAAAGGACTTCACTTTATTAACTTCACATCTGATATTAGGAACAGCATTCGTGAAAATGATGAATGGAATCTGTTAATGTTCTCTTCAGAATGCCGTGTAAAAAAATTTACACATATATTGCCATCCATGTGGAAATATATGTGTAAATACACTGTGTATACAACATTTGGGGCCCTGTGCAGTTAGCTGAGGTTCAGGTGAGCCTCTGTTCCTGAAATTGATAGAGCAAGTAGAATTTTGTCTGAAGGGATAGATAAATAAATAAAAGTTGCTAACTCCTTAATAAGATATATATATTTTTTTTCTTTTTTATCTTTCATACTTGGTATAAGACAATTTTCCATCCTTCTGCATCTTGGTTTTGTCTCAGTGCAATTTCCTTTCTCTGCCAACCACACCAAATGCCCACACTGCCCAGATACACTCAGACCTTCCTTTTGATAAGCCTAGATCTGGAGGATCTGGAGCAGCACGAGCGCTGTGAAGGGTCAGCATTAAAGGTTTGGAGTGACTCTAAAGCCCTAAATGGCTCCTGTCTTGCAGTTTAAAACCAAGTAGGAGCAGGCACATCCTTCTGGCATGAATTAGACTGAGAATGAGTAGCCTAAAACTGGGGTGATGATTCCAATGGTTTCCAGGATCTTAGATGCACATACACTATCAAAAGAACTTTAATAATATATTCTAAGTGGATTTTCTTAACTCAAGTTAGCTGACTTGTACTGAAACATTGGGAGTTTTACTTAGCAGCTTATATTAAAATCAATATTGAAGTTAATGTTTTCACTCAGTTTTTTGACCAAATTAAAGCATAATTACATTTTTTTTTAGTGCAGTTTCACCAGTTTGACTTGTTCTGAGAATATTTTGAATAACATAATTAGGCCAAGATGAATAACTCTAACTTAAAATCCTAACTTATATAAAATGAAACATTTGCTGTGAGATAAATGCTTACAAATTAGTTTAAGAACTAACTATTTCTAGTCCACTAGAGTGGACTAGAAATAGAGCAAATTTATCTGCCTAGCAAGAATGAAAGAAAAAAGAAACATTTCACAGTTTTTTAACCCACTTTAACATAGAAAATTACATGTTTTCAGGTTGTCACATTCTGAGGCATGTACTTCTGGGGTAACACATTTTACTGCATTTAGTATGTAAATTGAGACAAACCAATTTTGTAGTAGTGCTTAAATATAAGGAATGATGAGGGAAAAATAAGGTGATTTGGGAAATAATTTAGTCAGTGAGAAGCAAAATGAATACAAATGGAAATAAATGTCAGAATGAAACTAACTCAGGAGGAAACACTACGGTTTATAGACAAACTCCTTTGTTTAGTGACGGCTGTGGAACTAAACTGATGATTTTGTGGCTATCCATCTGCACTAATTAGAGCATCTTTTTACCAAAGCTTCTACCAAACTACATAAGCACCCTTGTTAGAAGATGAAATATTACAGAAAAATGAAGTCCAGAAGCAATGCTTTCTGTTTGTTAGTTTGTTTACTTATTTAAATGACAAATACAGAAGTGGGGAAGGGAAGCCAGCTACTTGAAAATTAGCTGAGTTATAAAAAATATATGTGGGGACCTTTATTTTGTAAAATGGCTTCTTCTTTGGTTTGTATAACCAGTAATACTGTTCAAGAATATTAAGTATATTGCATGAAGAGAGAAGTAACTGAGACATGAGATCCAAGTTAATATATACACAAAACAACATGGACAGCTTTGCTTATGTGACTAACCTCTCTGTAACCAAAATGTGCACCCTTAAATCGATAGGCAAGTTATTTGCTCAGGTATATCTTCACAGGATCAAACCCTTGAAATGTGGCTTCTGTGCTGGTTGTTCCAGCTACAAATTCTATATAACCATTTGACAAAGAATGTCTTTTGCCATGAAGCACAATGTAGTCTGTGAATCCATCATTCGCTGAATTTATCATTCAGTTCATAAATCCCAGCAGCAAACCAGCATTGCCCCAAGTATTTGTAGAGGTTTGTGGTTACTTACAGGTTAGGGAACCGGGTTATTGATTATGGAAACAATGAAATGGTTGAAACTCATTCATGCTATTCACCCAAAACTGTCTTCTCTAACTGCCTATCATTGCACCCTTCACAAGACATGGACTTTTAACACTTTATCTTTGTCACATGCTACAGCTATTTTAAAAACTGGTGTTATTAAGAAGTCTTCCTAGGAAAGCTCAGAAAATGAAGGATAAAGGATATATTTGGGTAATAATATAATGCTCAGGGTTTTTATTCCTTCCAGATATTTGATGAGTCAACCAAGAAGATTTAGTTTGACTGTAATCTCTTCCAACTGTTTTACATGTGAAATTCTCATTTCAGTCAGTGGCACAGGAAACTCTGCTAGCGTGGATTGCTTTGTTATTCCAGACATGTCAGTCCTTTCTGTGCAAGTTTTTGTAGGGGCATGGGAGTTCACGATGCTTTCATCAGAGAGAGGAGCATCTGAGCAAACAACAGTATAGAAGTCATGGTCTTCTCCAGTATTTGTGTTTTCCTCAGTGCCATAGGTACCCCTCTTCCATGGGGGAATCGCAGCAGGTTTCTTGTTCTCCACTTCTGAAGACTTCCAGTTGATAGCTACAGATTTCTCAGGAAGTATCCACAGATAGGCATTAGAGACAGATGTTAGGGGAAAGAGCAGGAAGAGATGAGAAGAGATAGATACTTAGCCTGTTTTTATGCTTCCCTTGCTAGCTTTGTGTTGGGATCAACATTACCTCATTGCATGTTGCAGTCAGATGTGTGCTTCTCACTGCAGAATTCTCATTGTCCTGCACACATAATCTCTGATTTCAAACATCCTAGTGGCTGTGGTCTTCACTCCTCTCAGTTATCCTAGTAAAAGCTGACATTTGTTTTTCAGGATTTTTATACTGTGGCTTTTCACCCCAATTTTTTCTTTTTATCATTATTTCTTTTTAACAAAAAAATTTGTAGTCTTTCTCCAGCGATTTCCCACTCACATCCCTATAATGCATTGTAACATTAAGACAAATATTGTATTCTCAGAACTAATTCACTAATTTTCATTTTTCCTTCATTATTTTTCATTCTTCTCAAAGTTCAAGATGTATGTATGTGCATATATACATGCATATATATTCTGGAACTGACCACTCACTCTAATACCACAGTGCCAAACACTTAAGCAATGGCTTATAAGAGCTCTAAAATACTTACATTTCTCTATAAGCAACATAAAACAAAAGAATGCTTACCCATTTCTACAGCACCAATAGAGTAAACAGAACTACTGTGTATTTGTCATGGCTGACAGGTGACATGAAAAAAGAATATTTGAAGGAAAGACAAAGTAAAATTCCTTGATGAATTATTCTTCATCATTCTATTTTGAAAAACTGTCATAAAATTCTGGTGATACACTATGGTAATATTATTTCAATTATTTTAATTTATTTGAGTCTAACTGTTGTGTGCATGTTTTAATTTATTTAAGCCTAACAATCATTGTTTAGTGGTTTTACCTAAATTTTCAAAGCTTTGCATGCATCAGAGTCTCAGTAATCTTGTTAAAAGCAGTGAGAGCAGTGTTTCTAAATCCCAAGGAACTCCTTGGAAGTTCAGTAATTATGTCAGATAGCCTCATCCTGAGGATGATCACACTGGAACACATTGGGGACACAGTGGTACTTTCATCCCCAGTCTCAGCATTTTGGAAGGAAGAAAGGAAATAAGTCAGAGATGAAGCATGTAGACGAATTTCCTGGTCCAATATGAATAGACAGATGTTTCATATATAGTGATATAAAAGCCTTTATTATATTACACATAAGAAATAGTTTAATGATTTGAAAAAAAAAAACCCCTGTTTAATAGGGTATTCTTCCCAGAAATTGCTTATCTATCTATTTAGCTCTTAGAAAGCTTAAAGCAGCTATAAGAGTAGCAATAGTAGTAACAATACTAATAATAGTCAAGCAAACTTGCCACTCAAAAGTTTTCCCCTTTTTAAATTTAATTCAGTATTTATCTCAAAAGACTTTTATGCCAAACAAAAGGATAAGCCTGACTCTGCTAAGATTTTTGTAATGAACTAGGGGGAAGGAGGTGTGGGAAAGGTTACAGTCAGAAGCTCTGCAGTGAGGTAAGGAGATGGAGAATTCATTTTTGAGAAAATAATATCCCTTTTCTCTAATACAATTCTCTACTCACTGTTAGAAATTATTTTTTCTGTGAATCTGAAAGTACCCCATTGAAATCCACTTATTTTAGGAATATTTTGTTCGCTATACACTTGTAACAAATATTCACTTGTGATATATATGCAAAATAAACGCATGTAACAAATACAGCATATAAATAAAAAGCCCCCTAACATTTTTGAACTTTCATGTGCATGAATAAACACAATAAAAGCAAGCCATTTTGTGGGTTGTAGGATTATTAATAACTCATTTCTTACAGATTTTTATGTTGTCCCCTATCTCTTCCAAGAAAAGTGAAGCTAAGTTTTCCACCATCTCATGACATGCACCAGAAACACGTGCTATGGCTAGTCAGGGTCCTAGATGTGTGCTTGTCTGTCAGATTCCAGCCACAGTCAATAACTGTCTCCTTCTGTCTGAGTTCCTGTCTCTCTTATGCCAAAGATGCATGTTTGGGTCTCCTCCTTCCAGCTGATCATTGTAGAAACTTAAACCAGTCTTCAGTCTTGTAAAAGTGGATCAACAGATCTACATGTTAGTAGAGAAGAAGAGATGGGCAGATATAGGAACAAAGTCTTAATTTATATTTCATGAGAAACCTTAATTTAATTTCAGAAGTTGATTAGAAAAAAACAAGCACAATCCATTACCAGATGGATTTTATTTATTTAAGTACAGTTTAAATTGAATCAAGCATGATAATACTTCTTAAACACTGTAAGAATAAAAAATTGCTTCTCAGCACTGGGGAGAGTCTACTAGATTTGGATTTTAAGGTAGGAATAGTAATAAGAACACATTGCTGTGTGGAAATTGTTATATTGTGGAAAATAGATTGATATTTCACAGTTTCTGTCCCAATGGGGCTTTACCTGGAGTCACTGGTCACTGATTCAGCTTTCAGGAATTTCAGGTGTACCATTAGGCTGCTCATAATCTATTAGCTGTTTTCCTGCAGACCCCTGATTCTAACTGAGTCATGATAAAATCTGTGAGGCATCAGTCCAATATATTTTGAAGAGTTTTGTTAGAGAAAAAGAGTTCCTTACATCAGCAAAATGTTCTTTATTGTATTCCAATGGATCATTGCTACCAAGTGTTCTGTTCCATGTCGAAGTAGTACAGAAATGATTGATTTTTGATTATTTTAATTCCTTTACCAAAATATCAATGTTTACTTTCTGCCCAACCTACAAATAGAGATTTTTTGTTGTCATTGTTCAGGGAATTTACTGATTAATGTTTTGTACAGAGGTCTTCTCTCTAAGTACATTATAAACATACCCAATGTGACATCTTTCAGGATGAAGGACCCCAGAATGTCATTCTCAAAAAAGCTCAGAGCTTTTGATCCTTCTTTACAGAAATAATGAAAAACATCAGGGAAAAGTTCAATTTAGATCTGGAATTAGACACCCACCTTGCTACAATCTCCTTTCAAGTAGTCAGTGAGAAGACTTAACAAATGTGTAGTAAAATGATCAGGCATTTTTTAACTCCCTAAGTCCACTCATAAACTTAGGCAGTGCTATTGGGTAAAATTAAATGCTGGATTGGATTTCAAATGGATTTGAAACAGAATCATTGTATTCCTTCATGTTTTTCAAGTATAGAGATTGTAGAGATTGTGCAATATAAATGTGAAGTCTACTTCACAAAAAAGAAATAATATAGAAATGCTTCTTTGCATTGAAGCTTCTATGAAAAAATATTATTTTAATAGTCTAAAATGCATTGGAAAGAAACAGGTATTTTCAAGCAAGTGCAGAGTTCAATAGCAGCTAAATATGCCAAAATACCTCAAGGATGAGGTATTATATGATCACTCCCTGCACAGTTTTTAGCTCGGATTCTGGCATCCAACTCTGTGTGTACATATATCCAGTCTGATATACACACCATAACAAAACCATCAGTTCTCAAGTTATACTCAAAAAATGTGATGTGCAGACCTCATCCACATCCCCATCCTCACTGTTGTCCCTGCCCTACATTTATCCAAAATGTGCAGCTAAAACTCTGCACTCTTTTTCAGATAGAGGAAGGGTTCATGCCCAGAAGATTTATAATCTATATAAAATACATATGAGGGATAAGAAATTACATTTAACGAGGACAGTAATTTATCCTACTGCTCATATTGTTATTGACATTTAATATGAATGTTGTCATTGTCTTTTAATACTCAGATGATAAGTAGGCTGGTGGATTTTTTGGTCTTCTAGAAGAAATCCACATGTGGAGGCAAGGAAGGTATTTCACAGACTTAGAGAAACATAGGGCAGCTCTGAGACAAATGAACTCAGGGAGCCTATATGCATTAAAAGCAGGAAAACTTAATAGAAAAAGAAAAGTAAAGATGAAAGTACGAATGAAGAGTTTTACTCCAAGGCTCTCACATATCTTGTAAGTGTTAATTAGTGTGAATAGATGTGTGAGTAGTTGCCCTCATTTTCAGTTCTTGTCTGTATGGTATTACATATTTGAGCTTTAACACAAAATTTTGTCTGAAAGCACAATCATAAAGAACATATCTGGCAAGAGCAAACCTTGGGACTGCATCCAGTGTGTATTTTGAGTGTCAAAGGAACAAACAACTCATTTTTGTGGTCCATTCTCCAAACATTCATGTCCAGTCACTAGCCAGTGGCTTAATGGGGCATAAACTCCTTTTTTTTGTCTGAGTGCATTGTGTGATTTTCTTCTTTGCCAAGGTTGTTATAGTAGGACAAATACTGTAAAGCCATAAGGATATACAAGGTAAGTCATAAGTCATATGGGCCAGCAAAGCCAAAACTTGGCCTTGCCTTTGACAGAAGTTGTAAATTTGACAGCATTGACCTACACAAATGGGCACAGCTATTATTTAACTCAAGTACATCTCCTGAATGCTCTGCAGGGGACCACTGCCTAAAGCTGTTCTTTTCTGGCAAAGTTTTTGAAACAAGGCAGCATCGCTATTATTCTTTTAAAGGCAGCGTAAGGTGCAGCCAGACTGAAATTCACACTGAAGCTTGCAGTTGTGCAGACACAAACCCAGAGACATTTTAATAATTTTAACATTATGATTGTGTTTATTCTGCACCAGTGAATACTATTACCCTAAGCAGGCTCCCCAAATCCTGTTTATAGGCAAAACCATGGAGTGTTTTCTGCTGAAAATCTCAAATGGAGGAAAAGGAACTGCAGCAGTCAAATAATGAAAAACCCAAATAGATATCTTGTTTATTCTTGATATAATTGGTCCCCCGTAGTGCTGCTAATAAAAAAATGACAGCCAGAAAGCAAGTGAAAAAACAGAACATTCACCCTTTTCTTTGCAGCAGCTTTCAGGAGGCCCTAGGCTTAGATGATGAATGGCTGTTAAGTGAGAAAAGAGATTTCCTTTAAAAGACCAAGCCTTCCTTTTATCTGATATTCAGGCAGAAACACTATGTGCAAGTTGTAAACTAAAAAAATCATATAAAGCACTAATATATTTCTACATGAGAGAAAAAAATGGGATAAATATGTAAATACCCTTCCACTAATTACAATGAGGAATTTACTTTCCTGTCGTGTTTCAGGGCTGCTACAATGTGACAAGACTTATTAATTAATACAATGCATCAAACAGTGGGGATACCAGTAGAATTTCATCCTACTTGAAAAATACAGCATGTAATTTTATCAAGGCTTCTTATATATATATTTGCATAAAGCTATTGAATAAAGGAATAAGTAGAGATAAAATTGAATAAGAACAAAGTTTTCATGTTATAATTCTGAAAGAAATATAGGAACACTTAAGTGTCTTGGATTGCTTCTGATGGCTTAGAAACCTGGTGGTTGCCTCATTATTCTCTTAAAAAAAGTTACTGAAATAAGGCTTCATGTAAAGAAGGGTGTTTTTTAGAAAACTTGTTATAAGCTTAAAGCATTGTTTAGCAAAATGAAAAATGAGTTGCTTAGACCATATATCCAGCAGACATTGACAAGTCTAATCTTTCTGATTATCTCTCCAATAAATCTTAATTTTAGAAGAAAACTGCCATTTCAAAGTACTTTTTTTTAGCTAACAGAACAATAAAGAGGATGATGGAATTCCTATTCCATAAATCATATTGCAGAACATATATCCAGCTCAAAAAGTATGTCTTCAGCAATATTTTTCTGACCCTGTTTCAGATGGATGAATCCTTTAAAGACTTTCTCATATCTTGTGATAATCTAATGGTTTGCCTGTGTGTTCAATAATTCCTATCAATACTGATACCTTTCAGACTAGGCATTTTTTTACCTGAACATTTATGATTTTTTGGTTTTATGAAGAAGTACAGGGCATGACTTGACTGTCTCCTGCCTACCACAAGTCATGCCTGGAAACCTGTAGATGAGGCTATACCTGCATCTTAAATGCCTTTATTACTGTTTTCTTGAAACTTTCAACCTAAGATGAAGTCCAGTGTAATCACACTGTTGGTGACATCACTCTTATTTACCTCATTTTGAGGGCAGTTGACAATGTAATTTCTTCAGGCTCACACATACCACTGTTATGAAACAGCCTCTTATTTACTTTTTGGTATTAACAACCACCAAAAGCAAACAAACAATGAAAAATTTATGAAGTAGTTTACACAAAAATACAGTCCTTGCAGTACCAGGAATTTTTCAGTATGAATGAGTTCTGGTTGTTTACCCAGTCTGAGTCCTTATCTTACTTGCATCATGTACTGGAGCATTAGCAGGTAAAAATTTAAGATTTTAATATGTTTGAAGTACCTGTATCTCGTGACCATTTAGTAAAAAACACCCCAAAAAATCAAGGTATCTTCATGGCACTCAAAGTGACACCACAACCAGATTTGGTTACTAAAACATGAGCCAATGACTTAAGTAGTACCTTTTCTTTCTTCTGTTCTTTGAAGTTATTTTAATGTTAATCTGCTGTACATTAGACTAGATTTCTGATAACTATTACCTGGGTATCAAGATTGCTTATGTACCCCCATTAGTTACCTATTATCTAATGGACATTAACCTTACATAGAATTTTATGAATACTCTGGGGTAACTGATCATTTGGAGCAGGACTGATAATGTAAAAAGTATGGTTGTAGCTTAAATGTACTTTTGGATTACTCCTTTATTTGTCTGAAACTGCTTTGTATGAGCTATTAAATTCTAAGATTTATGACTAGAAAAGAAAATTTCTTAATCATTAGTAGAAATATGGAAATTGCATTCAAGTTGGCAGGTTAATAAACATTAAAGCTAAAGAGAAAAATAAGAATCCTGATTTAGCAAATTTTAAATGACATAGCATCTTTTCACCCGGGTTTTGTCCTACTCCTTGAGAAATATTACTATGAGATATTATGGAGGGATATTTTGTACTGTCAGCTTTAAAATACACTGGCTTGTGACATATTATGTCCATGGAAATGCATAATAGCTATGAACTGGAGAATTACTTAAGAATATAGTTTGATTCTGATGGTACATCCAGCTTCAATGTTACTATTTTGGATGTAAAATTATTTTACAAAAATTAGGCACAATTTTATAACAAAGACATGCATTTTATAACAAAGACATGCATTTTGTAACAAATAAAAGCAAGAATCATTCTATTTAGGCTTAACTATAAACTGGAGTCAAAGCCAATCTTTTTTACAAGTAACAGCATGCTGCATTCATCCTAGCGCTGATGCACAACTTAAGAAAGCCTTAATAATGGAAATGACAATAAATAAATGTCAGCTTGCATATTTAGGAGAGGAGATTGGTAAATCTCAGTGAAAAGCATTCAACCTGGTACAGAGCTGTAGCTGAGACACGATACCTTTGAGAAGGTATCTGCATTGTGGTAGTGTTGTAGCTCTTCAGGAGTGCAAATTGTAAGGGAATTTGAAGAGTTCTGGCAGTTTGAGAGTTCTTCTTCAATCTCCTTTAAATGAGCTTATCTGCATTTTCATGTTCTATTTCCTGAATATTATTTTTCTGTTATATCTGTTTATATGTTGTTTGCTTAACCTTTTTGTTTGCTTTATAAACATAAAAAATAAACCACACTTTTAATTTCCTCTTTTTTTCTTCTCTAATACTCTCTATTTCTCATCTGTATGGTACCTATGCATACAATTTGAAACTGGCTTTTTTCTATAAAAACCCTCATGATTAATATAAATGAGCTCAGATTGATTCAGATACAATAGAGGCTGGAGAGTGATGGCTGATGCAAACAGGAAAGGGGATTAGCATTGTTCTTGCTGCATGATGAATTGCACTACATCATGCACTAAAACAATGAATTGTCCTTCAGGATATCAAAGACATTAGCAGAAAACATGATGGCAAATATAAAGTCTTTTATCTGATGGAGACAGTATTCCTCACAGAAGATGCTAAGGCTGGAGGAGCATCAGCAGGATTGCCAACAGGATTTTTGGACTCTGGCGGCATGGAGGCAGAGCAGCTGCTTGTTCTATCAAACATACTGCCTGAAGTAAACCTTTCTCAGTGAGCTCTCTTGATGCCTTCTTTTGAACAGTTGTTTTAATGATCATCATCATCACCATCTTCCTCAGACAAGTGAAGAGTCAGTCAAGGGTGGAGATTGGAAAAACACCCAGGAATTGTCTGGTGCCAGTCTCACAGATGAAGCCCCTTGAGCCTCTCTGGCAATGTCACAGGACTAGCAGGTGCAAGTCCATAAGCACCTTTGGTTTATAGACACCATTTTCTACTGCTATGTCAGTTGTCTTAAATAATAATTTCTTCATATGCAAGACAGTGTTTAGCAAAATGGGCTATGCTACTAGAGCAGCTTGCTTTTAAAGTACTTTTTCTTGGAGTTGCTTTAGTAAATTTCCTTTTTATGAGTATATCACACCACATGAACATTGCAAATCACGTTTGTATTGATGAATAGCTGGTGAGCAGATTTAATTGGCAAAATGCACCTCCAGCACAAATGCAAGAGCAGAGTAAACAAAATCTTTCACCTTTAACTACTGTTTCCATGATCTGGTAGCCTGTTTACAGGAAAAATACTTCTGTTATTACCTCACAATCAGACTCCTCCTGGGGCTTTACACAGCAGTTCTAATTGTATTTCTCTCACTGTTATGCAGAGTTCAAGCACCTTCATTTTTATTTATACATGCTATGATGGACCTGTTCATCAGTGGGTGTTCAGAACTTTGTCAGAAATGTAAGTTCACATGCAAATGCAGGGAATCACGACTTCACATAATGAGAAATGTAAAACATGGTTGTAAGTGCAGTTTTCACTTTACCTAAAAATAGCACCCAACACCCTATAACAATTTTAAACCTATTTCCTTTATTCCTTCAGAACAGATCATTAACTTTGGTGTAAGGCAATTTTTTGCTCAATCAAAACTCATCATTCCAATCAACTCTAATGACATTATCTTTGAAACAGGAATATTTTGCTTGATCAGCTACAGGGTAGTAAAAATTGTATTTCCTTCTAGGATAGACTGCATTAGTTCTTGTTCACTTGCTTAATTTCAAGGGAAACTCTCAGGAAACAGGCACTAATTTTCATTTAATTGGAATGCCAATATTTACAACTCTGTAGTATTTAAACATTTCAAATTTCAGCAGTAATTTTCAAATTTTCATAATGACTTATGTTGTTTTAGACAGATAATGAATATCTTTTTCATATTGCTCAGTCTCCAGCAGAGGGATTTTTTAGGTGAAAACAGTTTCACAGACTTTTGAAATGTGATTGAGTGATGCTTTAAAAATTTCAAAGTTCTCTCTAATAAATCTGATTTGTCATATGCATGCCAAACCCATAAAGAATGACAAAAATTACCATACTGAATCCACAATAATGTACAATCTGCTCCAATACTTGTCCTGCAGCTGCCAGATGTGGAATTGTTTTAAAATCCTATGTTTAATACTCAAACCTTCTTCTCCATTATGGATATCTCTTTGGATTGAGGAATCCAGGGTTCTTCCTGACTTTCCTCCTCTGCTTTGAAGTCATTTACTTTTATCTGTCTTGCCTAAGACAGCTGTTCCATTTCACTGATAGATGTTATGTCACCTTACAGCTATCTTGGGCTTCTTTCACTTTATGAAGGCTGTTTTCATCTACACATTTTCATTTCAACTCTTGTCTTCTTATATAAATGATGAGCTCTCTAAAAACATACTACTGTAATCTGTTGGTACAGATCAAGAAGTGTCTGCAATCCACAAATGAAACCTGTGTGTGGGTTGTGGTTATCTCAACTCTATTCTTTTCTAAGACATCAGAATCATAAACTTTGACATTTCACAGAGGAAATGAAATGGTCTTATATTTTATCTGGCATAACTATACTCTCATTTGTTTCAATTGCCTCAAATTACACTGGCAATATATATGGTTTGTAGTAAGACCAGTTATATCAAAGATAATAATAAAAATATGTTTGCTTCAGACTGAACTGCATTTTCAATTTGGTTGTGTTCCAAAATAGAGCAGCAGTAGATGTAGTATATTAATCTGCACAATTTAAGCTTTAATGGGCTAGGAAACATGCTTTTACATTAATATGATTTAAACCTAAAGTACAGCAGTTCTATTAAAAATAAATCAACTTCTGCATGGATTTCTGAATAACCAAAGTTTTTTTTACAGCTAGCATCGCTTTTTCTTTCTCTAAAAGGCAGAGACAATCCTGAAGAGGCTGACACAGGAATTTCAAGCTGCAGTTAATAATGAAAACCATACATAACAGCTGATGCATAAAGCAAGTGATCTACATTTCCTTAATATTTTTCTGTTCTCGAAAAATTTAAGGCAAAGAGCAT
This sequence comes from Cyanistes caeruleus, assembly GCF_971803275.1. Classification (NCBI taxonomy): domain Eukaryota; kingdom Metazoa; phylum Chordata; class Aves; order Passeriformes; family Paridae; genus Cyanistes; species Cyanistes caeruleus. The sequence goes on from NC_141701.1 coordinate 125,990,395, forward strand.
TAATTAGGGGGATTTGTTCTTTTCAGCGCCCATCGTGTTGCTGTTCGTGTAGACTCCCAGGCTCGGTGTAGGGTCAGCCCACACCAGCCACGCTCGGTGTGCGCACGCTTCTCCCACTCTGTGTCTGTGCAAGGGCTTTCCTACGTGGCCTTTCGTTTTCTCTGGGCTCCTCTCTCCTTCCTCCAAGATCAAGTCTGAAACTGCTGTTTTTCTCTGCTGTAGTTACAGATCTTTTCCTTTCTGCAGGGGTATCGTTCCGATTTGGAACGGCGATAAAGAACGACATGGACTCTCAAGGGAGTCACAACAGGAGAATTCTCTGGTTTATTACTTCAGGCCTGTTTTATGGACTGGTACGTGGAAAGTACAGAAAGGCAACTCTTATTGGTTAGCAAAGTGCTACATCACCATCATTGGTCAGGGTGGCTCACCACCCCCCTGACTCCCTCCTGCAAGGAAAACAAGAGGACAGACAAACAGCACCTGGCAGTTGTTTTCTGTCTCTGAGGATTGTTTTGAAATCCTCCTATGAATTTCCCAGGCTAGCTTCTCAGGCAGGACTGAGAGGCCATGGGCCTGCAGCCTGCTCCAAAGCTAACATCCATACAGGGGTATGAAAACCTTTCCAAGGGCTGTGGCAGAAACCTGAAGAGCTTCTGAGATCCCATTCACCAGGTTGCCAAAGTCATGGGTGATGGGGAAGAGTGTAAGCAAAAACAACAGGAGGGAGGAGAGCAAATATGCACTGGGCACTGTAGTTTCATTTTGGAAACATTACAAATTTTCATGACATTTTTTTGATATGGCTTTTGTGACGATTCAAACAGGAAAATTGCTGCTGTGGTGAATAGTGTGAAGCAGTAAAAGATAACGATGAGACTTGGTTTCCAGCAATCAAAGGAAAAAGCCAGGCTGGAAGCTTATCTTAATTTGGCACTGATTGTTAACTGCATTCAATAGAGAAACTAAAGAAATACTGAACTTCATTTTATGAACACAAATCTACTCTTTATTAACATCACTGCATGGGGAAGTGGAACAGTGAAATGCTGATGTTGACGTAGTAGTATGTTTTTGGGTCTTATTTGAGGGTTATTTTTCTACTTTGGTAATAAATAATTTTATTATATATATTTTTTTAAATTTAAACTAAGATAATGAGAATAGATACATATTTTATGACAGCAGTTTTTACTAATATATAAATTATATTGAAATTTTTTCTTTTCATATAGACTTCTTAAAAGTGACAGTTTTATAATGCTTTGCCTTTACTGAACCTTAAGTACTTATCTTCCACTTCTAGAACGTGAAGAATATAGCTGTGGCCTGAATTACGCTCTAAGTGGATATGACAAGCTGTAAATATTCAATAAGAGTCTTCATTATAAAACTCTACAGGAAGAAAAAAAAAAAAGATGTTAAGACAACAATGCTGAGATTATAAAGCCAAGTGTTTGTAAGTAAAGCCACTCCAGTGTGTGGCAGGATTTAACCCCCTTTCGGCTGTTAGTCACTTATTAAGCAATAATAATAATAATAATAATAATAATAATAATAATAATAATAATAGTAGTAGTAGTAGTAGTAGAGTAGTCACCTTTTCTAACAGTCAGTAGGGATGTTATGATCTATTGCTGGAGATTAAAGTAATTACTAATAAATGGAACATGGTCCAGTCATGTACATTGCTAATACTCATTCTAGAAATTTAGCCAATTGCACAACTAAAGTGGTAGTGGTTTTGCACCTGAATCAGGTACCATTTTAACCACAAGGAGCAAAATAGATTCAATTAATGAGTATTCAGTAATTAGGAGACTATTCTGGTTCATGAATGACATCTGAATGTGGATTTGAGGCTTTGTACCAAGAGCAAGCAAACACACCAGGAAAAAAAACTGTTCACAAAGTGTTCACTTCTAGCAACTAATGGAAGGTCAATGTTATGTTCAGGACATTGAGAGTATTCAAAAATTCTTATGAATATGGCTTTTTAATATTGAGTCTCTAAATTTAACTATTAGATAACCTTTTCATCTTCAGAAGCACTAAATCATTAGGAGCTCCCTTGCCAGGACCTGGCACTAAAATTCTTCAGAAACAGTGAATGTGGCAATAATTGTCACTGTAAATGCATGAATAAAAGACTGTAAGTCCATGAGAAAATAGGCTTTCCAAGTTACCTTCTGGCTACTCAGGTACTGTTAGCATATCCAAGAGATGTAAGTCCAGTCATTCCATCTCCAGCCCAGGTGGGCTGAGCACTGGGGAAGGAGCCCAGCTGGGATTTAATTCTGGTCAGGTGGTTGAACAAGAAATACTAGAGGTGGCCTGAAGTTTTGCTTATTGTTCTTTAAATCCTGTTTCTCCACTCCTTGCATGGATTAAATCTTGGCAATAATGAAAGAATTGAGACTTCTCCCTTCTGCTAATTTCTGCTAATATGCTCATCATGTTTTAGTTATATGACTGCTGTCCCTACTCTAGAAATTCTTGATTATAAGACAAAGAAGATATGGACAAGTAATCAATTTCTTCTTAATGACTGTGTGTGGTAAATGACAGCTATTTTAAGTGTTACATGTAGATAAATGTGCTGAAACAAATGGGTGGTTTAGGATTTTCATAGGTAAAAATATGGAAAGGACTTAGTCTGAAAACCAAAGAAACAGGGTTTATTTTGTAATAAATGTGATAAAAGAAATTATTTAGAGTATGAGAGGTTGTTTTCTAATTAAGCCTCATTAGCAATGTATTATGTAGCCACACTGAGATTGAGGATCCAGTCCTACGAGTGACTGAACAGTGATAATTAATCTGCGTTTTCTCTGGCTCAGGCCAATTGTTTTCTTAGGTGGTAATTAATGAAAGATCTATTTAGGACTCATGAGCTTTTAATATAACAATGAGTAGGTATTCCACCTTAGGGTGTAGCACAGATGACTAAAAGTAATTTGCTTTAACAGAAGGCACAAGAAAAACATTTCCAATGGAATTACATTTTAGCCTATGCATTTAGAGAGCTCCTTACACTTTCCTAGGATGCCAGATAAGTACAATGCTTCCAGTGACATCAGTCAGTTTTGGATTAGGACTATTGGATCAGCAGTTATTCTCTTTATCTGGGTTCAGGGCATGAAATGACGGTTGAACATAACACAACATTTTAATTGCTTAAAAGCTCAATGCATGCTTAACATTAGTCACAAAATTTACATGGGAAAATTTTTTGTTTGTTTGTGGCAGGATAATTTCCTGCAGCATAGTTTTCTTTGTCTCTTGGAATATACTAATGCTATCCAGTTAATTTTTGTCATTAAACCCCAAAGCATTTACTGAAAGGAAAAAAATTATAATTCTATCCCTTACACAGAATTGAAAATTTGCGAACCTAAGATTAGGTAGAACACATTAGCATGTGCACAAGTACTTAATTACATTAGTGATGCAAATGTTTTGCAATACTGTGGTTTTGTAAACAAAATAATCTTGTTATTATAGGGAATTTGCAATGCGAAGGAGGCTCAGAGGCTATGAGAACTGAAACACTCTACCATGTTTAGTGTCAGAAACAAAGGTTTCTTGAAAATCCATCGAATCCCCAAAACAATATTTTAAAAATCATTGTTTATTTTCACGTGGTAAATTTTGTAAAAATGTATTTTACTTTATTCTTGTTCTGTATGGATTACTTCAACTTCAGTTGAAAAATTACTTCAACAGTAATATATTCAACTGTAGCAATTTTTTTCCCAGCTAAGCTTCAGGATATTCTAAATCCCCAACAATCAAAACCATGTGTGAATAGAGGAATAATTTCACACCTTCAACACTACAACTAAGGATATGTATTCATATATTTACATTGTAAAATATTAGAAAATATATTATGAGGCATGAAGTATGTTCTAATTTAGTTTGCCAAGCTATTATCTCATTTTGTTGTAGCAAGACAAGGATAGCTACTATTTTTAGGAAATTGTGGGTCATTTCACATTTACACCTGGTAGATTATAGTCTGCATCTTGAAAATTGATGCATACCTGTCTAAAATATTTATTTCTTTTCTAGTAGTCTGAAGGTGTTTACTAATTTCCTTATCTTCACATTAAAGTGTTGATTATAATTTGTTATTAATAACAGTTTTTTCCCCTTTCCTTTCTTTGGCCATATTTATTGAAAATCTCCATATTTTCATTGAGTTCCATGGGAATCTGAGTTGAACAAAGGTAACAGATTTAACTGAAAAGTACCTTAATTACTCAAATACAAGTAATTTTGCTTGATTATCAAATAAGAGAATCTGAATGCAATTCTTCCCTGATGACCTTTAAAGCTCAGCATGATTTTTTGCCAGTGGCATCCATCCCAGTTTCACAGCTATCAATACCCTTTTGCCAGGGCACAGCGAGGGCTGGTGCTCCCTGAGGAGACAGGAGCAAGTCATGAGAGACATTTATGCTTTGGAACACATAAGACTATGGAGAAAATTATTTAAAATTAGTTAGGTTGCAAAATTGTGCTCATGGAAATTGGGATGCACTAAGATACTTTAGCTGTGTCTGTTAGCCTCATTCCCCTTTCCTGTGTGAATGAGTGGTGCATGGAAGAAAGAAAAAATATTATGTAAAAATAATGTAAAATTGATGAAGCCATCATTAGATTTTTACATAAAGAAGCAGAAGATGCACATTCAGCACTTCTTAAAAACGAAACAGTGATTTTGAAAACTAACCCTCCATTTTTTACAGCAGATCTTAAAGCATTATTTTTTAGTTTTCTAAAAGGAAAGCCTTCAAAGCATTGCACAATCCTATTTTTTCTCATTTGGCTGTAAGCTTGAAAGCAGTGACCCATTTGGGCTTAGTTTCAGCATTTTAAACATGTGCCAAGGGAAAGTTAGTATTTCACTGTATTTTTGCAAGAATTTTGCAAGAAATATGTTAGGATGCCCAGAACTTTAATTGACACCTTTTATCACTTTAAATCTGAAAAACCTGAATTTTTCCTGAAAGGATAACAAGCCTGGTTTTGTGTCCAGAAGCACTGTACAACTTCCAGCAGTTCATGGCATCTCTGGTATACATCATGAGGGCACCAGTTCTGGAACATTTATTGAGAAGATAGCCTGAAGTTTTATGAAGAATCCAGCCATTGCAGGACAAACCTTGATTTAAACCATGTTCAATAAATAAAGAAATAAACCCAACTAAAGATTAATGTTAAGTTGTTTCAAAGCAAACTCCTTTTTTTATTTTTTTTCCCTCAAGTATTCTCTCTTTGCTTTCTTGTCATTTTCATGTTGCATCCAAGGAGGCTGAAGATAGAAAAAGGATATAGAATACTTTATAATGGAAAGCTGCTCTCACTCCAGGTTTCCTTATATATTTCCATACATGTAGCTGTAGATGTATCTCTATCTATATCAACTGTATTTGTATATAGACATAGATATATGCACACATGCAGGGCCAGATCCTTGGCAGACAAAAAGAACAGTTATACCAACCTGATTTGTCACAGGATGAGTATGTGTCTGGTAAGGACATATACAGGGCCATGAGTACAAATAATAAAAGTTAAACAATACTCTTCTATTTCTGTATTAAAATGTAAACATGAATTTGCATCTGTATATACATGCAGACATATATAAATATATATTTACAAAAATTCAACAAAATGCTTTGCAGATATCTGTCCATTTTTCTATGTAATTTCAAGCAATCCTGCAGTACTGTGATGCTTTACTGCCATGAAACTTATTTCATATTCCATAAGTCCCTCTGAAAATGATGAAGTGCGATCATTTACCCCATTCTCGCTAATGGGCTAGGCTTTTAAGTCTTGCTACAACAAAATGAGAGAATAACTTAGCAAACTCACATCTGTTACAACAACAGATGTAGTGCAGTGATATTAGTCAGATCATGTTTAGTATTTGTGCTAATAAAGAAAAATATTCTGTCATTTGACAAAGTCTGAAATGAGAAAAGTTGGCATATCTTCTTTCTGTTCTGAAAAAGCTCAGATTCTGACTGAAAGTAAGCCTGACCTCTGAATTTCACATCTTTTTGTGAATACTGCAAAGTTCGAGAATGCTTAGGCACGTATGGCCTTATCTGGGACTTGTGTAAGCCTGAAGACACCTGCTTATACCATGAGGTTGTAATAAATGACACTTTGCAGGCATCAAAATACCTCAAAGTCTTCTGCAAAATTTAATTAATACTCACAACAACCTGGAGAAGTAGTCATGAGAGATAAAAGAATTTTTTCACATTAATTGAAATGCAGCTGTCCTTGGACTGGCATGTAGCAGCTGTTTAACAGGAGGTGGAAGCACAGATTAAGGCTGGAGATGAGCTAAAATCAAGAAGATTAGCTGAAGGTGGACATTAGGTCGAATCCTCTGTTGACTGTATTATGATTTCATATGTGTGGTTTATGATAACTGTATTTTTTTGTAGATTGATTAGAAAAATAGACAACTAATAAATGCCTTCTATGTACTTAGATGGACATATACTTAATTAATCAAATGCAAATTAAATTTTATTTTGATAAAAATTGTGCACTTAATAGGTAGTTATGACTTCCCTAATGTGAGAAAATAATCACAAATCAGAATAAATCTCTTCCATTGGTATTTGCAAAAGTCCTTTAAGAATGCATGGAGGAAAAGAATAAACGTATTTAAAACAAAGCTGTCATCTTAGTGCTCAAATAAGAAGATGTCAATTAAAAAAAGGTAATTTCCTATTGTAAGATCACTACTGGTAGAGGTATCTTAAACATTTTGGTGGCCTTGTTGCAGTAGTGACTGGAGGCTTTTGGGCAGCTAAATGTGTTAAGAGAGCAATTCTCCATAATATGCTCTTTGGAATGATGAGCATGTGTGATGGAGTTAATAGAATCATCTCTCTATATGCAATAGTCACTATCCAGAGCTTCTGGCAGTGAAAGATGGCTTGTCATTATGAAAAGATAGTCAAGAAGTTTTCTCTTGTTTTCTCTTGTTTTCTCTTGTTTTCTCTTGTTTTTTCTTGTTTTCTCTTGTTTTCTCTTGTTTTCTCTTGTTTTCTCTTGTTTTCTCTTGTTTTCTCTTGTTTTCTCTTGTTTTCTCTTGTAATCCTTCTTCCGTAGCACCAGGGAACCTTTGGAGGTTTACAACAGACCCAGGCCCATAGCCTGCACCTTTGGATGACTCTGACTAGGAGGTGGCTTTATTAAAGCATCCACTGTAGTTCACTTTCATTACTGCCATATTAAAGACTTAGAATCTAAAACAAACTCCATAACTGTCCATTTTCTGCTGCTGCAGTTCATACAATATTAATATATTAAATATAATTTCTTCAAATGACTTGTGATAAAGGGAGTCAGTGATACTCCCCTGAGTTAGTTTCTTCATTTAAAGACACATGCTGCTGCAGAGCTTTAGTGGCAATAGTATTTTGAAAAACTGCTATAAAACAAGAAAAAAATCGTGCTTTCCAGTATTAATCCATCAAGAAGCTGTTAGGGATTCATCTTGTCTGAAATATTCATAGGCAGCAAAATGTCCTGAATGCCCTACAGAATTTGTGCAGAGTCAGGCAGGTGATTGATAGTGAAGTTCTGTTCTGAGTCACTCACAGTATGTAACTCTATTTGTCTTGCCAAACACTAAAGAGCAACCAGCCCATAAAATGTAAAGGTAAAGGGGCTCATATTTTCCCCAATTTAAGAAAGAACCTGGTGTCTCCACTTCACTGTACGTCACTGAAGCTGATTTCCACTAAATCAAAGGAGAGAGGCACGGTGTTCCTAGCAGAGAACACAGAGGATGAATTAGGCAAGTGTCATTTGCTGTGTTGCATCTATCTGTGTACATGATTTTTAGAAAAATTCTCCACAATTTTATATTGCAAACAGCTGAATTACAGATGAATTATTGAACTTTTGCCCCATTTCACCAAACCGAGAAATTAATTAAATACAAGTGAAAGTCCTCACTGGCTTTGAGAGGAATTCACAGCATTCCTCAAGAAAGTGGACTAGGTAACATTGCTTTCCCTAGTACTTTAGCCAGGTACCCAGTGACCAGTGGTTTGTGCTGGATATTACTGGGTGTAGTCCACAGTGGTGAAATTTGGTTTGCTGATTCTGGTTAGCTATCTGCATGTCATAGATGAAATTTGGGAGATCCAGAGCTCAAACTGATTGAAACTGTTGGCCTTTTTATGCATGTCTTCATTAAAAATGTGTGCCACATTTTCTAAACATGGGTGCTGTAGGATGTGGGAAGGAAAATATGCATGCTCAGGACCTTGTTTTCATACCAACTGAGTAAATTCAGATATTTCACCTCTTCTGAGAACAACAGATTCCATGAAAGCCTTCAGGTTTTCCTATCTTGCTCTTAGGAGTTGTCATCATCAGTTTCCTACTTCACACTATAACCATAGTAGTGCAAGTGCAATCTCATATGTTTGAGACTGAAAATGCCACTGTACGGATACAAGGTAGGCATTAAAAAAGTGCTTACACTTGAAAACTGATCATGTAATAAAGATAAATCAAGCTATATACTCAGTTTCATTGGAAGAAAAGGAAAAGTAGAGAAAAAACAAAAGAAGCAGCATGAGGCTTATCCACGCTTCACAGAGGGAAGGTCAGATTAGAGGCAGGAAAAAAAAGAGAATTAAATCTAGGGGCTGCAGAACAACACAAAATACAACTCTCTCCATAAACCAACTATTTTCTACTCAGCAGCATATTTCTGTTGCTCTACAATACTTGTGCTTAGATAATATTCATCTGTTAGCTTGTTTATTGAGTGATAACCTGTTAAAAAAAAATTGCTTCACTTGGATTTTTTCCCCATTTGCTCACTTTTGCCTGTTAAATGAGTGGAGAAGAGTGTGATGCTTTCTACCTTCATATAGAACAATACTATCTGATGGTAAAATTATGCATGGCAGAAAATGGCTCACAGAATTACCCCAAATTACAGACCAATTCACCCTCCCAAATGTAGTTGAGATGAACCAACAAATTTACTATAAATTCAGAAGCATGTTCACATGTGAGCCTGTTTTGTTACATTCTTAGTCCTTTAAGCCTTATTGAAATCAGTAATGCAAGCATCCTCTTCCAATCAGCAGCAAAGACAATTGAAAAAAATTGCAAAAACAATAAACTGTAAAAGAAGGATTAATGCCTCCTGGCAAGGTATTAATGGCAGTGATTACACTCATGTCTCAATAAAGAATCAGAGGCCAGATTCTCAGCTGCCATAAGTGGTGTCAGCAGAACTGTGTTGCTTTAATATCCCATGTGAAGATCACACTCTATTTAGGGAAAGCCATGTTGCATCCTTAGTTCCAGAATCTAATTAGGTAGAAACACTGGGGAAGAGCAGAAAAACATGTTACTTAATAGGTCTATGGCTGAGCAGATGAAGGGTTTATTGTCCGCTCTAAACTGCACTGTAGTTAAGCAGAAGGATACCTGTGGAAGGTACAGTTGGCCAAAAATTACTCAGCTGCTTCTCTGCTTAAAGTTTGAAAATAGAAAGAGGGATAAAACTCACACTAGGCATTGTCTGGATTCTGGGTGCCTCATGAAGGCCATGTAACCTCTGTGATCAGGCTGATGGATGAAACTTTGGTTTATTGCGGTGTGACTGGTACCACGGTGTGAGAAGGTCAACAGAGAGATCCAGGCCGTGGTTTCTGTGCTCTGGGCAAGTGTAAAAGGAAGCAGAGTAAATGCTTTCTGAAGCTGTTTTTGTGGGCAAAATTGAATGGCAAAAAGGTTAATTATGTACACTGTCTGCCAACAGTGTAAGAACAGCATGTGTTCAGGATGGGAGTCAGATTCCTGCTGAGGAATATGATCAAGATAAAACAAATGCCAAGAGACTGATGGAACAATGCAAACGACAACATTGCCTAGCTTGGTAAAGCAGATGGAGATGAAAGCCTAATAAGGTAAGGTCATTCTACGAGGATGCCACTGAATGGAGGCAAGACTATCAAAAATATAAAAGCTTGATAAAGGACAAAAATATAATTATCACATGAATAGAATACACATTTACACAGAATGCTGTAATAGATAGGTGGTGCAGTGTTTTGACAAGTGCTGTAATGAAGAGCTCAGTAAGGGTGAACAGACATTGGTTGAGCTATGTGTCGAGGAACTGAATTTTGACAAATTCCAAGAGGCGGCAGGGATGTTCAAACAAAAAAGTGTTATCAATCCACTGAATTCCACTAAAGTATTGAACACGCAAAGGGAGTAGTCAAACAAACTCTCTAGGCATTGATTTTATGCCTTTTGGATGTTTGAAAATAAACCAGAGGACTTTTCAAAAAGAAGTGGCTATATACTCAGTTTTGAAGAAGGGAAGATAAAAGGGAAGAGGTAGGAATGTATTCCATTCCTGTTTATGCTCAATAACAGACATTCTCTGAGGTCCTTTTACACTGAGTGTTTTATCCTAGAAAGCCATTATGATATATCACTGTAAAATTAATCTGAATTCCAGCAGAAGTTGTTCAAATTCAATAACTACTTGAGAACAGAAAGTCTAACCAGAATATGCACATATCATTATATAATTCTCAGAAACAGGTAGTGAGGTTCCATGCACTAACTTGTGACCTACAAAAAAAAATTAGAAGCACTAATAAAGTGATTAAATTGCTGGGGTTGTGTATTTTTGGTTCAAAAAAAGGCTGCAAAGACAAGGAAAAACATTTCTCTTTTATTTAATTGCTAGCCTAGGTATACAATCATACCCCCCATTTTCAATATTGATATTAATTACTATTAATTACTTATAAAAATTGGTAGGAAGGAAGGAAGGAAGTTTAAGCACAGCTAAAGACCTAGAATTATTCTAATTCTCTGCCAGTGGAGAATTATAGCTCTATTTAAATACTAAGAAAGGCACTATTTCAATTATAGCAGGCCAGATATTTAATATGAACAGGATTTGGTCATTTTACTAAGGAAAAGAAATACAGGCAAGTACATGAGAAAAAAAAGGACTTGATTTTTTTGTCTGCTTAGTCAATATGAGAATACAAAGTTCTTGCAAGAAGTGATAGGAAATCTATGCAAATCCACATATAGCCAAAAAAACAGAACCCATCTTAGCTGAAATATTGAAGAGAGTTTAATAAGTGCCTTTAGATGGGGTCTTCTGGTGGTAATTGAACCCATTGTTCATTGAAGAGCAGAATGGAGAACAAAAGCAGTGAATGTGAGCAACCAACAACAGGAAAGGTCAGGCTGATGGGGGAGGGGGCTGCAGCAAATGCTGCAAAACAAAGATTCATATGGGGAGTCTTCTCTAATAAGGGACCTTCCTTGAGACAGGAAATGAATATGAGTGTAGTGGCCAAACACAGAAGAGTGGATTTTAACAAAAATCTAGGCAGTGCCTTAATTAATGCTAACCTGTTAGCAAAATATCTATAATGTTTTATCCTCAGATGTCATTTCTAAGTGTTTTCTTGATATTGTCTAATCAACTGACACTGATGTGTGTATCTTTGAGCAATATTCTGCCTTTGTTCTATCACCATAACCACCGTCATCCCTATTCCCTGCCTCTGTTACAATACCTTTTTCACTGCAGATGTACATACCACACATACACCTTTGTAGACCTTATTGTCCCTTATATTTAAAAGGAAAATGTAGTCTCTCATTTCTCTTTTGAACACCTTCTTCTCTATTCTGGCAATGGCTGATACAGAACAAAGATTCCCTTCTCACAGAGCTTTTTTTTTGCTTACCATATTATCCACAGCTTCCCTGTTTTTCACCTTTGGTATTTTAAAAGGCAGAAACCGAACTGGGTTTAATACATTTCACTTCATCTGAGAAAAAAAAAAAAGAAATAGAAGGTTGAAAGCTTAGAGATGGACAAAGGGTTATGGGAATCTGTGGCTTCTCTTGCAGCTTTGTCTTTTGTAAGGTTTTCCTCCAAATTTAAGAGCTGTTCATTCAGTAAAATGTATAGCAGAAAAAAAAAATACTGCAAAGTCTCTTTTGCTACATTTAAGAAACACTATAACTCTACAATGTGCTATCATTTTACAAACCTATGTGGAGGACTATTTTGACTGCTTTGATCTATACAATTGGACAAATCAATGTGTTTATAACACTGTGTATACAAATTGGTTACAGAATATAAAGTAAAAAAAGGAATACACTCACTTGCCAGATACAGGGTCTTCTTCCATTTGAAAGTTACTGCTTTTCTTAACCCTGGGGGGCTATTTACTTTGAAATTGTAACAAATAGAGATAAAACTTTTTCTTACCCTGATAACTTGAATTTTGTGTTTGGATCTGACAAGTCCCTTTCCAATAGTTTTCCTTGATGTTATTCCACCCTCAAATACAGAGACTGTTACAATTTTGGTCTGACTTACAAGAGTTTAGGAATGTGTTTTCCTTTTCTTCCCAGGGGGCATTGTTAACGTTTAGCAACTCTATTGTCTGGTGCAGCAGAAGGAAGCTTACCACTTTGATGTGGATTCTTATAAAAGCAGTGCAGAGTATTAAACTAGTGAGCCAGAGCTGCACAGAGTTGAAAACTGTTGTTTCAGAGAGCATTCATGAATTGAGCTTCAGGGAAGAAAACCCAAAAATCCAACCCATGGCCAAAGCATAGAACAGCAGCATTAAATTTTACATTTTGGTGGGTAACTTAAAAATTAGCACTATGTATGGCAGCATTACTGAGTACATATTATCCTTATAATTAAACTGTGATTCACCTGGTGAAAATAATTTTATTTTCTTAAATTTCACCTAAATTATCTATTTCCATTTAAATTTGAAAGTGAAAGATGAGTTAATCGGAGCTACAATAACACTTTGGTTGAGACTTAATTAGTGGAAGCCATCAGACATTTTATTTTGCATGTAATTAATCTTTTTCTACTGAAATTGTTTTAACAAATCACATTTCACAATCTTCTGCATGTGTTTGGCAGCCTAATCCAAATTCTCTGGGATGAAACTGGTTGCTCTAGCTTACTCTCATGTGTGGATGAAAAGTTAAATAACACCCTGTTACCACCACCTACTTTGGCACAACTGTATATGAAGAAAAAACAAGAATTAGCATGACTACAAGCTAGGAATTAAATTAATTATTTCTACAAAGATACATCTTGGCACAATCATGTTTTTATGCATTGCTTGTACTCAGTAGTAAGGCTGAAATTCTGAAGATGCATATACTGCAGTCAGAAAAACCTCCAACTATACAAATTTCTATGTGGAGTGTAGGAACCTGGTTCTAAAAACGTTCCCTGGAAACATGCAGATGCAGATGTTAGATATGAAACCTGGCTGAATGGGGTCAGGCCTAGGGAGCCCAGGCAGTAGTGGTGTACCAGTGGGAATGGTTCTGGGACCAGTGCTGTGTGACATCTTCATCAGTGATGTGGAGGATGGGAGAGCAAGTTAGTATATGAAACAAATCTGGGATGAAGGGATGATGCAGCAGAGAGTTGTGCTGTGATCTGGAGGGACCTCAATACGCTGGAGACATGGGCTGACAGGAACCTTTTGAAGTTCAACAGAGAGAAATGCAAATTTCTGCATCTGTGGAAGAATGTGTACCACTGTGTGTTAGGGCCACCTACTTGAAAGCAGCTCTGCAGAGAAGGAATTTGGGATCATGGTGGACAACAAGCTGTCTGTGAGGCAGCACTGAGTAGCCATGGCAAAGAAAACCAACAGCACCTTGGGCTGCATCAGCAGGAGTGTTGCCAGCTGGTCATGGGAAGTGATCTTTCCCTTTTACTCAGAACTGGTGAGGAAACATTCCAAGCTCTGCTTCCTGTTCGGGTCTCCTTGGTACAAGAGAGACATGGATATTCTGGAGAGAACCCAGTGAAGTGCCACAAAGATGATGACAGGACTGGAGCATCTCTACTGTGAGGAAAAGCTGAAGAAGCTGGAACTGTTTAGCCTAGAGAAGGGAAGGCTCAAGGATATTATGAATATGAAAAATAACTGATATAAGACAATGTAGAAGAGAAAGCCAGGCTCTTCTCAGTAACAGGACAAGAAGCAATGGACAAAATTAAGAAACGTGAAATTCCATCTGAGCACAAGAAATGAGTGAGTCTGGTCAAGCATTGGAGCAGTTTGCCCAGACACAATGTGGAGACAGTCAGAAGCTGCCAGGACATGGTTCTGGGCTACCTTCTCTAATTGACTCTTCTTAGGCAGTGGGGTTGAACTAAATGATCTCAAGAAGTCCATACAATCCTAAAAGGTTGTCTGTGGTTCCTTGTGATTTGATGGCATATTAAGGATTTTTCATTGTACCTACCATTCAAAGCTTTGGATCAATAACAACATTTGCTTTAAAGCTCAATTTCATGTTAATATTTCTGGACACCTTTCTTCACACCTTCTGTTGACATACTATAGGTTTTACCAGACAAGTCAACAGAAGCCATTGATGGAGACTCAAACACAAAGCCAACACTAAATCTCTGAAATCATGTCTCATGCCAGGGACAACAGACATTAATTTTCTGAATGAAGATAGCTCAGAGCTGAGCTAGTGCTGGTTTATGCCCTTAGCCATAGGTGTAAACTCTGTGAACAAGCTGCAGATATGATATTCCTGGCTGGGAAAGCAACAATTGAAATGAACATTAGAGAGCATATACCATCTTTTGGCAGCTTAATCTCATACACATCTGTCAGTATGGCAGTATGCCTGTTAGCAGTGCTGAATGCCAATTTTTTGGGTCTTGGGATAAACTAGAGACACATTTAGGTGGGAAGCTTAATCATGACACTAAAATATTTTCTCTTCTGCAGGGGTCATTGCTTGAATGAAGTTATGAATTTGTCAATGCCTGCCTTTTGGGATTTTTACTTAGTAACACAAATGCCGAAGGTATTATAGACAAGTAGTCAAAACTAAAGATTTTAGGAGCAGTAGGAAGGACAGTTCACATTTTGTTGACAGTGTAAAACATTCTTCAGGAGTGCAAGAAATGGAAAAGACAAGCTTTGGGGTCCAGGAATATTCATAATATTTTCTCAAGGCTGTACTTTTATGAAAGGAATTCAATACATGATTTCAGCTACGTGTATTCCACATTATCTCCCAATGCCATTTTGTGCAGCTGAGAACTTAGGCTGCAGTGCAGTGAGTGATATCAAGCTGTGATTGTTAAAAAAAAAATATTTTGCTGGTTAACTTTTTGTTATCTCTTTGTACAGATAAATTTAAATCTTCTCATAAACTGCTTGCTATCAATAGTATTCCTGTAGTGTGGAGTTCTTTAAAAGAGGGAGTTTTGCTTTTGCTTCTTGGTATCAGCTCTGCTACAGGAAAGAAATTATGTTCCTAAGATGTTTTACTAGAGATGAATTTGAAGTTTGGCATGAGTTTAAGTGTTTTGTTGAACTAAACACTGTGAGTATAATCTTCATAAATTGCTTGCATTAATCAAAATGTGCTAATTAGTAGCTAAGCTTCATTTTTGGAAAAGACTGCATTATTTATTAAGTTAAATAAAAAACCCTCTTCCCTCTGAGTGGCCCATGTAAAGAGGATGGCAGATCACAGCACAAATATTGAGGGGAGCTAAAAGCTTCTTAATAACAGTTTCCAACGAGTAGATCTCACTAGGAGGAGGTGGAGCTGCCTAATGCTCCATTATGTATTGAGTGTTGGGTATCTATGGAGAAGCAGAAAAAAACAGCTTTTGAACCAGCAGCATAAATGTTGAACTTCATGGATCATTGTTTCTTCTCTTCTTTTTTTTTCTTTTTCACACTATGGGGTTGTAGCTGAATGCCTCATGATTAAATGGATCATATCCATTTGAGCCAATGGTCAAAACCTGTTGTCTGGGGCCACTGGAAAGAACAGACTTTATTTTGCTTGGGTCTGTGGGCATGAAAGCTCCATGGGAGCAGCTATCATCATGTTCTGCAAGGCTGAGATGTGTCTGCTGCTCTTCCCTGCTTGAAACAGCCCTGCATACATGGAGCTGGAGGAAAAATTAGAAAGCGCTAGAGGTGCTTCCAGTGTTTGAATGGATTTGCATCAGAAGGCTAAAGGTAGATGTCTGACAGTGAACTGTAACCATGGAGATGCCTACCAGTTATTAAATTAAAAAAAAAAAAAAAAAAGGGAAAAAAAGAAAGAAAGAAAAAAAGAAAATAAGAAAAAAGAAGTATTTCTCTTTTAGGAAAATTGCTGCAGTGTCTGTCCACTGGAACTAATTCATCTTCCTCTCCTGTGCATGTGTGTATTCATGTACTCTTCATACATGGTGCAAGAGCAGCTTGCATACCCAGTCTCTGAGCCCTTGTTTTGCTGGGCCCTTGTCAGTGTGGCTTCCACAGTGATCACTGATGAGGAATGGGAGCAGATAGCTCCATATGTGGATGGTGACATGATATAGTTGTGCCAGCAACATGGGATTTCAGCTGAGGAGGGGGTTTAGTCCTACTTCTTACACCATCTTGGTGTAAGAGATGAAACAAATTCTTTGTATATCCAATACTTGAATTCTCACATCTACCCTCTCTTTCCTCCAGTGCAAAAACACTCTTATTCCCCTTTTATAGATATGAAATCTGTCCTTCACACTGGAAAGCAAAATTTGCAGTAAGGATTCTATTTTTGCACAATTTAATCTCTTCAGGGAGTCCAGCATTTATGATCTAAGTTGAGCAGTCCACTCAGATAAGTACTGATCTAGAAATATTTGTAATGAAATGAGTAGAGAGACAAATAGAATTTATGTCTGCATTGTTCATGACATTGCCACTCAAACAGTTATT
Source organism: Cyanistes caeruleus (assembly GCF_971803275.1). Lineage (NCBI taxonomy): Eukaryota > Metazoa > Chordata > Aves > Passeriformes > Paridae > Cyanistes > Cyanistes caeruleus. The sequence continues at coordinate 126,007,239 of NC_141701.1, forward strand.
GAACTGTTCAACTCGAGACTTACCAGCATATTTAACGAGAAAAAAATCTCCCAGAAATTTTATGAGATCTTTATTCTTCTTGCCAGAGTGTGAATATTGAGTACATAAAATAATCTTCTGCCTGTAGTTTTGGATAACCTTAAGTTTTATTTTTTTGTCTTTTATAACTCTTTGAGATGCAAATTTACTTCCTATGATCAAACTTCTACTGTCTTTGATAGTAGTTTTCCCAAAATAAAACTGTATTTCCCCACTGACCTTGACCAACACAAATTTTCATTAGAAACAGTTGAGGATGTTCTTTTACTATAAAAAAAAATCTAAGAAGGACAATGTTTGAACATCTGACATCTGAAACAGATTTATGAATAGCAAACAGAATCACTTGAAAATAAAAAAATAATATTTCAAAACCGATGATGATAAAGGAGATAGAGTTTTAATCATGAGGTTAAAAGTTATTTATTTTATTTATGCTCTTTTAAGATCATGCAGTTCAGTTAAACCATTCTAAACAGTGATATAGCAAAAATTTAGCAAGGCAAATATGTTGGGATTTTTTGTTTATGTTTTTATCATAAAAACTGATTTTTCTTTACATCAGTGACTGATCACTTTCTGGTTTATTTAGTGCAGTTTTCTGCTTAGTGTCTTTAGAGGATGGGTTTTAAAATACTGAAAAATTTGAGTCTGGGTGAGCCTTCCGCTCTTGCACATGTCAGTGGCACAAACAAAACAAAAAAATTAAAAAATCGAACCACATTTCCAAAGGAATGCCAGAGAGCTTTCTGTGGCACTTGGCACATACATAAAGGCATTATTTTGCAGATATTATTGTTGATAGGTTTGATATACAGCGTGGTTTGTCTGAGCCAATGGGATATTGTCCTCTTAACAAATCTCATCATGCCAGCAGTGTTGCTTCTATAGGATGGCTTATCAGCTCCAACCAGAGTCTGCTACACTTGCACTTGCCTTCATAGCCTGAGAGGAAAATAAATTGTTCCCAAGCAGTTAATAAGAAAGAATTATTGTGAGTGAGATGCATGACATTATGAGAAAGCATGGTGTTTTACTGACTAAATGTTTCTTTGCAACCATCCCTATCTTCCTTCACTTGGCAACATTCCCTCTTCTCTCCCCCTCCCTCCTAACAAAAAAAACAAAACAAACCAAAAAAAATCCGACCAAAAACCACCTCAGGTTTAGTGTAAATGAAATGAACATTTCATTTTTGGAACAGAGGCTCTTTAAAAACTGTTACTGATGTGCCATTCTATTTCAAGAAGTGTACTTATGACATTTCTCCTCTGCATTTTAATATAGACATTGCAGCAAGCTGGAGAAATATTCCAATACTGCCACTGTTATGGCAACATGCATCTTCATTTTTGCTATCTATGCAGCTAAAAATGAACATATACAAATATATTACATAGTATGCAAATATTAGATCTGAATACAACTCTTTTTTTTTCTGTGTGTTAGTAGAGCCACTCCCAGAAATTTAAAGATTTATAATAATGAATGTAAGCAGTTTATGGGCCAAATGCTTCCTACCTTACATATGTGTGTCCATTTAAATTAATGGAACTACACAGGTAATAACAATGAGTGACATTTGGTCTTTCAATGAATTCCTCACAACCATTGTCTGGGAATCAAAAACAAGAGGTCTTTGGTAAACTGTAAGTTTATATGGAGGCTGATAAATACAAAGGGAAATGTAGGCATGTTGTTGTACAGCTTTATTGTCTTTTATTGTGCTATATACCTAATGTCTTGCTTAGCCAAGCAATTAAGCAGCTCTTTAGCTTTATACCCCTGGTCAAATCCCATTTTGGGTAAGGAGAAATGCAAGCTATTTTCTTAACTATGACTTTATACAGGGAACATATGGAAATCAGTTGTCATATTTTTAATTTCATTTATACAATTCTGATTGTTCACTATTCAGCCATCTGCCTTTTCTTATCCCAGTGCTGGCTGTCATGCAGGGTGTCTCAGAAAGAACTGAGAATTCTTATGCAGAAACCACCATCTGAGGGAATTGTTCAATATTTTATTGCTTTGAAATGGAAAGTTACTGTGAAGATCAAAGTACAAGAGAAAAACACTGATAAATACAACACTATTACAACTCCTAAACATTCTGGACTTCTTAGTATCCGTAATCTTGGACCTCAAAACATTTTCAGATATTATTTAAACCTCTTGACATGTTTTCAGACAGGGTTATTTAGGTTTATATGTAGATAAAAATAAAGGCAAAATTGATCACCTGGTCTGCCATAGGCACAAAATGACACAATTGCTCAGGGTAACAGGGGACTGACTGAGAAAGTACCATATAGTTATTCACATTTTTGAAACCACACAGTTAGTTTTTAAGATACCTGGAAACTGATCTTGTACCCTTCCTGGCAGTATTCCACTTCATTTATCCTGGCTTTCATTGTGTTTAGATTCAGAGCTTGTAAAACTCATGATGAAAATTGCAAAGGTCATGAATTTAAACTGATTAAATTGTTTTAATGTGAATCTGTATAGACTTTCTTGGGATTTTTTTAGATCAAAATTAATTTGTTAAGCCAATACAAAAAATTTCAATCTTAGGTTACATATAATTTCACTAGAGTATTTTGATAACCTATAGCCAAGTTTTGGAACTTCTTTCAAATTCAGCCCAACAAAAGCTTTTCCTGACATCAATTTAACAACACAAGGAGATTCAGGTCCCTTTTCCAGTGAAGCATCTCACATATGAATATGATGTGTTTGTATAATATTAAAGCATTGCACCAAATATGCTCAAGTTCACATACTTTTCTTAGGACTCTGGTTGAATCTTATCTCTTCTCACTATATGTAAGGAAAGAAATGATTAGGTGTCTGAGATTTGCAGAAACAGTAATCACACAATGCATCAAATCTGCATGTGTTGGCGAAAATAGTCACAACAAAATGTATTATGCAGAACAACCAGTCGATTTGATTAATTCCTATTCAAAATAGAAAAAGAGTAGGAAGATTTATTTCTTTTTATTATTCTGCACTACTGAAGCAAGTAGGAAGAGAAAGGGATAAAGGATAAATTGAATTCAAATTGAGATTGAGACAAGCAACATTCATAAATTCATATCCATGCTGTTCTCCCAGAGCTTCACAACTAATTGCTTTGAATTTTTCTCTTGTTCCTATCTAGGCCATCCTCCATATGGCTCCATATGCCTGGTTTTTTTCACCTTGAATTAGTTCTTTGTGTTTTCTCCCCTCCTAGCCATAGCCTATCTTAAAACAGAGATATCTGAGAACCTTAGACTTATCTTCCTTTTGCTAATAAAGCACACTTCCTTCTGTTAATAAAGAAAATATTAAAAAAAAATAAAAGGTCTTTAAAACCCCTTCTAAGTAATTTTTTGACTAAAATGCCTGCTCAGTTCCAATATAGCAATTGGCAGTCCTAGTCAGTATATATCAGCATATCTCTAATGAATTCAGCTCCATGCTGATACTTTAGCATTGCCATGTCCAGTTCAGAAGTTTGAAAAAAAATGCACAGAGTAATTAGGAAATCAATGTCTTTCTGAGACTATTCTCATGCAGAGAAACATCTGGGCCCCTAAAAGAGAGTCACAGGGTTAAAACCAGGTGGGAAACCATATCCACGTTTTTACTGTGTTGGAACAGAGGAACATCCCCATAGGAAGTTTTAGAAAAATAGGAAGTTTTTGAAAAAGAAAAGAAATAATTTCCTAAAATGGTTTAGAAACATTCAACCTCAAATAGATAAACAGATAGAGACTTGCAAGTGAGAAAGAGGGAAGATGAGAGGACAGATAGTGCTCTAAGAGGGCTTCAGCTCCAGCAGTGAGAGGACCTGGGGAATGACTGTGGAGTCCTGTGGTCCCTCTCTGTTTCCACATTCTTGTTGTTGACATGAGGAGTGTGTGCACACAAGTGTGTGCTTGTGCCTGTCTGTGTGTGCAGACACTCATGGAACACGGGTCATCTGCTCACACACAAAGGGTGATAATCATACATAGGGAGGATGGAAGTGAAAACAACTCATAAAGGACTGGATACATTTCTTTTAGTCATATTCTAAGGCAAAAAAGTTAGCTTCTGGTTAAGACAGATAATCCTTTGTCCTAGAGACATAATTGCATTTAGCAGACTGTAATAATAGTACACCTGATAAAACCTGCCATACTAGTAGGCAGACTTTTTCTTTATATGTTACTTTTGGACTGGAACAATGTGACAACGTTGCTTTGGTGTTCATGAGAATACAATTTTTTTGTCTAATTAAGCTAATCCAAACTTCCCTGAGATGGAAAGATGCATTACACCAAGAGAGGATATGAAATTCAAACCTTCATTTGAATGCTGAAGAGCTAAATCCAAATAAAACCCGCTGTTTAAGTCCCTTCTGTGTTCAGACCTACTTTGTTAAAGTCTCAACTGAATTGTCTGTTTAGTGCCAATGACAGTTAAGCTTAAAATTAAACATGTAAAAAAATTATTTGGACATGTTAAACAGATAACACACTATGCAGGTGCAGCTGATGAAAGTATATTCCAGGGCAGTGAATCTGCATTTCAAAGCTCTAGAGTTGTCCAGTAAGAGGCTGAAATTCAGGATCCAATGTGAAAGGAGGATGGGTATTTCTTCCACTCTCTATTGGATGATGGGATACTGTGAGAGATAAGTCTCAAAACTGATTCTAGCTTCCTGAAATCATAAGTTCCCATCAAAACACAGACTAATGTATGCATGCATTCAATTAGGTAAATTTTATCAGGCAGTACCAAGAAAAGTCTTACATTAAAAGCTGTCTAAGTGAAAGAAAATTACCTGGGTATTTCCTGACTATAGGTACTAGCCTATATAAGGGTTCAGAGCTACTACATAAATCTACTTAATAAATCTACTATTTAATGGTACATAACCCTAAGTTCATGTCTTCCATTATCAAGAATTGGGTTTGAAAAAAATTACTCTATAATTTAGAGCTTCAAGTCTAAGATCAAGTTTATCTAAAGTAAGTAACTCTAACATGGAATTTTAAAACAAAAGGAACTATATGAATATTGCAAAACAAGTGTGCAAAATTTAATATATCTTTTCTAATTAAGCAGCACTAAAACCAATTTGAGAGATGTTTCAGAAACTTCCTTCCCAGTTCTTGAAAATGGGTAGAGCAGCATAAACTATTAATACCACTCATCAGGTGATTGGCATCTCCCTACAAGGCTAGAGGAATGAAAAGCAGGGAATTTGCCTTGTCTGGTTTAGCACAATGTTGGTCTAACCCACTGATAAAAGTGACAAGCTTGTGAGAACCTTGCTGGTTCTAACACAATAGGAGATTCTGCCCTGTTAAAACACATACATAACATCTTCAAAATGTATCAGAATGAATCCTGTCAGCAGCCAGCTCTGGCATTCATTTTGTTAGTGCAGAGTAGGTATTCAACAGTAAGTTTGTAGCTGAAGAACTGCTGTTTTTATCCTTGCTTTTTCTAGACCTTTAAATCTCAAAACACCGGCTCATCTGCTGGATTTGGCACAAGGTTTACTGTATTCACTTATTTTTTCTTCTTACCACTGTACAGTTCTGGTTCATGTACAGCAACTGTCCATCTCAAGTTTTGAATAATGTTTAGGTCCCATGGGAAAATAGTATGTGCTTACCCAGTTTAAGACTGTATAATAACACATATTCTCTGTTATCTCTGTAGGAAAATTCAGTCTATGCTACTTTCCAAATTAAGGTACATACAATATTTCTACACACCTTTTCAGCCTACAAAGTGACCTCCTGCTGAAGTATGCACTTACACTAACCAGGCTAAGCCTCAAACCTATAACACACACAGGCTGAATAAATAGAACTAAGAAAACTTAGTTTTGCCATTTCTTGCTTTCTGAATTTTCAGTCAGAGTATTTTTCCATGTTCCTTTTTTTCATAGTAATTTCTGTTTAATCTATGGCAGTGACTGCTTCTGTCAGTTGCCCTTGATAAAAATGCCTGGTATCCAGCTGTGCAGTTGCATTGAGAACAACTGGATGCTTCTTTACACCAGCTATGAGCCTGGTCTCCTTCTGCCAGCTAGGAATGGACTCCTATACTTGTCCTGGCCTGCCCTCTTCACTCAGCAGTATCCCTGGTTCAAAATACCAGTGTACCATATCAAAACCTGGGGCAAAGCAAAGTTCAAGCAAAAAAGTTTAATTTTAACCACTTTGGCTCACCAGAAATGTACATCTGTAGCCTTCTCCACAGATTGTTCAATGCAAGGCCTGTAACACCTGGGTAAAATATTTTTTTAACTTTTATCTGTAGACAATAATCACACATTCTCCTTGCTTAGACTCCTTCCTTATCTTAGGCCATGATCATTAAAAAAAAGTGGTAAAATACTTAAGGATAGAATAGTAAATAGTGGTAAAATAGTAAAGGAAGAGAATATTAAGAATAGAAAGCAAAACGAAAAGTAAATACAAAGAAGAGGACCTAGAAGAGCTTGATCAGATCAAGAGCGAGGTGAAAAGAAAGGCAAAAAGAGGAGATGAATGAAAAAAACCAAAACAATTAATTGTGCTATTGGGTTTCTTGCATGAAGCAACAATATGTAAAGCTCAAGAGTGAATGTGTTTTAAATATTATGAAATTAATGTCAGAATATAGATTTATGTATTTAGTACAATACAACTCCTATCCTGGGAGTTGGAAATGTAGAGTGATTATTAGCTAGGTTTCTGTTTTTCTTGAGTAGGTATCTTCTCTATTATTACTCTGTTCCAGTATATGATCACATTTTTTGCATAATTTAGATCTGATATATGCAAGTACCTCCATTTTGAACAGACCATATGGAGAGCTCCATGAGTGCCCAGGGAACCAGAAGTATGCAATGATTAACCGTGGTTTCTGTTATTTGTTAAGCAGATGAAAAGAGCTGTGAAATAAAAGGCATTTTGTGATGGTTTCTATGTCCTTGCACTGTCCTTTGTTTAGTTGTGCTGCACTAGGGGGGAAAAAAGAGGTAAGTTTTAATATAGCAAAGGAAATTGCATAGCCATTCACAAGATCCAAAGCTGGAAACAAAGGAAAAGAAGGCACTGGAAGAAAAGGCAAGGATCTATGTAATAGGTCAGTGATGATGAGTTAAAGAAGAAAAATATAGATTTCACAGGTATATATTTTCTGGATCTGCATTTCATCGGATCTAAATTATGAATAGACAGATAAAGGAAGAAGAAAGATTCAAAAGACATGAAATGCAAAATCAGATTCTAAAGATAAAAAGCAATGAAAGAATTTCTAAGACTTCCTCAGAGACCTCTGAAATTTGTTAACCTCTATTTAGTTAAGACTTTATATAAGGTAATTTTATTAAGTTTGTCTTTCAAAAGAGAGAAATACAGCATAGTAAGGCTTTTAATTCACAACATAATTTATTTTAATTTAAATTAATATGTGTACATATTGATGTATATAACATATCCTGGTATTTTAAGTTGGAATATTAATGTGGCAATAGAAAGTTTAGCATTAGATAATTTCCAGGTAATCCATGGGTCATATTTGTCTTTGCATAGAGCATCAAAAGGATGAACAGAATTATTTGATTATATTTGATGCAGAAGAGATGAATTGTCAGTTTTGGGTGTTGTTAGGGCACCATATTATGTTATCTGCATGTGAACTGGGAAGTCTGTTGCTGCTAATCTGATACAGAGACTTTGATTGGTGCTTTCCAAATGAGCTATATTAATCTTTTGTAAAGAGGAGGAAATAAAGAAATCAGTAGCAAATGATACAAAGAAAATGAGTGAGTAGGGTAAATTAAATTATTTGTGTTAATTTACAAATTGGAGAGAAAAAAGAAAATAGAACTGAAGACATGTAGACATTCATTGTGTTTGCTGATATGAGATAGAAAGAGAACTTATTCTGATTTTTTTGGCAGACAGGAAAGAAGAATAAGGTTCAATGACCATTTGTAGCAAAATGAGAGAGTATCTGTTGTCCTAGAATTAACCCTTGGTCTGAGGTTTGACTTTTATACAATATTCATTAAAGGGTTGAATACTGAAATAGATGAAACAATAACATTTCCTTTCATTTAGACTTCAAAACCTTGATGAAAAGATTTGGGGCTGATGCAATTCATGAGGCTAACTTCAAGCAAACTTGTCTGTTAATAAAATGTGCTTTTACTTTTATTCTATTTTTTAAGAAAGTATTTTAACCAAAAACATTACTACTGTTACATTTTGGCATAGGTGTTCCTCACCATGTGGTGTGTTTCCCTCAAATATTTCCATGGGCTTGAAACCTCTAAGTATTTTTCTGCCCTTCTGTGAAGCCTCCAGCTTTAGCTTTTGGACAGGATCTAGATGCCCACATTAGAATAATTTAATGCAAGTGCAAAAGCAGAATCCCACTGTCCAGAGAACTTTTGAATCTAGCCAGTTACTTAGTGAAATTTGGGGATGATGTGAGATGTAAAGGTATTACGCAAAGCTTTTAGAAACATCACTTTGGCACATGGTGCAAGAATGCAATCATGTTATGACTATTTTTGTGCCAAAGTCTTCTTTTTAGATCACTTTTTTTAGTAATTATAAACAAATTAATCAAGTGTCTCTTGTTACACTGCATCTGATAGACTTCATGGTCCAGCTTTAGATATTTAAGCAGAATAGAACAGAATCATGGAATCATAGGATCATTTAGTTTTGAAAAGATCTTTAATGATTTACTGAGCACTGGCATATCCACCACTAAACCATCTCTCTAAGTGCTACAGCTACACTTTAAAAAAAATCCTAGAGGGACAGTGACTCAACCATTTCCCCAGGCATCCTGTTCCAATGCCTAACAAACCTTTCTTTGAAGAAATTTTTCTTAATGATAAGGAAATGAAGAATGAGACAGCAAAAGGAAAGAGATTTTATGTTTTACGGCTTTATTAGACTTGTTTGTTATAATTTTTATGGAAATTTTTAAGACTGCTATTTCTTTCTGTATGTGAGATCACTGTGCATCATGTCTAGTTGACCTAAATACTTAACTATGCAACATATATCAAAAAGAATGGAAAACGCTCCTCTCAGTAACTGGTTATAGATCTTGAGAATTTTAACTGTAACAGAGACAAAAGAAGAAAGAAGAGATCCATAAATGCTGACAGAGAAAGGAAGAATGCCACAATTTATCTTGTATGACATAAACGCTAACTTTGCCAGTACTGGGAGAGAAATCTTTATTTCCTTCTGAAGCCCAGCACTTACATTCTTTAAAGACAATACTATATATAGCATCTATGATGCTTTGACAAGTGCTCAACAGCTCGTTCTAAAAACTTGTTTGAGGGATTGTATAATAAGAATTACATGTGTGAGAATAATTTTGTCAATCAAGTGTCATAATACTGCTTAGAATCTTGTGGTTTTTAATTGGTATTTGTGGGTTTTTTTACTGAAACCATATTTGTTTAGCCATTGAGAGTAATTGAAGGAAATAAAATTTATTTTCCAGTCAAAATTAAAGAATCATAAATGCTTTGAACTGGAAAGGATCTTACAGATAACCTAGTTCCAACCCCCTGGCCATAGGCAGGAAATCTTCCACTTAACCAGGTTGCTCAGGGCTCCATCCAGCCTAGTCTTGAGCACTTCTAGGGGTAGGGCCCCTACTACTTCTCTGGGCAACCTGTTTTGGTGCCTCACTGCCTTAATAATAAATAATTTCTCCCTAATATCTAATCTAAGCATACTCTCTTTCAGTTTGAGGCCATTCCCCCCTGTCCTGTCACTATATGTCCTTCTGAAAAGTCCCTCTCCAGCCTTCTTGTAAGTCCCCTTTAAGCTCTGTAAGGCTGCTTTAAGGTGTCCCCAAACCCTTCTCTACTCCAGGATGAAAACAGCTCTGACACTCTAAGCCTTTCCCTTACAGGAGAGGTGTCCAGGATGACACCATCCATATCACCAACAAAAATGTAAAAACGTGCCAGTCCCATTACTGGCCACTGAGGAGCACCACTCATGGAAATCTTTGTAATTGCTTTAAATCAAAAAGATGGGAGCGTGTCTATGGCACCTATGCAGATAAGAATTTTCTGAGACCATTTTTATTCCTTTTATTCAACTTTTCAAACTTCAGACTTAGTTATGGATAGATGATCATGACTGATTCTTCAGTATTTACTTTGGATAGCTACTTTAGGAGTCTTATGGATAGAAAAGCCTACATTTTGTCTGTTGAACCCTGCCTACAGTGAATGTAAACATATCTTAAAAAACAAGAGGATAAGAGACAGTAAAGGACATGGTTGTTTCTAAGAATATATAATTTTCTCTAGCTGAATGACCAGCCGAGTATCCAATTCCTGAGACATGTATCTTAAGAAAATTTGCTTTCCCTATAGTCACCTTTTAGAAAGGAAGAGGGCAGAATTGTTTGAAAGAGTAGATAAATAATCTCTATTTGAAATGTTCTTTATACTATAAATGCAATGGTACCTAAAGTATATATTAAAGTTATAGATAGTCATACTAAGAGTCTACTTTCCCCCCTCCTCGAGAAAAACCTCACCTTTGTAAATCTTAATAAAGCATTTGAAAATGCTCTTTAAAAATATTTGACAAGGAATTTCAGGCCTTCATTCTTCAAAGGTCTGATGAACACACATATTACTCCTGCTTTCAGGAGAGATAAAACATACAAATCTGACCTCATACTCTAAAAAGGGTGCACCACTAAGTATCAAGTTCCATCAGGGCATATTTGGGGGCAAATTCATAACATATTGTATCTAACCGAGAATAATAATTTTATCATGGTAATTAAAAAAAATTAAAATCTTAGCTTTGAATGGATTGTGAGACTTTACAATGTGGGACCAATAATAGTAATAATAACAATAATGCATATGCAGAAACTGATCACTGATTCAAACACCAAATTACTGGTTCTCAGACTACCCCATAAGAGCATTGAGATGCTAAAAGATGATATTTGTTAGCAAATTGATCCTCTTAAGAGTATAAATGAATCTTGTTTCTTCAGTTCTATTCTCAAGAATACCACAAAGAAATACTTCTGCTTTCTCTGAACTGAAATTCAACTTTTATTATTCCGATTATTACTGTATTCTCACTCTCATCCACCACCTCTTTTGTACATTTTACTCATTTCAGCTCTACAGGAAACAGAAAAACAATACCTGCCAGAAGACAATGAAGTAGAAAGAAAAAAATACCAACACACAATTTCAGGATGCAGAAAAATGACTACCATGACATGACAGAGTAAATACTGAGGGTTTTTTTTTTCAAAAAGATCACTAAGATGCCTTTTTTTGTGGCAATTTTAAGAATAAGTTGAAGTACTACTATCATTGCAAGTGCCACCAACTTTTGGTCTGTTTTAATTGGGAATTTGTGAAGAGATGCTGGCTGACTACTGTAAGGAGAGCAAAGATGTGAAAGACTGGAATCTGCTCATTCCATGGAGCATCCCAGTACTGGAGTATAAGATTACCCTTGTATGCTTTCTTCCTCAAAGTCCTTAAAGAAAGAAGCATGCAGCTCTTTTAAAACTTAATTTTCTGTTCTGATGGATGCAGCATTTGATGTTGTTCCTTTGTGCAAATGATTTGATAATGTTCCTACCTTTGGGAGACAAGTTTTTAATAACTGAAGGGAAATACAGTCTCTCAAAGGAGCTGATGCAAAATCAGTTTGGGTGTAAACAGATTCAACCAATTGTTTTCAATGAAGTTATATGAATTTTGAGCTAAAATAAACCTATGATTGGTCCAATACTATAATCATCAGGCAAAATTCCCATTATTGTAATCCAAGTTTGTAGGATGTAACTATAAAAAAAGATGACTCAGAAAGCTCTGTCCCATTTGTCTTTCAAAGGCAACTTTTGAGCATTTTTCCCTTTGATCACAAGGTCAAAAAAGTAGTTTTGCCACTTGACACAATATGAAAATAAAAATAATGAACCAAACCTATAACTGGTAAAAGTAAGTACAAATTCAATTATGCCATATCTGAGTTTAGTTTCCTCATCTTTTGACTGGAATTATTAGTGATGAAATAATTAATTCTCATCCCCACAAACATTAATGTGCCATGAAAGCTGATATAAAACAAAGTAACCAATCCTCTTTGCTATAATCTCAGGGTTTGTACATATCATACTTCCTCCATGTTATTTAACTACTGTGCAGCAATACCTATATGATCTTTTTGCCTATGGAAGCAATTGCATTACTCTGGTCTAATAGACTGCACCATCTTTTCAAGTTAAGAACCTTTCTGTAGCAGTGTTGTTAATACTCATGATTTTATTCCAGCTCTCATGGATTTCCTTATCTTTTTTTTGGAAGCTCCAGCTTCCAAAGATGAGAGGCAATGTAGAAACCACATTTTTTTTTTTTTTTCCTTTCAAACGAAAATTCTTGTCCTCTTGGTTATAGTAAAGTGTGTGAAAATAGGACCTCTGTGTACTTCAAAATAAAAGAGATAAAATATTTTAAAAAAATCTATTTTAAAAAATGCTTTTATTTTTTAAAGCCAATTTCATTTCTTATTAAAACCACACTTGAGATTTTTTGAAGACCTGAAATTGGTGGACTTCTATCTCCCCACAGCTGCCAGGTTGAAATTCTTTCCTTACCCATGACTGGCAGATACGGAGAGAGCAGAAAATGAGTATGCAGTCTCCCAGTTGGCTTTCTGTGAATTATTTATAGATGACAGAAACATTAGAGAAGTCCAGACAGCTGGACTGTATGTAAGACTTTCAGTGAATGATTTCATTCAGAATGTTGTTTCAGGGAGATAATGTAATTAATGTGGTTGGGAGATGAGCAATCTCACACACTGCATCTGGAAGTTTCTCCTCAGGAAATCCTTGTAGCTTGCTGTTTCTGTCAAGCAGGGTAATGTGCCTATAAAATGCTTTTGACAGAAAACATATTACTGCATCAGCAGAACCAGAAAACGACAAAACATACACAATGTGGAATAGTGAATGTCAATGTCTTTCCACCAAGCAAACACACTCATGTAAGCAAAAGAAACCTAAATCAGCTGGAATCTTGTAAAGGGAATGGAAGAAACAACCTTAGCTGAGGTGTTCCTCTAGTACTCTTACTAGATAAACAAAACACTTAGAATAAGTGGGGAATATAATTATTAACACAGTAAGCACCTTTTTTGCACAGAAAATGTCACTGTAAAAGGGAAAAGTGCACAGAAAGCCACTGCAGCAGGTAGTAGGTTTGGGTTATAATTTTTTTTTTTAAATTTTCTTTGTTCTGCCATTGTAGCTGCAAGGAAGAAAATAAATCTGAGGGCAAGAATATACATTTTCAGACCATTAAAATGGCAAATTTATAAATCTGAGTATTCAAAAGGCTTCAGAGAAAATAGTCTGTATTTAACTCTTATTTGAGTTTTGACTTTCCTGCCTCTCAAATCCCATTTTCATACTTTTACTATTAGCCATGAATGCAGAAATTTAACATGACTGTAAAGAAACATTGAAAGAAAAATAAAAATTAAAATCCTGTGCTCCAGGGCCAGTGACTCATTTCCTTCCAAACCAAAACCCAACCTCACATCAAATTCTATGCTCTTCTAAAGCTAAATAAATGCTCTATGTGTACATTTTTTTAAACTATGAAGATGATAGAAAAAGAGCAGTATAATAGTCGTTTACACAGGCATGTTTCTGATGAAGGTGGAATTTGAGCATATCATTAACTCAAATGAATTATGCACAGAAAGAAAAAGAATCATCCTTATATGGAAAGAAAAAGACAAAACCAAACTGATGGAAATCTTCAAAAAGATGTAGGGTTTTTTTGTTAACTACTGTTTTTTATATTCTTGATATGTTATATGCTTCAGCTTCTGCAACAAGAGAAAAAGAAATACTTAATTGCTCTGCTTACCCAGTTGTCTGAAAGAGCAAAAAGTTAAAACAGTAGTCTAAATGAAAGGACACATTTTTTAATGTGCAATCTCACACTTCAGACTGAGTCTGTAGTAAAAATGTTATCTTTTTAGTAACAATAGTAATTTTATTTAATAATACTTGGTTTATAGATGATGCTTTCCAACTGTATTTATCTTTCTTAGACATATGCAGAGCTCTCGAAATAATCCTAATTTGTTATAACCAAAAGATGGCAGCACTCCATGCAACATACACTGCCTTCCACTTTTACTTATATTCACTGATCTCTTTGCAAATTCCATTTTATAGTGCTGTAGTTTAAGCCATCCTAGGCAGAGAACAGTTTAGGAAGCTTTCAAAAGAGAACACATGCTTATTAATTTGGGAAGGTTAACTTCATTCTGGAAAGATTAAAAATCAGTTCCTTTAAGTTTATTTTCTTCAGTATAGATCCAGACTAGTTAGCAACCGTATTAAATAAAGGGGTCTGAGAAGCTCCAAGCTGAAGTCTGTTTTAGGGAAACCTGTTCACATTTTCTGGGGACTTAAGCACCAGGTAGTTTGTCTCATCTAGATCTCCTGACTATTTTCTGTATATTTTTTCCTTCTTTTTCCCCCCCATATTTTCTTTTTTCTCTTCTCCCTCTCCTCCTTGTCCTGTCTCATTCTTTACTGTTCCATGGTCTCCTGTTGGGCAGATCCCAGCATTGGTGCCCAATAGCAGCCCTGTGGTGTGAACACCTCCTTTATTGTATGTCACAACTCATCTCTGTGTTACCTGACTTCTGCATGCTGCTGTACCCACAGCAGTGCGAATTCATGCTGATCTGTGAGACCCAACATAAAACAAGGCACCTCTTTCCCAGTGATACCAGAGTTTGATGGGAGCAGATGGTTAGTGGCTGTGTGGCCCTGACCATGTAATACAAAAACATTTATGAAGAGGTTGGCGACTTCAGAGCACACTCCTTGCTTTTTGGAATGAAATCAAGGGTGCATATACAATGGTCACTAAGAAAGTTGGATTTTTAGTTTGGTTTTAAAGATGAAATTAAGAACTGAACTGGTTTACTGAACAAATCAAGGGGTAAAAAGGAATGTAGAAAAATAAACTAAGACTTTACTGTACAAAAGGAGCAAAAGAACAGAATTGCTAATAAATGAACAACACAAATTCTGCACAGTCACCCTAGAAAGTGCCAAAGACTTAATGAATAATGTGATCCTAAATAAGAGGATAAAACAATGAAATATGTCCTTACATGAAGCCTTTGACAAAATGGAACTATTAGGCAGATGGATGTGAGAGCCCACATGCAAAATATTCAAGAAGTTAATAATAAATGGTTATGGTCTACTTTATTCCCACACAGGTATGTCCAAATAAATGAGAGTTCTCCCAGGTGACACAGGCTGTAAAATGAACACATAAAAGCAACTGAGACACTGAAGCAAGGTGCAGAATAAGCCCATCCAAGACAATCCCAGAGGCAAGACAAAGATAGGCCATACATAGTTCAAAGATGGCAATACATAGATCATTGTACATATGGATAACGGAGTATCCATATGTATGGATAATATGTATGCATGGAGTAATAAAACGTGTATGGAAAATGATATTCAGTGCAAAGAGTATGAAAACCTGAGTTTTCAGGATATGAAGAGAATCATACAAAATAATGTTAATATGAGAGACTCCAGAATGTGTAAGGAGCCACATTGTTTGGTTTGGTTATTTTTTTTTTTCTTGTTTTGTCATCTACATTTTCCACTGACTCTAATTGGACTCAGACTAATTTTATTCTTTTCTGATACTTATGCTTATTATCAATACTTGTGGATATTGTTGATTTTCAGAACTGTTACCACACTCATTAAGTGAAGATTCAACTCCACTGTGTTAAGAAGTTCTGACTTTTAGCAGAGGCTGTGCTGAAAAAGTGGGATTTACATGCCTTCCCATGTTAGGATCATTTAATGAGCTTACAAGATTTGTGACCTTAAGCGTTGTTGGATGGCTGACCTGAAATCCCAGGCTTTGAAAAATGGGAAGTAGAAAGAGGGCTGACCGTGGATATTCTGTGACCTTAATGCATGTTAATATAATATGTTTCAAGTCGTTCCTTTGCTATCTAGAAATAGTGTTTCATTACATGTTTTCTAGTGATAAAGAGTCTCATGGGAAAAAAAAAAAAAGCACCTAACAGAATCTTTCCTTTTTATATAGAAATAAATATTAACAACGAATCAATATCAATTACCAGCTTCATTTTCCATGCAATATATTAAAAAAAAACTACAAACAAAATAGAGCAGAAGAAAAATCAAAATGGTGAGATTTTAATTATGTTTACTAAGAAGATTCTGAAGGTGAGAAGTAGATATTCACATTATGAAAACCAGCAATGATTGAAAAATCTGAGGAACATGAAATTTTTCACTGGCAGGAGTCCATGTCACAAGGTGCTACAGGCAGTAAATTGGATAATAATATTGAAGAATAGGACCCATCCAATTCAGAATACTCTGTGAAGCTGTGATTCTGTGAAACCACATGCTGCTGACTTACTCCCCACTCTCTCCCTGCCC
Source organism: Cyanistes caeruleus (assembly GCF_971803275.1). Classification (NCBI taxonomy): domain Eukaryota; kingdom Metazoa; phylum Chordata; class Aves; order Passeriformes; family Paridae; genus Cyanistes; species Cyanistes caeruleus. The sequence goes on from NC_141701.1 coordinate 126,023,826, forward strand.
TCCCCTGTGGTGAGCTGGAGAGGAGAACTGGAGACACAAAAGGTAAAGATCACGCGTGGAGATACGAACAATGTACTGGAAACAGTGATGAGGTAAGAAAATGAACAGCAAAAAACAACAATATTAACAAATAAAAAAGCGTACAAGGAAGGCAAATGCTCACCACTGCACCTGACAATGTTGTGGCAACTGCTGCCACACTACCCTGTCCTGGAAGAGATCCTTTACCCTGCTCCTGGAAAATGATGAATTATGATATAATTCCTATTCCTAGCCATACCCCTGGCTACTGCTAAAACTAACCCTGTCCTGGCTGAAACCTGGACATCAAGGTAATGCAGTCATAGCATGTAAAAAAACAAGACACCTTGGGACATAGATATTTACATGTCTCCTGAGTGAAAATACCAATTAAGTATTTTACTTACCTAATTTAGAATGAACAGGATTATCCGAGAACCTGAATGCAAGTATAAGACTGAAAAATTAGCTGGACTTTTGAGAAATTTGCATCTGAGAAATTATGCTGATTGCATAATCCTGTGAGAAGAGGGTCTTAATAGCCATTAATTGTCTATGACTTGCACTACCTTGTGTAACTATGGTTACACTACGAAATGTCAAGAATTAATCTCAGGACAAAAGAAATGGAGCCTTCTTTAGTAAGAAATAAAATTATTACTATCATTAAAGATGAAGTCCTCTGAAATCCAGCTCTGGAAATTTTCATGTGCTGGGATCCAACACTTTCCTAGCAATACAAATATATCTCTATTATATATTTCTATGAAAATTATGGAATAAGAAATAATTTCATTGTATTTCTATACCATAAGAGTACAGCAGGTGACCTCCTGAAGGGAATATCAGTGAACCAAATGAAGCAGCAGAATGCTCCAGTCATGCTCCATGTAATAGTGGCCATTAGCCCGGGGAGCAATTATCTCTTTTAATCCTTAACATTTAAATTTGCAGAAAATATCTGGCATTTAAGAATATCACCACGTGAAAAGAAACCAGAGAGCAGAATATGATGAGAGAAATGGAAAAGTCCATTCCATTTATGCAGCATCACTTTACTATTATATTGAATAAAGTGCATTTTAATTTTTAATCATCTTTGAGTCTGCTCGCCATTGTAACTCAGCAGAAGATAAATGAAACAATTATTGTATTGCAAAGTGATCCTCTCTTGAAAAGACAATTGTGCTATAAATCCTGAGTGCATGCTATGTAAACCTACTTTTGTTCCTGAACTCAGCCCTTTCCATACTCTCTGTCTGTAATGCACCTTTCACCAACTTACCCACAGTAGTAGCTATGGTAGTAGCAATCAGAAAAGACAATTCCTTCAGAAGGTATTCAGATAGAAGATATTAAAAAGAGGGGTTAGCAAGAATTCATTAACATAGGGACTTTGAGTAGCTTTACATAATCTCTGCAAGTTTGTCTGGCTCCTGCATCATTTTATTCTGGATTTTTTTAGGTAATATTACAAAATACATTTGCACACTATGTAATGTGCACTGATTTTTCCCTAACTGCCCTCATGTGTTTCAAATGCAGATGTTAGCAATGCAAAGCTCACTGAAATAAAAAAAAAATAAATTTAAAAAAAAATCAAACTTTCTGTTAATATAATCTCTTTTCTATCTGCCTTCTGAATAGACAAGCTTAAAAAAATGGAAAGCACTTTGTTTTAGTTTGGGGGTGAATGAAGATAAATACTTCAGGTTTTAAAGTTAAATAACATCTTTGGAAATGTTACTGAGCTTTCTTTCCTCTGCAAGCTTTTCTAAACTTCCCTTGCTAAGAAAGGGGATTAACAGGTTAATATTGACTCTTTTTTTACTACATATGCAACTGTATTTTTTAATGTAAAATAAATATTCAATATTTAATGTAAAATAAATATAAAAACTTCAGTTTCAACACACAGTGATTTTTATTGGTTGTCTTTTTATGTAAGCATTACTTAATTGTAAAGATAGTCTCATGAATAAGTAATTCGTGTATAGTCTGGGGGATTGAGATTTAGAGTCAGACTACAGTTTTCTGTGAAAGTCTGAGCAAGTCCATTGAACTGTTTCCTGTTTGCACCTTTTAGATAGTAATTACAAGCTTTTCTGGGCTGACATATTAACAGTATAGCAAAAAAAAATAAGTGTAGGTAAAAATAAGGATAAAAATGCACACTTCAAATTTTTTTAAATTTTTTTTAAATTTTTTTTATTCAATAGTTGTGCTAATTTTTTAGGTTTGTGAATCTTTAGATTGAGAAGTTCTTCTCTGTAGCAAAAGGAATAGAAAACTCATTTTAGGGTACTTCTTTCTCAAAGAAAGTAAAATCTTGAACCTTCACATAACTTAAGTTACCAGGGCTGTAAAAAACACTATCAGTGACTATATTTATAATGAAATTCTATTGTTGATGTCAGTGTTACCTGCTCATGATCTCTCACCCATAGTCTGACCATATCAACCTCTGCTCCTGTGAGAACAGCTATCACAGAAAAAATGTGTTGGAAGTACACTGCATCAAACTGGCTATGGCCATAGAGTCACTGAGCAAGTAAAATTATGAAATGCATAATTTCTTCATTTTAATGTACTTAGCAGAAGCATAATTTTTTTTTTGCTTGTTTGTTTGGTTTTTTGTTTTTTGTTTTTTGGTTTTTTTTGTGGGGGAAAAAACCCTTCCAACCACCAAAACCCTTTATTGTTTAGAATTGTTTAGAAACAAACTCCTCTCATGGATAACAAGTAGTAGTTCTAGTAGAAAAATGCAACATCTTCATCGAATTTAAAAAAATAATCCACAACACCTTGACTTTATTTCTGTGGTGGTTAACCTCCCAGCAGCAATATGTGCCTTGTCATCAAAAGGCATGTTTACTGTAAATCTCTAATAGATTATGCAGGCTTTTCTGTTCCCTGCAGCTCCTTGGAATGCAGAAACATGTTTATTTCTTTGTCTGAGAAGCTCTGATACCACAATCCACAACCAGCACTCTCAAAATTTGCTGCACATAATAGCAGAATAATTTCAAGACGATACTGTTAGTTTCTAAGAACTTTTAAAAATTGTTCTAATGAGATCTATTAGAGGCTTCCCTCTATGGGAAGCCTTCCTATGAGGATAGCTACATTCATCTTCATAGGAATTTTGGTGTCACCTCTTTAGTTAGAGCAGTAAGAGCATACCTGAGGTATTGCAAGCCTGTAATTGAAAGCATATTTTGTTCTGGCATTTTTCAGTTCCTGCTTGTCCTTTTTTTGCACAGCATCTATCAATTTATCACTTGGAGTGTGTTAAGAAACTACTATTTTAGTTGGGTTGCTCTTTTATATACAGCCTCTTAAAATCCCAGGTGTCTTCCTTTCTTCATGAGATGTGATTGATATTGTTTTTAGTATATACACATAATTTACTGAACCCATTTAGGGTTCTCCCCCTCCCCCCCGATTCTCCTTTACATGAATATAGTGAAATGACAAAATTTTTTCTAGATCAAATGTCTGCAGCAATGCAGTGCAACTCTTCATATTGAGTATTGTCAGACAGCTTCAATATTGTGAGTCCAGAGATAAATAACCAGAAAGAAAAAGAAAGCATATATAGGTGATGAAAAAATATGATATCATTTACAGTAAGCTGGAGAATTCCTATCTAAAGAGAGCAACTTCTTGCTCAACTGTTGTCAAACAGGTGCAGTCTGTAAGAAGTACCAGCAGAAATGCTGCACCAGAGGCAGCTCTAATTTAGTTTGTTTAAGCACAGAAAATTAATACATGGAAGCTCATCTTCCGCTCAAATTTTGCAATGCATAACTAGGATTCCAAATACCGAGGAGGTTCAGTCCTGATCCCAGCATACCCACAGGCAAGATTACACCTACATCACTTACACTGACATCAAAATTTCTTTTGCTGAGTAGATAAACCAGAGATGCTACAAGGAAAAGTAAATACACCAGGTCAAGTAGCTGCTTGATAGATACAAAGTACAGGCCAATTCTAGTTGGCAAAGAAAGTGGAAAATGAACCTAAACCAAACTGAATTTGAAACAGTGGTCTGATAAGGTAGTGGCAGAAAGGGCAATACTTCAAGCAGAGTCTACAGCATGGATTCATAGCGTTGTGGATGTCAGCAGAAACTGTGAAGTTGATCAGTGTAACACAAAGCTTTATGGTCTGAAAAATGGTTTTACAGGCAATTCTTTTTCTCTTGCTAATATCTCTTTAGACATAATTGTGTCCATCTCAGCTGCTTGAGGATTCATGTAGCATACACTGATCTTAGTCCATTGCTCTATTTAGGGAATTTGATCATAATAACCAAAAGAAAGAATTATGTCTTTGTTGGAATGCATCATTACTTTCCATTTCATTAAGAAAGAAGAAAAACTGTATCCCCTCTGCAGGAAAAAAACTGGCACTCATTGTGTTTTTTAAAAACGTTGAAGTAAGCAGTAGATAATATTTTTGTCTAATGCGAATTTACACTCAAGAATATAGAAATATTTTGTTTATTGCTGAAAACCTAGCTTAAAAGATATTATGGACATACGATATATACATGACATAAGTATTATATGTACCTTATAAATGTTTATCTAAAAAGGTTTGATGTCTGTACGGCCAATAACTGCAGTTCAATTTAATTATTAGCAACCATATGAGCATGTAGACACCTAATCCAGAATCTCTGAAATTATATTAATCTGAAATCTTCAAATATCCTTCATTCTATGCTCATAAATGTCAGCCTTTGAAATTATTAATATGTGGCATATGAGGCAATTTAATCCCCAGCTGAACCCAACACTAGATGCAAAAGAAAAACAGCTCTATCTATTGGGCCATTTTGCATCAATTGTTAATGATCCGTTTTGCTAAATGACGAACACGCTCACTGCGTGTATTGTCCTGAAAATGGAAAATCTACCACTGCATATAGACCAAACAAATTAATTCAATCAGCATGTATAAAATGAATGAAATGGACCAAACTTCTTCCTTCACTTGGCAGAAGCTGCTGAGTTGTGTCCCTGTAGGGAGAAAAAACATCTTGCTAATGCTTATGTTTCTGCCCTCTCAAAAGTGAAGATTTAGTCTCTAAGCTGCATTTAAGGTTAAGCCCACTGAAAAAAATGAGAGCTGAAACTTACACTATCTTATTGTCATATCAAAATGAAAGTAGAACTATGGAAAAACTTGAGAGGTAAAGAAGGAATAAAAGTATTTTTATCAGACTGGAAGATTAGGGATACAAATTCTCTACCTTGCATGCAGGGGTACAAAGAATAAATACGCTGTGTCCCTTCAGATCTCAAGATATCTGACCATTATGTACTGAAGTATTGAAAGAAAACACTCATGCCATTCTGTCACACCGAGGCCCCACCTTGTCTCTTCTACTGCCCTGAGGAAGAACAGTTACTCAATCTTTTTCTGTAGGCAAGTATTAATTGTAAGACTAATGTAAAGACTGACACAAAGTTATTGCTAAGGAAAATCTTAGCATCTTAAAGAACATGCCCAAACAATTTGCTAAATGAAAAGGTTCTGCTGGACTTACTAAATTGGAGGCTATTTGACACAACCTTAAGGAAACCACCCTTACCAAGATAATTTGGAAGATTTATGAGGCAAGGTATGAGAGGAAAACTGTCTCTTTAGAATGATAAGTGGCTGTGGAACCAGACAATGTTGCAAAGAAATTAAGTGGAGCAGAATAAACATGAAAATGTGAAGAATAAACCATGTAAGAATATAGTTCTGAGAGGAAAGGTGTAAGGGAGAAATATGAGTGAAAGTATTGAGCAGAGTGAATTTTTGTAATCATGGGAAAAGAAAGATTAAAAAAAGTGCTGATGACACTCTTCAGACTCACCAGTACAGCAGACTTTTGGGGTTCAGTGTGACTTGTGATGTATACTGCGGCTATGGCAAAGTGAAAGTAGCTCTGCACAGCTGTGCTGGAGTATACTGCAACTAATCTGTGTGTTTATGCTTTCAAATATATCAGAAGAAATTTTATTGAATAAACAACTCTGAACCTCTTGTACCTTTATTTTGTGCAGTGATTAGTTCAACGCTTATTGCAAACCTATCTGATCTCAATTTTTGTTTACTCTTGTATTTTGTCATTATGACACTTGTAATTATATGCTCTTGAGTTCTTTCTCTTCTTGTTTGCTCTTCTGCTAAACACAATATTAGCCCTTCAGAAATCCATTTATTTCTACTAGCTAGCTATGAACCACTTATTGGCCGTGTCACAAATGAGTAGTCTCTAATTAGCCCATCCATTAATTGTTCAGATTGCTGAAACTTTATTTAGACTACCATTGCATAGTCTATGGTCAGTGATACCACCTGAGAGCATTTGAGTTTTATGTGAAAAAAAACAGTCTTGCTCAAGTGGTGAGGTGTGTTTTCTTACACAGAAAGAGTGATATACAGGATTACTGCCTTGCACTCCCACAGCTTCCATCTCTCTTCCACCATCTGCTAAATGCTGCCAGCCACAGCTGAGTCTGGCACAAGCAGCTGCAGGGTGACAGAGGCTGTGGTGCCATGCAGAGTATGTTCAAAGCAATCAGAAAACAGGTTCTGGGGCCAAAGCCCCAAGATCTTATAACTGTCACTGGTGATCCAAGTCATAGGACATTTCCATGCTGGGAAAAGTGGTGGAAAAGTATGTCTTTTCCAGAATCTTGATCTTTTGAAGTAATATGGAAATTTTGCAATCTACTTCATATTTTTGCTGAAAAGCCCATAACTGCAAATATAAAAATTGTTTACTTCTATTGTGAAGTAGAGGACTCAACAGGATTCTAATTTTTGCCAGTAGTATTTCTACCAGAACAAACATGGAATTACCTTGACTATTTCCTTCAGTTTCCTTTCAGAGCAAAGGAGAAAATTACTTCCATTTATTCACATTTGATAAATAACTTGACTATAACTATTCAACATCATCAGGCATATAAATAGTTAATAGATTGCCATATGAAGCTAACACGGGATAATGAAATTTAAGGCATAAAAATAAAGATGCTACAGATGTAATGGCCATGGAGAGCCTGTGTGAACTCTCCAGAATTAAATAGTTTTTAACACTGATAGCCCTGTTTCCCTTTAACTTTTTTTTATATACTTTATAATAGATGCAAAAGATGGTTTACCTGTCTTAAATTATCTGAGTATTTATGCTGCATTTAATGGCATTAGGTTTATAGTCTATCTCTCTGTTGTGACCTCAGACTGGTCTTTTCTCACTTGCTATGGATCTCATGTTAGTTTTTCAATTACAGATTTCAGGGAGTGGTGGTTTATCTTTGAATGTGACTCAGCAATTCATGAATACATAACCTTGTCAGAACAGCTGGAGCATGTCTCTTACCTGCTCTGTGGAATGTGCTGAAGACTTTTTTCACAAAGTGAGGATTTGTTAAAGTGTTACTCCAATGCAATAAAAATCACCATACAGAACTGACCTTGCAGGTGGTATTCTTAAGAATTTTTTTAGTCTTTCATGATATACCTTGTTCTGAAGCCTTTAGAAAAGACTGGTAATCTGAAGGTAACCAGAACTCTGTCTTGAATTTAGTAATTTTAAACTTACTAACATTGTGTTTAATAGAAAGTTGAGAACAGCTGAATTGAGGGAATGTTCTAATTTTTCAGGAGTTATTTTGGTATTTTTCAACAGCATTTTTCCTTTCATCAGTGAATTTGCAGTGGAGCTGGCACAAGATGTTGCTTATACTTACCCAGCAGCTGAATCCCGAACTACCATGGCTAAAAGCCAAGCTTGAATGGCTTCACTGCCACCCATACCTGAGTCTGGTGAAATTGAAACCAAATTTTTCATTTGTACAAGAGATTTAATGGTAATTGAAACCAAATTTTTCATTTGTATAAGAAAGATTTAAAGGTGTCACGGCCAGCTATTGAACAGATCTCTTAATAAGGCATTCCCAACATTTCCTGTAACCTACCATAGATATCAAAACTGAACTTGCTCTGAATTCTGAACCTCTTTCATTCATACTCTGATAGTTCCACAGACACACCTCTGAGTGTAGGTGATGGCAGGATCAAGAATTTTCCAGCAAAAAGTCTGTCCTGGTAAAAACTTGTCTTTGCCTATTTTTGCAGCTTTTCTTCTCCCACCTGCAAGAACATTTCTTCTCATGAGTCATTTACCACTACCAAAAAAGGAATGCCACAGAAGGTAGCATATGCCAGATTCCACTCTAGACAAGACAATTTACACACGTGCCATGGCAATCTCTCCATTAAAAGAGACAAAAGTCTTTTCTTTTGCCTTCCATTGTCACCAACATTACCAATGCCATTATTAGTATTATCATCACTGCAGCTTTTCAGAAGGTCAGGTTCAAATCTAAGCTTTTTGCTAAGGCAATAAAGCAAATTGGACTGTTGTCTCCTGCAAAACCTGGGAATGCAGACTATCTAGTCTTAGCAGGCTGTCCCTCTCCTTTTGTAGATTAAGGGTCTGCATATAAGCCAAGAACACTTTCTCTAGCGGGAGAGGGAATGGTAAGCACAGCAAAGGTAAATTGAAAAAAATTCAATAGTATTTGGAAAGTTATATTAATTCTCAAAACCCAGCAATGAATGAAAAATAAATCAGTCCATGCAGGATACATTTTAAACCTAGAAATTTTTAGGCCAAATTGTACACGATTTGTAAAAAGTTTGGGTTTCCAATGCTATTAGTATTTTCAGCAGCTCCTGCTAATATTCTAATTAAGGGTAGACATGTGTCTAGATAAATTGGTTATGTGAAATAGCTGCTTACTATACATATGTGAGAGACAAAAATATGACTTTTAGACACTTACTCCAGGAAACTTTGCCATTTATATTTTACGTTAGAAAACCTAAATGCAGTTTAAGATTTGCATTCCTAGATTTTACCAGCATTATTTTTCTATATAATTATCTGCAAAATTTTATGAGTTTTTTCTTTTTCTGATTGTGAATCTATGAGTGCAAATAAGGAGTAACAAAGTAGAAAGCTGAGCTTGATATCAGCTCTTAACTGGAAACAATTGAGTAGTCCATAAAAATCTCCATCAGGCTGGGGCAGAAATAATACAGTAAAAAAAATGTCATTTTTTTGCTAAGGGTGAATACACAAAGATTTAGTTTGGAATAATTTCACTAAGAAAACTTTAAAAATACTGTATATCTCCCCAGATATAGATCATAGCTATAGATCTCATTTGTTTCTGTTTTGGATCTCCAGCAAAGATGTCATATTACTAACTACTTTTAAAAATATTTCAGAATGGAAAGCCTGTTCAAGTACTTTTTATTTATATGCTCCTTTTTTAATAGAACAAAGGCTTAATTTCAACACCAGAGTACATCAAGTAATGCCTCTGATGCCATTAAAACACATATTTTAATTTAATTGCAAGGTAGACTAAGAGTAGCAGAGGGCATGCATTAGTAGAAGTAGCTACTGGAAGCAGCCCAAATAATAGAACAGCTAAAGGTAATTGCAAAAGAAATGAATCCATGTAAGAAGTAAAATACTTAAAGCATTCCCTGGTGTGAAAGTCCTCTTTAATGGTGCTAGCAAGTGCTCCTGTAGTACTTTCTTATTCTGTATATTTTCTACCATCTGATAAGATAAATGGAAATGTCTTTTTGTTCATTGACAGTATTGTCCCTTCTGACTGAAACATTTTATTCAAGTCTGAAATTTTAACCCTACTGACATGAAATCATAGTTTTCTGTCATCATGTCAGTGACCCACATTAATGTTACAGAAGTGTTGTAGAGCAGCAGCACCTGAGTTCTAGTTTTTGTAAAATAAACCTTTGTGGAAATTGGGCCAACAGCATAAATTTAGCACAGACCTTACTGCTAATGCTTTATCAGAAAAATGCTTATCTTGAAAGCATACTGCATGCCACAGACAATCCATGAAATACCTGAAAGGATTAATTTTTTTGGTAACCCACTTCTAGCCTAACAGCATGTTGTGAAAGGATGCTCTGGGGAAATTTATTTATGTTACAAAATAATTAATTTTCAACAATTTGAATTACACTCTTTTTAGAGTTATATTATTTTTAGTAATAAAGAAAATTATCCAATACTTAGCAAATTATGAAGATGGTTTTACTTCCTTTGGTCAGATGAAGGAGACCTTATACAAACAAAAAATTTGACAAATACAGTTGTTATTCAGCTGTAGCTGTTATTCAGATGAGCTGTATACTTGAATGTAGGCAAGGTTGGAAGTTCATAAAGACTTAATTTTACATTTTTCTTCAAGCACAGATTCTTAAGGTTGAAATTCCTAATTTCTGCTCCCTCTTCCCTTGTCTTATAGCAAATGCTACTCTACCTTCTTCACACTAAAGGGTATGTTCATAACAATTAACAACTACAATTTTAAAAATCCCAAATGAAGAGAGTTATTACGTGCTCCTTATTTACCTCTGTATGAGTAGAAACTTAACAGAAAAATGTAGTTTGTATTTGGCTTCCTCTTTTACTCTTCAAAACGCCTTCTCTACTGATAAAAAAATTAGCTTGTTGTTGTATCATTTGAAATTAGGGTGAATTTTTGCAGAAATGCTACTTTTCCACAGTGCTGAGTATATCTGTTTAACATATTGATCATACAGAAGTTCTGTCAAGGTTAGAATGAAAATTATGAAAAACTAATCTCCTTATTTATCTTTAAAATCTTTTGTTTACCTTCTTATTCCAAGTGAAATGTTTCCCCATGGCACATGTAGAACTTATGGAAGAAGAATCATGGAATGGTTTCTGTGGGAAGAGACATTAAAGATCATCTAGTCCCAGCCCAGTGGTCATGAACCTTCCTCTAGATGAGGTTGCTGAAAGTCCCATTCAACCTTTCCTTGAATGTATCCAGGGGTAGGGCATCCAAGACTTCTCTGGCAGCCTGTTCCAGTTCCTGATCAACTCCACAGCAAAGAATTCCTTCCTAATATCTAATATAAATCTTGCCTCTTTCAGTTTAAAGCCATTTCCCCTTGCTCTGTAACTACAAGCCCATGTAAAAAGTCCCTCTCTGGCTTTCTTGTAGGCCTTTTAGGTAGGACAATAAGTCTACTGGTAAATGGAAATGTACTCCCATTCACAGCAACAGAGGAGTGGAAAAATGATAATACTCCTATATATTTTCTGTTTTAAATGCTGAATAGTCTGTGTTCTGAGACGAAATTACCATGAAGTCCTGCTGAATCCTTTCTATTTTAACTGTTACAGCTGCTTGAAGAGTCATCCCACAGTGGACATCCCAAAACTGGAAACTGGCCTGTGTCAATTGGATTTTGTTCACTCTTTAAAGGGATGGAAAAATTTTGTCTAAGTTGTGAGAGAGAAACAATGAGAATTTTAGGGTGAAAGAGGTTTGAAAATCAGACTGCTTTTTTGGCTAGTTTAAATTTGTGGAACTCTACTGCTGTCCATGGTTACAATTCCCCAGATAAATTAAATGGAATCGTTCCTCTGTTTTGCCTAGCTGAACATCTGGTCCAAGATTTTGCTATGTAAAACTGACAGACTAATGATATTTCTCTTATTGCCATTTGTGTTTTCTTGGTGTTTTATGAAACAACATGAGGCTGAAAGTAATAACTGCTTTTAAAAGCCACTCTGTACAGATTAATACAATTTATATTAGAATTAATTAAATAAAAAACAAATATTAAAATTAGTAAATAAACTCAAAATCCAGGTAGTTCTAACTACTCTGTGCATGTAATTTTTCAAATGTGTTTCTTTAAATATTCAGGGTAGGATTATCAAGAGTGAGTTAACAGCAGACCTGCAAGGGGGTGAGGGACTGGGTTGATGAGCAAAGGATTTGGAGTGAGGTGAACACGAAATCACCAAGACCGAGCTCCAGCAGGCCACTCCTGCACTTTGAAGTAAACAAGGAAATGCCTGTTCTGGGGTAAACACCACCACCATCCCAACCCTTTCTGACAACCCAGCATGCTGGGGTGCCTCTCAAAGTGCCTGCACACTAATGCATACGGCACGGGGGGCAAATATGAGGAGATCTGTGTGCAGCTGTGGGGCTACAATCCTGTTTGGATCACAGAAGCTTAGTGGGATGTCTTCTATGGCTTGAGGGTTGCAGTGCAGGGATACACAGTTTTCAGGAGCAACAGGCCTTTATGTGTGAGAACAGCTGGAATGCATGCAGTTCTGCCTCGGGATTGATTGGCCAACTGAAAGCTTATGAGTAAGGATTAAAGAAAAGATCAATATGGGCATATTGTCTGCTAAAGCCACCTGATTAGGAAGAATAAGTGGCCAAGACCACTGGATCTCATGGGTGATTTCAGCCACCCTGGTATGTGCTGAAGGAACAACACAGAAGGGCATAAGCAATCAAGGATGCTTCTGGAGACAAGCCATGACAGCTTCCTGACTCAGGTGATAGAGAAGCCAATGAGTTGAGATGCTCTGCTGGATCTTATGCTCAGAAACAAGGGCTCATTTGAATTGCTAATGTTGGAGGCAGCCTTGGCTGCAGTGACCATATGATGTTGGAGTTTGGAATTCAGAGAAGAGGTAGTAGAGCAAAAAGCAAGTTCACAACCCTAGAGTTCAGAGAGCAGACTTTGACCTCTTTAAGGATATGCTTGGGAGAGTCCCAAGGCATAAGACTGTGGAGGGAGGAGGTCCCCAAGAAAGTTGGTTCATATTCAAAGCTAACCTGTAGGTCCTGTCATGGTGACTGGGCACTGCAACAAGTTATTCTGAAAAAATTAGTATCTCCATTGTGGGAGATATTCAAAAAGAGTCTAGACACAGTCTATATGTCCTGCTTAAGCAGAGGTGTTAGATAAGTTGACCTCCAGAGGCCCCCTCCAACCTCAGCCATTCTTTGATTCTACAGTTCTGAGATTCTGTGAACTGATACATAAAGATGGGGAAACAATCTACTTGACCTACATTTTGAAATATATTCAAGATGCAGGATAATAATTTTAGTAAGACAAATATCAGTCTTAAACTGACCACACTATTCCCTTCAAAACTGTCCTTTAATCCTATACTTGATATTTGGGTGGTTTTATGATAAGAATTAACAGCTCTTTCTAAAAGAAAAAAATATATTCATAGTGGGCAGCATCTAGGCAAAGTGATCTATTCTGTTTTTAACACAAGTTATCCTCCAAATGAAATTGAAGCAGGGAAATAATCAGAAGGTAGAACTACAGCTGTGTTTGGTGTATGGCTCATCAAAGAAAGAAACTGTTTGCTTTGATTCTTATCCTGCTGTCCTGTAAAGAATTAATGCGAGCAGCTGACATTCTGAGCATTTACTTTGTAAATGGGGAAATCAAGGAAAAAATCACCATAGCATAAGTACAACTGTCCCTGAAAAATGGAGCAGCCTAAACAGCAATGTATCTCCTCAGGTTTCAAGGTTTAAAAAAAAAAACCAAAAACATCTTAGCAGACTTATTAGTGCTCTTTATTATCTGTTCATGGCCAAGATTTCTCATATGTAAAATTCATCTTTAAATTGCATAACACTTCTCTTCCTGGAGAAAATAATTCCAGAAAACAGTAGTAGAAATGAATACCCGTGTCCCACTTCTGCACAGTGGACATATGAATAGATACTGATAAAGTCAGTCTGAACTCTTCTCTTAATCCTTCCTGAGGCATTATATTTTTATTATTCAAACTGGAACTGTGCAGTCTCCTAGGCACAAGGGTCTATTGTTCTGTGCATATGTTTAGGTTTGTGTACAATGTAAATAAAAAAATGTGTAAATAAACCACAGAAGAAACTAGGACTCACTGTTCCAAAGACTAAATGTTCCAAAACTCCTTGACAGTCAGCAGACCAGATGTGTGCGCTTAAAAAAAAAATAAATTATTTTTTTAAAGAAATGAGCTGTTTAAAAACAAACATTTTCACTGTCTGGAGAATATGATCCCATTTTCAAGGTGTGGCAGAGAAATGCATAGATGCTTGTAAAACTATTTTTGGGCACTCAGATGCTGCTGTAAATTATCTATGTACCAGTGAAAGGTACAGAACTGTACATCCAGAAGGAAATTAGGGTTCTAGTGCAGACAGACTAGCAAGGTTTTGAGTAGAAGTAGCTCCATATTGTCATGCACACTGTTCTCTCAGCTGTTTTGGATTTGCATTTTTTTATTCAAATACATGCCTGATTTTTTTCCACTAGGGCAATAGATGATTAAGGCAGTATATACCATGAAAGAAGACAATATCTAATAAGATACTTCAAGTAAGAGTTGTAATAGTTCTTGCAGCCTGAACTCCCACCACAATATACCTGTCAGGCTCCTGAGGGCACTATTAGGCTACATTAGCCCCATCAGTACATATTATTGCCATCAAAAATTACAGATTTTTCAGTGACTACAAAGAAAGCTCTGACTCCTTCACTGTTTCATACCTGTTTTGGAGAGCCAGAGACCATGTGGCTGATCAAGAGAAGAAACTGGGGGGTGGCATGGGCTGCAGGCTTGAGGAGAATTTAAGAGCAAGGCCTAAGGATGTTACCAAGCTCAGACTGTGCCCATGGCTGGGCTCAGTGTTGCACACATCATCCCTGTGGGTTCCTGATGTACCTGACGTGCAGGTGTTTCTCTAGCTCAGCCCCATAGCCCCCAGCCCTCAGTCTCTGCACCGGAGGGAGGGTCAGGTCCCCTCAGCAGGGCTCCCTCAGGCAGCCAGGGCAGTTCGTGGCCTCCCCTCCTCTCCCCCAGTGCCCCACCATGGCCTGCCAGGGTGCCAGTGCTGTGGGAGGACAGTCTCCATTCCTGGGGGGTTTGGAAGCAGCTGATGACCCCCTCCTGGAGAGGAGCTCAGGATTCCGCAGGTGACAAGGTGTGTTTCACTTAGGTGTTGTGTGTCAGCCATAAGGACACTTATGTCACCCAGGCCTGCGGACCGAGGGTGGGTTAAGGCCCACGCTCAGAGTATGGATATTACAAACAGCAGCCTGCAGGAGCCCTGTGGGGTGGGATGGGCTTCGGGACACTGCGGCACACACTGTGTTAGAGCTGAATATTTTCATACTTGGGCTGAGCTGCCTTGGAAGGTGATTGGTCAATTGCTTTTTCCTTCATTTATGGGCAGAAAAAGTCATGACCAATGTAAATGGACTTTATTATTTTTTTTTCTGCTAGTAAACCTAATAAACCTTCTGCAGTAGGTTAAGTGCAGCTCTGGAGTGCAGCTCCTGGGGCTGGCTCCTGTAAAGCCTAAAAAATTTCTCTCTCAGCAGTGTGGCCAGAGTCACCCATCAAGCTGTGAAGCCTCCAAGACCCTTAATACACAATAAACAGAGAAAAGTCCCCCTTTAAGATCAATTTTCCTGCTTTTAGCAACAATGCAGAGAACTGTTAAACATTGCAAATATCTCTGAACTATTGGTCAGGGATGAAATTGCGGCTTTCCAGTACCTCCACCTCCATGAATATGCTTCTAAGAGAAGCAGAGCTTTAAAAATACGTGAAATATTTTTTTTGCTTTGCCATAAAATGTCTTAGCTCACATTTAATTTTATCCATGATTATTTACAATAAAATTTGCTTTAATCTACCTATAAATCCTTACCTGGTACATTCTTTTTCCAAATTGCTTTATTAATCCTTAGTTATTATTAATTAGAAATGGCACAAACAGCACAATCATTTTCTTAACTCTGGCCAACAGCTGGGCTTTAATAGACTACAAAGCATCACTTTGGTATCTGGGTTTTATTTCTCTGCATTAGCAATGTCACATGGTTGCAGAAGGCAAAAAAAAGAAATCTATTTCTGAGTGCTGCTTTTAACTATATGGAGACAATGTTTTATTATAACTATAATGGATTAGAACCGCTGGTACATTCTGAAATAATGCAGGCAGAAAAAGCAGTTAGTGCTTTGTATTTGCAATTATTAGTTGGGTTTATTTTATAATTTTTCATAACCCTCTACTGTAAATATATGTTTACTTGTGTGCTTTAGTTTCTCTCTGCCATGTTTGTGGGCTGCACAGATGATTTGATGTGTGAAACAAATTGAGTAATTTCTCTGGAGTGACAATTGTTCTAATAATATATTACAGAATAATATACATAATATTTATGTTCAAAAGTGGAAGATCCTGGTAACTGTTTGGTTCAGAGAGAGCATTTTTCCCTGGATACTCTTCATGTGTTTGCTGAAGCTCTACTTTTTTGACTTCTTTTAGCCACCTACTGGAAGTCTTATTAATGATATAAAAGTCATATAAATTGAGTACCAGGGATGGAGGAACTTTTAGCTTCTACATCTAAATAGTAAGCAGAAGAGTGGAAGCTGATAACACTGAAAATATCTGAAATATTTGCATTTTGTGCATATCACAAAATGAGTGTTTTTTCCCCTGAACAACAGTGCTATTACTTTTAGTGATATTTTACATCTAGATTGTTAACCCACAGGGTAAAAGTGAGACTGGTTTCCCAGCTGATATTACCATATTCTCAAGTTCACTGTATATCCTGCTTCAAAACACAGAAGAATGAAAGAATTCTTATCTTCTCCTCTGTCCAAACATTTATAGAAGGTGCTTTAGAAATTTGAGTAAATGACCTACTTCTGAATCAAAGAAATGCTTTATAATTGGACGTGGAGTTTTTCTAATGTAATCAGGATAAAGGATATAAAACTGTACAAAATAGAAAATCTGTCATTTAGAGAGATATGAATATACAATGCAAATGTAAGAACTATGGCCCTAGGACTATGAAACTGAACTGATGAAAGAATTATAATGAAATCTCTTATAAAGGGGTTTGTGTTATTGACATCTTAGACATTAACATAAGTGTTCAAGGAAAGGAAAATGAGGACTAGTTCATGTAAAAGAGATCCATTTCAGGAAAAATGAGAAAACACAGTGGAAAAAAATTATTAAAATCTGATTAACCACTAAGATACAGGAACTTGCTATCAAAACCTGTATTTTTTTTAAACAAGGAAACTTAACTATTTTAGAATAATTTAAAAAAACTTAGGTATTTCATCAATTCTTAACTAAGCTAATAATTTTTATATTGGTTCAAGGATGAGGGTTTCAGACCTAAGGCTAGAAAAAGTCTACTGTTGCTCCCAGCTACTTGAATGACCTTGAACAATTTAATTTTTTTTGGGATTTAAGATTCCTAAGGTCTAAGGGGCACATGTAAGTGGTAAGGTAAAGATTATTGGTGACTTGTTGAAATGCTATAATAATGGGTTACATGTGCCAAAACTGCTCAAACAGTAGATGAATAAATACTATTTAACTACTGTAAAAAATGTAAACATTGCTAATAATAAAAGTTAATTTATTCAGTGTTTTAGTTCTTCCCACTCTTTAACCATCTTTTCTAGTACAGTCTCAGAAAGGTAACCCCTCTAAAAAAAATCCCAAACAAAACCAGCTTCTCTCTTTTACCCACAATGGCAGATTGCCATTCACAGAAGCCAATGGTATTAATGGAGTGCCAAAATATTCCATCCAATACTCCTCACTATGTTTTGTATATTGTGAATTGCACTTCTGCATGTTTTAAAACATGCTGTAGATTGAGAGAGGCTTACTTCCCAGGATAAACATTCATGCATTAAAAAGTGGTTAACGCATTATAACAGTATTTCATTGTAACTTTATATTCATGTGCATTATGTACTTTTTGGCTCCATTTTTGCTATTTAAATGTGTCTAAAAAGATTGACTTACACCCTAGATGGAGTTCTTGTGTTAAATCGGTCCATTGCATCTGGAAAGGAGCAAATATTAAGAGGGTAAGGCAGGATCAGAGGAACTACAGCTACACACCAAATTCCTTTTCAGTACATAAACTTCCTTTTTTTGAAAACTAGGAATAAGCTTGATGCTCAAGCAATTATTGCTGAGACTAAAAATGGGAATTTTCCCCCAGTTTTATTAAATCAACCCAAGCTATACAGAAGAAAGAACCTTTTTTTCTTTTTTTTTTTTTTTTTTACATACAGTCTTGCTCAGAATTCTGTAAACTGTCAGAAACACTTAACTTCATGCTGAAATGTTTTTATACCTACTCTGTCCCTCTCTTGATATTTGCTATTGTGAAAAGGAAGGGACAAGTAAGGCAGCTGAAGGTTACTCTTCACCACCTGCACACACACACACACAAAGAAAAAAAAAAGAAAAGAAAAAGAAGAATGTTTTCAATTATAAATAGTGAATGCTAAGAAACAGCTGCAACATGTTTCTGAATTCTTTGTTTCTGACTGCTTTCTCTTCATGCCTTGAGCAACCAAAAGGATTAATTCTGGGTAGTTATTTAAATATAGTTACTTGCTTAAAATCCTCTGCCAAGATCAGAGAAAAGGGATTAGGATTAAACTGTTCTAATCAAAAGTAGTGTGGGTTGGTTGATTTTTTTTCCCCTGATAGGAACTCCATTGCTTCAAGAAACAAGTATTAACACTATAGGGACTTCAGTGTTGTATACTGCATATGTCTCAGTGCTCATAAATACTAAATACAGAAGAAGGTTTTTATTTATTTCTTTTTTTCTATAAATGTCAATGGATGTATTAAGAGATGTTAAGGATAGTAGTAAAATACCATGTTGTAAAATAACATAAGCACAAAGTGTGTTTCTGCTTTTACCAGTCTGTAGGGTGACTTGGACTTGTTTGAGCTCCTTACCAAAGTCATACACACCAAGTGTGCAACTAGCTTCAGTTAAAGCTCATCCTTGGCTGTAACTGTGGCTGTAATTGTAATAAAAATTGTAATCACAACAATAACCAGAATGTTTTCCGGTCTTGTTTACTTTGCTCATGTAACAGATGAGGTGCAACAAAATTGTATATACAAAAGATATCAATGTAAGATAACATATTAAGATCATGCAGTCCTTTTAGGTTTTCTTTCCAATATTTTTTACGTCTTTTTTTTTTGTTAGTTTGTTTGAAAATGACTGCTAGTGATTATTTGCAGACATAATAATTCTTACTGTGTTTAAATTGAACCTAGATATTTAGTTAATTATTATTATTTTTTAGAGTGTATGGGTGTGAAAACACATTTTTGAATGTGGCATGATGGATATTTTAATGATGAATAGTGTGGACATATTGGTCTTAGCCATACTTCAGAAGGATATACTGCATCTTACAGGGGTCACAGCAGGATGATAGCTTTTTTCAGCTAAACTGCTTGAACTGCTGCAGAGATCATGTGTTACCCATTCCTCTGCAGCATAGAAATCAGGAACAAATTTCTATTTCTGGAACAAATAGAGATTTTCATGCCTGGCTACCAAAATGCCACCTCCATTTAGTGCCTCCTGAAAGAGGTGTTACTGCCTTTAATCCTCTAGTATTCAGCATGTTCCTGCACCCACAGATGCAGGTATTAAGAATGCTTCAGTCAATCCTTCTACACTTGGAGAGGAGCACTTTCTGCAGATTATTTTCAAGCATCCTATTGCCCATTGATAATCAGAAAAGGAATGATCAGTGGATAAAAGTGCAATAATAGGGGTATCTGAGGTGTTCTCAAGTGTGTCCATGGAGTGAGGAAGGTCCTGACAGGCACTAGGATATAGTCCCTGCTAATGTTTAGAAGTGCACTGTGTTATGGTAGAAGATTGTCTGAGAGAGCAGAAGTGGTGGAAGATAACTGTAAATATTTGTGTTGAGCATCTATGGGAAAGAGAGAAATTATGCATCTCAGTATTGTTCTTCCTTAATTCAATAATTTTTGTGGCAATAAGCCTGTGTGAGTATACTATTAAATGTATCATTCCTTTCAGAATTTAATTCTAATCTCATTGAAGATAAATACAAAATATGTTCCATCACATTGCTGAAATATCTTCTAGTAGCAGATGAAAGCTGGCTCGGAAACATGTCATGGAAACATTGATTCTTGCAACGACTATTGATGAAAGAGATTGGAAATGAAGTTTGGAAAATATTTCTACAGACCCATGCAGCCATCCAGCAGTAGGTTGGAGATAACGTAGATACGGATTTTTTGGGGACAGGAACTCTCTTTCACAGCACGTAGGAATCAGTATCACGACTGGGGAGCATTAGCAGTACTACAGGTGGTAATAATGTTCTTTAACTGCCCATTCTGTCCTGTGATAATTGACTAATCTGGCCTCTTGGTAGCTCAGTCAGGCAGAGAAATGGATAAAAGAGCTTTTAGCCAGTGTTTTGTTTCTCTGAATAAGAAAGTTTAGAATAGGGTAGTATTCACATTTTTCTAAAGTTTTCTACTAGTGATTTTTTTATGTGCTTTCCTGATCTTTCTGGAGCTTTTTTTTCCCCTGCTTTCTTTGTGTTTCTGTTATAGAAACTTGTAAAAACTTAGCTCTTACCTGTGATGCTTGAAGAATTGCCTGAAACCTGAGGATATCTCTTTATTAACTTTTTTTTTCAGGAGAGGCACTAGTTAATGTTGCTGTAAATATCTCCTTTGTAAAAAAATGGGGTCCTGATATCCTATTTTCCTTCTTTCAGCTTGATAAGAAAGAGACTCCAGTTTCTGATTTTTGGATAATGCTGCTTGATTCTGTACTGCTGTGCTCTAAACATATAATTTTATATGTGCCAGTTCTGTGGAGTTAGTGCATCTTGGGCTTGAATGACTGCACCATGATTATTTTGCTCCAGTATCATCTAGGTTTAGCACTGAAGCAAAATAAAATCTTATGTAGGAATATTGTGTGCACAAACAACAAAAAAAATTTAGAAACAAAAATTTAAATACTTGGTAGCTGGACACCTTCTCAGTTCTTTGACCCCTTGTCTACAATCCCAGTCTTTCATCCTTTGAACTTTTACCACTGCCCTCTGATCTGAATAATCTTTACTGGCATTTCTTAGGGAAACTCCTTTGCAGATAGGTTTTGGGATACAAATGCAGTTGCCTTTAGTTGTTCTTTGGGAAGCAATGTAGTCTGTTTTTGGGTCTCCTGTCAGTCCTACTGGGCAAACAGATCACAAACAATAGAGATTTTTGTTTATACTTAGGTGTACTTTGCTTCTGCATAAGTGGTCACTTGATACTTTGATATGTTCTGAGTCTCAGGATCTCTGGAACAATATTGGCACAAGTCATATAATTTGATTTAACTGACTGGCTTAGTTAATGTTAGGTGTGTTATTTGGGAATGGTATGAAGAGGAAATCTGTCTTTCCCATCTTTTGCTGCAGGTTAATGTCACATGAATGGACATTTTGTTTGCTATATTATGCTTTATGTCAGAAAATGTCTTCTTGTGATTGTCTAACATGAAGGACCTTAAACTATGACTATAAGCAACATTATTCTTCCTCCTCTTTTCTCTGGAGTAAAATTCTAAGTAAATTAAACAAGCAAGGTGTTGCACCCTCACGTTTGTAAGCAGTTGGGTGAAGGAGAGTTCACACAGAGCAGCTTTTTTTTTTTACTTCCTGTTGTCCTCTGTCAAAAGGCCAAAAAAGAAAAAATAAGAAAAAAATAAAATAAAAAAAAAATCCAGCATTTCCCTGAAGAATTGTTATCAGTGTCACAATAAATGGCACAAACTCCCACTATTTGAATAGCTGGTGCAATGCTCTACACATATGAAAATTCTCCTAGATAAATATATAGGACACAGTTTAGCTGCTTTGGGCTTCCTTTGACAAAGTAAGTGATCTCATAATTCATAGAAGATGATGTCTCTGTTTGCCCTTCGATGGAACAAGTGTATCTACAAAAGGCTGCTCCTCAGGTCAGGTGGTTGTACCTTGCCATGAATTATTAACAGGAAGGTACAGAAATATCTTTGGTCTTCTGGCTTATGCATACACTTTCACTGCCTTGCTTAGAAATTAATTAAATCAATTTTTATACTGGTCTCAGTATTGCCAAATGCTTTGTTTTGTTTTCATGCATACAGATGTTTGAGTCTTAGTGCCTTTTTGCTTAGAGCCAGATGGAATTTATCCAAGATGTGACTAGTCCTGCTGAGCCTTGGCACCTGACTGCTCTTATATTGTCAAAAACCTTGGTAGCTCAAGGTCCTTCGAGAGCATACACTGCTCTATTTTATGATTTTTTGGCAGTGTTTTTTCTTTGTGTAGTCTGTCCCTAAAGAAAATGTTACTTTTTCCTCTTTAGGAATGGAGACATGTAAGTTCTACCCAATGTAGTTGTGTGATTTTTTTTATATTTAGTTGTGGTGTGGCTTGTATAAAATTAGACATGATGGGGAATTGTCCTATGATGCAGTATTCCCTAGTTATTGAATAGGTCCTATGCGGATGCCAATTAACTCTTGAGAATGTTTATATCCTTGAGCTCTAAATATTATCAATTCAGTGCAGGCCAGACTAACAGATTGTCTTTTTCGCAACTCAGCAAGGATCTGGGATTTTAAAACAGGCGCATAAAAAATATTTAGTAGTCTAGCTGACTCCTTCAGGTTTGTTTTTCTTCTCTTTTAGCCATACCAAAGATATATCAGGAATTCTCAAGAGATTATTCAGTGTATTCAAGCCTCACTGAAACTGAAGAAATGCTCTTCAGCTTTGTTGAAGCTAGGTTCCTAAGAAATTCATTAGCATTTTACATGAAAGTCCCTTGCCTTTGTATTTTTATCCAGGTGACAGTGGCAAAAATGGGGAATGTAGTCTTTGTTTTGAATGATTTCTTGTTTATTTAAAGCTATATTTTCCTCTTCAGATTTTCTATGCATTGATGGCTACAGTCCTATAAGCTTCTACCCTTATGACTTACACGTAGGTTGTATGTGAGTTGTTATGAGAGAATGTGGTGCGAGGTCTTAATGCCGAGTCTCAAACCTTTGGGACCTGTGTTGCAGAGATTTTTAGCTGCTCAGCATGGAATGCCTGCTGAAGGCTGAAAGGAACATTGTAGCTTGTACATCTGTGTCCTTATTTCTCCAGAACATGATCTTTAATATTCTTCAGATATATGTGGCATTACAGGTTGGGCCCAGAGGAACCGATCATTGTTGAGAAGAGTAAATCATGAGATAGTCAATTTTCTGGACAAAGTGGCAGTGTTCCGGCAATAGGGAATACTTTGAAGCTGTGAAAGCTTGTTCTGAAGTGACAGAATCAATGTCTATGACACAGATTTGAATGCTTTCCTATTAGGCAGTCAGACCTGTTGCTAGAGTACCAAGGGATAATCTTAGCTAATCACTGACATTACCCATGACAGGAGTCTGTGAGGCCATAAATAACTTACCCAAGATATTTATGTGGGAAATGTTGTTGGACAGAGCTGTTCTTTCAATGCTTTATGTAGATTCATAGTATTCCTTACCAGAGCACCAGAAATTCAGACAGAGCAAGGGCAGTCTGGGAAACCATTTTCACTGTTGAAATAAATCTTCCTTTACCAATTGCTGCTCTCAGTAACATGGTTGAAACCATAGGGAACCAGTGAGAACAGACCAGATGTCTCATGTATGGTTTCAGAATACCATAATGCATTGACTAGTGTCTGAATGGTGTTTGACCTGCAGTACAACCCCAGAACAATGCTATGTCTCCATGTCATCACAACAGATATAAGTTTCAGCTCATTTGCAGAGATATATCAAGTTCAGTGTTTGCTGCCATTGTTGGATTTGCTTTACCTGCTCATATCAGGCACTTCACTGTACATGTACATTCCACTCTCCAGGTTCTGCCTGAAGGCCGATGGGATGTCTTGGAATGGAGGCATAGGCTGCCTCATGTAACCAAAGCAATGCACAGAACCTTACAGACTCTCCTCTGAAGCAAGGGGAGAAGATCCTAGAAGACACTAGATAAATTGTTGTGGTGGCTGTAGCTTGCTGTTATGCACTATCTTTCCTGAGAAGCCCGTGGAGCTTCACTTATCACTTATCCAGTAGATTACCAGATGGATGCACAAACATGGAAAATACACACAAGCTAATCTGTATTCATATAAAATGCACTAACTTAAAAGTAAAAAAAATCTGGCACCATACTTCAATGGAAAGAAGATTTTGTAAAACTAACATTTTGAATTTATATGATATACAACAATGATAATGTTGCACTAATAGAAAAAAAAGAAAATGATGTTGCATGCTATTTAACTAAAACAAGTGAAAATGACTCTAGGAACACCATTGGATAGATTCCCAGCTGGGTTATATTGTTTAGTTCCATTGATTTGAGTGGAATGATTCCATTATGAACTGAGTGAATAATTCACTAGGATATAATTTGTGCACTAAAATCAACACATAAAGAGATTATCATAGTTATGTTCAGCCTATTGCTGTAACCATCCAAAAGCCTGTGTAGAAGGAAGGTAGGTAGATTTTCTTTGACATCATTAAAGCAACATCTATGCAGCACAGAATTTAGTCCCTGTATTTACATTGAAAAATAGATCTGCATCATGAAAATTTGCTTATCTTCTTATTTACATAGGTTTTTCAACAGACTGCTGTAGTGTTAGCATCTTATCTTTATCAAAACCTGAAAAAGTATAAAAAATCCTAAAAGACAAAATTAGTATTTGTTTACACCCAATCAAAATTATTTTAATTAAATTTGTAAAACCATTATATTTATACAATTTCTACCATTAATATTTATACTCAATAAATACCTTAAATATGTAATCAAAATGTTTTAAAAGTTTTTTAAAGTTGTTTTTTTTTTTTTTTAAATAAGCTTGTTTCCTATCATTCATTAAGGTTTCAGTTCTTTTTCCTTCAAAGGAAAGAAGACTTAAAATACAGAATTAAAAATATGGACGTTCTTTTATTCTCACAACTTCCAAATAAATTTATTCAACTATAGGCTAGACTTTTTTCTGTCTCTGGTAAACTTTGGACTTTTTAGATTCTACCCTGAAGCCATCCATATGCTTTCCATTCAATCTTTCTGCTCAGATTTATGCAAACTTCCTAAGTCATGGGAAAAGCTTACCCCAAACGAGTCCAATTTGACTGATGTGCAACATACCTATGCCTTCTTCTGTGATTGATTATGTGGATTACTTATTTAGTTCAGAAAAAAACATTCCTCCACTGCTTTCTAATAGCTAATTTATGGTCCAATCTGTCCTGAGAAACATATATGATTCAACATTAGATGTGTCTATGCTTAAAATACTCAACAGTTGTCCGTAAACTTCTGGGAGAAATGAATAGGAACACTGGGAACAGGACCTGTGAAGTCTGGCCTTGCAAAGTGTCTTTGTTTCTGTTTCTGCTATCTTTGTGCTTAAAGTTTTTGCACTAAGTTTTTCTATTAACACCTTTGGCAGAAAATAAGCAAATCATATTTTTAACAGTTGCATTTTTTCAGAGGAGTGTTCCACCTTTTTCAGGACAGGTGACTGCTCAGCAATGGGTAAGGTTGGAAGGGAGAAAGGTGGGGTCATCTGTTCCAAGCTCCCTGCTACAGAAACTTAGAGAAAAGCAAAATTCCATGAGTTAGGAAACTGAGGTCATTCACAATTTACTTTTCTGCATAAACTGAGGGGTAGACTGAGTTGACCCCCAGTCCTTAATATTTAAGGAGGAAATATGTATTTAGGGGTAGCAACACTTAAGCTACAATGTATGTTTAAACTAATACATAAGAGTGTATTTTTGTAACAAATTAACTTAAGTAATAATTGTTCCCAGATCATCTTAAAATATGACCTTAAAAGCTGTTACTGATACAATGTTAATTTGATTTCTGGACAGAATTTAACACTGCCACAACACAAAGTACCAATGAAGCCATCTAGAGTGTACACTCCTTATATGCTAGACCTCTATGTCAGGTTCAAAGTGTTAAAACAAAGATAAAATTAGAGGAATTTACACATGAAGCTGCTCCTTTCAGCCCAGTGAAAAAAAAAATGCAGCCCTTTTTCATGACTTACATTATCATAGATTTATTATTTTAAAATACTTATTGGCCTTTGAGGAAATTGTAATTAGTGGAGAAACTATCTGATTATCTCTAGTTTCCTTGTCCAAATGGACATTTTTCATGCTGGCATCTCTTTTTATGGCCATTGGGAGTTTTTTTCCCCCTAATTTTAGACTTCTGTCTGGTGTGTGGTGTTTGCAAGGCCTGCTGTTTTCTTCACAACCCAGTAGCTGTCTCTTTTTTCAGTTGCTTGCACAGACTCATGGGATGCAATTATTTCAGAAATGTTCATTCTAATAGAGTTGTTATTCCTACACAGTGTATGTTTATTTGGAAGCATTTGAATATAAAGGCCTAAATGTGTCATTTGATACATGCTGGTGGAGTCCAGTTTTCACGTGTTTTTAAGCCTATGGCACTCTCTATTATTCCGTGTTTTATCTTTGATACACTTGAGATATCCTTGTCTTGTCAGGTAATGTTGAACTTTGCAAATACTGATATTACAAAAGCAATCCTACTTTTGACTTCTGCTTCAGACTTTCCTTTGTAATGGTAATTCTGAGATATCTGAATGAATCCACTCATTCAAGTTTCTAAACTTTGATGTAAATTTCTTGCTGCATATGAGAATTTTCCATTGTCCTTTATGTATTTTTTTTCCTACTGTTTGATCACCAGTCCGTGGGTAGTAGCTTTGTTTTTAGATCTGCTACCTATGGCTCTTTTTCTTCCAATCAAGTTGATACAATCTTCAAAGTAGAGATTATAGATCTTTTACCAATAGCTGAAAACTTTGTCCTACCAGAATTTTCAAGCACTTTGGATTTGCTACATTCAAGAAAAATATGAATAGAGATGCTGCCAGGAGAAATCTTTCAGTAAATTCTTGTCAGAATCATTTACTTAATATGTACCCTGTGAAGATTACACTTTTCTAAAGCTTTTAAGTTCTAATGCAATCTGAATTTGCAGGTTTTTAGGAGGGAAACATTTACATTTGCTTGTGAATTTGAAGGAACTGCCTTTATACCTTTTGTGTTGATGGAATACTTACTTTTGATATTAACTTCTTTTTGAGCCCTGAAGTATTTATTAGAGCTGTGCTCGTATTTTTTACTACAAGGAATTTAGTGACTTGCAATATGCTTTATGTCAGCATTCTCTTCAGACCTTAATTGCTGTTTGGTGGAACCTTTGCTCTTATCTATTATTTGGAGCAGATTCTGAGATCCACATCTGCTTTGAGAGAAGTGCAACACTCTAATGAGCAGCTTATAAAAACACTTGCACCTTATTCTATGCCAAGACATATATTGGTAATTAATCCACCTTACAGGAGAGAAAGAGTTTTCACCTCAAAATATTCTGTACTTTGGTTAGGGCACACTTGGGCTGGTAGGCAAGGGATGTGATTTCTAATCAACGGAGACAAAAAATTGTTTAAGCCTGGATCTCTCAAATCCCCAAAGACTGTACTAATTTAGGGGTATTTATTGAGTAAATAAAGAGGCAAGAAAATGGGGCAGTGGTGCTGTTTCCTTTTTTCTCCTTTCTTGAAAAGTCCGACCTGATTTCATCTATTAATCTCAGGAGATGGTTCATAATTGTGGTTCTTGGAAAAGGATGGACATCTAGCTTTATACAGGTGCCGAGTTTACGAACAAAACGGATTCTATGTGTGGTACATAGAGGAGTTCAAGCACAGCTGGTGCACAGAGAGACTCAGACATACTTGTAGTTCTAGGTGAGATATTTATTTTAATAAAGGACTGCAATCAAGCCAATAAGTCTTGACTGTGAGCTAGCTCTCCTGCCTTGTGATGGACACACACACACTACATACTAACATGGTCTAGAATGGCCTGGTCTTCCTCATACTTAATATTCTGAGGCTGGACTTAAGTTTCCTGTTGTCCAGATCCCAGTATATGCCATGTCCTTTAAAGACTGTACAGCAAGGCAAGTTCTGTCTTGTCTTTGAAGATCATGTAAATATACTTGAATCGATGAGTCTAACACTAAGCCAACCCCCCTCCTATT
Source organism: Cyanistes caeruleus (assembly GCF_971803275.1). Taxonomy (NCBI): domain Eukaryota; kingdom Metazoa; phylum Chordata; class Aves; order Passeriformes; family Paridae; genus Cyanistes; species Cyanistes caeruleus. Next base: position 126,051,805 of record NC_141701.1, read on the forward strand.
CTCAGTTTGATATAGCTTATTTCAAATTTATACAGTTTTTCATGCAGCTGCTACCCAGATTAAACATTGGACAACAGTGTCCCTCAGTATCCGTCATGCTTAGCTCCTACTTTACAAGTTGTCATGTGCCTGACCATGCAAGGAAAAACTTGCAGATTTTAAAATGATGTATTATTAGTAGCTAAGAATTCATATACCTGTAGCTTGGAAAGAAGAAAAAGCTATCGAGAATTAACAATTTATTTGGCTCTCAGAATTCATCAGGGAGGTGCTAGCAAGTGTGAAAAAAAAATTAAAAAAATCAGTGTGATGAGGTTCAGTGACATTCCCCAAATCTTATTCTAAATTCTTACCTCAGTTTTCTCTCTCTAAAATTTGTTTATTGTCTACCTGTCATATTGCATGTTTAATAATCACTAATTACCTGAACATAGTCAGTGATCTGTTAGTTGATGTACCTAGAGCAGATGATGGAATAAGTAGAAAGGATTTGATTCCTCAAGGGTAATGTTTGTGCCCTGGGCTCCATTCATAGTCAGTGGAGATGTAGTCAATACAGTGAGTAGAGTCTGAAGTGCAATTTGTCTCATCCTAAAGCAGCTGTCTAAGAGAAGTGAAATGAATCAAACCTTGAAAGTGCTCATTACTCTCCAGTGATCTGAAAGGGAGCCAAGGGGGACCAACTTCCAAACTTCTGTGAAAGCAGACAGATATCAAGCATTAAATGATTTGAGCCCCATCCCATCACATCACAAATAGCATCATTTAACAGACATGGAAAAATACATGAGATTTTGTTACAGGCCTACTCCATTTGAAGGCTGACCAGGTCTGTAATCCCAGTTTGGACAGAAAGCATCACACATGCAAGGCAAGCTGCTTGAGTTTGGGTGCACAGTTACATTCCATTCTGTTCTACATGAGGATGGTCAGCACCATCTTTACCTCTTGGGAAAAGGTAAAGAAGGGGACAAAGCAGAAAAAAGGAGTATTTTTCCATTAGTTAAACATATCTGAGTTGTAGCTTTGAGATTTCAGGAATAGTTTACTAGATATAATATATAATAATTATAGATAATATAATATATATAATATATAACATATAACATATAACATATAACGTATCATATATCATATATATCATATATCATATATCATATATCATATAATACTAGACTAGTTTAGATAATGTTGCTTAAAATTATGGCTTCTTTGAATGCAGTGCCAGAATTCTTAGAAACATAGTGCTTCTCTTGCCTTGCAAAGTGGTTTAGAGCTATAAAATTAGGTTTTTTTCTCTTTGTGACTGCATTCCTAAAACCTGAGCTTAGTTTAGTGTTGAACCTTGTGTATCTACTTCAAGTTCCTCAAGTTAAACTCTAAAACATATAAAACATACTTTCTGTATGGAAATCACATGTCTCTCTTCAAAAGCAGAAAAAGAAAGGAAAGAAATGTTAATGTAGAAATGTAATTTATATCAAACCCTTTGCTCCTTCTTGTGGTGTTCTGTAATCTGAAATTTCCATCCTTTTTCTCCCTCTCTTAAATAAGAGGGAGAAAAGAGAAAAATACCCAAGCTCCTTGCTTTTATGAAGTTAGGAAATAATGACAGAAAATGAGGATTTTTATTGTTCTTTGGTGTGAATTGGCACAGGCATTGTGATGAAGCTAAAATGCAGAGCTTAATTGAAAAATGTGATAAACAAAGCCTCTCGAAGTTCTTAGAATAATTTTGCCTGGCAGCAGCGACAGTCTACTACCATCAGGCACTAAATCTACTGCAAATTGATGGAAAGGAAAAGGAAAAGGAAAAGGAAAAGGAAAAGAAAAAGGAAAAGGAAAAGGAAAAGGAAAAGGAAAAGGAAAAGGAAAAGGAAAAGGAAAAGGAAAAGGAAAAGGAAAAGGAAAAGGAAAAGGAAAAGGAAAAGGAAAAGGAAAAGGAAAAGGAAAAGGAAAAGGAAAAGGAAAAGGAAAAGGAAAGATGGAGGGAACCCCTGCAAAGTTAATTGTCTTTCTGTTCCTTCCACCTTGTTTCAGCCCAGTTATTCCCAGATGAAAAATCATTCTGTCTAATTTGCACAAATACAGCTCTATGGAAAAATAGCCTATAGAGTGATTTTGATTTTTTTTGTTTCCTCTTTATTTCAAATTTAAAATAAAAGGAAATCCTGCAGAGAAAATTGCTATGAAAAACTCATGGAAAAGATTCTTAATTTTTTTTCTTTTTTTTTTTTTCCTTTTTTAGTTGTTTTGCTGTCAGATAAATTCTAAACATTTAATGTTAGACACGAGAAGACAGTTTTTAATCACAGGACAGAAAGTGTTGAAATAACTGCTGCAACTCCATCATCTCTGAGTAACCCCCTGTTATTATTAAGGCATGAAATTTTCTGAGGTTTGTGATAAACTTAGCTCTTTTCCTGCACTGTTATGTTTTTCATAATAGTTTTAAGAAAAGCTACGTAAATCCACACTTATGCTGTGTTTTGAAAAGAAGTCCAATGCATGATCCTACTGTGTGTAAAGTCTAGTGGTGTAAAAGAACTCATAAGAGTGTCTGTCAGATTCATATGCAGCACCATGTTTCAACATTTCAATTAGCATTTTGATAAACACGTTAAGGAGGCTCAGTTGTTGCTGGACCCAGGTTACCCCTAATTTCTCATTGAGATGGTGAAGCAAAATAGTATGTTTTGCCCTAAATTATCAGTCAGTGTATGAGCTCAGTCTACCTCTTCTCTGTGTCTTTTATATTAATAGGTAAAATTATCCACACAGGCTTTATTTACAATGTACTGTGTTTATAGTCCCTACTGTACATCTTGCTAGAGCTAACATTTTCATAATGATGAGGAACAGCTGGTCACAAACTGTTGTTTCTTATTAAAAAGACATGTTTCCCAAGATTCTGGGGATTCTTTATACTAAGACAACACATACTACTGACATTTTGCCCTTTTCATTTTCCTTTAGCTCTTCACTTTTGGGATATCTAGAATTCAGGGTTCTAACAGAATATCCGAAGTGCTTTTGAGAGAGAGGCAAAGAGAAACCTACTTTGCATCATTAAAGATCCCAGGGGACTCTGAACAGCAAAGGATGTGGCCTGGACAGATTCCAGCTTGTAAACTGCACTTTTATCTAGTTAATAATGTATTTTCAACAAGGTAATCTCCCCTTAAAAGGCTACTGTACTATGCTACTGAACCTATGATGACCACTGTATTCTGCTCCAAGAATGGCTTCACTCCAAATGTGGATATAATTTCTTCATAGTGATTTCAACTAGGAGAAGAGAAATAATGAGTATTATACTAGCTACACCAGAACCTTGCTTTTTCATTTATACAGTCTAGCAATCATAGCAGGTTCACCCAAAGAATCATTTGTTTTGGTTTGGAATCAATGGCCAGCTAGCAGAGTTTATGGTACTGCATCAAAAGACCAATGAAATCTGCAAAAAATTCAAAGGCCACCTTCTCCTGTTCTGTGAACCACTGCAAATTTTGGCAATGATTTTTTAATGCTTTTTGCGACCATTTCTGTTGTTATAAGTCTGCATGAGAGGGACTAAAGTTCTAAGTGGACGGTCAATGTTTATGTAGCACTGGGATGCATCATTCAGAAATACACACATACTTCTGTGGTTAAGTTGAAGGCATTGAAAATATTCTGTAGCAGTATTTTGTGTAGGAAAGTATATAATTCCCAATATAAATTTTAGAGATTGAATAAACAAAAGATATGTTTAAACAATATTTACAGCTGTATTGAACTACATATTTTGCATAAGTTGTAGCTGTGCATGGAATCAAACTATGCAGTCTTCTAGGTGTATTTTAAAATAGGTAAAGATTACCAGCACATATATACAAAATGGAAAACCTTTCCATACTATACACAACTTAAACAGGACTTGGTCACAGTGCCTGCAGCCTGAAGTCCCTGCCTGATGCAAATAATGGTAGCATCAACCCAAAGAAAAATTAAAGTCAGGGAAGAAAATTAAAAAAAAAAGGGGTAGGAAATGCTACTCACAGTCTATATTGTTCAAAGATGCAAGGATTGGAGACTTAGTCAGAATTCTTCCCAATACTCCTGCAATCACTACTTTCTGTCAGACCCCCGAGTCAGGGCTATGACTTATGCTCATTGCAATATGAAAAAACACATTCTGATTTATTACCATTTTCTAATCCAATATATGAATGTATTCAACTGGATACCTAAAAATTTGATATATGTATAAAATATATATGAAGGTTCTTTTTATTGTATTTAATGAGGAGTAAAATTTAAAAAGTAACAAAATATTCCATAAAGATTTATGCTCTTGCTGTATCTATTTCTTTTGTATTCATCCCATTTGGCTTTCATTTTGCTTCCAACTCAAATTTGGTCATCCCTGAAATTCAGAGCTATGGCATTGTCTTTGATAGTTTTCTGAAAAAGCCCAAACAAAACAAATAGATATTTGAGCTGGTCTGTCATCATCTGAGCAAATCTTCAGCATGCCATTAAGAGAGCACACTTGAAATCTGTGAAGGATCTAGAACACATGTCATGTGTAGTGTCTGAGGGATCTGGAGTTGTTCAGCCTGGAGAAAAGAAGGCTTAGGAGAAAGTTTATCACTCTCTACAACTGCCTGAAGGGAGGTTGTGGCAAGGTGGGATGTCGTGGTGACACTGCTGGCTGGGTTCTTTTCCCCAGGACTGAGACTTGATGAGCGAGAGACTGTTTTGTTGTGTTTGGATTTGGTTGTTTATTCTTTCCTTATCTATATTACATATACACAGAATACAAGGAGCTACATACACTAAGATAGAAAGGTACAAAATGACTAACAAAGAATCTCTCCGAGGTCTTTTATATGTTTGTTTGTCCAATAATCAAATGTCAAGTAAGTTATTTTCCTTTGTGACCCAATGACCTGACACCAGTGTGCTGCACTGCAGATTTCAGTGTCCAATCACTCATTATAACCCAAAAACTTTTAGAAGAAGAAGAAGGAGAAAGGGACAACACCCTAAATCCTCCATATTGTCTCCTATTCTCTAATATAGCTTAAACCCTAAACTCTAACTTTCTCACTCAGTGACTCAAGGCATCTCTGTCTAACCTACACACTCACATTCCCAGTTTCTCTATTTAACTTTAAAAGCTGTCTCCATGGTGTTATGCTAAACCCAGTGCTCTCTTGAGTGTCAGAGCCAGGCATCACAGACAAGGGCCTATTTTCTGTGCTTCTGACCCCAACAATGGGAGTCAGTCTCTTCTCCCACATAAGAAATGACAGGATGAGAGGAAATGGCTCCAAGTTGCACCAGTGGAGGGTTAGATAGATATTAGGAAAAATTTCTTCACTGAAAGGGTTGTCAAGCATTGGAATAATCTGTCAAGGGACTATTTTGTCCCTGGAGGCATTCAAAATGTATATAGATATATCATACCTAGAGAGAGTCAGGGACATATTTCTGCTCAGAAAAATGAATACTGAATCTGTAGCTTGTAATATATTTCTCAATTTGTATTTACAAAAGGTTATGAATGGTAAAAAAGAGCATCATTACTTCCCCTGTCTCCTTTTCCCAGTCAGGACATAGGAGAAGAAAGGACTCTCAAGGACACAGCAGTAGGAGGTGCCTCACGTTGGCAGAGGCACATCCCAGAAAGAATTGTGTCTTATGGACAGCCCATGTCTGCGCAAAAGGAATTACTTGAAGTTGCAATGGAAGAAAAGAGTGAGAAACAAAGGGAGGCTGAAGGAAACCCCTACACCCTCACCTCACCCTCCTGAGGCGAATGTTGCCTTCCAAAAGGGACTGAATGTAGCCTGTGGCAATAATGTGGAGGATGAGCAAGTGGGCAAGAGTACGTGACTGTAGTGAAGCTGAGCCTGAAAAATGAAGAAAGGTATTTTCCTCAGGTGTTTAAATGCTTGTTATTTTGTTTCCCAATACCTGAGTGAGTTACTAAATTTTTAAAATTAAGTTAAATTCTCCAAGTCTGTTTTGCCTGTAACAATTCTTGGTCAGTGTTTTCCTTCTATGTTTTTTTTCGAAACACATCAGTTTTCTCTGTTGTTATTCTTATTTTTCCCTCTCCCCCTCTTGTGGGAGGAGAAGGAGTAAGTACCCCTGTGGGTTCTTGGCTACTAGCTGGTACCAAGTCACCACAGACTTCCCAGAATCCAAAATTAGATTGTGACTTATATTCTGTTGTAGTTTTACATCTTAGGGACAATACTGCAAAATCTTTCCATTTTCACTTGGTTGAAGTAACTAGGAAGGTTCACTTACATCATTAAAAGTTTTAAGTGCAAGTTTTCTGTACACAATTGGATCTTGGTACATTGCAGCTATAACAGCAAAGGGAGGCATTTTTTCAGGTACACTAATTCAGCTGCATTAGTTCTGTTGTAGACAGGATTATAGGCATTCAGGAGAGATAAGACTTAGGTCTAAAACTCTAGAATCTAATATGTTACATAATCTTGAAATATAATTCAGCTTCTAAAACATGCATATGCTATATATTCTTACTTCTGGAATCTTGATTAGGTTTTTTGCTGTGTTCCCGTCTGTTGCAAAATGATGTATTTCAGATTCAGTAACAGAGCAACACCCAATTTTGCTATTTTTCTCTGTAAAATAAAGAGCTTTGCCCTTTTTATCCAAATCTGTATGGAACTTTAAGAAACACAGTGCTTTTGTGTGTAAGAGTATTGTTTTTAATAATGGCATAATGGAGGCTGAGGGAGAGGAAATTTTTACGGAATCAGAATGTGTTTTGCATGTCTTATAGGAAAGTAGCTCTGCATTTAAATATTTTAGTCATCTTTTTTTTCCTGACTTCACTTGCAATGTGGATTATCAGAATACAGATGTCTCAAACTTCCTCATAAGAATTTTAAACAAATAATGCCACAAGATCATAGAAAACTTTTCTCTGAATTTAGCTTCTTTAAATGTCTCTATTATTTCTATTTTTATATTATCCTTTTCCCTATGTTCTCACCATTCAAGCACTTCCCCATGACAATGTAGCATTGTTGACATAATGATCAATGAATTGGAAGGCAAGTCAAAAAATACTACCCAAGAACAAATGACTGTTAATAGTATATACACATTAATCACTAAGCATTATTTGTATACCCTTTCTGTTCATCCTTTTTCCGACCTTTAAGGCTGCTAGTTCTTTAAATTTTGGCATAGATATATGGTTACTGGAAACAGGCTTCACTTAGGTTGATATCTACCACTAGCCAAGATGGTACAAACTGGTATGGAAATAATGTGTGATCAATTTTATGCTGTACTTGACCCTGTATCTCAAATGTTTTTTACAGTCATAAACATGTTTGTGTGGTAGGTCAGGCTAATGGCAAACTAAATTTGCTTTTTCAAGCGAGAGAAGTAAACTTTTGGTTGGTAAGCATTACATGGCAAGCCAGACATAATCAGTTACAATAAATGGTATTTTATAATGGTATTTTAGCAGTCTACAAATCTCTTGGCAAGACTTTTTATTTTGCCCTTTCTTAATATGCAATGGCAGGAAAAGAACTCTAAGAAGAGCTCTCCTCTTATTGTGTAACACAGAGAAGTTAGAAATGCCTGTTTATAATGAAATTCTAGGCTTGCACATTTAGAGGAATGAATGTCATGTACTGTGGGCTTATATTTTTCTTATATTTGACTATAACACCTGGTGCTATACTTTTATTTGATTTTAAAAGTGGAAGTAACTTCATCACTCTTAGAATTGCTCCTGGACTCATTAAGCATCTACACTTTACTATGTAGATGTTCATTTAAGCAGTGATGTGAGGTGGCTGAATCTTAACAGGTTAATTTGGGAAACAAAACATTTACATCTTCTCTGTGTCATAAATATATATGCCTTTGGAATGGATAGATGGATACTGTAAATCTCCATTTTAGTTTCCTGATTAATGAATGTTTCTATTGTATTATAAAGTTATGTTTGTTGGAGAGATCTGAGTTCTTGCTGGGGTACTGGGGGATGTCAAGAAGTTAGTTTTTAATGAGTTGGTAAAAATGGAGGTGAGGGTGTCAGGGCTGAACAGAAGGAAGTTATGATAGATGTCCTTGAGAAATCCAGTCGGAGTTTGAGACATTTTCTATTACCATTAGCCAGGATGACCGTCACTTTGGCTATTTTGCTTAGAATGTCAGAATATTTTTCCTCCAAGGTAATTTTCCTCTCCAACTAAATTGATGAGTTTGCAATGTGTATTCTGGCATTTGCATAAGAGGTTTGGAATTATTTTGCGAATTTTCTGTTGAAGCCCTATGAAAACCATAGTTAAAGAAACCTAATTCTTAGCTGCTCTATTTAGCAAAACTACTTGTGATTTTGGGGCTGCATAAAATATTTAAATTCTCCATTAACTTGGCATTCATTCAAACTCCTGTAATAATTTTTACCAGAAAACTTCTTGTTCTAATACTCATTTGCTTGCACAGTCACTTCAGATGTTCTTAACACAATTACATTAAGCAGTTTGAAAGATAAGAGGCATTATTGTCATGAGCAAGTCATTAAATCAACATCAGGTTAGCAAGGAGGGTGAGATGTCTGTGATGACATTAAGGTGAGAAGGAAAGTAATGACAATCTAAACAGTGACTGTGTAAACAAGTCATGTTTTATACTGTACTTAGGAAACCAATACAAATGTAATGCTATCAGTGATAAAAATGGAAACAAATGCAAATAATAAGAAAGTCAGAGGTACCTCAATAGAAAAAGAAAATGAATGCCAAAGCAGAGATGTGTGAACTGTAAGACTCTCATGCCTTTTTTAGTAAAGATTAATTTTATTTTCTTTCAACAGAGCTCTCTAGAATAATTCTAGATATTTTATGAAGTAACTCCTGATAGATTTCTCTGCAGATTTCCACATAACAGGGAATTTGAGAATTTTAAGGTGAAAGCTTGTAGAATGATTAGAAGAGTGGTCCCCGGAGACTGATATTTTTAGTTTAAATTTTCTCTTTTAGTAGTTTGCTCTTTTCTAGGGCAAATAATTATGGAATATAATCCAGAGCGTTATTGAGTTTCTAGGCGAGTTATAAACTCCTATTAATTTTAGTAAGCAATGGGTCCTTATATGTGTAGGCCTGAAGACATTTAGTAGAAGACACTTGATTAGAAAATGCATGTTCTTTGAATATTACTGAAAATGTTAAACATACATTGGATGGCAGGGCTGGATAATTATGCTCCCTCTACCTTTATTCACCCAACTTTAAAATGCTTATGTGTATTCAGAACTCCTGAATGATGATTACAGTACTCAACTGATCTCATGTCCTCAGTCACTAGAATGCAGTGATTTCAGAGCCTAAAAGTAAGAATGAGAACTATGAATTGCACTGGTGTAAAACAGCTCAGATGATAAAATTCCTTGGGAATTTTTGGACAGGTTCCTCTTATTTTAAATGTGTATTTGTAGATTTTGGGGGCTGTTTGTTGTTTTTTGAGGTTTTTTTTGGTATACTAGCCTAAAAGTTTCAAATCAACTTTCACTTAGTGAGGTGTTCAGGCCAAAATGAGGTGTTCTGGTCAAAGTGTATTTTCTGGTCAAAACCACATATATGCTGGCAATAAATATTTAAAAGCTATTATTAGATGTTGACAACCTAAATTCTATTCTTTCTTTTTTCATATTTGAAAGAGGTAGAAAGTTTAATTGGGTCTCCCATGGAATGAATGATTGCCTTAATCATTTACATATATATATATATATATATATATATATACACAGTCTGTTACTCCTGTTGGATATTTTCTTTTTGTTTGGTACATAGTTGTAGTGGGTTTACCCTGGCTGGAGGCCAGGTACTTGCCAAAGCCATTCTATCACTCCTCTCTGCAACTAAACAGGAAGACAATGTGATGAAGAGTTCATGGGTTGAGACACAGACTGGGAGAGATCACTCATCAAATATCATCACAGCCAAAACAGACTCCAGCTGTGGATACTAGTTGAATTTATTAGTGACAAAATCAGAGCAGGGAGATGGGGAATGGTGGTTACAGTCAGTCCATCACACAATGCTGCTCTGTCTGCTCAGGGAGAAGTCATTCCCCTGCTCCAGAGTGGGGTCTCTCCCATGGGAGATACTTCTCCATGAACTTCTCCAAAATGAGAACCATGTCATGGGCAACAGCCCTCCACAGACTGCTCCATAATGGATCTCTCTTCCACAGGGTGCTTTCCTTCAGGCACAGGCTGCTCCAGAACAAGTCCCTCATGGGGTCACAAGTCCTGCCAGAAGACCTGCTCCAGCATGGGCTCCTCTCTGCACAGGTCACGTCCCTGCTAGGAGCCTGTTCCAGCACAGGTTTCCCTTGGGTTCACCCTCAAGCATCCACCTTCTCTGGCTTGGAGTTCCTCTAGGGGCTGTGGGTGGATCTCTGCATCCCCATGGGCTGTGGGCACAGCTTCTTCACCATGGAATACACTATGGGCTGCAGAGGAATCCCAGCTCTAGTGCCTGGATCATCTTCTTCCCCTCCTTCTCCACAGATCTTGGTGTCCGCTGGGCTGTTCCTCTCACGTGTTCTCACTCCACTCTCGCCACAATTACATATACACAATATTTTTTTTTTCCTCCTTAAATATATTATCACAGAGGCATTACCAACATTGGCCCAGCCTTGGCCAGCAGCACAATCCATCTTAGGAGCTGCCTAGAATTGGCTTTGTTGGACATGAAAGAAGGTTCTTTCAGCTTCTCAAAGAAGCCACCCCTGTATCCCCCAATACCAAAACCACGGTAACCCAGAGCAGTAGTAAATAGCATTGAAATTCTTTTTCTCTTGAGTGCACATAAAGTACACAAGACACTAGATTTAAGGCATTCTGCAGAATGGTTAAGTTTCAACCAACTTGGATTCAACTCTGTTCTAATTTGCAGGAAAACTCACCATAACCTGAATAAATGCCTTAAAAACCATGAAGACAATATGATCTTGTTTCCTGAAACTGCTCATGCTTTACAATTTGTGTGGCAAAAATACAGTTACCCAAAAGACATGTGAAGCTAAGAGAAATGTCTAGCCCAGATGGTAAAAATATTATATTTGCTTATTATTTTGAAACTGTCTGGTAAATAGATTCCATTTTTCACTGCAATTTTGTTGTTTTTTTCTCACAACTAATTTAGATTGTTGGTCAGTTTTAAAAGTCTTTCTTTCTGACTGCCTCTTTCTCACCTTTGGGCAGTTTGGACATCAAGAAAAAAATCTCAAGATGACCTACTTGATAGCAGTATAGCTGTTGAGGTGGGATTTTTCAGGTCTTGAGGTGTGATTAGTGACATCACTGAAATCTCGCAGAAAAGATGTTCTGTGCAGTTGTAATGTGCGACTTCAGATGCTGGCAATCTTAAATGACATTGATACGATTATTGTATTACAGATTGTCCTAGTGTGGGCATACCTTAAATGTGTCAAATCAGTCAGTGGTTTCTATAGCTTGAAAAGACATGCTTGGGATATGATGACTTGAGAAAGGAAAAGCAATCATTTGCTAAGCCTTAATGGCTATTCTGGTGGCCCAGATCAAGGTGACAAAGTAAATGTTCTGAGAACAAGCCTTTACCTAAAGTTGAAGGTAAATGTTCTGAAGAAATAATTTTGCACTTAATAGTCAGCTCACTCTCTAGTCTTTCATGCTAAGACGAAGTGTGGTATTTTTATTTTAAATAAAATCTGAATATTAGGTCCACACTATTCAGAGCTCAAGGACTTGTCATTTGAAGTATATTTGATTGATCTACCCAAAACAAATATGCTTTTCTGACAAAGTGCTAATAAACGCCTTCTGGCACTCACAGAGTGCTTCTTTCAAGATCTTACTGTTTGTTTTCTGAAGTGATGAAATTTATAGGGACCTGTTATAAGATTCTAATTGAATTTCACAGAAGTAGTCCTGGTGTGACCCAAAATGAAGAAAAAAGAAATCCTCAAAGCTAGTCTCTGTGGAATCAAAGATTAAAAACACTAAATGGGAAAGAGTGGTCCAAGCTAGAAATAATCGTGAGACTTAATGAAGATTTTTGAGAGAAGTTAAGGTTGATAATTTCTAAAGATATATGGTAGATGAAAAGATTCACAACAGAAAAGTGTTTATTAAAACACTTCTTAAGAAACCTTGGGAAATAACAAAAGCTGCTTTAAAGCCTCCTATTAAAGTGAAGACTGGGTGAATTAGAAAATTTTGCCACCTGCAGCCCTAAAAGAACTTTTTGCTTAGCTCTTATTGCAAGGTTTAGCTGACTTTAAGAACTTGAACAATCATTGTCACAAGATTTTTACTAGGATTGTGACTAAAGAACTACACAAATCCTATTTTCAATAACTTTAACAGTGAGGTAACAGACTCTTCTGGTTGTGTCAGAGCAATTCATATGTCACAAACTATTTTTGTTATCAAGCTAGATAAAAGGCATGAAAGTTTCTATGAAGACTTTTCTTAGTTTCTGGGGACCTGTCATTTTAGTTTCAGGTTCATGATACAGCCATTGCTGCATTTTAAGTTCATAGTTTGATAAGATGTGAACACAGGATAACTGTTCTCTTCCATCTTGCCTTTCTTGGACATATGAAGAGTCAGCATTATGGACTGTAACAGCTCCAAAAATGTGGAAGACAAAAGTTTATTGCTACACTTAGTAAATATTTTACCTTTATACTGGAAACTTTTGCAGGTAAGAGGAAGTCAGTGCTCAAATCTGGAATGATTGTTAGTTGCTGGAATAATGATGGTATCTGGGAGTCACTGCATCCAGTCAGGTGTTGGCTATAACAGATGAACTGCCTAAGCTGTCCATTTCCTTGTGACTAGTACAAAAGTCCCTAGTGTCTCAGATGTAATTTCAATATACAAAATACTTTATTCTCACTCTTCCTTTTTGGTTAACAAAGGGTGCACAGAGGAAGGTATTTTTTTGTGCCTAGCACAAACTGAAACAGGAGATGTTATACAGAATTAGCTGTCTACAAAGCTGAGTAGCATGACTAATGTAACCTGGGAAAAGAGGTAAAGAACAAGATGAGAGTTTATGGGCATTGGTTGCCACTTTTCACTAAGTTGACTGATGAGCTATCTTTGAGGCTGAGTGTCAGGTACAATTCTCACTAATGTCCTTTAACATGAGCATGAGCTGGTTTGTGCCCCATCAGTTCAGGTGATGGCTAAAGCTAGCACAATTTTAGGGCCTATGCTCTTCAACATCTTCATAAACTACCGGGATGCAGGACTGGATGGGATACTCAGGGGAAGAGCTGTTGACTCCCTCAGGGGTAGAGAGGTCTTGCAAAGAGACCTTGACAAATTAAAGGGCTGAACAATGACCAACAGTATCAAGTTTAACACAGAAAAATGTCAGATTCTTCACCTGGGATGGGGCAACCCTGGATGTACAGACAGACTGGGGAATGAGAGGTTGGAGAGCAGTGCCACAGAAAGGGACCTGGGGGTCCTGGTCAATGTCAGGATGAACATGAACCAGCAGTGCCCTGGCAGCCAGGAGGGCCACAGCATCACCAGCCAGGCAAGGAGGGGATTGTCCTGCTCTGCTCTGAGCTGGGGCAGCCTCACCTCAAATGCTGGGGGAAGTTTTGGGTGCCACAATATGAATAAGGATGTGAAAGTATTAGAGACTGACTAAAGGAGGGCCACAAGGGTCTGGAGGGGAGGTCTTATGAGGAGTAGCTGAGGTCACTTGGTCTGTTCAGCCTTGGGGAGACTGAAGGGGGACTTCATTGTGCTCTACAACTTCCTCACAAAAGGAAGTGGAGGGACAGACACTGATCTCTTCTCTGTGGTGACCAGTAAGAGGACCTGAGGGAATGGCCTGAACTTGTGTCAGGGGTGGTTTAGGTTGGATATCAGGAAAAGTTTCTTCATCCAGAGGGTGCTTGGGCTCTGGAACAGGCTTTGCAGGAAAGTGGTCACAGCACCAAGCGTGTCAGAGTTCAAGTGTGGACAATACTCTTGAGTCCATGGTGTGACTCTTGGGTATGGTCCTGTGCAGGGCTGGGATTGTACTCAATGATCATTGTGGGTCCCTTCCAGATCAGGATACTCTATGATTCTATGATCCACTGTCTAAAACATTTATATTAAACAATTATCAGCATAACCTTCCTGTAGGTCTCAGATCAACTGTACATTTTTGGTGCACTCTTTAAAACTGTCATTCAGTCCTTGACTTAAGAGCTCAGCAGCTGCAGTACTCTATTTTTAAGTCTGCCTCTTAAATTATCTGGATATTCCTACTGGTGTAGAGATGATGTCTGAGCTACTTTCTGAGCTACAAAGAGAGATGTATGTTCTTTTAACTCTGCAGGTTTTGCCTGGTGGTATCTGACAGTAAATTGAGGAATTCAGTTTTCATCTGCAACATCCTCCTATTTCTCAGGCCGTAAAATAGGACTTGCTGATTTGAAAAATGGATTTTGGATTTTGTTCTCAAGATTGGCAAAGGAAATAGCATATACATGCTGACCTTTGCGACAGCATGTGAAGCCTCTGCATTTGAGCCAATGTTGGAGAAAAGCTAAGGTGAAGAGATGGCACAGGAATGGATTTTCACTCTGGCAAAATAAGCTTTGTGGATGGGAAAGTGTAAAGTGTGTTTTTGAAAATGCCCATTAATTTGATTTTTGTGCTTCTATTAGGCTTCAGTCTAATTACTTCATCAAAGGCAACTAGACCCTAGGACCTTCATCTTAATGTTTGGTAGGCTACAGAAATTAAATAAAATAATGCCATTTTGCTAATTCTGAATTCTCCAGTATTCTATGAAGCTTTTTCATGTCTCTAAGTTTCTACTTCAGCAACCACAGATTATCACCACCTTTCATCTTAATTTGCATCACACCTATTGAAGCCATGTAACTGGGAGAGGCTAGAGGGGTAACCTTGCAGTATTTTCAACATCTCCCACCTTCATTTTACAACCTTATGTAGCTCCCTGTCACTCTTCCCCTGTCAGTGCAGCATTGGTGCAACTAAATATCCAACTGGATAAACATTCATGATTTAAGAGATTAAAATGTTTCAATGATTTAAATTTTGACCTACTTCAGTAAATTTTTTAGCAGGTCTATGGGAATCCTGTGGCTTTTTTGAAGGCAAACCTGGTGCGCTATTTGTATGTGTTTTTTAGAAGATGGCACTATAAATCACCATCCAGTGCTGCTGAATTGAGATGCATGTATATTGTGGCTATAGCTATGCTTCCATTATTCACACAGTAAAGCTAAAAGCCTTCTTTAGAAATTTAGTTGTCTCATAAACCAAGAAAGTAAATCTGATTTGAATTAATTAATGAAAAACTAAATTAATTTGAATACATTTTGACACTAGAAATGTAGGCTAATTGATGGTTAACTTTATATGTCTTGTTTCATGTTTTTTAGACACCCATTGCTAAGAACATATTCTTTTTATATTTATTATTGATGCAATTTTGAGGATATTGTGATAGCAACTGAATTTTCTGAGTGGATTAAATCATAAAAAGGGTCCTTGTAGCAGTCAATTGATTCTCACTGTACAATAAATGCCTGTAAACTGAAGTGCAAATTAAATACTTATTTTCAGCACATCATATAAAGCATTAAGTATATTAAAAAAATTACATTATAGACTCACAATGTGGAGCCAAAAATAGGCAGCTTTGAGCATGTTAAATATCCTTAGAAACCTGCTAAAATATGACCTGGGAAACAGTTTACACTTGAGCAATTATCTGATAAGAACCAAGCCGAACAGGGAGCTGATTGCAGTATGTGTACACAGATAGGGTATATATAATTGAGAGTGTGCACAGACCCAGAGAAGGGCACAGCATATGACTGCTTCTATATGTACATAATAAAACAAAAGTTCATAATATGTATCAGAATTCAGTAGGCATGTAAAGATTAGAGATAGCAGATATCAGAGGATTTGAATAAAGAATGATTTAGTTTATAGTGATGTAGTTTTCTTCTTCATTGGTGGATGTATACTGAAATGCAGCTAAAGTAGTACAGTGATTAATTAAGACAAAGCATTACTGATGACTGGGATTTAGACCATTTAATGCAAATAAAAATTAAACAGACAGATATCTAAGCATTTATTCAGCTTGTTTTGGCTGTCTTTTCAGACTAAGAACATTTTCTGTTCCTTTGTCACATTGTGAGAAAGGATATATGCCTTCCTTTTGAGATATGTTGAAAATGAAGTGAAAAGTGTATCTGCTATCTCTATTTCTCAGGTAATAAGAGACTATACAGATGAGGGACTTGAATGAAAGCTCCTCTGTCCCCCTAGATTACATGATCTGCTATTTAAGGAAAGTTTTTAGAGTAGACTGACATCTTTGATTCCCCAGCTTTTTGAGCCAAGCCAAGTTCTCAGCTGGCATAAATCAGCTTAGACCCTCAGAAACACAGTGTAGTACTAATTTTCACAGCTGCAGATCTGGACTTGTGAGATCTGTGGGTTTCTGATTTTTTATTTTTTTTTTCTAAAACCTAATTTAAGTGAAAAAAAATGCATGTTTTGTTGTCCTGTTTATCTGTCTGGTTCTTTGTTTCCAAAGAAATTAAAATAAGATCTTTTAACAGAAAGAAGTTAAATCATAACTAGACATGGTACTACCCACTTTGCTGCAACAATATTTGATATACTTCATTGAAAGTGGCATTGAAATGTTAGGCATTTCTTAAGAAATAATCGGAGGAATTCTGAATAGGTAATTATATTTCGGAGAAGATAACATCCTCTTGTAAAAAATTGGAGCAATTGTTAGGTGATCTGATTATGTTAGCTGCCAAAAACCCACAGGGAAGTCCTTTCACTCCATCTGTGCAGACAGAGAGATGAGAATTGGCATGGGAGCTGTTAGTCTGGCTCAACATCAGTTTATACTGAGACAAACCTCTTGTGATTATTCAAGAAGGTTTGAGAATAAACTGGATGGGAAACTATTTTGTGTTCCCAGTATAAAGAAATAGGGAAATGTTGTCACAGTTGGTTGAGAATTTTAAAACCTGGAAATAACAAACTGAAATTAAATTGCAGCAGTCTGCTAAGCAAAGCTAAAAAAGTGGCCCTAATTTATTTCTGTTTGAGTATAAACATATTAATCTACAACTGACAGTAGTGGTAGGTATTAATGACCAACACTTTTCTCTTCCAAATTACATACCCCTTTTTCATTAAATGTCCAAAAGCTTCCAAGAGCAAAGTGAGATGAAGAAATCTTTCATTATGTCATGGTTTCAGCTAGGACAGAGTTGATTATCTTCCAGTGGCTGGGAAAATCTGGCATAATTTTCTTCCAGCTGCTGTGTACACTGATGTTTTAATTGTTGCTAAGTAGTGCTTATCCTTAGTCAGGAACTTTTTGATTTCCCCTGCTCTGCCAGTGAGGAGGTGCACCAGGAGCTGTGAGGTAGCATAGCCAGGACAGCTGGCACAAACACCCAAAGGGATATTCTCTGTCACAGAATATTATAAACAGTATATAAACTGGGAGGAGGTTGCCAGAAGGGACCAATTGCTGCTTTTGCAGGGGGGACGGAACAGGATGGGCATTGGTCAGCTTGTGATGAACAGTTGCATTGTTGATCACTTGTCTTCCTTGGGATTTATTTCTTTGTGTTGCCTCCTTTTTCATTGCAATTACTATTGTTATTATAGTATTATTTTACCTTGTTTCAATTATTCAGCTGTTCTTTTCTCAACCCACATGGTTCACTTTTTCTGATCCTCCTCCCCATCCCACCACGGGCATGATGGGGGAGTGGGCGAGTGGCTGTGTGGTTTCTGTCTGGGGTGAAAACATAACATGTTATTGTTTAAACTCAAGATTTTCTCTAAGATCCTTGTAGTAGTGAGATGTAGGCTGGCAAGTTTGAAAGAGGCAGGATGCAAGCCAAGGAGCAGGGCTCTATTGCCATTTACTTAGAAGGGTTTCCAGTAAATGAGATGAGGAATATCTACTTTTGTATTCAGGAAAATATATGTTTTTCAGGTGACACAATAAACAACAGGTAGGGAACTGGCTATTAAGGAAAAAAAATCTTGAGAATAGTAAAATTTATCCTTTCAGAAAATGCTGCTTTGAAATATGAAACTTGTTTGTTGTGTTAACAACTCTCTAATGCATGATGTTTGTTTGAAATTTCTTTCTGAATATTGAACTTGAGCTTACAAATTGCATACATCCTACCTACATTGTTGTTTTCCTGACCCAAACAAAATTCTTATTTTATTATTTTTTAAAAATTTTATTTTATTTTATTTTATTTTGAGGGAAAATTTTCCTAAGGCATAACATTTACTCTTCCTGGTTTAGTACATACATTAACAAAAGCTTTTTTAATTCTCTAGTTAAATGCCATACACTATTTCCTGGCTGAATGCTACAATAATTGCATCTTTATTTGCATAAACATTCTTTCACCTTGTGAAAAAGTCATCTGTAAGGAAGATAATATAACCATGTATTTCCTTTGTCATTTCTGATTCAGGAAAAAATCAAATGAAACATTATTATTCCAAGGCATAAAAAGAAAGTGCAGTTTCGGTATTAGTTGTGGGTTTAACAGCATCTAATCTCACCCATGAGGTTATCAGCTTCTGGTGATCCTATTTAAGTCACTTTTGATGCCACAGCAGGCCTTATGAAGCACACACTGTCTAACTTTGCCAGCAAATAATTATTCACACCTATCAAATGCAAGTTAAAACAATACAGCTCTGTTCATGCAAGTATATACTCTCATATTGCTGAGAAGAATTTATATTTATATTTTAACAGTGTAAAAACCAATGCCCAAAAATATGCTAATTTGTAAAGCTTGAATGTTGTAATACTTGTGCATGGGAGAAGTCCATACTCAAATTCTTCAACAGCTTAATTCTAAGTACAATTACCTGAATTAAATTAGGAGATTCGCTACTTCAGTAAAATAATAAGTAAATTAAACTTATTCGAGCAATAATGACTGTAAAGTTTGAAGTCTATTTTGTTCAGCACTGGAATCTTCAGAGACTGAAAAAAACATAATTTAGAAACCTATTGGTTGGGTTTAATTGTATTTGTAAAACCACCCACTGCAAGAGTATTTAAACAGCTAGTTAAACTATCACAGAATCACTGAATGGGTGGGGTTGGAAGGGATCACAGTGGATCATTTCATTCTTTCTCTTTGCTCAAGCAGGGGCCATCCCACAGTACATGGCACAGAATTGCGTACAGACAGTTCTTAAATATCTCCAGTGACAGAGACTCCACAGACTCTCTGGGCAACCTCTTCAGTGTGTTTCTTCACCCACACAGTGAAGAGATTCTTCCTCAGATTCAGGTGGAGCTTCCTGTGCCTCAATTCCCACTCAATCCCTCTTGTCTCTTGCTTGGCACTAAGTAGATCTTGGTCCATCCTCTTGGCATCTCACCTTCAGACACTTATTGAGGTCCCCTCTTAGGGAGGGACAAGCTCCTGCGGCCTTTCCTTCTAAGGGAGAGGCTCCAGTCTCTTGACCAACTTCGTAGCCATCCCCTGAACCCACTCCAGGAGCTCCACATCTCTCTTGTACTATGGTGCTACGTGTCCTGGTCTTCCCTTGAAGAACTAATAAATGCAACAAGTGCCTGTGAATGCTGTGTATCCCATCTCAGCTCTTTGCCATGGAAACTATGCTAAGGAGCCAGAAGAGCTACTATCCCTGCAGCAGCAGCCACCAGCAGGACAAAAAGAATGCTTCAAGAGGGCTGCCACAAAAAGGGACTGAGCCTGCAGCTCTTCCCTACTGCACTGTAAACTTGGTATGGGAATTTGTTGTTTGGAAAGCAATTAATCTATTTTCATAGTCTAAAAGTTAATTAATCATTTTCTCATTTTAATATTTATTATTCACTCATTGGTAAAATTTTATCTATACAGGTTGTGTTTGAGGGAAAATGTTATAAAGTAGCATAAAATTTTGGAAAAGTTTCTGGAAGTTGGAGTTCTGGCCTGATGCTACATAAAAACCCTTGAGAAAAAATACAAAATGTTATTAGGTGGAGAGATTTAAATTTTTTTCTTAAATGGAATTTAAAAAAATGTTTCACTTCAAACACTAATGATTACTATAATTTTCACTTGACATTTTATGTTTAAATTCAAATAAATGTATTTAAGTAAACAATTTCAATTGAAAAAATGTTTTTAGAAAGAACAAAGTATTTTAATCTAAAAGTTTCAACCATGTCAAAAGGCCTTATTCCAACCATTGTAACAATATAACATTATAACATTTTTAGAATTAGACTTGTAACTTCTCCCTTTTTTTTTTTTTTTTTTTTTTTTTTTTTTTTTTTTTTCCCATTAATATCTCCCACCAAGATTCTCCAAAAACCCATGAGAAGCTTCTGGCTAGTCCTGTTTTGGCTACGTGAGTATACATTCTCCTGGAGAAAAAAAGAAGCATGGTGTAAATTAATGCAGTTCATTTGCAGGAATTTCCTGCTTCTAAGTGTACTCTCTGTACTCACATACCAGACAGTCATAGTGAGAAGTTTAAGATCTTACTCCTTAAGATGCTGGGTAAAAGAGAGGACATGCTGCTCATCTTGGCTATTGAAACTGCACAGTAGTATGACCTTGTCCACACTGTCAACTTACAACTTCATTGTATTTCATCCTCTAGCTAGGTCTTGTTTCACCAGGAGAGATGATGGATAATTTTTCAGCTCCTGTATTTCTGGAACATTTACTTCTCTGACACCTATTGAAAATGAATATATTGCCTAAAAATCCCTGCGCTCAGAAGTAGTCACATCTCATTTCACTCTTTTCTCTTTTTCATTTATAGATGTTTGTCTACTTTTACTTTTTTTTTCTTTTTTTTTGAGTTCAGTATGCTTACTGTCCATTTTTAGCAATTTAAAGAGTATTTGTGTTACCTTGTGTTAGGGAAATGTTCCTTTTCTCTTTCAATGCAGAAAGGCATTCTCTTTCTCACTTTATACCTGACTCCCCCACCAAATGTTTGTACAAAAACATGAAAAAGCATTGGCATTTAAAATTTGTACTTTATCTAACCCACAGATGTTTTGCAATGCATCTTTACATGACTAGTAGAAAACTAAAATATACTTTGTTACTATGTTTGTTTTGTTATAGCTAATAGCACAGTGACTTTTTATAAATGCCATATAGGAAACAGTAATTAAGAATGACAAGTTAGACATGCAAGAGTTTAGAAAAAACAGAATTAAAGCAACCTTAAGAGGTGCAGAATTTTCATATATATTTTTAGTTGTGATTTTACACATTTTTTCCCCCAGAGTCCCCCAGTTTATACAGTACAGAGGTGAATTCACATCCAGGAGGAGGGACTGGTATGACTCCTTACAGTCACTTCCAACTGAAACATTGTGTGCAGCCTTCAGATGCCTGGGCTCACAACCACTCCTAAGTCCATGCTATGTCATCAAAAGTCAACCAAATCTCTTCTATACCTCGCAAAGAAGCTCTGGGATCAGTTTGCTGGGAGACTGCAGCAGCAGCAGCTTTCAGAATTACATTGGACTGTTTGTGCATACAGCAAGATGCTTGAATCCCACATTACACCCCCCTGTTCTGTACTGTTTATTCTCTGAATGTATCTGCAGACCCCAACCCTATCTCCCTCCACGATGCTACTTCATAGCTTCTGAGTTTTCTCCACCCAATTTCTAGCCCAGCCTTGTTGTAGTGTGCTTATTTAATTTTGCTAAAGTTTGTTAAAGCTTTTTGGTATGTTCTTGTTTCCCCCTATTGATTGTATTGGTTTGGCCCCAGTTGTCAGTTACATTAACCCCTCCTATTTTTCTGGAATGTTCCCTGCCAGTCATCTTAGCCCTGCCCCTACTCCCTATCAATCATTGTAAAACCCACCCCTTCTTCCAGACTGTTCTGTGTCAATCATTTGTCACTCGAGGCCCCACTGGTTAGTCCATCTTGCTCCCTCCCTCTGTGTATCCCTATTGGCCCTGAATTTGTGATCCCCTCCCCTTACTCCTCCCCTCGAGAGTCCCCATTGGTCCATGGTTTGTACCCGCCCCTGGAGATCAGGCTGTACTTAACTGCCTGCACAGCGCTGCTTTGGGTTGTCTTGGGCCTGACTCCTTCCAGTATGCACCCCTTGTTTTCCCCGACCTAATAAAACCATTGCTGTGAACTTCAATCCAAGAGAGACTCCTCTACTTTCTTACCTCCACCCCGACGCCGTGCACCACAGAGCTTGGGGCGGCCCAAGACTCTGGAGGTTTCGCTGAGGGAAAAGCCTGATCCCCAGTGATTCCCCACTCTTGGCACCAGCCTGTGCCGGAGTGCAAAAGAGCACCATAGAGCTAGCAGGAGCTCTGGTGCAGTACTGCGTCACAGCCTTATGTTTTTTCTCCTTTCATCCACCCCAAATAGAGCCCTTGCATCGTTCAGTAAGTATGAGGACAGGAGCTCACTGAAATAATGACTATTGTTTTTCTTCTACATTAGCGACTACAGGTGCTTAGTATGAAAGATTGGTTTCAGGGAAATTGCAGGAAAAAAATCCTGAATCTTTTTTATTGCCTTAAAATATGACTTGATTTAACTGAGTTTCCTAATCTGTTAAAAGTCTTATTTTTCTAGTAAGAGACTAAATATAAATATCAGTTGAAGTTTTTATTTTAGTCATTCAGTCTGTCTATAACAACTGTAAAATTGTTAAAGAGAGAAACCAAAGACATTCCTTTGTGAGGTCATACTGATGCTAAAGAAAAGGCAGGAATAGAAAATTGGAATCAACAAATTTATATACATAGGTAAAATTACTCATACAAAAATATATGTACATATGTTTACATAAATACTGTGTTGAAATCTTCCCCACATTTGGGTAGAATCACGAAAAAGAAAAAGATCAGTCTACTTATGTACAACCACAGACATGCACACATAAACACATAAAAGTTTCCCTTCCTTCTGAACTTTTTATACTTTGTTTGGGCATACATTTTCACTTTGGTATTCATTAGGATTCAAAGGGATATGGTAACATGGTTAGTAAAACATGAAAGTCAACAATAAAGTAATAAACACCAGGCTGAGATATATCTGGAAACCTCAAAAAGCCAGTATTACAGAGTTGTAACCAGACATTTTGGTCCCTGACTTATCAGACTCAAAATTCTGTGATACAGTAGAAGTAAGAGCTGTAAAATGATATATTGAAGAAAATAATATATTTGGTGATAGTAATCTCACATTTTTGGTGTCCTTTTAGTGCTTTTGTCTTAGGTGGCTTTCTGTTACTGAGATTACTGCCAACATCTGCTTCCATGTAATGAAAAAGGTATTACTTGATGCGAAGTTCTGACACATTTGTGTTCAGAGTATAAATTCACTTTGATTTACTTTAAAATATGAGACAGTGATAAATTACTGTGTAATTATCACGTTTTAAATGACAAGTTGAAGCAATGACAAGTTCTTTTAGATTTTTCTTTCCACTCTAATAAGTGTACATGAACATTTTGAAATAGTTCAAAAAATACTGCTTCGTTTTGTCTCTGTCACAACATTATTTTTACATCTGCTGTCTTTGATGTTTTGAATAGCTGCCTCATGCTTTTGCCCCTGAACTGAAATTTGTAGCTGTCTCATTTTTGGTGTTTGTCTGCATAGTTAAGCTTATGAGAGCTGATCTGAGCTATTGCAACCAGATAAAGTCCTTCTTATGAAGGATACACATTAAGAAACATGTCTGCAGACATGTTAAGAAAGATTAGCCATGTTTAATTTGTTGTTAAACACATAATTTTAAAGTTCTAGCTTTAGTCTCTACAGGTATGTGGTATCCTTACATTTAAAATCTCTTAGGCTGGGCCTAGAGTTGAATTACTTTACTATATAAAATAGCTATACTGCCGAGGATCTATGTGCAGCTGGACTAAAGATATGCCTAAAAAACCTAACTGTAAAACTTTCAGCTTCTATAACTTCCTGGAATGAGGATGTCTACAACCAAACAGGGCTGAGTGAAGACTTTTTAATTTTTATTCTGTCCTAAACTCCTGCTGCTTCTTTAATTGAGAACTGCATTCAGGATTTTTTTAAAAAAGGCATAAAATCTAGGTAAAAATATGTCTTGTGAGAATGTTTAACATACATTAAAAGATCAGCATGCACGTAAAATGGGTTTTTAGGCTTTTTAAAAACATGTCTGAGGACAGAGTGGACATGCTTCTCTCTTTCCACCCCTAGATAAGATTATTAGTCCTTAACAGAGCTCATTCACAAATTAGGAGGCAGAATCCAGGATGTACTACATTGAAATACCTAGGAGATAATCAGGGCATCTCTGGAGCAAGATACTAATTTTCATCCTGTTTGCTGAAGTGATACCAGTGAATAGCACAGCAATAATGTCAGAGAGAAAGAGAATTTTGATTATGTGCCCTGGAGACTTATCTGAGAAGAATCATTCTGATTTCTGGTTGCAGGAATTTTCATCCACACTATCTAATGACTGTTACTGGAATGTCTTAAATAGCTGGAAAACTATGCATTAGCCTGTTTTATTTAGAGACACAACATTCTTTCAGACTTAAGTTCTTGATCAAACTTCACTGTTTTGCCAAGCAACTACTGACCATTGGTCCTGAGAATGCTTTTAAAATGGGCCACTGAACCTTCAGCTTATCTTGGCAGCATTTTTTCTTGCTCTGCCATACTTTAACAAGACTGGAGTTTTGTAAGCCTTACCTTGGTTTAAATCTGGAAAGCTTTACTAAATGTATGCTTATCACAATTTTGTTAAGTATATACACTATTTATAAATTATTCTATAGTTATTTATAAGTTATAGTACTGTGTGTAAATGTGCATTATTTAGAGCACATTTATACCTGCTGTTGGAAATCCAGTATGCCTCTCTGACAAAAAATAAAGGGCCAGACCCAGCCCTAAGATCTATGTGAAAAGTCATACAAACCATGTTCTCCCATCTGCTGTTTATTTGAAGCACCCCATGCTTGAAAAAAAGTTGTGAAGCCATGGGAAATGGCTTCAGAGTGATTGATGTTAATCAAATTTTGTTGCAGGTCTTAAAAGTCCATTGATGGGAGAATTCTCCTGTACTCAGACACTCTTCAGCATTTCTAGGATCATGTCAGCAGTATAGTTCTTAGAACATAAAATAGTAGACACTAGTTGATGCAGTCGAGTTCATGAAGCAGATGTGAAAAACAACTCCAAAACACCTCACACAAAATTTACTTCTGTTGTTGCAGTTCGGACACCTACAGAGAGTGAGAAACACTTGCTCATGCCGATAATGTAAGAATATTTAGGAAAAAATTGCTGTGCCTATGGGAGACGGGATAATTTCCTGAAAAATATTCTTCTCCCAAAGGAAGTGTCATAAATTCTCTACTATAGTCTAAAGAAATCACCAGCCTCTAAGTTTCATATTTAAGGTTATGCCTCATTTACTCAGCAATGTGGAAGGCTGTCAAATTATTTTTATGCTGATTGCACTTAGTCTGTGTTATAAAACTTCTACATTAAGAATCCTCTGTTTAAATGTTTGAAGTAACTGAAAGAATGTTAAAATATAGGGTTATCTATTTTAATAAAAGAACTCCTGATTCAAGTAAAAGTACAACACGTACTGGATAATTCTTTAAAATACTTGAATATAAAGCCTGAGGAAACATAAGGTGCTGTTTATATCAATTAACAGCTCTGTGAAACAATGGTCAAAGAAAAAACCCTCTATAAATCTGTGTTATCATTAACAAGTAACAGTGGAAATATCTACTTTTTTGAGCCAAACATAAATTTTTTAAAATAAGTACTTTTTAAATGGGGAATATAAAGTTGAATAATTAATAGAAACAACTGCAATGATTTACTGTCTAACAAAAGCCTGTGGTTAATTTTACTCTCAGTTTTGCTACATTTGTAAATATTTTACTGAAATCAGTGGAGTTTCACTAGTAGAAAATTGACTTGGGAATGTCAAGCCTTTAGATCTGAAGAAATTTAAATCCAATTCAACCCCTAGTTCTGGTTTCTGAATGCTTGGCATCAGTTATAACGATTGAATTCATATCATATACAATGCTGAACAAATAATTTTATTAAATAGTGACTAAACAGAGAAAGATAATAATTTATTTCCACTATAGAGACCTGAAGAGTGAGGCTTCATATACCTCAGAAGCAAAAAGAAAATCTTAAAAAATGTAACAGCTGTATGAAACATAGTAATTTTATTATGCACCCTGGCTGTTATCACTGAGACATCTGTTTTGGAAGGTGAAGTATAGGGAGGTTAAAATGAACTTGCTATAAATTAGTATTTTCAATGAGAAAATGAGTGAAAACTAAAACAACTAACTGCTTAGGAAGAAACAAATGACCCAAAATAGAAATTG
This sequence comes from Cyanistes caeruleus, assembly GCF_971803275.1. Lineage (NCBI taxonomy): Eukaryota > Metazoa > Chordata > Aves > Passeriformes > Paridae > Cyanistes > Cyanistes caeruleus. The sequence goes on from NC_141701.1 coordinate 126,078,303, forward strand.
AAAAAGAGTAAACGAGGAATACTTAGAGATGAGTTCTTGGCTATTTTATGAAACTGGAAACAGCATGAGTGATTAAGTGTGGAAACTGAACCTTATCATGACAGTGAGAGGGATATATCTCTTCTAAATTACACGTCTGAAAGTCAGAAGTCTAACACTGAACTGCTTGCCCTAGGCTTCCTTTATAGTCAATAGAGAAATCTAGGCATCTCTAGAGGGTGATTCATCTCTGACTAAAATAGGCATCTGAGATAGGTCAAATGAATTGCCCTCTAGAGGTGCCTGTTTCTCTCCAGTTCAGACTTAGATGTCTAGCTTTTAAATGTCTAAAGGTAGGCGAGATGAATTCCACTTCAGATGTTACGCTGTTCCTGAACGCAACAGTGGAGTGGCCACTAGTAACCAAAAATCCCTAAGGAACGTTGCAATGTAGATACTCAAGGCTGACCAAGGAGCAAAGAATTGACCAAGAAGCGGTAATTGACTCTGCAATTAATGTTTTCAGCCAACATTTTTAGTGTAGAACTTGGCCAAGACTCTGTGGCTTATTGAGCCTCTTACATTTCACTCACAAGGTGGCTTCTGAAGAAAATGTGCTCTTCTTGATGACTGTTCAAGTGTTGTGAGGTCCTGGGTTAGCGGTAAACAGCCTGTGCTCTGTGTTTGGCATTTGACTGTGCTGCTGCCTGCAATGTTACTTCCCTAGCAGAACCAGGCATAGTCATTCAGGATTTCCTGCTTTGGATATTTCTAATTCTTCATCATGTATCCAGAGGGACTGTAAAAATCATAATTTCAGGTTGCTTCCTTGAAATGTTAACCTGCTTTGCTGGAAAACAGAATCTAGTAGGTAAAGTGTTAGACTGTAACCTTGCTGAGGCTTGATCTTCTCTCCCACTATAGTAAGAGGGTGAAACATGATTTGTTTGCTCCTTCCACTGGTCTCTGTATCTCAAAAAGTAAATTCTCTTGTCAGACTGACAGACTGTCTACTATAAGATGCATGCACAACATGGGAATCGTGAGTTTGGGAAAAACCTTTATTATTACAAAGTATACCTCGTGGTACTCCTAGGATGTAACAAATACTGTTTACCCATAAAACCAGACCTTCTCTGATTCTTTTGTTGCTTTTACAACTTAATGTAATTTTATTTTCTAAGATTAGTGTGGAATTCCATTATTCACTGTTTTACTTGTGATTAATCCCATAGAAAAACATGCCTTTTCCTTCATGGTCCTAGAGCACAGAACCAAAGCTCTTCCTGAGAATGTAATACATGAAACAGGATCTTTGGAATGCCTTTCTGCCTAATGCAATAAACTCAGAGATTGCTTTCTGCTGGTTTCTCATCATCCTGATGATTCTTTTTCATGACTACAACATGCAACCTAAAGTAAACCCTGATTCCTCCTCCCAATAATAATAATAAAAAAAGTAAGAAAAAAGTGTTAAAAGGTTATTATCTTTCCTACTTTTTCTTAGAAATTATACTATATTTATTTAGGTCTGCAGGGAAACACAATATAATGGATAAAATGATAAAATTTAAAGAAATAATTTATAGAAGAACCTCATAGAATAAAAAGATGGTTTTACTTATTTTTAGTAATTAGGGATTTAGAAATGCACACTATATCTTGAATGTGCATATCAAATTAAATATCATTAAATTGTATACATAAATAAATTAAACAGTTAGGAAATTGAATTTAGCAATGGGTCACTGACTCTAAACTACAACGATCTACCTTGGGCTAAATTAAAAAGTAACTATGTGGTGTTTTGACATTTCATTAGCAACACTGCCTTTACCACAGACTAGTCTGAATGATAGAAAAGAATGAATGCTAACTCTGTGTGTAAAGGATTTACTGGAAGATAGAATAAACATAATCTCAGAGGAAAATAATTGAAAAAGATGGGTAGATTCGTAATTATTGGAGTGAAAAATAAAGAAAAGCTTTGTTTTTCATATTCTTTCTGAGAAACACTGATGGATCATTTATTCAGGAAATTAATATACTATTGGCAGCTCTCACTAATGCAACATGGAAAAAGAAATGGAGGAAGGAAAATTAGAGTGAAGAAAATGTATTCAGTTTTTTTTCTTTTTCTCCATTAGACAAAAAATTTAGAGATATAGAATGGAATGAATTGTTATTTGATAGTTTATTGGTTCAGTATGTGGAAGAGATGCATTCACATCCTCTCTAGCTTGTGGCAAATCCACATAGCCATGATGCAAAGACAGGGAATTTACATAACTTAATTAAAAAAAAAAAGTACATGCCATCAGTACAATAAAAATAATTTGCACAAGCTGTAGATGTAGATTCTTGATTTTTCTGAGAATTAGTCCTTAATTTCCAAACTGTTGTGTAATGTTTGTCTCTATAGTCTGGCTTCTTCCTTGAAAAGCATCTTGAATTATTTGTAATGATGTCTTACGACAAATTTAATTTACCTATGTTGCCAAAGTCTGATAGACTGTGCTCCACCTTCAAGTACTACTCATTTAGTTATAACACAGTTGATCACATATTCTATTTTGGCTCTGATTTTTTAACTCTGACCATTTGAACAGATTCCTATATTCTCTGTCTTTGCCCTGACCTGAATAGTGAGTAGCACCTTCATAGACCTTCATTGTACGGTTTCTCCTCTACCTGAGGAGTCTTTGTACAAACTTGTCTGTCAGCCATGAACCCATTTCCATTGTTGTGTTTCTGAAGTTCCTCTTTGCTCCTGAGTGGGCTTTTTTTGATTTTTTTTTTCCTTCAATTCCAGTTCTGCCTTTTAGATCATTGGAAAGACCTGAATGTATTAAATAGGAGCCATTTATAAAGTTTCTTATTTCACCTAGGTTTTTGAGTGTGTGTGTAAACATACATTCATTCCAATGAATGTTGGAATCAAAATCTTCTTTCTACAACCCCAAGAGAGTGAAAATCCCATATTCAAAATCCCAATATTTAAAATGCATGTTAGAATTCTTTCATCTGGGGTTCAGTTTCGTGAGTATTGATCATTTCAAGTGTTTTTAGTGGTTCTATCCCTAACCTTTCCTCAACTAATAGAAAAATAAATAACTCTTCAGATATTGACACATAACAAAATGCAAAGAATATTTAGGCTGTGATTCATCATGCTTGATTTCAGTTATTTACATGGTAAATTTATAATTGAGATTTTTTTCTTAGTGGTGAAAGGAAAGATGAATCATGCAATGAACCTGCTATCAGATTTATGTCTCAGTGAGTGCATATCAGTGGAGATACTTCTTTCTTTCCTTTTACTGTTTTGTAAGACTGTATATGTAACTTAGGAGCTGCCTGGCAGTATATAACTGAATTTTAAGTGTAATGTTTAGCAACATGAGACGGTTTTTCAATGTTATGCAGTATAGGAATTTCCACCTAAAGAAAGCTCATGTCAATTAGTTCTGAATACGGACATTTGGGTGGGTTCTGATTTAACTTCTATAAAAGTCTAGAAATCTGGAAATACCTACCTAGGGCTCCTATACATAATAGTCACCAGACTGTGTATTGAAAACATTTTTACAAACCCTGACTGCTCATTATACAGGAAAGGGGTAAAATACGAGAAATCACTGACAATGCTCTTGACACTTTCAGGCGTGTGTGATGAACCAGCTATGTCATTTCAGTGTTTATTAATAGTAATATTTACACTTCAACTGAATAACTGGCTCCAATTTTCATGTGTCCAATATAAAAAAAAAACCCCAAAACTGGCAAATTAAGGTGTCTGACTGAGTATCTGGTAAAGACTGAAACAACAAAATTCTGAAGATCAATATCTTTCTATCTCTTGCAGCTTGGCCCTGATTTTTATTTTCGCTGAGTGGAATATCTGTACATTCGAGATGTATTGACTAACATAATATAAAACTTCAGAGAGGAAGAATACTTTCACAAATTGAAGCAATTTAAGATCTGCTTTAAGAATACAATTGCAAAAGCTCTCTTTGAAGGAGGAAGTTGGTTGTGCTTTCATTGTCAGATAGCTTGGTCAATTTTCATTTTATGGTTGTTGTTGGTAGTTTTTTGTAGTGTTTTTTCATACCTGAGCTTTATCACTTTTCATTTTTACTTGTTCATGAAGAGTGAACATTTAGATTTGAACATCTTTCTACTCCCTAAGAAAAGGTCTGTATTTACCTTTACATTTAACTGTCCCCCTTCTGTCTTTCATGGATTGTATGTGTCTTTCAATACAAGCTGTATTGGACTTTCCTATGCAAATGGATAGTAGCTAGCACAGTGCAAATTTCTGTCGTGGTAGTAATGAAATAGTAATAAAAATAATAATTACAGTGATTATTACAATAATGAAAAGAAAAATCTTTTCTTATAGACTGGTTGTGTTGGCATTTATATTTGCATGAAGTCTTATTATTGATTTGAAGGCCAAAATCAGGATCAATTGACAGCTACTCATTATCTTGACATTTGCATAAAATTGTACTGACATGATGCAAGAATAAAATGTATCTTGGGGCATACTGAAACTGAATGAGAAGGACAGTGCTAAATTGGCCTGTGTTTCATTGATCATAAATATCCCTTGGTTGTTAAAACCTGGCAAAATTCAGAGCAAGTATGAAGATTACATTGCCATGCAATTTTCTGCATTGGATAGAAATATTCAGAATTATATGCATAACATCTGTAGAGCCTTTTGAAAGCTAGCTGTATTTTCAAGAGCCTAATCAAAGTAGAATAAGTGAGCATGTATTTAAAAGATGTTGTCATGATTAATGTACTGCTGAACATCAAAAGAGTTAATGGGCTTTAACTAGCCGGTTAGCTTAAGTTAGTATGAATTTGGCTGTCTTAAATTTGCAAGACTTGTCAGGGAAGACAGAAGCAGTGAAGTGACCTAAAAGGTATTTATTACCCTTCTGTGGTCCTACTTTTAGTCATCAAGCTTAGATGGGAATGACTGTCTGTAAAGGAGGTATCTGCTTCTCTGAAAATAGAAAAAGCAAGATTCAACCACATAAAAATATTTGAAGAATTTTTTTATTTTTTTTCAAATAATCTTAGGCATGTTTTTGGATGATCAGATTTAACCAAACAAATGTCATAATTTTTTTTTCAAAAAAAACAAACCGGTGTCTTTAAAGCAGTTAAATTATAGAAGCAAAATGTTATTTTTGCTTTCATGCTTTCCAACAGTGAATATTGCCTGGGCAGAGTCGCGGTGAGGCTGTGAACTCAGTTCTGTTAGGTAGAATAAAAAGCAGTCCTAATGAAGTAAGTTGCAAAATGTTAAGGAGTCAGTAACACTTCTTAACAATTTTGTATTATTCTTGAAGATTTTAAGGTGGATTTGGCAACATTTATTAACTAAATCTTTCATCCATGAATTGGTGAAGCTTTTGAAATCTAAGGTAAACTTTTGATTGTGCTGAGTAAGAGCAATTAATAGTGGTGTATCAAGAAAAAATTCGAAATCATTGGTAATTGGAATGACAACCAAGACTCTGCTCAAACACTTCATTAAACTTCTATTTTTATGGGGATTTCTTCATTTCCACTGGAATGAACAAGTCAGTATGCATGACTTATTCTGCAATGAACTTTGATGAATTTTTCTAAGTACATTAAAATGAGCTGCATCTTCTGTTAATCCAAAGATCCCCCCACCCATACATATGGTGATAAACCGTCTGATGCACAGGCAAGAAGGCAGGATAGTGGGCCTGAAGGACAATCATATATATGTACATGTATAAATATATTTTTTTGCTTGTCAGTAATAACTCTGAACTGCCTACAGCATTTGCAGTGCCTCTTAAAAGTCAGGTATTGTATTGAATTTAAAATTCTCTTATGCAGAGCAGGAAAGGGAAAAAAAAATCAAACACTTTCTGAATTGGGCCCAAATATCCAAGGTTAATTTTCTGAGAAAGCTGCAGCAGCTAGATAAGGCCATCCCCTGCAAATTAGTTTTGCCTGCCTGGATTACAGCTAAATTTATGCAGCTTGCCTTATCCTTTCAGAAGCGCCTCTGAAGTGTCGTAATTAACTGGCACACATAAAGTGAGAAAATTTTCTGCTTGGTGGCAGCCATTCCTCATTTCATCTCAGTTCTAACCCAAATGGAAAGGTAGTTTCTTATTTTTACTGTCAAAAAATCCCCACAACCCACCAGTATCTTACAAGAAGTCTTTGAAAACAAACATGAAACAGCTTCAGAACAGAGTTAGGGTTTTAAAGAGCATAAATACTGCTGAGGGAGCAAAGTGGAGATTTTGCATAATAGTAAATACAAAATAGTAGCTGGAAATTTTGTATACATACAAATATATACGTGTGCATAGGCATACACACACACAAGCATTTAGACTCAAAAATTTTAAAATTCATGACAGAATTTCTGTCTCATTTTTTTCTGTTGGGATCCACATCCAAAATAGAACTTAGGAAAAAGTAGATGTGATACATGCTTTTGTCTATCTTAACCCAATGATAGACCTTTCCCAGTTGTCTCCTGAAACGTTTGAATTCTTGTGGCTTTTATTAAGAAAAGTCAAGAGTGTATTTAATATTTTTAATGTAATTTTCTTTTCTGCTGATTAGAATATTTTAATATTGTACAAAGAAAATCATATAATTGAAATAAATCTCTGTTTTCTATATTTGAAGACTGGTACACATATGCAGACTTGATGTAACCAATTTAGACTGGAGAAAATTTAATCCCAGACTATGCTAATTCCTTTTCTTTATAGATTTTCACCAGTCTTTTTGTTGTTGTTGTGATTATCAAGATTTTCAACTGTTCTAGTATTTTATGCTGTCTTGCTCTATTTTTCATATAAGATCCCCATTTGTCTCACTATTTACTCATTCATAAAGCCTGTCAAGTAATTTGTCAGCTTTTAATACATTTTAAAAATAAAATATTATGCAAGTATTTTCTCATCTCATCCCCCTTCAAATTCTTGCTCTATGAAAACCTGTGGAAGTCAATGAGAACGGCTGCTGGCTGTCAATTCTGCTGATGAATTGCTGCTGTGCAGCACCCAACAGGGTTTGTATTTTTTACCCATTTTCCCATTAAGAAAAGTAATTTTTAGGTTTGCTATCAAATCATCATGCTATCAATTTAGAGCATTGCAGACAGCGTATTCAGTGTATTAGAAAGCATTGTGCACTAAACTACCTCCATTTCAACTACTCTAGCTTGGTGGAAAGCTGTATTTTTGCTTCCTGAAAATTGATATTAGAGCTAAGCTAGGAATTTTCTGCAATTTATTTTTACTCAGAAGTTTCAGCTATAAAGCTCTTACTCTGCTGGTAAGTAGATCAACAACTATGCTGCAGTGTGTTAGTTGCACAGAGCATAGCCTGGATAGTAAATCTCCCAACAATTGAGCTGCAGCAGGAATCAAAGGGCCAGATTCTGCTTTCAGTTAGGATGGTTTAAATCCAGAGCAAATCCAGTGACTTCAGTGGAATTACTTGGGATTTAAACCAGTGTAACAGTTAAGCAGAACGTGTTCCTTCCTTATTTAAGCCATAGTTCTAACTGTAACATAGCTACTTATAGCAGGGATTCCTGGGTAGTGAAATGACTGTCAGAGGACTTGCACAAGAAGAGAACATGACATGAGCTCATAGAATTTTCATGTACTTAATATTCAAGTGATAAAGATGAACATTATCACTGTCTTGGCCATATTAAAATATCTTGCCTGAAAGGTCTGCTCTGCAGCAAAGACTATCATTTCAAAACAGAGGAAGCTAAAGAAATACTTAAGATACATGCATTTGGAAGCATTTTTTAAAAGAACTAAGTGTAGATGAAGACTCTTGGGTTTGAGCAGAATCTAAGACCTCATCAGCAAAAACCTTGTGAATAGAAGCCTAATTATTCATAAGAATTTTACAGGGATTAAGTGGTGTTTAACAAGGAAGTCTTTAAGAAAACACCAGGAATGAATTTCTATGTACTTCAGGATTCAGAACAATTGACTGAAGGACAAATATGTTATGGAACCCTGAAAATAAAGGAGATGGAAAATCTGAGGTTCATTTGTGCTAGCCTTTCTCTCATACCCTTGATATCCCAGTAAAATGGACTGGGTAGGTGTCTAAAAGATCTCTCATTACTATGAAAAGCATTTAGAAACTTTTTTGAGTTAAGGTAACCTATAGCCAATATCAATGCACAAAGACAACAACTAAGGGAAAGTACATCTCCTGTTTCCCTTCCCAGCACTTCACTTGCAGGAGACACCTGTAATGGAGAACATATTGAACACAAAAATTTGGACAACTTTAAATGAAAATGTGTTAATTTTTATAGGTCACCAAAGAAAATTTTCTGTATGTTTCCTAAAATGGTTGAATGGGTTTGAAAAAATATAGTCTTCAAGGTTTTATGAGTGTTTCTATTTTTCTGTGTTTTTCTTCAAAGTCTCTATCAGTTTGTGTTAAGTTTCCTTCTTTGCATGTACTTTGTCTCTCCTATCTTTACTTTAGCCATTTTAGGCCAGTCTTTTCTCCTATATTCAAGTGTGCATTTTTCTTCTTTTTTTTTCTTGTGTTTCCATAATTTTTATGTCTATCTCTGTATTTTGCAATTGCCAGCATTATGTTGTGGCCATGAGGTTTCTTGTCATCACACATAGGTACATATGGTTGAATGGAGTCAGTATTTACTCTTAACATGTTCACTTATAGACAGATTTATTGTAAGGGGAATATTTCTTTGTACTGTTTCATTGCAGGAAAATGACAAGTGGGAAAGGCTGGACAATTTATGTTGCTGTTAATCCATTACAGCAAAAGATCTTTTCTGCTAATGCATGTGTGCTTTGACAAAAGGCACAGAGAGGGGTACAATCAGAACATCTGTGATTACAGCCAGAATCTTGCTAAAATACATAGGAAGGTCTTAGAATGTATAAAAGAGTGTATCACCTATGCTTTCATCCTTTATTTTCCACTACTCCTCTTTATAAATACAGCAAAGACAAACCTGAAAAGCCTGTTAAATTAATACCAAAGAACTGCAGCATTATCTGTGGGTTTTATGGAAATTTGTGGGCTCAGTTCACGGTTCAATATCCCATATCTCTAATAGCAGTACTTCTGTAGCAGGAAATTAACTGATGCTTTGTGACTGGTCATTTATTCATAGTAATAATTATTCTTTTAAGTTGCTACAGTATTTAAAAATTCTTCCATATTCTTTTGTAAAACCATGGAAGTAGTTTATACCAATAAACAATACATTTTTTAACACTTTCATTTTTAAAATACAAACACATTTTAAAATTGGTGTGTTTCTTTTCTCAGATTTATATAGAATATATATCAAATTTGATAAACATTAAATGAAAGGGCTTTTGCACTTCTCTTCATGTTGATACAAAAATTCATAGGGTGACCTCTTAGAAATGTGTATTTTATATAATATTATTACATATGTATGTAAAAAGTGATCAGATTTAATAATAGGCATCTTTAAGAATGGCGAAGTGAAGAAATTGTTTTGCCTCATCAAGGTTTTTCACTCCTTGTTTCTTTTTTACATATCTTGGCCATCCAGTTGCTTATATTGAATTTAAATTAAACCTTAAATGAGGAACAGATACATGTATAAAACTAATGAATAAAAATCCTGTTTACCAATTAGTTAAATCCAATTAAAGCTTAAGCTGATAATTGTATAAACCTCTGGTATGAAAAAGAAAAATTGTGCTCAGAGCTCTTGTCTACATTATGTGTTGGAAGATATTTTTATTGGGAACTTATTACTGTGCTGAGACATTGAGTAAAATGCTAATTTAACTGTGGTAAATCAGTGATCCTAAAGTCAAGAGTAGCAGTTTCCTATTGTCAAAAACTGCCTATTCAAAAAAATAGAACATCCACAAATATAAGGGGAGAACCAATGTTCAGAAGTCAGTGTGATTACATCTGTTCATATACAGTATGAAAAATGTGTCATTTTCAGAAGCTATGATTCTATGCTAGTTATCCAGGAGATATCTGTCCTGAAAGGCAGATCAGAAATGTATGGTTTGATGTGCTATAGTACAGTGCAAAATCCATATTTCCTCAGCTGTGATTTGATCCTTCCTCACTTCCAGAACTTGTTTTAACAAAAGAAAAGTTCTTCTATTTTCACAAGATACAGAGCCCAGGCAGGCAGCAGACTTTTCACAGAGCAAAGTTCCTCAGTGTCATTTATGACACTGTAAGCTCTCTGCTGGCTGAATTTTAGGCTGGTTTTGATGGTTTTAGTGAATTATACAAAATTAACTCAGAAAAGCATTTTATAGTTCCGTTGCTCAACAATATCTTTAAAACAGCAATAAATAGACTTTATGCTTAAATTTTACCAGCATATTTGATGTTTTATAAAGTAAAAAAATTAAATATCCCATTGATAGAATTATTACAATGTCATTAATGAAAAACAGAGAAGCAAAGTAATAAGTTCAATTATGTCCTATCTTCTGCATCCTCTGTTAATTAAGGGTTGATTGAGAGTAAAATGAAGCACATTTTGTTACATCTGCACCATAATCACTGAATTCCTCCTTTAATTTAAGTACTGAATGGAATAACTGCCTGAAAAATGTTACTCAGAATTACTGCTATTCCTATATAGCAGAGTTCACATGGTCATGGCTTCATTAGTAAAGCAGAATGATATAACTTTGTTGAATGTATTATATTAACACTGATACAAGAAGTTGGGTCAATGAACATACGAGATTTCTTAGAATTCATGTTATTTTTTAGAAGAGTCCCTTGGACTTAAAACATCTTTTCCTTATTTCTTTCTGCTATAGAATGAAGGATTTACTTTTACCCCACTAAATTGCAGCTTATCTGAAGAAGGAATTTCTGGAAGTTGCTAACTTGCCATGGCTACCTTTAGTGTATAACAAGCAAATGGAAGCAAAATGGAAGCAATCCCCTTTCTCCACTGAAGGGGAGGGGGAATTCACTGTGGCTGAGATGTGGAGCTGTACAGACAGCAGGTCTGCAGAAGGTCCAGGTGTGTCAACATGGCACAACTCCTCTCTTTGTTCTCATTCTTGTAGGGATTTCCTTATTTTGCTCCTATCTGCTTTGTCTTTCCACCACATGTGAGATTTTTTCATGCTAGATTTACACTCTGTTGTCTGCTAAAGCCAGTCCTGTTCAGCTCTCAGTGCTGCATTGCTTCAGTAACCTGTACTTGACCATTTTGCATCCATGCTTATAATTCCTAGGTATTGTCCTGTTCTTTTACTCTCATGGCCTCAGCTATGATCTTGCTCCTTACTTTGTGACTCCCTGCTTCTAAGGGAGACTGATTAGATCATGGCTGCCTAGCAAAAGATTGCTGTACCTGAAGATACTCTGTACCCTGACAGTGGAAAGATGGCTGGGGATAAAGTAAGAGGAAACTGGGAAATTATATTCACATGCTAACAGAAGTTATAACAGTATGAAAGTTACAGGACTAGATGCAGTTGCTACTCCCTGAATGAAATGCAATGAACATGCCCAAAAACCACAATGATTCTCCATGCACACAATTTACAGTTGTAAGCAAATGCTAAGTGGGATGAAAAGGAGGAAACTGGTCTGGCATGAGGGTCTCAGCTTCCACAGGGTGCTGAAAGACTAGGCAAACGCTAAAGGTTTGAGGAAATCTCCCCTTTTCACATGACACCTGACTCGTGCTCACAAATATCCTCCCCAGGCCTCCTTTTATTATCTATTCACTCCAATTTAGTAAAACAAAGTTAGTATTAAAAACCCAGAAAGTTGTCAAAACAGTATTTACCTTTTTACTAATGATAAATCTATGGTGCCCTAATCTATCAGATGATATGTTGTGTAAATGAGCGTTCTTTGGGGATTTTTGATTTTCTTTTAGTTGGAGTTTTTGTTTGATGGTTGTTCTCTGGTTTGTTTGGGAGTTCTGGGATGGGAATATATATATATATATTTATTCAAATAAGGAAGCTAAGCCAGTATACTAACATTTTGGAGATTTGTGTTTTTATTCTAGATGTTGGGAAAGTTGTTTAAAACTCAAATGTCCCTCAGCTGTCTGTTTAGCTACAACCTGTATTGTTATTATATTTACTGTTACTATGTTTACTGCAGCAAGATTGTATAAGAGGGCACCTACATATTATAACAATAAATATTCACCAAAAAATAAAAAAGGTTTTGACTTAGATGATAGACTAAGAGTCCTTTTTAAAATTGTATTTATGAAGTACAAAACTAGACATTCCTCCAAAGCAATTTTATTTCAACAAACTAAGTCTCAGATGTTTTTCCACAAGTGCTTATAAAGGAACTATATTTAGGAATATGTTCCTCATGCATTATGACATAAAAGATTATCAGAGAAAGAAAGTGGAAATAAATAGTTACTTTACTTTTAAAAGTTTTCTTAAATGGGAAGAATATGCGTAAAAGACATGAAAGAGAAATTAAAAGACCAGGAACACTGGCACTTCCTTTCCGTCCTGACAAAAGATATGCTTGGTATACTACTGAAATGCAGATATATTAGGAAAAATTCTATTGCCATAGATACCAATGGCAAAATATTAATTTCTCCTCTGAAGTCAAGATTTTTCCTGTCATTTGTGAATACTGAATGAAAAGAGTAGAGACAAAAAAACTTTCACTCGAGTTTTCTTTGGAGTTATGGTTTTGAAAGTAAGATCTGTGGTTGGACAATCTAGGGCAGCCTTAATAATAAATATTAAAATTAATAAACATTCCCATGTGTACAATTCATTCTGATAAACAACTTGTGTTTACAGTATTTTTACATATATACAGTCTTGATTATGTCATGTTTCTTCAAGATTAGCCATAAAAATGTTTAAATACTTGACAGAAATATTTACTAAAGCAAAAGGTTTGAGAATGTTCCATTTGAACATCACAGATGAATGCATGCTATCAGTGTGACTGCTGTGTAGAGAAACTGTTTATTCCATCCTGTCTGTTTTTCGAAGAGGACAACTTGTATTGTGTGAGTATAATCATAAGTATAGGAGCTTTAACCATTCTGAAGTTATTCCAAATCTTTAGCCTCTAAGGAGACAGGGCAGAAAAGGTTTAGTTCTTGACAGAAAGACTGCTGTTATTGAGCTGCAGGAAAACCTTCCAAACAAAATAGCATTCTAAGGGAACAGGGGTCCTATTGCTGCATAGCAGCTCTCAAAATTGTTCCTGTAGTGGTGAGGAGTTTAAAACAGTTCCCTGCTGTTTCCTCCCTCCCTGAGAAGGAACTTGGAAGAGTCTAAAATACATAGCTGGCCAAAAGTTCATCCTTTAAATTACATCCTGAGGGTCACAGATCAGATCCTTTTCTCAGGTCCCTAGGTATTTGTAATAAGGCATTTATGTGTATGGCAGTAGCTAAACTACTGTTAGCCAAGAGGAATAGCCTCTTGTAAAGCACAGTTCATTTGACCTGTTTTAGATGCCCACAAGAGTATAATATTAATTATACCAAGAACTGATTATTTATCTATAGAGACTGAAAGTAATTCAGATGTAGACATCTATATGGTAAGTGCCTACAGTTCAGCCAGACGAATCCTACTAAAGATAAAGCACTTAAATCCTACTAGAGATAGCCTTAAAGTTTTGTAATTGCTATCCCTTTATCATCTGTAGACTCAATATCCAGTGGACATCTCCATTGTTTCATAAGCATTATACTACTGCTGGATCATTTCTTGTCATCTAAATCCACTGGAACGTCAAGCATTCCTAAGAGTCATTATGAATGTACATGAGCAACTAAATTTCTGAAATTTTTAAACATGTAGATTTCTCCAAGAAACAGAAAACCATTAGGCAATAATTATGGGGCCATAGAATAAGTGCATTTGATTTGGTGGATTTTTTTTTTTCTCTGAGCATGTAATTGAAGAACAATCATCTTTGAAAGCTCACTAGTTGCAGATTAATAATTCTACGGTTCAAAATTATGGTCCTTGATGGCACAATGAATGCCCATATTTCCTTTGTAACAAATATTTGCTTAGAGAAAAGATGAAGCAGCAAACATAATTAAACAAACTGAGATTTTCCTCTTTTCTTTTTACTGTAGAGTAGACAAATGACCTTCTAAAACAAAGACCCAGACCTTTAGCTGTTAAGAAAAAGATCTTTGCTTTTATTAAGCTACAGTGTCACAATCTATTGAGGGCAAAGATGTGTTTGTACTCTTACTATAAAGCCAAACAGGAATTAGAGGTGTGGAAACCATCAAAAAAGGGTGAAAAAGTGATTTTATGATAATTAGAATTTTTTTTTCTTCTTTTTTTTTTTTTTTTTCTCTCAGTAGCTCAGTCTACTCAATCTATATATAAATAAAACTTTGCACATTTGGAGAACCTGTTGTGAAAACATGGTATGCAACTAAACAATATTGCTTTAGTTACTCTTAAAAAAATTCCCCTCTCACATACTTTTTGCTTTATCTCTGATTGGTCTTTTCTGCCTAATCCATTAAAAGAAAGTCTGAGTTCCAGATAACTTAAATGGGACAGTAGAAATTTTCAAAGTACTTATATAGCAACTTCAGGTCAAGATGAAAAACAGGCCAGCAATTTTCTATGTCCAGGGATGTAACAGCTTTTTTACATTTTCTGGTCTATGTTTTTATTTCACATTGGGGAAAAAAGTATTAGAAGAGGTTTTCTAGGTAATGAATAGGAATTGGGACTTTTATGTCTCACTATCCTTTTATGCTTCAGAAAATATCTTGTCCAGTGTATATGAGGCTTGATCTAGCTTCCACTGAGATCAGTGAGTCTCATATTGATTTTTTGGGAGAGCTGGATCAGGCCCCTTTCACATTAGCTAAATCGTGATTAACCCAGTATGTGTATGAACTGACAGTGATCCTGAAGATGAAATGCTAGCCTTAAAAGACACTATGATGTCTCTTCTGTGGCAGAAAGCAAAAACAAAAAAAGTGTGCATGTGTAAGGGAGAAATAAGGTGCTGCTGGCAGTTCTGAGCCTGTACAATTAGTGTTTTGATCATCACTCCACCAGTCAAGAGAAGATATAAAACCATGGTTAGTGTGTTTCTGCACGTAATGAGATAAGTAGAAGTTTTTAGTTAGCCATTCAGAGCAGACATTTCTAGTGACCTCCTGCAGGAAATAGGTTCTTGATGCAATCTCGTATTGATCGAGCTGCCAGCCATTAACTGATGGCCAGACTTTGAAGGATACTGTTTTAAGAAACCTTGCGATTCTGTTTCACAATTCCTCGTGATGTGCTTAGACCTGAAATATGATGAAGGAGAAAAAATGATGAAAATTGGAGTGTTATCATACACATTTCACTTTCTCATTAGGACCAAGGTGAAACAAGCGAGATCAGGACACTAACACAGGGCCTTGGTTTGTGAACAGGGAGGGAGGGCACTGACTACGTATTAGGACAAGGAGACATTTATTGTGCATTGATCTGCATCTAATCTGTGCTGTTTGCAGAGCAGGTTAGCCAGAAGTCAACTCTTATCTCTGGCAGTTGACGTTTTATATCTTAAGGACTTAGATGAGTTTTTAAATTGGTCTCAGAGTTCTGTATTGAAAACATTCAGATATCCTAGTGCATATTCTCTGTAGCATTTCCTAAAATTAGAAACTGGAAGAAAGGTGTGATAGCAAAAAAATCACATCAGAGAATATATTCCCCAAATATTTATATCTATTATCTCTATCTGTGTCTATCTATCTATATCTGCCTCCATCTACCTTTGCACCTACTGATGTTAATAAAAACATATTGATAGAAATTATTTTGGATCTTGATTGAAAACCACTATACACATCACAGTACCAAGTGATTCTTAGGATCAACAGGATAAACTCTGCTCAGTTTTTAATAGAACAAGGTCTACATCAGAAGTCAGAAATATTGAGTCATGCTTTCAAGGCTGGATTTTCATAAAAAGAGTTTGACCAGAGGAACAGTGCACAAGAAATGAAATACTCAAATTCTACTGCAATTTCATGCAGAAATTTGTAGTAACTCTCTAAATGTGTATAAATTTCTAAAACATTTTCTTTTATTAAAAGGGTTTAATTACTGAGCTATGATCCTGGTATAGGCTGAAATCTAAGTGCAGTGATGGTTATGGAGAACAAAAACAGAACACAAATGTGTTCATTTTTTATGATGAACACAAATGTATTCAATTTTAAATTGAGATGGGCTTCTTAAAAGGTTTTCAAATTGGTCAAAAGCAAAACAAAAAAAACCCTGCTGTGCTTAAAAAAAGAATGCTTTTTTTTTAATTTCACTGATTCTCAGACGTATTTTGTTACGTAAAATTATTTATAGGGTTATACTACTATATAGTGATTTCTCTCAAACTTTTTCTTGATAAACTTCAGAAATTGCTGCTTGTATATTAATTCATTATATTAATTATTTATATGCTGCTTATAGAAATTATTTTTTAAAAAATAAGTGGATAATCTCATTGTAATAGCAATAATTTATTATTATTATTTCTGCACACCTTTGAAAGACAGGAAAGTAGGAAGTGGATACTAACCAGTCCATTTGCAGTTATTTAGGCAAAGAGAATCTAGGAACCACTGTTTGAAGACAGAAATTTTTATTACAAATAAATTATTGATACACCGGAAGAATACATTAAACATTTGCAGCTGATTTTTAACCCAGAAAGGGTCCTGGTCCTGCAGACTGATACAAATGGGTACTATGTCCATATGGAACAGCTTGCAGTATCAGGTTAAATTTGACATATGATGTACTTACCAGTTTGAGCAGGCAGCTCTAATTTGGGTTTAGGCCAGAATGAGCAGCTAAGCCTGGTATCATTTTTTGCAAGATGGTGATATTAAGAAACTCCATGTAGTGGTTTGATTAAATAGCTAAAAAATGACAGAACTGTTAGAAACAGTAGTAGAGTTCAGAAGTATTAAGGAAAGGCAGTTTATCCAATCTATGACAACCAGTTTCATTTCACGTAAGCAATAGGTTTGCATTTAGTATTTTGCAGTGAACTATCTAGTGATTGTGCACCATCAGTTAAGATCATCATGGTTATATTTGTTTGCAAGACAGCAAAAACTAATTCTAGTTCTTCCAAGCTATTTTGTAGCTTGTTCTGTTTCACTTTTGCTTTGTAAATAAGCTTGTGGTTCTATTAATGAGTTTTGTTTCCATATAGAAGCAGCTAAAACTGGGAATTGCACCCTTTCTGTAAGGTGAAGTAGTGTTTGTAGAACAAAACACAAATGATTACTGAAGTTCCCTTCAAGATAGCACAGTAGACAAGGAAGACCACTGGAATTTGATGCTGTCAATAGCCAGGCTATTCCAGGTGTTATTAGAGGAGGACCTTTAGAAAAATATAGCATCTGTTCGTTGTTTTCAGATTTCTGAAATAATTCAGACTTGGAATGAAGATGATAATTTGACCCAGATGATGAAGAACTTAGTGGAAGTTGTTGCTGATCTCAAAATCCAGAGGTCTGATCAATTTCTTCTGAGAATTTGTTAATTATTCATAATTTGGTTTAAATATAATTCTATGCTCACAGACATCGCCATAAGACATAATCCTGTGGACTAAACCTGAAAGCCATCCAGTGCTCTTTGTAGCTATTTGCAGATTCTAAAGCCATTTACTTCCTACTATATAAGCACTGAAATTATGACAGAGCCATCTGGAGTGTTGAATCTCTGAACATGATCAATGTGATCTTTCTTTGTTTAAGAAAAACCCAAACCACCACCACCACCACTTTAAATAAGAACTTTAGTATCAGTTTTTGCCCATTAGCTCAAAACAAAGTGTCAGCGAAGAGGCAGGAAATGGATTAACGCATTCAGAAGGTAGCAACACACTGGCATTCTCGTATTCTTTGTCTGTTGAAAGTAACACTAAGTAGTAACTTCATTTCATAACAGTTAAGTGGCATTTGTCACTGTTAGATGTGACAATCATCTGTTCTGCTCCCCTGCCTTTTTGAACTGTGAGTTCATTTGCTAGTATATGTCAGTTAATCAATTATTTTATGACTCCATTTTTATTTCCTTTTTATATTACCTTACAAGCAGAGAGAAAAGAAAAGGAAATCTGGTCTATAAATCAGCTTGTCTACCCAGCAGTTAAAGTGCTACAGTATACCTGCAGTGATTGTATCCTTGAACCAGAGGCAGAACAGAAATGTGCTGTGAATTAAAAAGAAATAAACCAAAATGCAGAGAAGCCCTACTCAGGAAGACTGGAATTTAGTAGCAGGAATTGCTGTTTACAGCCAGTCATTTAATCACTGACCCATGTCCAGGACAGAACACGCTCTGCTCCTTCCCCTTCATGCTGAATATGATTCCAAAAAATTTTTATGTCATGTATATCTACAAAATTGTTTTTTTATATTCTCTCCTTTTACTCCAGTTTTTTTAATAGAACACTAGGAGTATTAGAATCTGTATTTTCTCTTCTTCACAACATTTCAGAAATGACACATCTGGCTGGGGGAAATATCTATTTTCAAGTGAGAAAATCTTAAGGCACAGAAGTGGGCAGGATGCCTTCTGTAACCTGTTTGGTTTTCAAGTGTTATGCTTATTCATGAGGAATGAAAGGAGTTGCCATAGCAGGTGTCATGGAGGATCTGGAGATTAGGAAAATATGTCACCTGCAATATTCATTTCTTATCAGGAAACCCAACAGGCTGCCAAGGATGAGGAAGAGTCTTGGTTATTGCATTGTGTCCAGATTCTTTGCTGCTAGACTACAATCTGTACCTACAAATTCTGTTTTGAGAAGCCTTGCATAATGATAGTCTGTAGGAAAATGCTTATTATTACGCTACAATCCCATAATATGCCTTACCTGCTGTTATGAAGACCACCTGTTTCAGGTAGGTCAAGAAAAGAAATAAAATTATCTTCATAATTTTAAGGATGCAAATTCCAAACAGGTTAAAAATTGAAATGACAGCTACCTCACTCCAGTTTCATATCAATTTAATAGTAGCTATTTTTTTAAAAAAAAATATGATATTGATCTTCATTCTGATAATTTCCATAGGGATATATTGTTCTGTATTTCAGTTGCACAACTTTTGGCAAATCTGTCTGTGGAAATATACAGTAGCACATTATATGATGATGAACAATACATTCACTGGAACAAGAAAACTTTTACCAGAAAAATTTATTTTTAATTTGAAAATGGACTTGCATCTGCACTAGCTGAGCTCTGCTGTGCTATCTATGAGTCTGTGATGCCTAGGTTGAAGTAACTCCTGTTTCTGGGATTGTACTTTGTAGCCATTTGACATTCAGTGCTTCACTGTACTGCACTGTGTCCACAAGTTCTATGCAGTCCTTATTCTTTGTAAATGCCATACTTTCTCAAAACTTGCAACTCTTTGCTGGCATCTTCTACCAGTTGTACCACTGATAGTTCTACCACTAGCTATTTAAAGTAAGAATGTCAGTCTCCAGTGCTTTTTCTTGGAAGCATACATAAAGTGTGAGAAAATGCATGAATGTATGAAGGTAAACTACAGCAACAATTGTTCTTGCTAAAAGGAAACCAGAGCTAAGTCTTAACTGTTTTTCACCACTCGTGAAATAAAGCAACCACAGAGGCTTCATGATTATTACTTCTCCCTGGCTCAGAGTTATTCAGGATGAGAATTTCCCTGGATTTCTTCTTTTTTTTTCTGCACAGCAGCAATAATTCACCTTCTGTTATGCCCTCATGAGGCTGAGCAGAACTTGTCTCCCTTGGCCCTGTATTTCCAGCACCCCCAACATAGGTATGATTCTCCGTTGACTCTTCTCTCTTGTGTTGATAGTGCATTTCCATTGACAAGGTCCAGATCCAGATACGAGGCTCCAGATGTGATCTTCAGAGGACTGAACTGAAGGAAATAACACCTTAATCCTGGTGACTGTGTTCTTACAAATTAATGCAGGTCAATATGCTGTTAGCCTTTGGTGTCACAACAGCACATTGCGACTTGTGACTTTATGATGATGACCAGAACTAGGTGGATTTCCCACTGGCTACTCTAGCACTACAAGATGAGCTAGACATGATGTTTACCCTAAGTAATTACAATAGATTTGAAAATCAGTTCATTCAGAAGTACCTAGGAGCAGTAAGATATCTCCTGCCCTTGCCATGACCTGTGAAAGCTCCAGGCAGAGCTAAAGTACTTGCAGGAAGAAGGAAGTGATGGGAGCCATTTTAATGAGAAGCTGTTAAAAGGGCTGAGGCAGTAAACACTTGTTTGAAAAGATCAGATAGTAGCGATGTCCTGCCCAGAATGAAAGTGAGGGATCAGAGAAAGCATACAGGAAGGACTGCAGTGATAACTCCTATTTTTATACAAAGGGTTACAGTGCAAAACCAACGATAACACTGTGAAGGCTTTTAACTGAATTAATAAAATTAAAGTATATTTAATTTCTTCTAGTCAGGTGCAATATATTTTCATAAATCACAAGATCTCAGCAAAATATCCACTGCTGATGAATTGTTTTTCTCTTGTATTTTAACAGAGGAAATTGATCTGACTTGTTAAAAGCATCTCTTGGTGGGACTTTGCTGTCAATACTGCAGGCTCATCTGCACAGCTATCCCAACATAGTGTGCATAATAGGTAGATTGCTAACTAGTCAATTTTTAAGATGAAAGGATTAATATTCAAAAATTAGAAGTAGACAGATGCTTAAGAGAAAATTAATCAAAAACTGTTCATCCAATCAGTTCTAGCTTTAGAATATTTCAAAATGATTGTTCAAGGCCTTTTGTCCTTAAAGGTATGCATCCAGGAGCATCAAGGCCAGCTCCCCAAGGAAAGGAGAGCTGAATGCCAAGGGTGATGACAAGGTACAGCACTGAATCTCCTTCAGTCACTATGGCACAAAGTTGTTCGCTACAACTCAATTGCACTTTCTCAGTGGTGTAGCCTTACAGTCTTTGCTAAATTTTTACCAACAAAAAAAAGAGAATCCTCTTCTTGCTTCCAGTTTGGGAAATAAATTGAGCTCACAAACTGGAGAACAAGCTCTTCTTTTTTCCTCCTTGCAATCTGGTTTATTCAGATACTTAAAAATGAAGCCTATTCCACACACAATCAAAGTGTAAGCTGCATTTCACCCATGTCACTTTGTCAATTCTTCCATTCTAATCTCATCCAAATGGTTTAGAAATTTATACAGTATATGGACACACAGAAGTAAACAAACATAATGCTGATAAGGTATGCTCTCTGACTCGCATTGTCTGTCAAGCAATTGACTGAGATAAGAACCAGTTCTACTGTTACACACACTATACCACTTACTGCAGAGCTAGGCTCGACAATGTGAGAAATAACAACGTACCCTCATACAAATCACACCATGATCTGCCAGTCTGCGAACACATACTTCCAGAGGAAAAATATTTCCAGCACAACTAGTAGGACAGTTTTAGAGAAGCCAGACTTAAACTTGAAAATAATTTTGCTTATAACTTGGCCTCACACACAAGTTCAATTCTCCTTGATCTATGAATCCATGTAATTTGTAGCCTTATACAAGTATGACAGATGTTACTACTGAACGAGGTACTTGGTACCACATCTGTTGGAACTTAGCAAAAGAGTTTGCCAAGAACCTTGGCTGTCAGCAGTACACCTTGGGTTGCAAGTAGTCAGAGGGATGGCAAGACTCAAGGATATGGAGTTTGCAAGTACAGCTGCAGAACAATATGTGGTGAAGGTGTTCTGCATTTTAGAAACTCATCAAGATGTACTTCCAGCCTCATTAGCTGTCTCCAGATCTGTTGGACAACCTGAAATGTCATGAACATAAACAATTTGCATAAGAAATGTTCAAGCTATGAATTGGAAACAAGATTAAAAGAAGAAACAGCTGTGTGTAATTGTCCATCCCCTGTGGAGATTAATATCACACATTACATGAAAAATCAGATTTTGAAATGAGGTTAACAGAAGAATTAACCAGAAGGGGGAGTGAGCCATACCTCCTATATAGTACCATGTTCACCACTATGTCTTTACTGCCTTTTAGTGGCGATTCTGTCTTGAAAAATCATCCTCTTGAGGGCTGCAGGATTTGTTACCTTGCTACATTTAACACATTTGCTAATGACAACAAATTGATTTCTGTTTATCTGGCAAAGCAAACCTTGGTCTTTCCTCCTAATATTTAATCTCTTCAGCAGTGTAAATAATGAGAAAGACACTTGCAGATCTGATTAACCTGCAAGTTCCTTTTTAAGCAATGAGCAGTCGATAACACTACCAACTCCATTAAACAACCGTTATCACTGCTTGAGTCGGTAGATGCAAGAACACAAGTGTATGCTTGTTTTTATTATAATTCAACAGTAGGCTAGTTCTGAAATTAAAAAAAAAAGAAAAAAAATCCAGATTCTGTATACTTTAAAAATTCTTTATTAGCCCAGCCATGTATTAGAACATTAGGTTAGAACATTTCCCTTTCTGACAACCCAAAGAACATGTTTTGCTCTTAACACTGCACCTAAAATGTAAGAGAGATTTTTAGAAGTACATCTGTAGAACATGGTGTTCTCCCAAAGGGCTGAAATGTCAGCCCTTGTTTCATCAACGGATGAAACTCTTCTAATTTTCTATAGAATAGGGGGGCAAAGTATGAAATTGCTGACCTATCAATGTTTTAAACCTAATCTGAAAAGCAGTATTTCTACCTCACAGATAATCTCAGTTTCCAAACTAGTGATTTCACAACTGCAACTACAGTCAAGGAGCTATGGTTCACTGCTAGTCCTTGAAACAGTTTTTAATGTGAATTTTTAATCATCAAAATTTTAATTGTAAATACTATAGGTGGACTATTCATTGACTTAGAATAACACTGCAAGCCACAGGCAACCAACCATTCCTAACATTCTTTTAAACATTGGTTCTTCCAGTTAATTTGGGAAACAGAGCAGCTAAATTATGCTGATATTTCTTTTCAAATTGGTAAATGGCCACATAGCCTAAAATTTTGGGCTACTCTTCTGTATGTGATATTCTACTATTCTCATCTGCAAGGAGATACCCAAGTGATGAAGATTATGTTCCTATAGTGACAGTATCTTATGCAAGCATTGTTCAGATGACATCCCTTAGAAGCTTTGGTAAAGACAGTTGACTTCTTGCAATACAGACTGGTGATGACTTGACTCACTTTATTTACTTGTTTGAGATTTCCAGACTCATGGCAGTGGGCCTGCTATATATCTGGAAACTAACAGCTTATCACCTTGTGTAAAAATATAAGGAAATTTGTCATGTCACAGCATATGATACCAAGATAAGACACAGCCCCTTGGTCTCATGAAGAAAGTTACCTTTAAACAGAGCAACTATGCAGAAACTGTTGGAATATCTCAGCTTGCAAAGAAAGCAGCTGTGTTGTGTCCCTGATGACTCAATTCAAAGGTGAGAGATTCTGTGCTATTCATAGCACAGGGGGTGAGTTCCTTTGTTCTCTTAAAGCTACTGTATATCCTGTCTTAGAAAACAAAACTGTAAATAGCTCATACAGTGCAGCTAGATGACAGGTGCTCAAGACTTATGAAACACAATTCTTCCCTGGCCATACCCATGAAGCATATTTAACTTACTCTACTCAGAGGAGCACAGTAGCCTTCTAGTAGGTGTAATTGAGATTCCCAGATTAGGGTGATGTTTAGGAACTAATAAAACTTTGTGTTAAAGTCCCAATAGCCACCTTTCTTTTGGCTATGCTAAGTGAACCATACTTTTCTATAGTATTTAGTTTAATTCTGTGGAACAAATTTCATCTTTTCCTATAGTATTTAAGCAAATAATCTAAATATGCCAAGTTAGGTCGGATTCTTCTACATCATGTATGCTCATCTCTATGCAGCTAGTCTCTGCTGACTTCCATACATCTGAGTACAAGATTGATCTACTGACTGTAGAACTCCTTAGGTCTAGGCTGAGAAATGAATTGCAAAAGTAAAGACAGCAGGTAGGCAAATACCCTCTGTCACCCCGCTCTTTACTTTAGGTTTAACTCACTTCTTGTTACTCCCACTCCATTCAGCTGCATCCTATTAATTCTCATCCTTAAAAGTTGTCATGCTTTAGGATCTGTATCAGTTGTTTACTGAGAACTGTCTCTGCTGTGCAAAGAACACTGCATCTTATTCATATTTTCTGAAGAACCATTTTAAAAATTACACAAAATATCTGCTTTTTTGTTTGTGTTAACAGTCCATTGGTCTTTAGCAGTAAAACTTCAGCAGTAAAACACTGGAAGATAGAGAGAACATACTGGGAGTTAAGCAGCAAGACGTAGCAATGGTATTAACCCACAGATGGTCAAACGGGGATTAAACAAATTTGAATGTTTAAGCAGTCCTTCAAAAAGTTAATAAAGGGAGTATTTTTTATTTTTTTTAAATAGTAATTTAATTACTTCCAAGAATGGTGTTAGTACTTGGCCACTTACTGCCTTTGAAACTCAGTATGTTCAAAGGGTTGTGTAGTATGAGGAAACTTTCATAATCAGGTTGAACTGAAAGAAGAAAAACATACTCAGTTTCATATTAACTATGTAAATTTAGGTGATTATACAAACTAGATGTCTAGGCACATTCAGTGGGTCTGTCTTTGGTACAGAGTTACTATTGCTTGCAACAATCTTCATCCCCTATACCATACAGAAAGCCCCAAAGCAATATATACAGATTTAAATGAAATCCTTTCAGCAATTTGAATCAGAATGGTTCTGCTTCTCTGGTAATGAATACAAGGAGATTTTGGAAAAGGAGTTACAGCTGCTGCTTGATTGAATATTCAGGGGAACAACAAAAATGATGTTACACGAAGGAAGAACTCAGGTTAGTCCCTGTAAACTGAAGTTAAATTGAAAGTTTGAAATTAGCTCTGCATAGCTTGAGGCTTTTGATCATTGTAAGATTCTCAGAGAAAGCAAACAGAACAATTAGGAAAACTTTTTTGCACTGTGATCCTTTGAATTGTCTGCACATAGGTTATGTCCATCTTGTTGAACAGGCCAAAAGGCTTTAGACTCACATTCAGAGAAGGCACAGGCAGAGAGACCTGTCTTGTAAGTTGCTGCCCATTGCCTGCTAGCAGGAATTGTTTACCCAGAAGAGAGAAGCATATTTACCGTTGCCTATTTTACCACAGAACATTTCCTGTTACAAAGGGGAAAGGGAGAATTTTGCTTTAGATTTGACAGAAGACACTACAAATATACCCTATGCACTATGTGTGTGCAAAAGTGAAATTGTGATAAAGTTCTGTCCCTGAAGTTTCCTTTGCTCCTGTTGAAAGATTTGTCTATGGTTGGTACAAGGGTGACCCCATGGCCATTTTCAGCCAAAACCAAAGTCTGCAGCTCAGATTGAAGAATAATGTTAAGGAACCTTGGAATCATAGAAACCCAGTATTTCCAAACTCTGTGCCATGAAGGTGTGAAAGGATAAGTGAAAACCAAAATTATCAGGTCTCTAGTCTGACATAGAATTGAGAATATAGACACCATGACATATGTTCTATATAGTCCACTTGGAGGGGTTCACACACAGTTCAGCTCACCTAGAAAGTATATTTGGATGTTTCCAAAATTCTACTTTTGCTCCACTTGAATAAGTCGTTAGTTTGGAGAGGAAATAAAACAGTATGAAGAAAAAGCTACCTTTTTTCATCATTAGGCCTGTTTGGCAATGTGTATTAAATTTTGAGAAACAAATTTGTATTAATTTCTAGACAAATAAAAACTTTAGTTGCCCCCTGAAAAATTCTTCAGCTCACATTTACTTGAAGAATAGTCACCTACATGTAACTGTTCATAAGTTTTCACCATTTTTTTTTCTCTCCTCCCTTTCAATCAGAGAGATGCTTTAAAACATTCTGACGAGTTAGATTAGCCTTGTGATAATAACTTTCTTGGTCTGCAGCACCAACTGGGACTTCCCCTGGCTTCAGGGAAGTTGCTAGGCTACTATCTTAAAGAGACAACTCACTTGATTAATTGCAAATACAGATTGCTTTATGAAAAAGTGAATACATTTATGACAACAAAGTCTGAGGAAATAGCAGACTGATTATCAGAACTTGCAGTATTCCCTGAATACAGGATTAAGGAACAAAAGTGCAGCTTTTAATAACACTTGCAAGTCTGAGCAGGACTCCAGTCCTGCTTTCAGCAGTGTGGTATTATCGTGCTACTGGTAAATTACCATTTCATGAAAATCACGAAACATTTGTTTCTAGAGTGGGATATCCAAAATAAATATTACCTCACTTTGTACTAATGTAACTGGCAAAGAACTGCTGCAATATTTTAGGGTCCCTTTAACCCAAATATGCCTTGGAGGAGAGTATATGTCTGGTATGTGTTTGCACTGAATGTCAGACTGCTGATACTTTGCTTTTTCATTAAATATCTTATTACTTGAAACTCTTCAAAGGGCTAAGCAGCTTTCATTCCTCAGATCATGCAGTGATTTTATGAATAAATGTAATATGGTAATATATATGATAATTAAAAATATACATTTTAAAAAAATATGAGCACCTGGTTTCTTATGAATAGACCTTTCAGAAATTATTTTAATTTCCATTACATTTGTTGACAAAAACTGCAGAATAAAGTCTTTGAAATTTTCTTGGCCTTTTTTTTAAGCTCTTTTTCCTTGTTTCCAAAAACACCCAACGAAGCACCCAAACTCTCTTTGAAGTTTCATTATTGCTTAGAAATCTAAGAACATTTAAAAAATACTTTCTGGATTTTTAAAAGCTACTTAAGGCAGATCAAATATTTTCAAACAGCTTTACATGTAAATCTTTAGAAAAGCAGCAGACATCTGCTCAATATGCTTCTGATTCGTCTGAAAGCTCCATTAATAACTTGTTTTTCCTTTAAAACTCCAAATACAGTGTGCATGTCAGATTTGGAAGCAGTTTGGTTAGCTTTTTGTTGTTACAGGAATGTGAATGCATTCAACTTTCTTTGGTATACAGACCCTGGTTTAACCAGGAGACAGGAGGTGTTAAGAAATGAGCAACCTGCAATGAACTGAAAGAGCAGGTGAGGGAGTAACAGCACAGCACAAAGCTTCAGTGGGCGAGCTACTGAGTAGAAAACATTGAAAAAGCTCTGAAAGGAATATGACTTTCAAACTCAGACCTATGGAGCTTGAAATTATTGAGAATATACAGACACTGAAAAGTTTTCCTGTTTGATAGGCAGTGTAAGGCTGACTTGAGGATTTCTCTAAGCTGTGTGTGTTTATATGTGTTGGGAGTAGATGGTGGGGCACCTACAAACTCCGGTGTATTAATAGTCTTTTTGTGGAAGCCAAGGAATTAAGATGCAGATCCTCTTCTGGTGCTGGAAGGTAGTGGAGAGAATGCAAGGCCTGGTGCTTCTGGTTACATTAGAGCATGTGTGAGAGACACATCATCTTTATTTGTGATAGTGTTCCACACCCCTTTCACTCTCAACTCTTGAGGAAGCTGGTGCATAATTTGCAAAGGCTGGGGAATGTAGCATAGTTTGGGGGCTATCTTGCTTAGCCTTTTACTAGAGTTTTCCTTAGAATGAAATACATTGTCACAGTCCTAAGACTGAGCTGAGCTGTGAGCACTCTGTAAAACAGGGTGTTATGACAAAATGCAGCAAGGAAAAGAATGTCAGTGGTGGAGCAGAAGGACTCTACTTCTGTTTTTGCCTTAGGAATGTGAAGATGTTTGGGAGTCTTAGCACTTAAGATCTGTGGATTCAACTGATAAAGAGCAAAGGAAAGTTTTTTTGAGGGATTATTGGAGGATTAAGATCAGTTTAAGGTATAAAGAAGAATACATATTGGAAAAATTCTAAAACAGGTCCAATAAGAGACCAAGTGTTTTATATAAAAACTACAAATAAATTCTAGGTGATTTTTTTTCAAAAATATTTTTTCTTTTAAAAGTTAGAATTCATGGATACAGAAAAAAACCATTTGGATTGGTAATTATTACTTTAGCTAGGTGAAGGGAGGAATTATTTTCTGTTTTTTGAGATATATTTTCATGCCATACTGAGTTAACTTTTTTTTTTAAATAGGACTTTAAAATCCATCTTCTGCTATTCATGTAATAAGACTCAGAAAACTTACAGGGCCATAATAATTTGATTTCTGCATGTAGAAAGCAGGTGGTTGCACATAACTAACAATAATCCTGTTGTAAGCCACTATAAGATGCAGCTGTAGCACTTCTATTTACTGGCTGAATAGACAGTAGCAAAAACTTTTTCTTCAGACTGCTAAACATAATGTTACACAATAAAAATCCTCTTGCTGTTAATACCCTTTTAGTCTTCTATTTCTAAATATTATTTGTCCTGTAAATTTTAAGAATTTCCCAAATTTTATTTAATTTTTTTTTTTAAAAAATGAGCATACAGGCTTGTTGTTTTTTATTTATTTATTCTTGTTCAGAATCTAAAGGAAAAAAGGGGTTTGATTCAGAGCTGAAAACCATTTACCAGACTCCATTCCAGCCCTTTTTATGCTCTAAGGTGTGAACTGCCTATTCTTTCAAATTATCTCTGTCCTTTATAAATAAGAAGGAAGAATCATAGAGATAAATGTATTTTTAAACTCTTCTTATAGTCTTTCAGCTGCTCTTTTTGGAATTCTTGGGTCAATGACCGACTGACAGCTTTGGTGACTATTACAAACTGTAATGAAAATGTTGACGATTTAAGTCAGAAAAACAGTTCCTGAGTTCAGAAAATAGCATTATTTCTGGTATTTCTGCAGCTGGATTTCCCAGTTACTGTTATTTTAATATATTCAGCTGAACTTGTAAATAGCCTGCAGAGGCAGGTTTTGGATCCCTACTGAAAATAGTACAACTAAGATCTGTTTAAGAATGACAGCATGAATTTCTTAAGCTTGAGTAGTACAGAAGGAAAAGAATAAGGCAACAAAGCTCTAAACTAAAGAGCTCTAAACTAAAGCTCTGAATCCAAATTTTGAGTAACAGCATTTTTTTTTTTCTATTCTAAGTATATGGAAAGTCAAATATTAAAAAAGGTGGACAAATAATAGAATTTTCTTTAATGGGCACTCTCCAAAAACCTGTGAGAATCACATATCTGAAGTGATAGAGCTAATGCCCCTTCACCACAAGGTGACATCTTTAATTTTGCTGTATATTTTTGTATTCCAATAGATGGTGTTAAGAGAGCTTAACTTGGACAAACCTCATCTAATTTTTGAGGCTCCATCTAACTTTCAAACTTGGAGAGGAAGAGCTGGACCAGTTGACATTCTGAGGTTTATTCCAACTGAATGATTGCATTTTTTTTTTTTGCATGGACTTATGATTATGAATCCAGATATGTAATTTAACATGGTTTTAACTACTGTTTGCTTGCAACTGTGGTATCTTGTTTACTACCATTTTCATCTCATAAATAGTCAGATGTTTTCTACATATATGTACAATCAGACATGAATGCAGATCCATAGAACACCCACATATACATATGTTACAAAGTGGCTTTATATCCTGATTCCAATTGAGAACAAAGAAATCTATCTCTGTAAAATTTTTCAGGTGTGTCAGAATGTTCTTGGATTTCATATGCTGAAAACTGTAAATTTGGTTGGGAATGTCAGAATTTTATAATGGTAACACAAGAAAGTACAAAAATTTTCAAGAAACACCAAAATATTGGTGTTCCAGTGTTTGGGAGACAGTGAGGCAGATGAAAGGAGAACAGCAGTTTTGCAATCATCTCCAGTCTGTAGAAACATATAAACAAAAACTGTTACTGCCATACTGTGTCACAGCATAGCTAGTGCTCACTTTGTCCTTTTTCCATCTTTGTTTACTGAGCTGCAATCAGTATAGCAGCATTAAACAAGCCCTAAGAAAAACATCAAAGTGTACCTTTACTTTAAGGAAAAAATAAAGGACTCGTCAAAAATCCATGAAGTGTTAAGAAATGCCACCAATCCATGTCCAGCCAACCAGCACTGGCAGTTTCTAGCTTGCAAATGTACATCTATAACAACTGTTAAAGTCTAAAGGACTGTATCACCAGTTGGAATAAATCAATGTAACCCCACAAAAGTCAGATTTTAATGAGAATAGAAAGGACTAGCTGTTCCCATGAATGCTAGATATATTGCCAATATCCTGCTTATTTTTCTGCATACTTGTCACATGGAAAAAAAAGCCACAGTAAAAGCTGTAGCATGTTGGATTACTTGCTTCAGTCTGAACCCCAAATAAATATATGTTGCAATCTGCTTCAACTGATGCTTATATTCTTTATATATCATGCCAATATTTCATCCTTGTTCAAGTATTTGGAATTTCTCCACAAAAGCGTTTATAGTCACTGCAGAATAGCCACTGTAAGTGAGAGGTTTAAATAATGTATCCACCAAATAAACATAAAAAACTGAAATGCTTCACTGCTGCTAATAAACCATATCAAGTAAATTTACTCTGTCCTTTCAGAAGTCTCAAGGTATCAATTCTGCAGCTTCACTGCTGGTTTCACTTTTAGGCTGAAAAGGTGGCAGCTGATGCAATAAAGGAAAAATGCTTTCCCTTTCTGAGAAGTTGTTTTCTTCTGAATTTCTTTGAAGACAAGAGAGAAAACCATATTTGTCATCAGATTAACAAAAAAAATAATCTTTTAACATTCCTTTGCATTACTTGTATTTGTGCCTTGTTAGATTATTCTTAAATGAAAAAGGATGCTCCTCCCTTTTTTTTTTTTTTTTTTTAACATTGCATGAGAAATTTGAAAAATATTTGTTATATATGAAAGACAAATCTGAGACCTGCCAACAAAACAATGGGGTATCAGGATTCATGACATTTTCAGTTATAATTCTTTAATAAGTGTATGTTATCATGCAGTATAATTATTCTGTAAATAGAATATGAATCTAATCTCGTATCTCTGATGGCATCCCCATCTGAGGCAACTTGAATTTTAAAGTAACATACTAATTATTTTGGCTAACCCATTGTTACTGGACAGTTTTAAGGATGCTGTTACACAAACTATATAATTACTGAAATTTAGCAGGAATTAATCTCTTTTTCATATTGAAAACTTTGTTATGTTCATATTGAAAACCTTGTTTAAAAATATTTTTAACTACATTTCTTTATCTTCATTCTAATTAGACTTAGATTATAGTTAAAGGATTTTAACATTAAGTATATATTTAGATAGTATTTTCAGCTCTTGTGCAATTTTTTCCCATCAAATATAAGCAGAATGTGGAAGAAGACATTAGCTTCTACTACACCAGGGAGGATGAAGCATGATAAAGTCTCTTGATGTGATTTGCACTTAGAAAACAAATCTTTCTTGTCCAACAATTCAGCATTAAGGAACAGGACAAGAAACAGCAAAAAAGTGTCTGCAGACTCCAGCTCATTAATTCAAGGATTACTTAGGTTATTAATGATCTTTTTGATGTTTAAACCATTAATGCATATTGGCTTTGTTTCAAATTATGGCTTTATGACGTTACTTACATTGAATTACCAATGAAGGTGAAATTTGCCAAGAAGAAAACACCAGCTTCTATTTACTGCAGGAAATAACAGCAACAGCAACAAAATATGTTAAAGCAGCCTCTGAACTGATAGCCATCTTTACTATTTTACCTCACGGCCTCCTTCAGCTTCTTGCCATATGCTAAAAGTTCATTCTCTGATGAGCCTTTGAGCTGTCAGTCTGTCTTCCTAGCTTTTCTCTCATTTTCTCTTCAGTATAAATTGCTATTTGCTGGAAATTGTTTTATATCTTGCCTGACCATTTGACTGCAGGGCATAGTTAGTTCTCATGTCTTTTATTAGAATGACAGTGGACACAGCAGGCAAGCTAGGCCAATTAAGTGGCCACTACCATTAAGATTAACCTTTTTAAAAATCTGAGCATTATGTATTAGAACATATTTTGTTCTAGCATTGCTGGATCAGTACCTCAGGGCAAGAAAAGTGCAATTTAATCACCAATTTTCCACTTTTTTCATCTGTGTAAGGGTGAGGGCAAGTGTGTTTTGAAGGGCACAGTCATTGGCTTGTGGGTCAGTCACCCATCTATGTCACAACAGCAGGAGAAAGTTTAAAAAGCTCCCGATTTGACTGCTACCAGTGCAGTTTATTAATGATAATATTCTCCTGAAAAGTTTGATATTGATTTATATTGACATAAATCTTCTAGATGTTCATAGCTTTGGGATAAATTTTCACAATTTTAAATATGTATCTGAATATCCAAACCTTTTCTCCTTTAATTCATCTTACTAATTGTCCTGCTTTAGGAATAATATGTTCATTTTTCATTTTCTGCCCTTGTCATCTGCCACTTAATTTGGACAAAAAAGCATGGCAGGGTTAGTATTCCTTTGTCTGTATTTCTCTAGATGGTGCTCTGTGCCATATTATTTAATTCTTACTATCCTTGCCTGATAATCTGATTTCACACAGAAGGAAGAAGCTAACTCTCTGGTGAGTTCCCACTGGTACCTTAGTACTTCCACAGCTGATGAACTTCTGTTCATCTCAATATGATTAGCAAGAAATGTTGGAAGGAGAGAATCACTTGTAGTGTCATTTGCTGCAATAGAGCAAAGAGACTTAGTAGGATGGGTTTCCTCTGCACTGTCTGTGATTGGGTTCCCTGGATATGCTGTAGAAGCAGGAGCTTCTGGAACAACTAACTATTTTCTGCCCTTCCTTCTTCCCCCTGCCAACAGCGTCTTTATCTGCTGTTTTTTTCAGGTCTTATATCCCTAAATTGAAGCCATGCTTCAATGAAGCAAGACTCTAGCCATATTCTTGATTGTAGCATTAAAAAGTTTTGAGATTCAGATCACAGTCTTTTGAGCATCCAAGTGTCTTTGGCAGTGATGATATAAATAACCTTTAATTTTACATATCTCTTCCCCTTGTTAAGCAGTTTTCTTAACTATGAATCAAGTGATCATGCAGCAAATGTCAAGTTGAGAACTAATATTCTCTGAAAATAAAAGAAGTTGAACAAAGAAAAATAATGTTCAATGAATTTTCTGGTAAAAGTATGGCATTGAGCTACTTCCCTTGACACATGACTTTTTTTTGTAGGGATCAATTACAACTCTTTACCCATGTTTGTTTCAAGTGCATTATTGTGCAGGTGAGCAGAGTGCTTGTGTGTCTTCTGTTCTCTGAATCTATTCCACAAACCAATGATATAACAAGAACCATGTATGGGGGAGCTCAGCACACACTGATCTCCAGGTGAGCCCCAATGTGTCAGAGGCATTTCTCTCTCCTTACATCTGCTATCTCCACTTGGATCTCTCACATCTTAGGACATGTCAGACAGCACAATGGACTCAGCAACTGAACTGAGAACTTGCTGACTACCTGAGAGTGAGGGAACTGACTGTTACCTAAAACTTGATGTTTCTAAGTCTCTTTGCTCCGTTATGAAGTTAAGACTGCTGGGTTATAGGTAGAAACATACTTCAAACATGTGTCCCATGTTGGCTGAAGCATTCTGCTGGGGATAACAACTCTCAGGTTATGGCCTTTTTAGCAACATTTTTCAGTCAAAGGTCTTCCAGAAGCTGATTTATGTTTGCTCTATTATTTATGTTTCAATAATATACCCTATGTTAAGTCTGATTTATACAGGATGATTTTCACAGTTGCTAGTTAGCAATGTATGCAAACAAAAAGCTCCAGATAGCTATTTATAAGCATTTCTGCTACAGTAAGTAAACCAAGTGAAGAGACCCTCTTTGTATGACTTGCTTAAATTCTTAAACAATTTTCAATGAAAGATTTGCAACAGCTGTAGGCACATGAAACATTTTCCATTACCTTTGGGTAAAATAAATGTGCCTGCCACATTTTTTCCTGACACCATAGTGCAGTTGTTTGCATAGCAGTGATACCATGGAGAAAGAATTGGTCTTTTGAGTACCACCCAGTTTCATAGAAGATTTAGAAGATGTTGTACTGGAATTGTCAGTGTGATGATTTTGGTGAAAGTGCTGACACATTGCAGAACTTAGCCAACTTCTGCTGGTCCTAGCAAAAAAGACTAGCTGTGCAAGTCAATATTGTGAAAGCAGTGGATTTGTATTTACTTATTTTTGTCTACAGAAGAAAGATATTAAAAAGGAAATTTATTAGTAAGCATATAATTCTGATCTGTAGTTACTTCCTTAGATTCACAGGAATGAGATACTTAAAAAAGCCATTTATTACTGAGAATGTCAATCTGCTTATGTGAGTTGGCAAGAGAAAGAGTGTATTGGCCAGGAAGAGTGAAGGAAAGAATGGTGTCAGTGTGAGTTGAGCATTCAGTTGTGGTTGTTACAGGTGTATTTTCTAACATATAAATCAGGTCAAGGAAGCTTCAA
Organism: Cyanistes caeruleus; assembly: GCF_971803275.1. Taxonomy (NCBI): domain Eukaryota; kingdom Metazoa; phylum Chordata; class Aves; order Passeriformes; family Paridae; genus Cyanistes; species Cyanistes caeruleus. Next base: position 126,112,824 of record NC_141701.1, read on the forward strand.
TTGAAACATATTTGCTGAATGAGTGCAGTGAAACTGCAGTGAAAGGATGTAAAGTGACAGAAATAAAGAGCAACCCACACTGCTATAAATGTGAACAACAAGCCATGTAAATAGCATAACTCCCACTGAGAATGTGACAAGTCTTTCAGGCACTTGCTTTTATATCTAAGCTTTGCCCAGCCCCAGCTATCAGTGTTAGAGCTAGTTCTTAGCAGACATGTCATAAAAGTTCACACACAAATTTCAGAAGCTAATAAAATGAAATTTCATTATTATTCATCAATTGTATGTACCACTAACTGCTTTGAATCCACTGTAATTTGTATCCCATGCACTAAACATTGCAGCAGCAGGGTTTGAAATTAGTGCCATTAGGTGGCTTGCCTTCATACATGTGTGATAAGAAACAGCCTTTCATTGAGGGTAAAAAAGTGTATTATTTAGTAAACTAAGTGCTTTTTTACTGTTGCTTTTTACAGCTGTGTCACTGCTGTTAACAGCTCAAACTTGTTGGCACTAACTATGTGCAAACTTAGAAAACACCCTTTCTAATGCAATTTGCTCACTTCAGAAACTGGGGTGGGTTTTTTTCAGTTTTTATTTTTATACCTGTTGGCTCCTGTCTCATCCTTTCCATCTAGTTGCTTTTGAATGCAGCAAATGACCAGGGAAAAAGTTTTCGCATGAAAAAGATAAAGTTTCCCATCTTTTCTGCATGGTGCAGAGGTCATGATGGGAGATCAAAGACAGGAAGCAGCTTATCATTTTGTTAGCAGGTACAGGGGCTCAGAGCTTTGTTACACTCTACCAGAAGCCATTAGAGAACTGTAATAAGCTAGGAGCACCAGCATGGGGCTTGATTTTAGGCTGGCAATGAGGTGTAGTTTTGTTCAGGAACAGACAGGTAAAATGCACTGGCACCTGTTTGGAATACATGTGTGTTTTCATACATACATCTGAGTCCACGTGGATCTTCCTTCTGACATTTGATTCAACACAGAATAAACAACGTAAAAGTTTCGTTGATCTTCACCCCCCCCCAGAACCCCACACTTGTCAAATACAGCAGATCAAAAGATATCTTTCTCTTTTTTTTCTCATGCTGCCTAGCTACTTTGTGCCTCATACGAGATGCAGAACTGACCTGGCCTCTGGTTCCTAAAACTTTGGGGGGAGAATAATTTTAAACTTGTTTTTCATTAAAAGATTAATATTTTCTTTCACATTTTCTTGAAGTCAGGAATGAGATTCTTGTGAGCCATAAAATAACACTACAAATAGTAAAGATTTTTTATAACAGATTCAATAGGAATTTATTAATACTAATACCAGTTAAATGCCTATGGTACCCTGTTATTTTCCTCTACAATTCATACCATTGGATTTTTTCTCTGAAAATGTTACCCCTCTACTGTGGACACCTTTTTGGAAATTGTTATGCAAATCCAAATCCTGCAGACTTCAGAGGGAATCTGTGACAAAAGCGAGACAGGCAGAGATACCTCCACTCAGGCACTTCTTTTGATTAAGGTTCTCTGCTTTAAAACAGAGTTTAATCAAGGATAGAAAAACCAGAGGAAAACTGCTTTCCAGGTGTGCCTTCTTGTGCAGATGGTGTGCTGCCAAAGAGAATCAAAAGAGACTTAATTACAAGAATGATCAGCAGAGTCAGGCAGGATGAGAAATTGTGCGCTCTGATGGAAGTTGTTCATTACAAAACAACGGCACTGCTTGGCACGTAGGGAAGGACGAAGCCACTTCTGATGGATGACAAAGGCTTTTTGAAGTCTGCTGAGACTGAGTAATCCATGCTATAGTGTTTGAAGCATTTGAGGAGGTGACAATCGCTTGTCCTTTCTCTGGACAAGTCCAAACCTGCAGGGGAGCCCATGCCTCTCACTTTCCTGGGCAAATGGACAGGTAACATCCCATGTCAATCTGCTTCCTGGGAGCCTTTAAAATGTTTCAAGGAGTGGCACGATTTCAATGCGATGCTCGTGTCTGTTTTGCAGAGAGAGGCAATGTTGATCCTGTATGAATGAAGTCTGTTGGCTAAGATGGATCTGAGACCCTGCTGGGATGCCTGCTGTAGCCACAAGTATGTGGGCATGGTCTCTAAAATTTTGCAGTCTCAGTAACCTTTTTGCAACTGCTTTTTGAGCATACCTTACCATTTACCTGTACCTAAAAGGTCAAATGTTTAGATTTTAGGCAAAAGCTAGAGGGGGATGTGGAATCCTACCTCATCAACAAAGTAATGTATCATTTAATTCTGGTATTCACTGATTTTCTTGAGCAATAACAGTTAAACTATGATTTTTGCAACTGACTATTTGTGACTGCACCCACAAAGAATCCCAGTGGGACTCCATTCAAGTAGAGCATCTGGCCAGAGGGAGCTGCAGGCAGAACAGCCTCATTAGTATGTGCTGAGAGATAAGCCCTGTCTTACTACCTGTCTTTCTTCTCTGGGACATGTAATTAGTGGTCCATAAACAGTAATGTGTTTGTCAAGATACTTTTGATGAAACAAATTGTAAACTCTGTTAGCTGAAATGAGATCAAAGCTCTTTCTCCACAGCCTTGGGACTGGCACAACATTCTGCACTGGCATTGCACTTGCATGCCTAGTTTGGTGACAGAAAACCACAAATCCTTCAATCAGCTCTCCAGCAAACAGTAATGCCAGTTTCATCTTGGATAGCACTTTATTTCTTTTTTTTTTTTTTTTTCCCAGAGGGTTCTACAGGCACTACTGAACTAATTTTAACAACACCATGGAGTGCACAGAGGCCTAAACCTCTGTAATCAAGGGCTAGACTGTCAGCGACTTCAATGAGCTTTGGATTTGGCCCAGATGAATATGGCCTAGGAAAGAAAAACAGCCCTTCCAGCAACCAAGTGGCAAAGTTGGGATTTAAATGCCAGTGAGTCTAAGTAATAGCATCCTACTTAGCTCCCCAAAAGGGACCCTGATGGCATTCTGAGGCAGTAGGTTGAAGAAAAGGGATCAAAATGTTCCAGAAAATCTCAGAGAAAAATGGCAAGCAAGAGGAGAAAGGTGGTCAAGAAAATGTCCATCTGTAGAGTGAAAGAGGATAGAGGATGAGCTTATCTCTTGTCTCATGATTTTAGTCTTCTTTCCATTCCTGTCTCTCTCTTTGGACTATTTATTTCAGTAAGTTTTGTTCCAGACTTCACAGTACAGGTTCTGTATATGCCACAGCTCTTTTGACTGCCTTTCTGTTGGTAATTGACTGGACATACAGTTTATGGCAACATTGAGTCTTTATGAGAAGTGAGCCAACAGGACACATAAAAAAACAGGGAACTCACAGCATTTTTCAAACATTAGTGAATTAAGTCTTGAAATACCTTTGTTAAAAAGACAAGATTTATTAGACATCTCTTCTGGGGAAAGGGAATGACTAAAGCCAGCTTTATCTAAAACGTTGATATATTTTTTTTATTATTTGTATGTCTAGTATATATTATCTATGTAGGTGGGCTGAATTTCATGCATTTGCATGTAGACCACTGTACAAACAACATGAAACCATGGCATGCAGAATTCAAATCCTTTTCTGAAACTATTTGCAATGCATACCCTTGGAAGGATCAGAAAGTCAGAAATAGAGTCAAGAATGTAAATACTACAGCCTACTTCCCCCCCAAAAAATGACAATGAGTGAAATTAAACCCAGTGGGGTAAACTCAGTATTGATATCAGGCAAGTAAGTTGGAAGGCATCAAGTGAAATTAGGAAGGTCTCAAAACACCGTTGCTTTAGCCTAATCTCATTTGGATATTTAGGAAACCAGACATATAATCTCTGTCTCAGCAGGAGAACTAAATGCTTACAGTTTTTTCATTCTGCTACTGTCTGGCTTTTTCTTTTTTTTTTTTTTTTGCCCAAAGACACAATAACTATTTAGGGAACTTCCTACTGTGACAAGGCCTGTGTTGTGTAAACGGAATGAAGACACTCGAGACTGAATTAACAGATGATTGTGAGCCAGGACAGTTTTGGAAAAAATTGGTGGGGTGATTTTTATATGCATCGAAAACTTGCTTTGCAATGTTGACACAAGTATAGACTTGTTTACTTGTTTATTTGTCTAAATGGACACCTGCTGGACAGTAGAGTTTATTTCCTAACACTTGCCTTTTTCCCTGAGTAAGTTTGTTCACTCCTGTACTCCTGTAAAGACCTCTCCTGTAAAAGGACAGATATGAAGTTACTTGTTAGAGATAAAGTGTATATTGCAGGTGAGAAACTTCCTTTGTGAAGACATAGTCATAAGATGGTATTTTTAAGAATGGTATCCTGACAGCCAACATATAGTATACACCAGATATTACATCAGGAAAAACTCAGTATGCACAAAACCTCTGCATAGAAGACCAGCACCTGCAGCAAACCTTCAGGGACCAATCTAAATCAAAGAAATAGGAAATGTAATGGAAGGGAACAGAAGGTGAGAATATCCTTTTCACAGTGAGGGAAAGGTCCACCTGTCTGAGGCCATGGTTAGTATAAATCTTCTGGAAGGAATGACTATGTGGACATCTGATAGAGCTGGAGCTGGAGAAGAAGCCAGTGCTTAGGGTAGGATGTGAAAGAAAACTCCTTAGGCTAAAATGCAGGAGCTTAGATTTCTGTCAGCCACAAACATCTTGTGTGTCATTGGCCACATCCTTGCACAAGCTGGTGTTAGACAAGGTGCTCTCTGTTAATTATTCATCTGTTTTAACTATATATGTAAAACTTCTGTGCTCCAGCAGCTATGAAAGAATCTCAGTATTTCAGATAAAACCACTCTGCTTTACATCTTATTATGTATTTAGGGAAAATAGTGAGAATCATCTCTTTTAAATCCTTACTTTCCCATTTGAGTAAGAAGCTAATTTTCCTCCTGCACTATGAAATATTTCTTTAGATTTTTACAGTTCCCCAAGCCTGCAGTGGTGTGGTGGAATCTAATAATTCTACTTATGATGAAAGGCCAGAGTTGTGCCCAGAAGTAACTGCCTACCTGCTCTAAGGGATGCAAAGCCTTCCAAATCTCAGATTTGCTCTTGTCAAGGAGGAAAGATAATTAAAGTTAGAACACAAACTCTGTTGCTGGAATTTACAGTTTACTTAGGAGCATGTACCATAACTATGAAGCAGAAAACGCCTCAGTGAAATGATGCACCAAGGAGACCTGCACTGCTATGCAAGATCAGTGTCATACATGTGATTCTGAATGCAAATAAAGAGCAACACAATTACAAGCTAATTGGGAAAGTCAGAATTAATAAATGAATTAGCTACAGGTAGCAAAGTAGCACATTTCATAATTGATTTTAGTACATTTTTACTCTTATTGTGTGAATATTTGATTTTTGCATATTGGCCTGGAGACTAATCCTCTGTATCAACATGTTATGTTTCAGCTTTTAAAGTTCAGATGCTTCCTGCATACACTGAACATGTAACTCCCTTATTTTGAACATTTTTTAAACCTTGCATAGGTACAGGAAATGAGCTGATTTTGCTCAAATTTACCAAATATAAAATAAATTAAATATATTTGCCTTTGGGTATAGAAATTCTGAGTAAAAAAGCAGAATTTTCCATCCAGGTATATTTATATATATGTGGAAATACTGAATTTTAATAAGTGTGTTAAGATACCTCTACAGTATTATATTGAAATATAAACTTCTGCATCAGCATAATGGAATACCCTCAAACTGTAACCCATTTGCTATTAGCAAGCTTTATGGCTGGCAAACAACTAACAATCCTCAAGTCTCTGCCCAGAAATACTGAACATCTTCCTTAGATATTTGCCTTAGTTGTCCAGTCATAATTTTTGAATCTTCACAAGAAGCAAGGAAATCATTATTAAGGAGAGGAGTTTGGTAACACATCTCAGAAATGTATCACTAGGAGCCATGCTAAAGCATTCTCTTGAAAGTGACTTTGGTGACCATCAGCTAACTTGATTCTCAGCCTTCTGGTGTTATCCAGCTTGATCAGGTTTATTTTCCACATTGCTTTCCCTTTTCCTGTTTTGCTGGCTGTGAGAGTGAGCTGTGGTGGTGGGCAGGTCTGTGTGACATCTCTTGCAAGTGTTTTTTGGTCCAGTTCAGAGGCTCCATTGTTTAACCTAGACAGCATGATTTGAAATTTATTTAACAGGCTGGTACATTCTGTCTTGCTCCTCATTTTTATCTGCTGCTGTCAACTGCAGCTTCAAAACAAACCTTTCATATGTGCTATCTTGTATAAAAGAGTACAGAGGCAGAATAGTAACCCCCAACTTCTATATGCTTTCCAAACTTAACACCTTTCCTAAAAGTAGGCTTGCTTTTCAATCCTCTTTAATTTTACAGCCTGTTTCAGATCACTGCTATTCCAAGTGTTCTTGGTTGTAGTGACTTAACACCAACAGGCAACTAAGTACTATGCAGTAACTCACTCATTGCCCACTTCTGTGAGATGTGGAGGAGAATTGGTTTAAAAAGACCTCAAACCCATGGGCTAAGAAAAGTTTAATAACTGAAATAAAGTAAAATATAATAATAAAAATAAGTATAATAAAAAGGAAAGCAACAAAATGAAAGAGAGAAATAAAGCCCAAGAAAGATGATGCAAAATGCAGCTCCTTGCCACTTGCTGACCAATGCCCAGTCTGTTCCTCAGCAGCAATCATCTCACAGCCAGCTGCCCCCAGTTAACATGCTGGACATGATGCTTTCAGGTATGGAATGTCCCTTTGGCCAGTTTGGGTCACCTATACAGGCAGTGTTCCTTCTCAGCCTCTTCCTGCACCTGCTTTGGGCACTAGAGAAAATGAGCTCTATCCCAGCTGAAACCAAGACATGGATAGAAACTGCATGAAGGTACAACTGGAGATACTGCTTTTTAACAATGGAGATGGACATGTCTTTCTCTCTAGCAGCTCTGTGCTTTGGAACTTCTGGAGAACACTGTGAAGTAATTAAAGCACCACTTTTGTTTTGTCTGAACAATGGGTTCATTATCTTTCAGTAATTCAGCAGAAGGTTTACAAAGGGTTGGATCGGAACATGCAGAAAATGGATGTCTTGCAGTCCACTTCTAAAAGAAAGATAAATAAAGAAGTATTTTAATTAAATGGATCCTCAATATACTAAATTGTCATTGATATGCTGATACCTTCAGATCTCAGAATATTGTTAAGAACACCAAGCATTACACAAAATATCCAATGGTGGATATATTTATGGTGGTTATATATAGGTACTGTTCATAAACAGAGGTGTTGTGAATATTGGCATATTCATATCTAACAGTCACTGCAGACACTCGTGCAATTTATTTGGGTTAAAAGAATTCACTGCTTATATGAAGCCATAACTTAAAGCTTTCAAAAATTTAGTCAAAAAAGTTAGTAAAAAATTTATTCTAAGTGTGATGATATTAGCACACACTGAATTATCCCATTTCTATGGTCATTAACGTAGGAATACAAGTAAAACTAATGCACAAAACCTTCCCAATAATTGTCTCTCTGGTGTTGTTCTGTTGTTCTTCCCATGCTCCGAAAGAAAAAGAAATTTTCATTATGAGTAGTCACTACATAAAGGTCTTCACCAGGAGAACTAGGTTAATTGCTGAGGGTTCTTCCTCTTCTTTGCCAGAGTGGGAATGATGTTGATAGTGATGATTTCTTTCTACTTACTCTGGGGTCTGTTTGTATCTATTTTTATATGTATTCCAATATGCAGTACTCCTTATTCTGCAATTCCACATTACACCCATATTATTAATAATGATTAATCATTAGCATCACCATCATTGTAATAATAACAACAATAACAATAATAATAATTAATAGCTCATTTTTTAAAACCAGCAGTGTTCTAGGAGAAACACATGTATAAAAACCCCCAGATACATCTTGTTCTAGTAACCTGTTTTCACCAATATCTACAAGTTACAGCATTAGCATTGGTACACTATGAAAATTTCTACATGCCACATTTATGCCTTGGTTTGGCAATGTATCTTCACATAATAACTTGATGATTTCTGAAGAAATATGAAAAATGAAGAAATTTAAGAAGCCAATATATTATTCTAGTTTTTAATCAATTAACTTAATACAATTCTTATTTTCAGGGTTAGGGATTTTGTTTTTGTTTCTTGTTGTTTGTTTGTTGGTTTTTTGTTTTTTCTCAGTCTATTTAGTTTCTTTGGGGGCTTTTGAAGTTGTTTATTTCAGGGTTTCCTTTGTACCTAGGAAGATTAATTATGGAAACACTGAGATGTATAATAGCTTGCTTTAAGTAGGATTTAGGCACTTTATAAGAAACTAAAGGGAAAACTGCAACTTTTTTTGCCCATACAAGCCATAACTTTAAATAGAGTAGCAAATATACTGAGACTGAATTTTCAGTTGGTAACATTGAATATGTAGCTTTTACTAAGTTCAGATTTTAAAGTATATATCCTCTTCTTGCACCTAAAAATATAGCCTGAGTGCATTAAGAATTCTTCGGTCATTTGTCTGAGAATCTAGAGGTTTTGCAGGAGCAGTAACAGTAGCAAACAGCTCCTTTTTAACTTGTCATGTATTATTCACACCTTGCCTTAGGAAAGAATGGTGGTTTCTCAACAAATTAAAATGACAGATTTTTGCCCTGAAGTACTTAAAATCAAAATTTATGGGTCTGACTAGGCTATTTGGTGTCCGAAAATCCAGGACAAATGGCCCCTTCACATGGCTCATCAGTTCCATGGGACATGCTTTCTGGATACAAGGGAGTTTTTGAGTATGAACTGTACACAGGGCCTCTGCAACAAATCTAGTGCTTTTTCAATGGAAAGTCTGGAACTTTGTCTTGTCATGCTTTAAAACACAAGTTGTCTGCTGAAATATAGCCAGAAGAATAGGAAGAAAGTCTGAAAGAGGCATGTTAATATTGATATGCTGCTGAGGAAATGTATTTTATCAGATTGTTTGCAACATAGGTTTGATAAATAAGTGCTAAAGGCATTAATATGCATCACATTACCTGTGCAAATGTTACAGGTTGGGGGATAAACAGACAGAGACCAGCCCTGCCCAGAAGGACCTGGGGGTGCTGGTGGATGAGAGGCTGGACATGACCTGGTCATGGGCACTCACAGCCCAGAAAGCCAAAGGTGTCCTGGGCTGCACCAAAAGCAGCGTGGGCAGCAGGGCAGGGGAGGGGATTCTGCCCCTCTGCTCTGCTCTGGTGAGAGAGATCCCACCTGGAACACAGCACCCAGCTCTGGGGTGCCCAGCTCAGGAAGGACACTGACTTTTCAGACTGAGTCCAGAGCAGGCCACCAAGCTGATCAGAGGGATAGAACACATCTCTTCTGAGGAAAGGATTGGGGTTGTTTAGCCTGGAAAAGAGAAGTCTTCAGGGTGACCTAATCACAGCCTTCCAGTACCTGAAGGGAGCCTGTGAGAAAGATGGAGAGAGACCATTTACAAGGACATGTAGTAACAGGACAAGGGGGAATGTTTTTAGACTGAAAGTAAATTTAGATTAGATATTAGGAAAAAATTCTTTACTGCAAGGATGGGTAGGCACAGGAACAGGTTGTGCAGGGAAGTTTTGGATGCCACATTCTGGAAAGTGTTGAAGAACAGGTTGGATGGATCTCTGAGCAACCTGGTCTAGCAGAAGGAGTTTCTGCCCACAGCAGAGGGCTTGGTATAAGATAATCTTTAAAGTCCTTTTTAACCCAGGCCACTCTCTGATTCTACAATTTCTCCTACAAAAGGTAAGCAAAAATGTTTGTGACCATTCTCTTGTTGTTTCTGTTTTCTTTCCAATTCTGGAGCTTAAATGTGGCAGTTTCAGGTATTGCTCTGAAGGATGCACTTGCTGGTCTAGTTAGCCTAGGTGTGGCTCTGTAGTACATGCAGGAAACACCATGTATGCTCAGGCAGTTCAGCCAGCTTTCCCATCTTTGGAACAAGTAGTTTGCCAAGGGACAGAGTTCTCATACCAAATATTTATAAATAAGAAATGTATCTTGCCCACTAAGACCACCCTGTTTAAAAGGTTTATTTAACTTTGCTTGATTTTCAATTCACTGGCTTGCTGTCAAGCCCTCTGACTTGCAAATACCTTCATTATAAATTACCATATATTATTCATTTAATGCCTTAGGAAAGAATGGTGCTATACAGACAAATTAAACTGACTTATTTGTGCCCCAAGGTGCTTAAAATTTTTATAAGGCATAAAAGTACAAGGGATTGCATCAAAGGTGGGGACCTAGGTAATGGGAGACAAAACTACAGAAATTAGTGTTTTATGGGTGGCTGAAAGATTTTCAATAAAAAGTGTCTGCATAGACAGTTTGAATCCTCTGTAAACTCTCACACAGTGAATAATGGGAGTTGATGCTCTTTTACACTGGTAATTAGCACACATTTTACCTTTTTTTTTTGTGTTCATTGTATTGGTAAAGTAAACACTCTTTAAAAAATATTATAGTTGTAGAGATAAATTTGTCTCTTGAATTCCAGTGCTCTCAGAAAATACCTCAGCTGGTTCAGAAGGCAGTGAATAAAAGCCTTGATAGAGGTCATCAGTAGGGAGCAATACTAGGAGGAATTGTGCCCAGGGTTTGGAGTTTAGGGCAGAGCAAGAAATTTCCTCAGCTTCACAGTTCCACAGAAAGATTGCTAACTATATCTAAGTGGGCTTCAGAAAGTGAAGCCTTATCCCAGTACTTTTGGTTCAAATATGTTACTGACTTTTCCAACCCAACAGTCTCTCTTAAGCAACTATTGGGTGTTCAAAAAGACATTGATTAAATCCCTTGTCGCTAATGGACTGCTAAAATGAAGCCAATGTTTGATATAGCACAGTAATTTTGTAAATTTTTTTTATTATTATATAAAATGTGTCTCTTTTTGGACAAAAGGCTTTTCTTAGCAACTGGCAAATCATCTCTGGATCTCTGTGATGTTCCCACCTGAAGTTTACATCTAACTCCAGTCAGTGTCACTAAAATGCCAAGACTAGCCATCAAAAACATTGAAACTACAGCCTCTATGTCAAAATACCTCAAGGTTTCCATCCTTTGTTGTAATGCCAGCTAAGGAGGAAATTCACTAAATGGAACTGTAATTGTTCCCTAATCCCAACACAGAGTTATTGAAAAGGTCTGCATAACTAAAATTAAATACAAGCACTTTAATATTCCTGCCCGCTGTAGTATCAGATTGGGACAGCATATAGAGAACATTCACTTGAGAAGCCCTTGGGCAGTCACAGACATGCAAGATCTTATAGCTGTATTGTTTTACGTGTGTTAAGTTTTCTAAATTCAGGAAGAATATATGCAGGCTTTTGTACTCTATGTTATACATATTTCACCCTGTGCCCCACACTGACATGTCCACACTGATTGTCCTTAGACAATCTGTTGATGCTCTGAATTTGCTACGTCCTGCCAATCTCTTCAGTTTTTTGTAACATCAAAGTAGAACCTGTCAAAGCCAGGAGAGATGTGACAGGGAGAGATTGAATAACAGTAGTGAATGTCAAGAATAATTTAGCATGGTTGTGTGCCTACGTGTTGTATGTCATATTATAGTACTAAGTTATGCATGCAGTGTCAGAATATTGCAATCCAGCTATTATAAAATATTATCCAGATGTAATTTTATGTAATGTCATGAAGACATCAAGTTATGATTATTTTGAAGTATTTTAGTACTTTTCCATTTTAAACAGGACTTTCTCCAGTGATCTACAGTCTTCAAATTTAGTAAATTTGCCCAGTATTTAGACAGATGTCATAAAAGAGATTTGTATATCAGCTCTAGACAGAGTGAATATTTATTCAGAAATATGTGGTGGTTCTTGAACTCTTATCTTGAACAAACACCAATGTTCACAAGCAGAAATTCTGATTAATAATGTATTATTAATATTGTCCTGAGCATATGTTTCATGAGGAAAACATCCATTCTTTTTGCCAAAATGACATCAAATCAAAAACAATAGGATATTTATAGATGTTTGAATTATTTTCTTATAGTCCTACAAGTAATAAAATGCTTCAAAAAGACTGGTTATTCCTAAGAGAAGATGCTTACACCAAATTTAACCATCATTACTGTGTGATTTCCCATAAAGAAGGAAAACAAAAGTTCCCTGTTGTAATGGATATAATGGGAGAGGCTTGGACTAGATTTCAGCTGCATACAGATGAAAAAGAAAGACTGATAATTTATCCATGTGATTGAACTACAAACTTTTTGTGGAAATGGACTTCTGAACACTGGTAGAGTATTTTTTTGCTATAAAAGTATGACCTACAATTTAGCACATGATTTGGTTTTAGAATTCAGACAATTTCAGTTCAAGAACTCAAGTAAGAGGTGCATTAGATTCAGGAAGAAAAAGATGCCAGCTTCTGATGAAGAAGGAAAGAGAAGATTCTCTAGGCTCCAAGGACCTATCTGAAAAATTCAAAACTCCAGAGGAATCTGGTTCCCTGAAAGTTCTCTCCTGGACTCAGGAGAAAGTGCGCATGTGAAGGAAGTGGACAAAAAAGAGGAATGTTGCTGATTGTCTCTACATCTTTTCTTCCATCTCTGATAATTCCTCCCAGCTGTGAGGACACACACGTAGTCCTACAAAGGCTTTGTCACTTCCTTTCATTACGCCACTGATGGCTGGTATAATGAAAGGAAGTAGCTAATATGAGAGCCGCTCATGGGCTAATGAGAGCAGATATACATTTCTGTATAACCTCTGTGTATTATCTAAAGAGATTATAGTCCAAAAGAGTGTTATTTAACAGAAAGCGTGAAAAATTATGGAGAAACTTAAGGAAGATAAAGACACTGAAGAAATAGCTTTTCTAAATGAAATTATCACAGTCAAGGTTGAAAATATGTATCAGGAATACAGGGCTCCACAGCAATAGCTGGTAAAGAAAGAAGCTGTTCAAGAGGAAGAAATAAACATGTATCCTATTCTTAAAATAAATGAAATGACAACATTATTAGTAAGGAGACAGAGAAGACATAGGTGTTCAATAAATCTGAGTGTCTGGAACAAAAAAAATATAATATAGCTGACTTGTTTTTGGCTCATTCATTGCAAAGGAATATTTTAAATATGTCTGCACCTCTAAGAATGTCTGAGGACTGACAGTATTAATATTTTTTAAATACAGAAATCCTTGTAAGATTCTGAATATTGAAGATTGTTGATACTGTGTGAATGCAAAATTTAATGTGTCACCATGTGCAGAAAAATAATGGAAAAGATGAAGTAGGAAGTAAATTAAGTAGTTCAAAAGTATTTAAAACTAAGAACATAATTAACGGTAGTCAAGATTGTGGTTTACGTAGTTGGTATCAAAATAAAATTATTTATGTGATAACATTTTAACTGTGTTTGAAAATGGTATACATGTTTATCCTGATAATGTGCACAAGCATCTACCTCCTTTTATCTGACTGAAGGACCTGACACAATACAAGGAGTCAATATCATATGGGTTTAAACTACATGACTAACAGATCTTCAAAAAAGTGGTGTCAGTGTAAAATATCTCTTTGAAAGGGGTGTGCTACTATGTTAGTAAAATATCTCTTTGAAAGTGGTGTGCTACTATGTTAGTAAAATATCTCTTTGAAAGGGGTGTGCTACTATGTTAGTGCTAATGGTAAAGGGTAGAGTGAGAAGAGAAATAATGGAAAGAGCAGGTCATTCAATGGCTGGTAACTGGGTACATTGTTATTCTAGTGAACTCCAAAAATACAGAAGCTTGTTTTGAAAATTACATCTTGAAGGACAAGGAAGTTTGGTGAGACTTGGGAAGTGGTGATCTGGAGCAGACTATGATTTCCTAATACTCAAGGGCGTTGCCACAGTAAAGATATGGTTCCAAGGTGCATAAGCAGCTGGCTAATAGATAGCTCACATGCACTGAGGAAGCTAAGACTGGATGCTTCTAGACAGCTTTAAAAATTAGTAAGCATTTAGAAGGAGCCACAGAACTGCTTTGAAAACTGGAGAAGTCCCCATCATATGAACTTTAGAGCTTTCACTTATTAACTTATCACTGGAAAGATGCTACAGTGGATAACACTCTTCCAAGGGAGAAAATATGACATTCAGAAAGCAGATGTGTTACAAGAACCGGTGGCTTATTCTGCCAGGCAGATGCTAAGAAGTAAAGCACAGAGCATTAATCATGGGAGGAATCTGCCAAGCAGATTCTCCATCTGTAGTTGTATGCTGGTTTTGGCTGGGACAGGGTTCATTCCCTTCAGAGTAGCTAGTATGTGCTTGTGTCTTGGATTTGTGCTGGAAACAGTGTTGATAACCCAGCCATGTTTTTGTAACTGCTGAGCAATGATTACACAGAGCCAAAGACTTTTCTGCTCCTCACCCCATCCCACCAGCATGGGGTCTGGGGATGCACAAGGACATGGGAGGAGACACAGTCAGGACACTTGACTACAACAGACCAAGGAGATATCCCATAACATATGTGTCATGCTCACCATCTAAACCATAAGGAAGAAGGAAGGGGATCATTTGTAGGGATGGTGTTTGTTTCCCTGTAATAATCACTACACATAAAGGTGCCCTTGTCTCCTGGAGATGGCTGAACACCTGCCTGCCCATAGGAAGTGGTGAATTAGCTTTTTACTTTGCTTTGCTTGTGCATGTGTCTTTTGCTTTACTATTAAACTCCCTGTATCTCAACCCATGAGTTTCCCACTTTTGCTCCTGATTCTCTCTCCCATCCCATGGAGGGGGAGTGAATAAGTGGCTGTGTGGGGCTGTGCTGCTATCTGGGGCTAAACTATGACAAGATGTCATTCAGTTCAGACTGAGTGTACATTTATTAGAAGATAACTTTTAGACAGAACTTAGATTTTAGCCAAATGCAAATTATTACAATCCATGTAAGAACAAATTCTGTATATCAAATGACCTTTGATACCCTTCAGTTGACTAAATGATCTTATTTTTCTTTTGAATTTAAATTTTCTAGCTGAATTTAAAAAAGAAATGTAGAGAATGAAGGATGGTCCAGGAGTAGGCATTTGGTCTTTAAGTGCTATAGTGTCTATGGGAGTGTCTGAAAGAAGATAAAATATAGACAGAACATCTCCATACAAGAGAGTATTTAGAGTTCTTGCTAGCATTTCAGCTAGCAGAAATTTCAGGGTTTAATTTATGCCTTCTTCAGTCAAGCAAATTCTTGATTTTTGACTGCAACAGTTTTGAAAATCAATCTGATTTCTACAATGTCAAATCTTTTAAAGATCATTCTGAAGTTGTAAATATTAACTTGAACTGATTTCAAACTAAAACTGATACTTTTTCCTTGAGATGATATTTCTGTTTGTCATTATTAAACCCATAAAGTATTCAGCCTTTATAGAATTTACTTTCATTTGAGCTGTCTGACTGAAAAAAAAAGGAAAAAGGGAAAAATCATTTTCAAGGCCCGCTAAGTCTTTTTACAGAAGTCATGTTGTCCAGGCTCTCTGGCTTATGGGATTATGGGAAAAAAGTGTAGCATGTGTCGAATAAAATGCTTTGCTGAAAAATTTTTCAGTTTTCGATAGCCTTCAGACATGATTAAATATGCATAAAATATGTATAATATTCAAACTCAGACACCAGTTACATTTTTTTTAGGTGAGCTAGAAAGCTATATTGAAAGAATTTTTATGGACTTGCATACCTTAAAGGGTGTCTTCAGGTGGCCACTGGTGAAATGATAAAGAGGTTATTGCCCTCAAATGGACAGAGGCAACTGTGCCCATACAAGAGTTAAAAATGGCAAATATACACCACTTTCTAAACCACTCCAAATTATAGGGGTGCATGTCAGCTTTAACTGCAGGGTACAAAGGTGGTAACCTGTGCTAATAGAGCAGGGAAGAGCAGGTCTCTTAAGTTTGCTGGACATGGATTGTACAGTTGTTTGGACTCACTCTTAAGAGCCAAGATGAGCTTATGCTGCTCAGAGCCGTTTGGGGGATTAGCAATATATTTAACTCTTTCTGCTTCATATAAAAGTGACTGCAGTACAAATTTGGGTGCAAAGTCTATAATCATTGAGCAAAAGGATTCGGTACCTAAATAATTTTTGCAAAACTTCAATTATTGTTGACTGGATGTGCTAGCTGTTGGTCAAAGTGGGAACGACTATAATATTTCACTGATTGGGTATACATATGAGTAGATACTGCTTAAAATAAATTGTGTTTTGAGGAAGCACACTTCCAACCTAAAACATTACCCATCACTTTCTTATATCTCAGTAAAGATTTAGAAACAGAGATTTATTGAGACTCACCATCATTATTGTGACACCACTTTACATGCCATTCTCTAAAGCATTTATTTTAGTGTGTTTGGCATCTGAACAACATACTTTTGAACATTCATTTTCCTAATGACTTTGCAAAAGTGACCTATGCTGTAGAAAAGATTCCTTCACTTATTAATCTTTATCTATTTCTAGGCACCAATATATCCCTTTAATGAGAATAATGCTTTAGGTTTGTGGTTTTATTCAAAACTGATTTTCACTAAGGTAACAGCAGTATCAAGATAAATAACAGCAACAGTATAATGATGTATAGCTGCAAATACATAAAAATAAATGACAATTAGAAAATAAATGAATAAAATTCTGGTCTACAAAGTCTTCATTTACGCTGTTGTTTCCTATGTCTTCCCTTGCATGGGTACAAATTAGTGAAGTCCTGTTGTACTCATAAATAGACCTAGGAAAACATGTTCTTTTCATTCTAGTTGCTAAGATGCCTCAGGGTTTTGCATTAGGAGAACCCATAGAAGAATCAAGGCAATGCTCTGCTGTATATAGACACAAAAATACAATTTCTCTCCTTTTCACATTTCCTCTTTTGTTTTATTATTTCATGAGGGAACAGAAGTCAGATAAGAGTTTGATAAATGGTAGAAACTTTATGCACAGGAAATCATATCTACAATGTTATTGACTAGGGCGGCCACATCTGTATTTCTACAATACAAAGTGACACAACTCTAAAAAAATAACATTTAATATTGTTAATGACATTTGATTTATCAAATGATTTACTTGTCATCTCACTTCACTGTTTAAAAATAGGACAATGATGCTCTCACTTTCTGTTGGTTCTCAGATGGTGAGGTCAAGATAATCTGTATGGAGAAGGCTTTTCTTGTAAAAGAAGGGAAATCTGGCTTCACTTCCCTCCAATTGCAACCTTTCTCTTCCTTTGTTTCTTACAAACCTAAATGTCTTTCTGCATCCTTTTCACAGTCTCATTTGAACCCTTTTCCACAATACCAGAAGGACAGAAAACACCGTCTCTGCTAACTGTGCCAGTGTGGTAGGACTTTCAGACTGCCTAATTTTGACTCTTCTCAAGGGCCTAAGGCCCAGATGTCTTGACTGGATGGCAGTGAGGGCTTGTCAGTACACACAGAGAGCGCACAGGGCGTTCTGCAGTTCAGTGGTGACCTACTGAATGGGCTGGCACTGTAGGACCAGGGATGCTCCCAGGCTGTTGGCTTTGAAAAAGGGCAAACATGGACAGCACTTGACTGAGGAAGGACCTCATTTCAATTCTTGCATGACCTCCCAGCCCTAGTGTGCTACTGCTTTGTTGTCACTTAAATAAGTTGGAGAGATTTTACATTTTATAATGAAAAATGTTTCTTAGCATAAAATAATTATTTTTCTAAAAATAAGGCCAGAAAAACCAAGGGAAAATAAAGATAATTAGGCAAACAGGATAAAACTCTCCATGTCTATGCTTGGCTAAGATTATGTGATAGCAGGATTTGGGAGGGAATTTTAAATTATTTTAATAAATACACATATTTGAATATACATAAAACTTTTGGAACATCTTTCTAAATTAAGTCAAAGGATGTCTTTCCATTGATTCTTTTTGGGTTTTGATCTGGCTGTAAGGACTTGTCACTCCATTTTCAATTAAACAGTCTGAACTCCCTGACTCAGCAGTAGCTGGGCAAGATGAGTAGAAAAACTGCTGGAAAAAAATGATCATTTTAAATCATACAGACAGACCTGAAAAAAAAAAATCTATTAAATTTTAAACTGCAAATATATCTATATACCCTTGGTTAGTGTGTGATATCTACCAGCATAAAACAGTACTCTAGAAAAATTTAGATTCACTGTTGTTCATTTGGAGATTACAGCTGGATTGCTTGGGGATCTTCAGAGAATTAAGCAACACAGGCAAAATAAGTTTATAAAATTAGCATATTCTGAAAACTCCCCGATTTGGTGTTCTAAAATGCATGGACCACATCATGGAACACAAAAGCCAACATTTGCATTCAGCTTTGTTTGTAAGAAGCAAGACAAAGAGCGACTGAAATGCTGTAGAAGAAGAAAACATTTTTGATTTTATGCTAAGAAATAGAAAAGTGAATTTGAGAAAAATCTCAGTTTCACTTTTATTGTTTTGAATAAAATTAATTAAGATTTGGATGTATTTATCATTTAAGACAGATATTTGTCAGGGGTTTTGCAGCATGTAATACTTTTACAGGGGATTTTCATATTTGGCTGAAATGTGGAGTAACCAAGGAGAGTAAATGAGCATTTATTGAGTTTCAGAAGATATATCTGATAAA
This sequence comes from Cyanistes caeruleus, assembly GCF_971803275.1. Classification (NCBI taxonomy): domain Eukaryota; kingdom Metazoa; phylum Chordata; class Aves; order Passeriformes; family Paridae; genus Cyanistes; species Cyanistes caeruleus. Next base: position 126,131,517 of record NC_141701.1, read on the forward strand.
AATAACCCTATTAGATATTCAGATCTCAGATATGTAATTTTACTGTTGTGGTACAATCTCTATTTTAATTGCCTGTCTTGCCTGAGACATTTGTGCAAACAATGGAAATTACCCTCAAATTACTTCTGAAAGACCATATCATAACTTAAACATTGTCATAAATTTAATTAAGCTGTAACTAGTAGGGACCTTCTAAAATGTCAACAAAGGCTTTGAAACATCCTCTTTTCCTCTTTCAGTGGCTGTTGAAAAAAAATAGTTAGAGATGAAGAAATTTACAATTATCAAGGCACAAACCAGAAATTTCACAGTCAGGATTCCTCAAGGAGACTATTCTGCAAAAAGCTCCCTGTCTTGCTGAGGCATCCTTGAACAGGAGAGGGGAGCTCCACTGGAGATTCATTCAGCTCTTCCTGAAATTGAAGGAGATTGGCCCCAAAAAACAGGGAATGTAAGAGTCTCTTGAATACTGAGATTTCCTTTTGCCTCTTTGAAGAAGGTCCTTACCGTAGTCACAATTTTTATTAACTGGATTCCAAACATCTTAGCACTTCAACAAACACTTATGCTGCCTCCTCACTTTCTAAATTTGTAATTTTTTTTGTTTATAGTGGGTATAAACGTCATAAACAGTTGTATCACTTAAAATAGTTCCCAATTAATAAATTGGAAAAATACTTTTTTCATATGCTTATGAATGTAAAAATAATGTTTTCCATATACATCCAGGCATTTAACAATATACTTATGAAAGCATTTAAAATGTTGTCTGTTCTTCAACAATAATAAATTTTCAACATAAATTGTACCTAACTTCATGTCTGGTGGACAGCCATAGGGATTTCATTATTTATATGCCTACTACCAGAGGACTTTGTCTGGGAAATTGCTTTCCTTACACTGCACTTTTGTCTTTCCAAAATCTGCCTTCAGCCTTGATCTGTGATGTGTATGTGTGTTTGCACCCCTGCCTGTATGCCAGCTGTGCACCAGGAATAGATTACACAATTCTGTTCTATACCCAGCCATGACCTATGTGCAATATTCAAAGGTTATTGCTCAGATTTTAAGTGGCCATTTTATTCCCATTTTGCCAGGCATGAAGGGGAGGGATTCTTCACAAGTCACCAGATGTTAAGAACACTTTTTGTTTATTGGTGTGCTATCACATCAACATTTTGCACTGGTCTCACATGAATTCCAAGCTCCATTACTAAGACCTACAAGACATCAGTAATGTGACTTTCGAGATAATTTTCACATCATGTATGAGGCAAAGGGAATATGGTATTCTCTCAGCAATGAGATCTCTTTAGGGATGTAGCCTTGGGAGAGAATGTGGCAGTAGTTGCCTTGAAAGTTTCCCAGAGGACTCTGATGCAAACTGCTTCATTATTCTGGCCTAATTTATGAAAATACTTTGAGAGAAAATCTGATTTTAAATTATGAAATTACTAATGCATTGCACATAATAGTCAAATTTCCCCTGTGACTCAGCTCAGGGGATGGCTGGAAGAGATTCTTTGACTGCTGCTGTAAGCACCTTCCAAACTCCTCGTGGTGGCACAGTGAGGGAAGGTGCAGGTATTCTGACCTAAGGGGGAGCACTGATGCAGAGAATATGCATTAGATACCAATAGAGTTGTATTAGCAACTTGAGTCCTGAAGGCTATCCATGTTCATAGGTTCTACATTTCAGTCAGTTCTGCCTTTGAGCAGAATCTACCAGCTTTCTTAATGTCATAATGAGAATGTACCTTGTTTGCTTACAGTTTCAAAGATGATATTTTCACTTTGTAGTGTGGACTTACCTTCAAGTTCAAAAACCCCAGTGGTAGACAGGGTAAAGCACAGCTTCCTCACAGCTTCCCCTCTTTTCCTTCTTTTCTTTAACTAAGGCCTCTGACCAATTCTAAAATACAGAAGCATTTAAAGGGACATTTAAATTTATGTCACTGCATAAATATTGGATTTAATAATAAATGTACTACTGGTATTATCTATTTATATTTAAAATTTGCCATATGCAGGGCAATAAATGCTTTGACATTGTATATGTGTAAAATAATCTAGCATGCCTTTTTCACCCTAACTTATTTTGTGTAAAACACCATTAGGAGCAATCATAATGATAGCCGAATATATCCTGAGGGGTTGGTGAGCACTAGCAGATGCTCACCTTTTACTTACTGACTGATGGAAGTTGAAATTATGGGAATTTTGCCATCCATCATGCAGGTGCTGAGAGACTAAGGTGATAAGTTCAAAGAGCTGATGGTTAATAATTAAATATAATAAGCATCTGCTATTGTTACTACCCAGGGGCTGAAATGCACTGCTTAGACACAAGGTAGGGTTATGGGCAGCATAACTCTGCATTGCCTCTTGGCACTATCAGGCAAGAACTGCTACTGACCTGTATAAAACTAGAGTTTTCCCAAGGACTCCTCCACAATGATTTTTAAACACTTCAGTCCAAATTCTGATCTGCTTACTCATTCTGATCAGTACCAATATAATGTCAGTACAATTCCTGTTAGAGCAAAGGGCTAATGGGACAGGATGTAAAATGAGGACCCTCAGTCCCATACCTGTACCTGGACTGGGACTCACGTCTCTTTCCTCTAAAATTTGCCAAGCTGGACATTTAATTTAAGCCAGCTGTTCAGGCTTCCTCCATAATCAATCATAGTCAATTCAGAAAGAGTTTCTTCTCTGAAAGGGTTGTCAAGCATTGGGATGGACTGACCAGAGAAGTGGTGGAGCTACCATTCCTCAAAGTGGTCAAGAAACACATGGATGTGGTATTTAGTGCTATGGTTTAGTTGACAATAGTGATGTTTTGGTCAAAGGTTGGACTCAGCAGTCTTTTCCAGCCTTAATGATTCCATGACTCTGTAGAAAGAGAAAGGCATCTGCACAAGGAACTGAATCTGTCCCAGGATAATTTCTCTGAAGTGTCCTTTGAAGAACCTCTCTTTTTTCACCAACTGGGGGATTTAATATTTACATTTTTAAATGAAAGGAAACCCAATCTAATACATGGGACAAATTAAGACAATTGTTAAGGTAAGTTCACACCTACTGACATTGCCATATTTTTGTGAGTGGAGACCTTTAGGGTCTCTTTTTTATTTTGTTTTATTTGAAAAACAGTGAACAGCTGAAAGGTGCTGAATAAAATGTTTCACGCTTATTGCACAAGTGAAATAGATTTCTTGGTGACCCTGATAATGCAACTCTAGACATGCCTAGTAGGACTTCCATTTTCATTAATCTATGAGGTAGATTATTTTTTATTTTTTTTCCTTTTTTTAAAAATCACAGATATATTATTGATTGAGGAGCCTAAATAGAAATACATGCTAAATTGAACAATTATTTAGTTCACACTATTGACTTGGCCATTATTCAGGTCATTTCAGTTAGCCAATATTTTCAGAATTATTTGTGCTTGAAAATGTGTGGCTACAATACGTGGAAGAAGCAGAGGCAATGAAAAATGCTAATGACTTTTATCAACTGTTGCAAACTGTTTAATATAATTCAGCTATATGTGTTGTGCAAAAAAAGCCCAATAGCTATATAGCTATTTCTACCATCAAACAAAGCTAGAATTAATTCTACAAGAGTTTTTTCAGTTGTATACAATTACTTAGGCAAATATGTCTAGATCTGCATTTTTTAATAAAGTAGATGTACACAGAGTTTGACATCTTTTCATAGGTATGGTTGATTTATTATTATTATTATTATTATTATTATTATTATTATTATTACTATAATTGGTTAGTTTCCTGTTATTCCTGTTTTATGGGAGGGAGGAACCAAATCCAGTTAGGCTCAAGAGAAATATTTCCCAAAATACTTAATTATTTTGCTTGAGTCTGAGTTTATACAAACACAGCTTGACTTAGTGTGACAGAGAGGGACAGAAAATGAGGTTGATTGTACCATGTGGTCATTTCCAGAATAATGCTTTCTGAGCTGCAAAGTGATTTTTGCAGACACAAAAAACACACTGTGATTATTGTTGTACAAACTCATGTATTTAGCTATGAATTAGTGTTATTAGGGTTAGAGTGTGTCATAGGAGTGCCAATATGTTTCTGCATTTGAATTCACAGTCACTGGATAAAAGAAAGACTAATTCCTGGCAATAGGTCACAGATCTGGCACTCTTTCTTTTCCCTTGCTCATCTTCCTAGACTAATATTTGTGTTTGCTTGCTTGCTCTCTGACTTTATATAACTTATTGTTGCTTCTGTGGCTGTTCAGCTTTAACGCGTAAGAAAATATTGCGACTGCTCCTCCATCTGCTGCCCTTTGATCTTCTGCCTCCTCAAGACTTTGACATTCCTCTGAGGAGGGGCTGTCCCCAAGACCAGAACTGTGACAGCTGATACAAACTGGGCTGTTAAGCAAAAAGTTGTTGCCTCTCTGATATCTAAACTCTGGAGGGGAATATAGTTAGGAGATAGGTACATAATTCTCAAGCAGGGTATCAAAGAGAATGTGGAGTGCCTAAGTTTAGGCATGTGCAGAGCTTGATAGTTAACTAAGGAGTTTAGAGTCTGGATTTAGGGTAGGGGTTTATGTTAATTTAGCTTTAGGTACATTTGGTTAAGTGTGATAAATCAGCATTTTGGGACACTATTTAAAAAGTTTGCATTTATGGCTCACCTAGCTCCACGGCTAGCGTAAAACATCTATTGCCACATTCTCCAACACTTATAAAGAAATGTTTTTCTATTAAAAATAGTTTTCTATTTCTGGCTTCTACCAACCTAAAGAACTGACATCTGGAACTTAAAAATTTTGCAGGTCAGAAATTAACCCTTAAGTTCTTCCTGGTGAATATTGTCCTGTTCCGATATATTATTTGGATTAATGAAGACAAAAGTACCATGACCATATTACCTCTAATTTTACAAAACTTTAAATACTTGAATGAAGGGAGCATAGAGCTGCTGAGATTGTGACCATAATGCCAGGAACTTCAGTGCCAGTTTATGTAAGAGCCTGCATACCCTGCTAATAGGCAGTAATAATTAAAAAATGCTAATAATACTTGACCTTTGGCTAAACTGATAAGGATTTTCCAGTTTAAAAACTGTGCTTGTCTACTTCGTGGGAGCCTTTCTGTATGGACAACAAAAAAAGAAATTAAAAAATATTACTTTGCCCAAATTATATTTCCATGTAATGTAGTGTGATAAAAAAGGAAGACAAAGCATAGTGCTGATACTTTTACATCTGAAATAAATTAGTGCATCCAATTCAAATACCCATGGAAGCCTGCAGAATGAATGGGGAACACAGGCTAGACCACACACTTTAAAGTCCTTTGCTGAGACGTCTGGAAGGGACAGTGAACAAGAATCTGTCTGTGAAGTTCAGTGATAGCATATGGGGTAAATACACCTTTGTTCTGCAGTAAATATTCATTTGGTGTGTGCTACTGTAGCTACTAGAGGAGCATTGGTAGAGTGGAGAGCACATCACCAATTCCAAAATCAATTATTTTCTTGTCAAGCCATAATGGTTGTAGTCTGAGAGACAGCGGCATAGATAAATTAATGCCCATACCTCAAAAATCAGGGACCTTTTAAAACAAACTTTCAAGATGCTTGGCAAGTCACTTGGATCTGAACTTCAGATTCAAAGCAAATTTGGTTATTTTGGAAATAGTAGGGGCAATTTAAGTAATATATATTGGAGACAGGGAATTAATTTCCAGCATATGTTGTAAATACAAGTTTATTATATTCCTTCAAGAGAAACTGTACAAGTGCACAGGTGTGCACAGACGATTAAAAGAAGCCTACTGGCTACTTCTAGCTCAGGCAGTTACTACATTGCATTTGCTCAGTGAGGGAGAAAACACTTAAGAGGGAATACAATATATATTTTTAGCCAATTTTTATACTTTTTTTTGGGCAGTCACATTTCGATGCTGATAGATAGTGATTGTTGGCCTAGTGGGACATTTGCTTTAAACTGCAATCACTATTCAGCAAGATTTATAAGTTAAAATTGAATTTTTAAGGTGGGCAAGCTCAACAAAATTTTCAGAACTTCTTTTAGGCTGCACTGTAAAATGCCAGATATTCCCTGACCAAAGCTGAGCTTCATAGACCACTTTAAATGAGATGTAAATGTGTAATTGCAAAAATGTCTATTATTTACCAAAATGTCTTGGGCTTGTAGGATAGGATACAGATCTTCATAATATGATCACATTCCTGCTTCTTCCTGGAATTTAGAAGTACCTTATCATGTATCATTTAACACATTCTGATGTATCATAACAGTTTGGAATTTTTTTTTCTGCCTAATAGTATATATAAATGTATAAGAAATGTGTGCTTAACTCAAAAGAGCTTATGAGGACTAAAAAAAAAAAATAGATCAACATAGAAAACTGCAGGCTAGATAACCAAAAGTAAAATTGAAATATGCCAATGGCAAATAAATCAGAGACCAAAACCTTTTTTTAGTATAAATTTGTAGAAATATAAGAAATATATAAAATTAAATGTAAGAATTGCAGGTGTTGCACAAATTATAAGATCAGGACTGAAGACAATTAAGGTATAGCAATAAATTTTAAAAAAAGTTTTCTTTCACATAGGAGTAGGATATTGAGAAGAGAAGAAAAAGGTTGGATGTTTAAGAGGAAGGAAATTATGGAAATTGCCACATCTGAAAAAGCATATGCTGAGAATTTAATTTTTTTTTCATTAGATTGAAGAGAGCTTGCAGCATAGAAGGATAGTGTTGACACAAGAATAAATGAGAAAACTATCCATGAAAGTATTTAAATTTACATTTAGTTTTCTAAATATCAGTGTGATGCTCTGTGACATATTTCAAATAAGAGAGGAAATTAAATGAAGCCTAACAGTATTAGAGTGGGTCCTGACTATATTCTGAAAAAAAAATAAAAATTAGCAGAGTAGTTTTGATGTAGCAGTCCTGTGCTACAAATTTTCCCTAAATGAGGTTTTGCTTACAGAAGTTATCTTATGAACTTGAGATGTAAGGGTGAAAGAAATTATTAATTAATTAATTAAAGAAAATTCCTGCATATGGGACACTAACTCAGCAACATTTATGACTAGAGATTTCTCTCCCTTGAGGGAGATGAAAATTTGTGTTCTGTAGGGTAAGAAAATAAATTCAAAATAAAGTGTCACCTTGGAAACCCACTTTGACTTACTTCAGTTCAGTCTTTGGTGAAAAAAGGTAAAGATATTTGTAAGGCATAGCTACTGGGATGCAGCCCAGCTGCCTCTCAGGAAACCTGTCTGATACCCAGGTGCCTGGGGGAAGCCCCAGAGAACAGTTCTTCACAATGAAGTAGCTGAACTCCTGAGTTAGCCCTTGGAGCAGTCCTTCTTTTGGAGCTGCTATGGATGGAATTGAGTGTCCTAGTTCAGGGCCTATATTTGTTCTCTAAAATTCTGAAGTCTGAATTTCTCAGCCAGGCTACAATTTAAATATGACATAAGTGAGGATTAGTCTACAAAACCTCCAAACTATGAATGATGATGATACATTTAATATCTTTGTGTTCTATCCCATCAGAACATCTACAAAATTTGCCATAGTCTGATAAAACTGAGAATTCAACTAGGAACTATTTATACTAAAACCTATTTGTTCTGTAGTTTCACTGCTGGAAAGAGAAAGATTTCTTATTAGCTATCTTATTTGTTACAGGGTTTTCATTTCTTCTGTATCAAAAGGTACAGGGAGAGTACTTTTAGGAATTTTTAGGAATTCACACATGGTTGTGGTCAGGTTCTGCATTGCTTTTGAATCTTCAAGACTTCCTTTTGTCAAAACTCTGGTGGAATGCTAACCCAGTTATTAACAAACTTCATGCATGATGACATATTTTCTTCTTCTTTATTTCTCTCAATTAGTCATATGCAGCCAGTACTTGCTTATATTTCTTTTTGTTTTGCTGTCCATTATATTTTGCTAGGTAGCCAATTTTGTAATAGAGCATTGCTCAGGGTTAATTGGATATTGATCTCTAGCGTTATCAGGTGCTTTAAGACATTTGTCATGATCTGAATATTTTTTTGAGCCACTTATTTGTCTGAGTAGGTATTCTAAAGGACTGGGGATTGTTTTGATTGATATAGTATAGTCAAGAATTTCTAATTTCTTCGTTTTTGTTCTAAACTAGAGTTACTAATCAGCAGCCTCTGCAATTCAAGACCTCTGATTTAATTTCATTTGGACAGACACCAGCACTGTATTTGTAACAGTGATAAAAATTAAATATAAATAAAAAAATAAATATAATAAAATATAAATTTAATAAAAATAAAGTTTGAGAATCCAGAGATGAGGCTTGCACAATTATAAATGAAACAAATTGATCTTCTCAAAAAAGCAGCAGATAAGTACCCTCAATCTAGCTTTTATCCTCAGCTTCTGTTAAAAAATTCTGTATGGTCAACAGTCAGTTATGCTGAAACAAGTCAATGCCAGACATATTTTGAGATGCACAAAGGGAAAAGTGAGGGACTTATATTCATATAACCACACAGGGTTAAATAATCCTTCTTCAGAGGAAAGCAGAGTTAAAAATATTCCTAAAGGTCATATGCCATCTCTTCAGACCATTTAAGGCTTCTGAAATGCCACTCTGAAGTAAAATAACCTCTCCAGTAGAGTCATTCTGTTAGAGAGCCAGCTAAAATCAGTACCGAGATAAATGGGAGTGCAGAAAATTGATTTTACACTTGTACTGTAAGTGTGGTCAAATGTTGTAGGCCAGTACCTCAAACACAATTCTGAAGTACTGCTGTGCCTTAAAAATAATGGCACAGAAAATAAAGTTAAATGCACCTTAATATACCCTTTTTTGCTAGCCTTATATTAAAATGTTCACTTTGAAGTTTTATTTGCTGTGTGACATAACCTTAATTTTCTTTGTACTTGCTTCTCTCTGTTGATAATACTTATAGAGAAACTGACCTTTTCCCTTCATCAATCACTTCTTCTCATTCAAGTCTCTCTTATTGTATGCTAGCTCCTGCAGTTTGACAGGTAAATAAATGCATTCTTGCCTTCATGCAACACTGAAAAAAACCTTAAAAGAAGGTTTAAATGAAGCAAGGTTTTATGATATTTGGCCTTAAGTATTTTTTAAAAGGATTGTTTTACCATTGAAAGACTGTTGAGATTAAATGCAAGTTATATATTAACAGGTATAACATGAAGCATTTCTGGGTGAGCTTCTGGCTGCTAGCCTGCATTTTGTCTCCTCTGTAATTTCAATTTTAGATGCTTCTGATTTGAGAATGCTCATGTCTTTTTTGGCTCTTTGCCTTAGCTCTTACTAGTAAAACAACAGTATTATCCAAGTGGGACTAGTCATATCTTTTCAGGTGTTTCAGAGTTCCTCATGGTTGAATAACAGCAAGAACAATTAATGCAATATTCTATTAGTTTCTCGCCCCTGCAGTGTTAAATAGTCTCCAGGGTACATAGACAGAGGGGTGATGACATTTTTGAGAAGACCTGGTGCATTCTTGACAGCTTAAAAAGAAATAATTTAATCTTTTTTTCATGGCTAGAAATTAAGAGGACCCATAACAACCCTAGCATGGTTCAACCTACATCTTAGGATATAGTGTTAGTGACAGTAGTCAAATAAGTCCTTTAATAAACCAAAATCATAAGTGAAAATAAGTGAAATAAATAATGAATATCTACTCAAACTAAACCAATAATCAGAACTTTCTGTGTGATGTCTTTCACTCAACTCAATCTTTGGTGCATAATTTCTTCCAATTATAAGCAGGAGACCAAAAGAGAATTGGTATTTCTTATCTTCTAGTTCCCTGGAAATTGTTGAAAATTTTGTTTTGGTCTTTTATACTTTTAAGTATAAAAAGAAAATCTTTAGTATAAAAAGAAAATTATGAAATCTCTAAGTTTTCCATAATGAGTAAAACATACTTTCTGTGTTCCAAGTGTATTATTAATATGCTACTTTTGTTCCCCCAAACCATTTTTTTTTGTCATTTTGTACATGTTACTTTTCTACTTGTCATTACTTATTGTACTTCCTAAAACTAATAGATCAATAGCTCTTTAATGTAAAAGAAAAAAAATATTTTACATATATGCATGTAAATTCAATATTTCACATGAAAGTACATTTGGATACAGTTTCAAATTTGTGAAAGGAATCACAATTCCAAAGAAGGATACTTGTCACCCAAACAGAATTAATGACAATTAAGGTTCCTTTCCAAAACTGCTTCAGCAATTGTCATACATGTTCATATGCAGTGAAAAATGATTTCATGCTCTACTGTGAACAGGTTTACTCAGTAGTTCATATCAGCCAAACCCAAAATGTTACTGAAAAGTGAGGATATCTGCTTCTTTCTCTTTTATCTGCCTAGCCCAGAGTATTTTGAGTTGAAGGATTCATCCCTAGGCTCTGGTACCTGTAAATGAGGCCAGAAAATCCAGAAAGATCTGTACTCTTTTACCATTTTTGTAATAGTGCTGTTATAATCAACCCTGGGTAAAAGCCATTAAAAAACCCCAAGCAGAACTACAGATCTACAATCAAAACTGCTGTTCCACCCCAGTCCAGCTGGGGATATTATTACTGACTACTTTTAAAAGTATTAAATCAATACAAATATCAATGATTAACGTTTCTTTCAGTGAATGTATTTCTTTCACTGTGGAACTAATACATGTGACAACTTGGAAGAGGGGATACTTAGGGATACTGAATAAAATAATAATATTTTAGCTAATTGGCCTACTGCCATCTTCCTTTTTGAATTTTCAGCATTCCTCAGCTTGTTATCATTCCTGAAGAAAACTTTCTGTTTCCTCCTTTTATATCCAAAATGCACAGGACTTTTGGTACTCAGGAGGAGAAATGGTAACAATGATTGAGGTATTATTGTCCTAAAGCTACTCTTCATCTCTTTCTCTCAGTACTTTTCCTGGCCCACAAAAAAATCCCTCAAAAAATAAGAAAAGCAAACCCCCCCAAAGCCAACACACCAAATGCCAAAAAAACCCAAAACAAATGAAAAAACCCAACCAACCAACCAAAAAAAAACCCCACACTTTTCTAGTTTCTTCATAAACATTTGCTGGTTTATTGATCAAAAATTACAATGGGACAAAAGCCTGTGGGATCCTGAGTCTCATTGAAGCTTGCAGGGGAGTACTTGATAGGAATGGTTCTGTTTTACTTTGGGCTACTTGCAATCCCAGTTTGAGCTCTAGGATTACATTGAGTCTGGTTTCATTCTGCAATTTGTTCACTCAATTTTAATGGACATTCCCTGATTCAGCATTTATGATCATGAATGTCTTTAGTGATAACTGCTATTTCTGTTTCTGTTTAACTAATGAGCAGGACACCTTAATACAAATAATTAGACATAGAAACACAGTTAAAATTAATTAATATATGTGTTGCCCTTCAGGCACAATGTTCTCATTCTCTGTCTTGCTTATTTTGTTCTGATTTCTGTTTTGTACAAGAATTCCTGACAAATTACAACTGTTTAGACGATGTTCATATATCACTGATAAATGTGGAAGGTAAGCAGAACTCTTACTGATTGGTGTCTACTGAAACCTCAGTTGTTAAACTCAGATTAGAGGGGATTCCGATGGAACAATAAACAATGGCACTTTCTGTCTCTTTTCAAAGTCTGCATCACCCACATTGTTTCATTTATCAGTAATGGCTCTGCACTTTTATTTATAGTGATATTACACTAATGTCACATCACAGTCAAGTCTATTTCTCTCTGCAAACACCCGAAATAAAAGCCTTGAAATGTGCATGCTGGCCTATGCAATTACCGTATTGTAACATCAACCTAAAAAACCCCCCATGAAATAATGACCTGTTAATTCAGGTCTAGAGCACATAAAAAGGAAAAGCTCTGAGAAAAAAGATAATCTTTTAACATCCAGCTGAGAAAAAGAATAGCTATAAAAGGTGGCACCAGCTCAGCTGTTTATTTATTCATAGATGCTAACTAAATAAGCTAGAACTGTCGCAGCAGGCTTGTCTTGTACATTTATCAGGCCCTTCTTTAGTAAGTTTCCTATAAGATAAATATAAATCAGAATCATATTTGATTGCTTGTAGAACAAGAAAGGTAACAGCCATGAGACTACACTCAGGTTCTGGCGTTAATTCTAAGAGACCTTATTCTAGGATTTTGGCCAAATGTCCCACATAATTAGTTTAGAAACAAGTTCACACAAAAACATGGAGAAAAAAGCTGCAGCCTTTGAGAAAGTTCAAATGAAACTATTGATCTAAGATAAATTAAATTCTATAGCACAGTGTTCAGTGCAAGAGTGATCCAGTACAGACAACATTGCTTTTTTTCATGTTTTTTTTTTTGTAGTGAATAATGGAACTCAATCTCTGCTTCTCTTTCAAAATGATGTGAACATAAAGATATAGGTCTTGATCACTTGAAAGCTATTATTGAGATAGAAATGTCTTGTTCTTGTTGGGTTTTTTATTTTGTTTTTTGTTTTCCAATAGACAAACACAGATTTTAACTACACTTTGTGGGACTTAAATCTGTGAAATTTTGCAGCCTGCTATTTCTTTGACATATCCTCAACTCTATGGAAAGGATTCTGAGTTTATTTTGATATATGCCTAACCATGATAAGGATTTTTGAAAAGGGGTGAAGAGAAAGTAATCTCTGCTTCTGGGAAAGCCCATTCTTTTAGCTGAAGGTTGATACAGCCTGCATCTAATGATAACTTTTATCTCTGGCTCATGGTGATACTTCTTAAGAGCTATTTTTTTTCTGAGGTATATTAGATTACAGCAAGTGGCATTTAATTCTCATTCAAGGCATAATAAACACCCATAGATTCCTTGTAAGACAGCATTTGTGCCATTTTCTGCAAATTTACAACAATGACTGCTAGGACACGATATGTCCAAGGTCTGTGAATTTGGGATAGTGTGCTGTTTCTTTTATTTTCTTTTTTTTTTTTTTTCTCTCTGCAATGAATCAGTCAGCATCAGCAACTGGCACAATGAAAGAATATTTTAAATGCATACATCAGCATGCTCTGATCTTTGCCATTGCAAGATAAAGTACAGGCATGTACTCAGGCTTTTTCTATTACAAACATTTACATTGTTACCTACAAAGCATGACTGTCAATCTATTTTAAATATTCTGCTTGCAAATAAGCAGAACACAATCTTGCTGTGAATCCCCAAATTGTGTGAGAATGCATGCAAAGTAGCACACAAATTCACATCAGAACTGTGAAGTGGTGTTTTCAATTGTATTTCCCAAGACATTTTTTCTATTCCTAGGCAAATGAAAGTGTTACAATTTTGAATGTGTTTGCTTTTTTTGCTCACGTTGAAGCACTGGAAGTGTACGTAGAGCTTTCTGAAAGACTGGAGGATGTGGCTTTTCACTATAAGAGAAAGACGCTACTAGAAACAATTGTTTCCTGAGCTGAGGACAGTCATAGGGAAAAATAGTAAGACATAAGTACTTCCCATGATCTCATTTCAGTACAGGCTATATATTGGATGGATTTTATCTCCATATGTTCTCAGAATATTTTTCTCGTTTACACATAGATTACTTTAATTTTCTTTATCTACTGCTTAAAGAAGGTTCACCTACAAATCCTTTAGGATTCATCAGCTTAACCTCTTGTGGAAAAAGAGGTGCTTATGTCATTCTAAACGTAGGAGACACATACTTCTCTTACTTCAGCTTTTCTATTTTAATAGTCAAAGATAAATTAGAATTTGCAAGTAACAGATTCGAGGAGGCAGTGTTCAAAAGCTCTTGTAATCCAATAGTAAACTGAGATCACTGCAAAGAATTCTAGATTGCCTTAATCAGATATCTGAGAGTGCATTACGTCAGAACTTATTACTGATATATTTGCAAACATTAGTTTGAATAGTTCATGAATTATTTAGCATTTTTATTCAGAAACTCCTGAACACTGAAAAGCTTTCCCTTTATAAAGAAACATTTGTTTCATAAGACCATCCTCACTAACCAGCAATAGAACAAATATTTCAGGAAGTTAAGTAGAAGACAATACCAAAGAAAGCACATATATAGAGAGAAGTATGGGCCTTTTAAAAAGAATATAATGCATAATCTATTAAGTAATCAGATTTTTCTATAAACACTTATTATAGGTTTAGTATCTTTTTGACATATTTTTATTCTTAGAAATGCAATCTTCTGAAACTGAAAAATCTGAAAACTTTATCCAACTCTGCATATTTTTACTCTAAAGATCTCATTTTTGCAGATATTCAAAATCAGATTGCATGTTTTTTTCCCTTCATTCATCTTTTCTATTCTGTCCTATACAGTCAGGATGATTTAAAAAGGATGAGTGAAATTCTGTTCACAAATCAGAACTGTGAAAATTAATTACTGAATGAGAAAATATTTCTGGGTAATGCTCTGAGGATGTCAAGAGTTACTCAATGTTGGTTGGGGAACAGTTGAATATAAGTCTAGGTATAACTTATACAAACCTGCTACATAAAGAAGTACAAACCAGTTCAGATCCAGGATCTGTCTAGTTCAGCATCCCAGTGCTAGTCTTCAGTAGAAGCTGGGGAGAAATAAGAAGAGATTAAACATATATGACAGTTTCTTTCTAACTGTTCTCAGTACACAGGATTTCCTGAGTCTACAATGATTTGAGTGTTTAGTAAATTTTAAAATACCTGTCTTCCAAATACTGGTCCAGTTCTCTTTTTGAGCCATAATATCACTTGACTCTGTTTCATCCCTGGCTAAGTTAACTCCATGACATTGTGAAAAGTCCTATCTTATTTCTTTGCATGTAAGAAAATAATTGAGTTTGACCATTTTTATTGACCTCTGGACATTTCCTAGCATTAGGAATTGAATATGTGTTGGCAGGATTAAAAAAACCCAAAAACAACAAAAAAAACACAGCATAGTTGAAGTTAAAACTATACTTGGGCTTTTTCTATTACATTTACATTGTTACCTGCAAAGCATGATTGTCAATCTATTTAAAATATTCTGCTTGCAAATAAGCAGAGCACAATCTAGCATGTGAGGGGTGGCTGGAAGCATTTACATGTACAGTGCACCGGGGAAAAAAATCAGCCAAAATGTGAGTCTGCTCCTGAATGGTTTTGGTGGTGTAGTGCCAAAGAGAAATCCATCTACTGCCTTCTTTTACTTGGTCTTTACTGACAAGGTTTCCTTTCAGGCCTCCCAAGTCTCTGCATATATTGCAGAGTTTGAAGAAAACATTTTACTTGCAGCAGTGAGGAAAGTGTCAGGTGTCATGTTTAACTGCATGAATACAAGTCCCTGGGATCAAACTGCATGCCCTGGAGTGAGCTGGTAGGGCTGCCTGATGTCATTGGGAGGTCCCTCTTGTAACTCTGAAGGGTCAAGAACATTCAGAGGGTTCCCAAATAATTGGAAAACATGAGCTTCATATCATCCTACAAGAAAGGCAAGGAAGATGATGGAGGGGACAAAGATTGATCAGCCAAACCCTAATGCTGTAGAAAGCTGCTGAATCATACAGCCTGACAGATGTGAGGCTGCAACAGTTCTGTGTCACCAGTAGCTCCATGGCCACCTGGTAGCAAGGCTGAGTATGTATCCTCCAAAAGCATGTACATCCACACATCCAGCACATGCACACAGCAGCCATGCAGCATAAACATGAATGTTGAACATTGTTGTTCATTGAAGAGCCTGAACATTTCTTTCACCAGCACACACATAAATGCACACAGCAATCACATGAACACCATGGAAGGCATGATCCCTGTCCTCCCCTCTGATGGATTAACACTGAAGTTGTCCAGTGAAATATACAAACAGCTGCTATGTATTACTGTGGCATATGGTCTTGAAGACTTCAGGTGTACTGATTCCTGTGTCTCCTGGTCTCCTCTGGGACCTATGTGCCCCTGGAAACTGTAGTCCCACTCTAAGTGCTGGTAGTCATACATCACACAAACTTACACAGTTTAGATCTCTCCAGCTGCTGACCTGAGATACCCACCAGATTAATGGGTGACTCCCAAATCCCTGGTCTCTATTTGCTGGTACTTGGATCTACAAGCCCCTGAGCTTTGTATTTCCACTTCAGTTGCTTGTAGTCCGGCCACTTTTTTTCCCCCCCATTCATCTAGAAGTTTGTTATCATTCATATTTACCCACTTGGAACATAGAGTACAATCAGAGAAAATATTTAAAAACATGATTTAATAGGAATATGAGAAATGCATGGTTTAGAAAGAAAAGCTTACTGACAGGCAGCCTGTTAATCCTTGACTGGCTTGTATACAGCCCTTTCTTCCCTGCTTGTTCCTTCTCAGTCCTCTTGATTCCTCCCATATCCACCATTAGGAAACCTCATATAAGGAAACTTCCACCTCACCACAATCTCCCTAAAACCTGCTAGAATCGGTTTTGCACAATCTGAAAATTTTTCCCTGCATGTCATAGAAAATCCTAGACCCATTCAAACAATACTCCTCTAATGAGGTAATTTCCTACATTATTTAACTCAGAAGACAGTGATCAATGAGTCAAAGTCTGACTGACCGCTGTTTATGAGGGCTCCTCAAAGGACGGCACCAGATCACTAATGTCGAACACATTCAGCAGTGATCTGGATCATGGGTGGGAATTCAGCGTGTCCACAGGATACACCACAGTGAGGGGAGACATGGATTCTCTGGAGGGAAAGCTGTCAGATGGCCCTTGACAAGATGGAGGAATGGACTGGCAGGAACTGTACAAGGTCAAGCAAGGACAAATATCAAAGAGCCCAGTGCCTGAGATAAAATAAATCCCTTACACTAACACAGGCGTGACAGTGACTCAATAGAATATATCTCTGCAGAAAAGTTCCTAAGGCTCATGGGGGACAAAAATTGAAAATAAGCCACTAGTTTCACCTTATGCTGATGAAAAGCAACCACATGTTGGGTTGCATTACCAAGTAAATGGAATAAAAGAAAGTAAAACATTTATTCCCTTCTACTTGGCACTTAGAAGGCTTCATCTAGAGTATTGTGTCTAGTTCAGAGCTTTTGGTGCAAAAGAGAAATAATATGTAAACTGGAATGAATCCAGTGGAGAGCCACTAAGACTTCTAGGACATCTGAAAACGGCCTGAGTGAACTGAATGAAAAGATTAAGGCTAAAGAAGGATCTAATTTCAATCTTTCATAATATCTGATGGTTTTCAGAGAAGAGTAATTTCCAATGTACACTGGGGTAGGGTGAAGACTACAGTTACATGTAGCAACAAGAAAAAAATTAATCCAAATAAAAGGAAAAGGTCACAATGGAAAGAAAAGAAACATGAAAGCATCTGAAAGAGATAATGGGAAGTATTGTAAAACACAGGTCTTTATTCCTATAAGAATGGATGGTTAGTCTTGGATTCTCATCAAGATATCACCAGAATAACAGCAGTTGTACTTTCAGGTGTATGTTTTTTATTTGATTCTACACAATTGGTTTAAAATACAACAAGGAAGAGGAGTAATTATAAACAAGGTAAACCAAAAAGTTTAATGTTTACATATTAATATATATTAAAAGCCACATAGAAAAGAACTCCAATAACAGAATGGAATTCAGATTTTTGGGAAAGTTTTGTAACGTTTCCTAGCTGAATTTGGAAAGCTTGTCTAATACAAAAAACTTGATTAGAATTGCCATGTGTCTTGACTTATCTGTACAGCAGCACAGGGTTGTCATGGAAAGTACAGATCATGCTTGTTACATGTACTTTCCCTTTTTTCTGGTGCTTTAGGATATCCTGTTGACTTTGGAACAGCTCATGCCATACTTTCTTGACATCAGCTACACACAGTCACAGCAGCTTGGAACTCAGCACAGAAAAGGGTAGCAAAACCTGGTGACAGGAAGGACAAAGTCTGTCAGCAAACCTGGCCCTTCCTTTCTTCTGAAGGACTAAATATTTTTTTTACTAGAGAAATATGGATCAGTTTTCAAAAATGACACCACTTATCTTCTTAGTAGGAATGCTATTTTTCAATGAGAGATGTATTAGGTTTCTTGTGTCCTTGTTCATTCTGTGAAGGAAAAGGTTTCTCAAACCATAAACTATCTTTCTGGAAGGAAATATAGAGCTGTGCCATAGCATGGATGATTGAATGAGTTAATGTGATGTTCTGAGCTTTAAAGATGCTCATAAAAGAAGATATGATATAGAAATCTATGTTTTGTTCTGATTTTTAATTTATTGATATTAGAGCTTTGCTTGAGCATTTGATTTGGTGAATTGCTTTTAACAAAATACAAATTGCAAATAGATTTCTTACAGCCAAAATAAAATTCCTGGTCAAGATCAAACCTCATGTAGATCTTGATGAAAGCAGCCAGTAAGATGATGCATATGTATGATACACATCTGGGCTGCCGCCTACGTTGATGTTAGTCACTATGCAGCGGGAAGGTTTCTAAGCTAAATCTGCACTCTGTCTGCTTTACTTTGGCAACTTCGATTTTTTGCCATGGCATCTTTTGTAGGGTGTAATACTGAGGTTAAGAATAGGTCTCCTTTAGCTTTACTTGCTGCTAAGTTTCTTCTTTTTAAGAGTAAAAAGAAAAGATTAAACTTTTGAAGTCAAGGAAATACAAGAGGCAGTTGAGACTAAGTTATGACCATAAAATGAAACAAAATAGAATCCAGGACAGGCTGAGACAATTCTTTGCAAAAATATATTGTTCTAATAACCCCTGAAAAACCCCAAACAAACCCCTAAACTACAGCTTCTTCATTGTTTGAAGAATTTAGTATGGTTTCCCAATATTTTGTTCTAGTTGTACATCAGTGTATGTCTACTCCTATTTGTGTCACCTCTATTCAGTGATAAAGTACTTGTGCAACACAGGTGAAGTTGGAATGATTTGGTGTATTATCTCAACTACCACTGAGGGACAGAGTATTATGTTCTGTTGCAGAGAGGTAGAATGTTTGACAAGCTTGTCAACATTTTCTATTAGAAATGTCATGTTGATATAGTGCAGAAAAGAACATTTCTTAGCAAGGTACTTGAAGTCCCATTAAAAAGGAACAACTTAGTTTGCAAAGGTTAGTGAGGAAGAGGAGTTGTGCAAGAATGTTATGAGTTTATCTTAAAAATGATAAAATATACATTATTTTCTGTTCAAAAGTGTAGAAAAGTTTTGTAAAATGTTATAGGACATATTAAAGTATTATTCATAATACTGAGGATTCTGTTATGTATTTTCTCTAATGAAATAAATCACACAGTGTTTCTGGGTGCTCTTTTTGTGGAAAGCAGTTATTTCAGAGACTAGATTTTGAGTGATTTCCCCTGGAATGTTTGAAGACCAGTGGTCTACAGTGAGAAATAGGAGAGTTTGAAGTGAATGAGTTACACTTGTTAATTTTGACCCCACACTGAAGGGGAAGTCTCCTGGGGCATTCACCAGTGCTAGAGGAGAGAATTGAGCTAAATCTCTACTTTCTCACTGTGAGTTTCAAGTCCAAAAATCTCTTTAATTACATGTAAGCCAACTATGACTTGCTTTTAAAACACTGCAATGTACTTGAGAAATTATAAGAAGTCTTTTAAACTCTTCTCATTTGTATATATAAGAAAGTCAATGAAAGACACAAGCACAGGATGCATTCACCTGAAAGTAACTCATCCAAAGAAAAGCTGCTATAAATATACCTGGCTGTCATGTCCTGCTTTTTATACTAAATTTCACCCAGATGTTTATGAAATGGGAAACTTTGGTCAGTTTGGGATGCGATTAGAAATACATTGATACTCAGCTTAGTTGCTATTCAGAGTAGAAGGTAGGCTGTAGGAAAGGTAGATAAATGCATGATCTTTTACAGTGGAATTCAAGTACAAAGGATCATTGGAGAACAGTATAAAATTATTGGTCTGATTTTATCACTGATTTACTTTGAAAACACCCACTGAATGTATTGTGATCCTTCCTTCTCTTTAAATAATTGTGAAAGTATTGATAAGCTGTTTGTTTTCTCCCTTTTGTATCTGGAAAACAACATGTAGTTTCACACTCCTTAAAAAATAAAAAGGGTTCTTAACACCATATTCAACTTTTATGCATATTTTCAGCTTCGTAATATTCACACTCAAAATTCTTATTAGAGGAGAAGACAGAATGAGAAAAAATCTTGCACCTACATTACCCATCTGCATGCTAGGTAAAGTTAGACGTGACTCCGGATTAGTTTGCTTCACAAGTGCAGTAAATGCAAGATTTTATCTTATTCTATCTTCTCATATATAATCATCAGCCCAACTAGGATACTCTTAAAAGTACTGCGCCCTAAAAATGGAGAGTTTAGAGAAGTGAAAGAGGACAGTCTAATAGTGTTCCACGTCAAAGACTAGATATCTTCTGCAGTTGTTAATAGTGGTTTTGTAGTTCAGTTTGCCAGCTCTTGCCTGTAGTTTTATTTACTTTTTCTGTGATCTTGATTATAGGACTCCACTTCTGAATACATTTTTTATGGCTTTTTCATGTGTTTTGGAGAAGTGGAAGGGGAGAGCTGACTATGAAATAATTTCATACTCATATACCCTGGTAAGAGAACACTTCTAAAATTGTGTTTGTGCAGATCTGGCTGATCCTCCTTACTTCACAGAGAGAGCAGAGAAAACTTTCCTTTAAAACGGTATTAGGACAAAGAGGATACAAATTTGCCACTACAATATTGATAATTTTTCTCTTTGATTGCAAAAAATATGTAGCATCCAGGTTATACTAAAACTATACTTTCACAATCTAGAATAATATGTGTTTATGCTACAGAGAGCATTTGAACAATATCTTTCAGAAGTTTTCTGGAACTATCACCTCACTTTTGCTTATTGTATTTAAAATTTGATTAATGTCTGCTATCACTTACTGTTGAAAGTGTATTAAAATCAGGATAAGCAGCAATATCTAATGTTAGAGCTGCATGATTTTCTCATAAAAAGATATTTCCAACTGTAATTTTTCATCAGACTTTAATAATTTAAATTAAATTTTCACTATTGATAGGTTCTAATTTACATGAAATGTGATAATAAAATTAATTATTATAAGACAAGGCCCTGCTTTGCACAGTGGTAAGCAGCCCACAAAGAAATATGAAAATTCAAGTCTATCAAGTCTATGAGGGTTCTTTTCTTAATGAGTCTAGTCCAACCCTTCAGAACATCTGATAATCACAGCAGAAATAATAATTTTCTAGTGCGAGGTTGAAGGGATTAAGCAGGACTTAAGGCTGACATTCTAAGGAGTTCTGAGCTAAGGCTGCCCAGACCTGAAGTCTGTGTCATGTATGGTCTTAAGGTTATCCTGAATCAGGTTGTGACCAAACCAAAAAAGGAAGTCACTGATTCAGTGTGACAATAATTCAATACATTTATGAGGGTATGCAATCCATTGTTATTGGATGGCTAAGGCAGTAAGATTGGCAGACTTCAGGTCTGTGATAAGCAGGGTAAGTCTGACTCATTCCCTTAATACTGGCTTCTTCAATATCCCTCTGCTGAGAGCACCTGTACTGTGAGTGGAGCTGGCAAAAGACCATGCAGATCTCCTAGATCTGTGAAAGGACAATGTGGCATCATCATGTAGAAGAGCTTTTTTTTGCTTCCTTTCAAAATTATTTAAAGTGCAGAAGCTACGATAGAAACAGCTATTTGTCCTACTTTATAAAGCACTGCTGTATTTGCAAAACCAGGCATTATAAAGTCATGAAATTACATATTACCCTCTAACTTCAGCTCCAAATTCTCTCATAAATTCATATAAACTTTGATTCAATGGCCACTTAGGTCATCCACCATAGGAGCCTGTGCTTTATTCAGAGCATTATCTCAACCTGCTGGGAATGTGAATCTGGGGTGCTTTCCATATGATCCATTTTTGATGCTGTTTGGGATGTGAACAAAACAAAACAAATATTTGGATTTTGTTTCCGCTTGTAGAGGTCCAGTTTTGTGCTACCATAGAAGCAGCTAGGCACTGGTGTCTCTTTCTCTGATTTCTGTTGGTTTGCATTCTGGCTATTCTGAGATACAACTGAAGTCTATGTGAATCTTTTCTTGAACATGCAGAGTGTTGCTTTATGTAATTTGAGAAATCAGTTGCTAAACCTTTGACTGCGTACTGTAAACAAACAGACTCCTGCTGTCTCGCTGTTCAGCTTGCTTTGTGGGGATAACAGTAACCTCTCACATCACATTGCACTTTGTGAAGATAAATTAATGCTTGTGGAGCATCATGGAGCTGACTGCCAGAGGAAAGCCCATGAGGAAATTAATAATTCTGTCTTCATTGCAGCCTCTGTACAACGTGCGGTAGATAAGGCATAAGTCCACAAAATGAACAATGAGGATAAAACAAAACATTGAATAGCTGTTCTTTTTTAATTGATCACCATCCATTCTGTTCACTCAATGGGGTAGGGGTCTCGTGAAGAAAAAAATACAATGTGTGATTAGGTATTATAATGCATATACCCTAGGGAAAAAATCTAGGCATGCATAGACTGTTGAGTTCTCTCATTTTGTATTTGTAAGTGCTTGATTTTGCCACTGCAACATCTATCACATGCTTTTACAGACAAATTTCCTTTGCTGTCATCTACCCCTTCTTACCTGCACACAATCAGCCTTTGAACTTTACTTCAAACAATAGATGAATATATTGAAAATGTTTTTCCATGGATGCTTTTTCCAACAAATGTTTCCCCTGTTCCTTCCTTCACTTCTTTTCCTCTCGTCTCCTTGATTCTTTTGTGCTATTTATGCCTGTCATTGCTCTGGAAAGGGAAATGTCTCAACTTCGTTAGAAGCCCACGTAATTCCAATACTTTTAAAAACAGAATAACTTTGTGGTTAGTCTAAGTTCAACTGTGATAGGCATGCATCAATGTAGTTTTCTTTTTGAGAAGAGAATTAAAAGTCAGGATCAATCAGACACATTTTCCTAGCTGAATTGTTTCTTAACTTTTTTTTTTTTTGTAAATTTTTCAGAGCGGTATCCTATTTTTTTCTTCCCTTGTCAATAGACCTTTCATTATAGTGAAATTTGGAATCTGTTCATCTAATAACACTGATTATGTGCTTATTAACATTTATTAAAGATCCAAGCAATGACTCAAGTCTATGCTGAGGTAGAAAAAAGAAACTTATTTTCTTGAGGTTGTGTTGATTGTTTTATTATGTAGTGGTTTATATATCTGGAGAAGAAACAATAAAAGCCATTAATATTTTTTAAAATTAATCACTTTAGGAGAATTAAAATTCTCTTGTCCTACCTAATATAGTTCTTAGTAGAAACAGATAAAATTGATTTGATACTACTCTATTTTTCTGGTTTTTATTTTACACCTGCACTAACTTGCAGACCTTCAACAAACAGCTGTCTATGTTTGACAGGAACTATGGGTGTTGTGGCTCATCTCAGCCAAAACCCAAATTCTGGCAACCACCAATTACATCTGTTGCAAAGGAAGATGAAGGAAGCCTTTCCAAAGACAACTCTGGAATAAGCAGGGGTTCACTCTGAATCCCACCAACTGAGCATTGAAGGGTTGGTCCTGGAGCATTTTTCACAATTTGTGGACAATTGAGTTTACGTGAGTTTTATCCAGGAGGTAGAATTTCTTTTCTACAGGAATTTGCAATAGTAGTACATTCTGAAAAAAAGAAAAATGGTGGCTCAAGCAGTTTTGCAAACTTGACCCTCATAGGTAGACGTATCAGGAAACTTCACATTGCGAATGCATAAAAATAAAGATCTTTATGGTGAAATAACCCTCAGGTTAGTTGTAAAAACAGAACACCAGTTGGCAGAGATGTGCTTCTGCCTTGAAAATTAAACATGTAACCTCACATGGCCTGACAAGGCCAGCTCTACAGCAAGACCATGGTTTTGTATGATTCACAATGGTATTTGTATTATCCAACTTTTACCAATGGAAAACCAATCTATTTTCTTCCAAAATTTGTTTTCATACCTACACATTTTATATCCTTCCTGGTAACTTTTAGAAATTATTAAAAATTTCAAATATATAGAGGCAAATATGAAAGTGTGATTCCAAAGGAGTAAAAATTACCAGATTTGCTTAAGGGTGTAAATGGATATTTTTATCATAAAAAAAAGTGTTCAGTTTTCATGCTCCGTTTCAGGCCTCTGGATACTTGTATTGAAATTAGGATTCTCATCTGAGAGCTAATGAAGTATATGCTTTGCCTAATAAACACAATTCAGGTTTCAAACGCTCTAGCTATAAGAAGCAGGTGCTGATAGCATTGCTACTTGGGAGCGGGAGGTAAGGAAAATGCTCAAAAATACACGGACTTTGATATTGTACAAGTGAGCTGGGCTGACCAAAATCCAGTGCCTAATGCAGAACACACTTAATCTTGCATAAGTAACTGATTTCTGGACTAGGACCTGTAAACTCTGCCCAATAATGTAGATCCCCACACATTCACTGTGGTTAAAAGGTTCTGTTAGTGCAGCTGTTAGTAGGACAGGGACCAGTTGAGATAATATGTCGTGAACAGACTTCCTTTGATGAGGAGTTTGTGGATGGGAAAAACCTTGTCTTACAAAGGAAGATGTATTATTAGTCTTCAAAATTAAATTATGAAGAGCTTTAATTAAAAAATACATTATTAACCACATAAAGCCTGAATGCAGGCTTCAAATCTGAATAAAGTCAGATTTTAAATAAACTGCTGAATAGAGACAAGAATCATTGAGCCAGCATCATAACAAGCAGAGCAGAAGTTATGGTATATATAGTTAAATATCTAGAATCTTATCCATATAGATACTTCTACTCTTTCCACTTCTGTCTGTTTTGGAAATATATAATGTAAAATTTTCATAGTTACCTTCAATCACAGGACCAACATTGCCCCTTGCTGTATATGTGTAGGATGTGAGACTACAGAGATTTGTCAAAAGAGCACATAGGAAGGAATAAAGATTCAGTGTTTATGTCTCAGGTCTAATTGAGAATCAATATTCATCCATGCAAATACTAAGAATAATGATAGGAAGATACTTTCCTTTTTAAGAGAACAAGTAAAATCAGAGGATCAAGTGTCAAGAATCTGGAGGCCATCGAGTCTGACTCCTTCACACAGAACAAGGCTTCATCATCTTCTGAGTACCTGGTCCAATATTTAAGAACCTTTATAATTAACAATTTACTCTTAAACCTAACCATAATTTTCCTTGTCATAACTTGTTTCTGTTAACTCCCTTCCTGCCACTGTGCATCTCTAGGAAAATCTGGTTCTGTTTTCCTTATGCAATCCCTTATCTAACTTGAAAATGCAATAACGTTCTTTTATCCTTCTTTTCTTAAGGTTTCTAAAAATACCCTGCATGTACAGGTATAGACCCTGAAATATGAGGAATTAATTTTTCAAAGGTTATATAATTGGAAAAATGGGAAAATTTTTATTTAGCACTTTAGTTATTATAGTTGTAGAAGAAGGTGATGGAAGGTTGAATCTGTACTGCAGGCCACTCACCAACCGTAACCTAAATCTGCTTGCTGAGAAGGCTTCATCTTATCTGTCTAGCTGCTTATAGAGGGAGTTTAAAATTTCAAATTTAATCTTCATATTTAACTGTAATTATCTTATATAAAGATAGACTTACTAAATCTCACTTAGGAAATTATTTCATCAACTTGTTTTGCAAGTGTCATTTCCCGCCCACATTTGGTGATAAATAGAAATGAAAAAAACTTGAAAAATACTTTTATACAATAATAAAAAAAGTCTCCTAGTTCAGCTGAACTTCTGAAGTTATACTGAGTAATGTGATTGATCAAAAATATTTATATTCCCTGTTTATTACATTCAAACTACAGTAAGATTAAATTCTACTCTGAAGGTGTACACAAATTTGCATCAGATATTCAGGTGGTGTCTCAGGCAGTCTGAATAGGAAGGAAATAGGCTTCCCAGACCACAGAGAAAATAAATTTTTAAAACTGATATATTTTTCAATAAATTTGTTTTTTCAGAAATATAATTACAAAAAAAGTAGGATGCCTGTTTGCAGTTCATGTCAGCTGCTACACAGTCAAATAGTCTTGATGTGCATTTTGCTGAAAATAGATTATAAAAAAGTACCTGTCTTGCTGCCAGTGACTACCAAGGAAAAGTCTACTAAGGTTATACAGAATATAGCTAAAACTATATAAAGGGTAGTTAATTGAAGGACGTTTTAATACATTTCTCTAATTGTGTAGGTGGGAGAAATACAAAACCATTTAAAAGCTTATCTTTATTCTCAGGCCCTCAATATGTGAGAATTGGTTATTTTACACATAAAAAGCACATAAAAAGAAAGAATACTCTTGATATAGTGAACATGTTGATATGTTGATATAATGAACACAAGGGAAACCATTTTCATTTGCATAGATAAGATTCATATTGCAAGGGTCAAGCTGATACAATACAAATGTTATTCTTAATGCAATACAGAGCAAGGCATTTAAAATTTGTGTTTATTCTAAGATTAGTGAGATTTGGAATGGTACTGTGTATCAGCACTTTAGATTTTTAATTTTCTGTGTCTGAGTCTAAGACTGTAGACAAACTTTCCTAGATCAATCATGTAATTAACAAGAATTTGACCTCATGAGTATGTCGGTGAGAGCCATATCATCCAAATTTTTTAATATAAACACTCTAGTTAATATTTGACCAATATGCTATGATTTTAGGTTTTAAACTCTTTATGTAAATAACTCTGCAATTTTAGCTTAATTTTTTTACATACCTCAGATAGAAAATAGCTGGTGTGTTTTCTTTCCCTGCTAAGAAAATGGGGAGTTTTTTGGAATTGTCTCTTTTCTCAAACCTCTCCAGTGTGCACATACTTTGTATCTCAGGCACTGCAATGGCCTGCTGCAGGTTTCTTAAGTCAGAAATGAATATATTCCTTAGGTACATAAAGATCCTACCTAGTCTCTGGGAAGGACACCTCAAAACTCACCTTAAAACTACCTTCCTACCCTGTGGTCACAAAATGATTCTAGTGGTCAGTGGATGAATTTTGTATCCAGAGAGAGACACATGAAGCTGTTCTTAAATGATTAATAATCAAGGACACTAGTAAAAGGAGACTTAAGATGGTGTACTAAGTCTGCCCTCCTGATGATTCAGAATTAGCTTAACTAGATTTAACAGACTAGAATTGAAACTTATGCAAGTGTAAAAAAGTGGAATTAGAAACACTGCTTTTATGAAGAAAGAATATATTTATATGGTGCAGGGAAATATATAGCAAAGTAAAAATGTTTGGACATGTGGGTTAGGGACTACACGATAAACCTTTACTTTCACTTTCCACCTGTGTGTTTGCAAAGCAGAGAAGTGGAGAGGAGCTATTATATCAACGGTAGGGTAATGACCTGCATCCATCAGCTAATTATATAGCAGCACATAATTGAGTTTTGCAATGGTAATTGATACAGCCTGGAATACTACATATGCCTAGTGCTCTATAAACAGGGAGGAAAAGCAAATCTACTCTTCCGAAGGATGTGCAATCTACTCTTCCGAAGGATGTGCAATCTAGCAGCTTTTTCACCAAGGCCAATTCAGTGAATGCAGCTAAGCAGTAGTGAAGCTGATGGCTGGCATTTAGACAAAGCTGAAAGAATCTGTATGTAAAAAATGAGAGTTACATTAAAAAAAAAAAAAAAGCTCAAAATCCAAGGATCATATTTAATCTCTGAAAGGGATCAAATTCTTTATGTGGGACACCTAATATAACAGGATTCTGATTAACCTGTCTTGAAGCAACTGTGATTCAGATTAATAACAATAAACATGAAACAGGTCCTTCAGATTTGGAGTAGTCCTTCAGAGCAACGAAAGTAATGGGGAGGAAAGAAGGCCTGTCATTAATTGTATATGTCACAAGGGATATAAATTGCAAAAGTAGCGTCATCTGGCTCCTTGCTGCCAAAGACTAAAACATTCAGCACATGAAACAGCAGCTGTGACAGCACTGAAAGCTGGTGAAACCATTTTGAGGGCATTAGTAATGGAAGTAGCAGGTGTGGAGATATCCTTTCCACTGACTTGTTTTCTGGAGTGACTTGATGGATCTACCTGTTACTGCTCCTGCCAAAATAAGAGATGCTGTTGCTCTACTTAACTTACCACCATATCTGGCAAATAGGTCAATAATTTTTGTTTACAGTGACAGAATTTAAGTGATCTAAAACTTAGTTTCAAAAGTTATATTTAAAGAGTAAAAGGTTACATTTCATTTTGCTTTTTGTCTGCTCAGCTCTCTGCACTACTGGCAGCAGCAGTACGCTTGCAGTGCTGCATTTATTGCCTTCATTATCTTGCTGGACCAACAAACATTGCAATTGAGATCCTCAGAGACAATGGAATGAGATGGATTCTAGGAAGGTTATCTGGAGAGGGAAGTGTGGGAAATAGGTCAGCCTTTTAAAGACAGCTATATGTCAAAGAGTTTTTAAATAAGTTATCAGCAAAAAATGAATGAATCCCTGATGAAATGACAGAAAGGAGATAAATTTGCCTTCTTTTTGCATGACACTCTTGTTCTACAAAAATGGCTACAGTCTTTTTCTTTTAAAATGCAGAGAGTCCAGAAGAAACAATGTCAGAGCATAGCATCGTGAGCCCGCAAAAACAGTGAAGCTGGATTTTGTGATGAAAAATTATTTATCAGGATAACTTGAAATAATAAATGTTACCTGAGGCAGAGCAAGTACTTAAGATCAGAGTTTGATTTCATTTACAGCACCATCAATCTGGGTTGCCTTGATTTGTTTCAGGACAGTTGTCTTCAGCAGAGATACCCTGGATTTACAGCCCTGTAAGACCACCACTTAGTGCACTGGGTACTGAGAAGTGATATGCAGATAGAGCAGACTCTGCCCCAGGTTATATCCATGCAACTCCTCTGAAAGCACTAAGTGCTTTCTTTGTCTGCCTAATGTGTTGCAGTATTTCTTGTCTCCTGTATAATACTTTTCTTTCCCTGACACAACCTTCTGCAGATCTCTCCAAAAAATGGTGATGAACTAGCATAGCAGTGACCTTTAGTAATGAGAAATACCACAACACTGTCTACCTCAACATCTTTTAACCATCTTCCTTGCTGTACACTGGCAAGGGGGCTGCTTTACAACTCCTACTCAGTCTGTCAGCCTACAGGCTTTCCAGTCTGTTTGTACCGGTTTCCTATTTGCATGAATGAAAGTCAAAATCAGCTTAATAATTGTTTTCACAAACCTACAGGAAAAAAAAGTCTCCTGTGTTAGGTGCATAATGCTGAATGAGCTTAATTGAGGTTTCACACATAATTCTACACAGAAATGGGTTCCATACCCGGCGAAATTGCAGTGGGAGAGTAGGTCACAAGGGTGCTTAAAAGGGAAATAAAAAAAATAAATAAAACAGTTGTCCTATATCTGTGTTTTTCTGAGAGTTACACCATTAGAGCAAATCTACAGTACTGGGCAGCAGCACATCTCCTGTGTGCTATTTCTAGTACTGTGGCTCTGAGTGCAGAAAGGGAGAGCATAAAAGCTATTTGCCTAACTATCAAGGGCACTAATGAATTGCTTTAGGTCCAGTGATGTTTCCCTGTAGAACTGCATTCTCAGTCTTTGTTCTGGGAATGCTGCTTTTTTGTAACCCGTACTGCAGAGTGATATCTCTAGGGCAGCTAAACTGACTGCTTGAGAGACCATTCTTAGTATATGTTCTTAATATTATATTAATATCCTTAATATGTTCCACCAGCTTTCTTTCTCCATCTTCACCTAATAACACACTCAAGGGCTCAGGAAGTTGGCTATTGGGATACACTAGCTTTTAAAAACTTTTAACCTTCAAAATCTCATTTATTAAAAAAGCAAACTTATATGTTACTTATATTACTTCTCTCTCTTTAAAATAAAATTTAGCCGAAGAGTCTTACTGTATTCATGTACTGTCTATGAAGGAGACTGAAAAAGTAAAAGTATAATTTTATCCTTCCAGAAACATTCATCACATTTCTACTAGTATCTGCTCTTTCACCTCATCAAAGCCTAAACTTACTTGACTTTTACTCCACTAACATGAACATCCTCAATTCACTTCAAGAATTGAGTGGTCCTATCCCTAGATACTGGGGTATGTTCAAGAAGGAAACAGACAGGAATGGCTGAGGGCAGGGATTCTCAAGGGGAATGAAGATAAAAGTGGTTGAGTGGCCAAAGAGCAGACAGGGGAGCGGGAACATAAGGAGGCAGGATTTTCTACGGCAAAGAAAAAAAGAAATCTTTGGCATTTCAGAGGAAAATCTTAAAGCACAGTACAAAGGTGTGAGTATCAGAATGTAGAGACATACATTAAGTGTGAACAAAAGAAAAGAATTCAAAGGAAACGAGAAGGGAAAAAAAATGGGAAAAGGTGGAGCACTAAAGGTGTTAAAGCAGGGGAAAGTAGGGTGAAGAAATAGTTCGAAATAACACAGACTGAAAAAGAAATAGAGAGAGGAAGAAAGAGTAAGTAGAGACAAAAAAAAACTGGACAAAAAACTTCTCTGAAATATGACTTTCCTAGACACATGAGACATGAAGCAGAAAGGAAAAGCTGACTGCTTTGTTGTGAAACCAGGTTTGTAATCCATACTCAAACCACTTCTATTGCATTTCTGAATTTTCATTCACGTTTACACCTAGTTCATCTCAGATTCTAGTTTTCTAACATTAGCATACTTTGCACTGCTTTTTTCCTTTTTACCTTGTCTCCACATATTATCTCAGATTTATAATCCACTCTGTGGCAGCAGCCTCAGGGGAGACAAAGAGTTCCATTTTCCCACCCCAAACTCCTTGTGAAGGGCGGCCCAGGTGTTCTGATTGGGTTTGGGTCCCTGGGGGGTTCTCCCTTGCTGTGTTTCTAACGGTCCCTCAAGGGTGGAGACCCTCAAGAGTTCTGTCCCTCAAAAACCCCTGCTCGGCCTCTGTTCGGGGCTTTCTGTTCTAGACCTGAGTTTGCTCCCATGCTGAATAAACGGTTTCATGACCCGAGAGCCCGTCTCGTTGGTGTCCCATGCTGGTCCCCAGAATCCCGCAGCTTCCCTGGATGAGATCCTGAAGTTGCGGACTGCAACACCCTCCAACAGCCCGAGGCACCGGGAGCGGCCTGGAGCAGCCCCGGCCTTGGGGGATTGCTGCCCCTGCTACTGAGCCGCTCCTTCCAATGATCAGGAGTGGCTGGGGCCGAGTGAAGGTGCAAAGGAGACCCTATGGCAAAGCCACTCGTGGGGTTTTACTGAAGTGTTCATGTCAGAGACAAGGGGAGGGAGAGACAGGAAGGAAGAAAATAAAGAGGAGGATGTTCAGTTACTAGTGGCTCTGGGCTGATTCATCCTTACCGGAAGTGGAAGTGTAACAAATGGAACTGATTCGTGCGAACTAAATTGTAACTGTTTGGAAAGTTGTTATTAGAATCAATCAAAAGAATCAGTGTTACAAAGCAGCTGCACCCCTTTACAGATGTTACATGTCAAAATTGAGGTACAAGATGTAGATTAGAAGACAAGTGATGTCTCAAGACTAAAAC
The DNA here is from genome assembly GCF_971803275.1 of Cyanistes caeruleus. Taxonomy (NCBI): domain Eukaryota; kingdom Metazoa; phylum Chordata; class Aves; order Passeriformes; family Paridae; genus Cyanistes; species Cyanistes caeruleus. The sequence goes on from NC_141701.1 coordinate 126,163,250, forward strand.
GGCCTTGAGATGGACAAAATTAGAACGACCTTAGGCATTGGGCCTAAAACCCCGTAAATATCAGACTAATCAGTAACCTTACATAATGCAATGCTTGCTACACACATGCAAACCTGCAAGGTTATCCAAAGGACAAGGAGGAAGAGGAGAAGCCTTCGCCAAAAGACCACCAAAGGAAGGCTGAAGACCCCCTAACAACAAGCGAGGCACGCGCCGTGAAGAAAAGTGACGTAAAGTAAGAAAAATTGGAAAGAGGAGGAAACTTACGAGAAAGAGTAGTGGATACTTTCTTGCCTCACTTCCTCCACACCTCCTTCCTTTTTTCTTTTTTTCTTTTTTTTTTTTTTAAATTAGAGATTAGCCTTTCCATTTATATCCCCCAGCTTTCTATCTTTCAGGTCTTTGTGCATGTGAAAACTATTAGAAACATCTAAGATCTCACCTCCTATTTTTACAATACATTTCTCCCGTTTAAAATGCAGTTTTAATTTGCTCAAAAGAATAATAAAAGGATGCATTTCTAAACTAAAAGTATTTGGGACTGTGAGAATTGTCCTTTCATGTAACATGGAGATACGTGGTTACTTACATGAATTATGGATGTACAACTGGAGCCATTCAGCTTGCAGCCTGATTTTAGTTTCACAAGGAAATGATTATAAATCAAATAAGCATATATCCAGGATTTTTTTGCATTTATCGTGTTTGTTCATGTAGTAAACCAATATTCACCAAAGCGCACCTTGATTAAGTCTGGGTCAAAGTAAGGGTCAAAAGAGGGAAAGGTCTGTTGCAGAAATTCAGCCCATGGAAACAAAAGGCTGTCATTCCATGGAAAAGCTGTTTTTGCTGAAAGAAACTTTCACCTGTGCCCCAAAAGAACCACATCATTTGATGGCTCTGAAGGGTATCCCCCAAATCAGCCCAAGTTGTGCAATGCTTTTTCCTCCTTCCCATTCCTGCCATAGAGTGAATGTGGTCCATGCAGTAAAAAGTTCTTATTACTCTGAACTAAATTCTACATGCTACAGGTTCAGTATTTTAATTTTACAAAACTATGCACATTTCAAAAGGGGGAGGGAGGGAGGGAGGAAATGAAGAAAAACACAACAAGAATGCATCAACGATTTATTGCCTTTATTGCCAATGGAAAAAGAAAAAGGGGGAGGGAGGGGAGGGAGGGGAGAGGGGGAAGGAGGAATGGGGGAAAGGGGGGAGAGGGAGGGGGGAAAAGGGGGGAAGGGGAAGGGGGGGAAAGGAGGAGGAGGGAAGGGGGGGAAAGGAAGAGAGAAGAAAAAAAATAAAATAAAATAAAATAAAATAAAATAAAATAAAATAAAATAAAATAAAATAAAATAAAATAAAATAAAATAAAATAAAATAAAATAAAATAAAAAACAGAAAAGAAAAGAAAAGAAAAGAAAAGAAAAGAAAAGAAAAGAAAAGAAAAGAAAAGAAAAGAAAAGAAAAGAAAAGAAAAGAAAAGAAAAGAAAAGAAAAGAAAAGATGAAATGAAATGTAATAAAAAATAAAATAAAATAAACTGAAATGAAATGAAATGAAATGAAATGAATTGAAATGAAATGAAATGAAATAGAATAAAATAAAACAAAAGAAAACAATACAAAACAATACAAAAAAAACAAAACAAAGAAAGTAAGAAGATGTGAGGAAGCGTGGAAGCGCAGAAGCAGGCGCAGAAGGAAAGAAGGAAGCGTAGCAGCAAGCGCAGGAGGAAGGAAGCGCGGAAGCGCGGAAGTGCAGAAGGAAGGAAAGAAGGAAGGAAGGAAAGAAGGAATGAAGGAAGAAAGGAAGGAAAGAAAGAAGGAAGTAAGGAAAGATGGAAGGAGGGAAGGAGGGAAGGAGGGAGGGAAGGAGGGAGGGAAGGAGGGAGGGAAGGAGGGAGGGAAGGAGGGAGGGAGGGAAGGAAGGAAGGCAGGAAGGCAGGAAGGCAGGAAGGCAGGCAGGAAGGCAGGAAGGCAGGAAGGCAGGAAGGCAGGCAGGAAGGAAGGCAGGCAGGCAGGAAGGCAGGCAGGAAGGCAGGCAGGAAGTCAGGAAGGCAGGCAGGAAGGCAGGCAGGAAGGCAGGCAGGAAGGCAGGAAGGCAGGAAGGCAGGCAGGAAGGCAGGAAGGCAGGAAGGAAGGCAGGAAGGAAGGCAGGAAGGCAGGAAGGCAGGAAGGCAGGAAGGCAGGAAGGCAGGAAGGCAGGAAGGCAGGAAGGCAGGAAGGCAGGAAGGAAGGAAGGAAGGAAGGAAGGAAGGAAGGAAGGAAGGAAGGAAGGAAGGAAGGAAGGAAGGAAGGAAGGAAGGAAGGAAGGAAGGAAGGAAGGAAGGAAGGAAGGAAGGAAGGAAGGAAGGAAGGAAGGAAGGAAGGAAAACACAAGATTGTATCAACGATTTAGTGCCTTTATTGCCAATAGAAAAAAAAGGGGGAGGGAGGGGAGAGAGGAAATGGGGAAAGGGGTTAGAGGGAAGGTGGGGCGGGGAAAGGGGAAAGGGAAAAAGGGAAAGGGAAAGGGGGGAGGGGGAAGGGGGGGAGGGAAAAAGGGGAGGGAGAAGGGGGAAGGGGGGAGGGGGAGGGGGGGAAGGGAGGGAAGGGGAAGGGGGGGAAGGAGGAGGGGGGAAGGGGAGGAGGCAAGAGAGAAGAAAGAAACAAAATAAAATAAAATAAAATAAAATAAAATAAAATAAAATAAAATAAAATAAAATAAAATAAAATAAAATAAAATAAAATAAAGTAAAATAAAATAAAATAAAATAAAATAAAATAAAATAAAATAAAATAAAATAAAATAAAATAAAATAAAATAAAATAAAAAACAGAAAAGAAAAGAAAAGAAAAGAAAAGAAAAGAAAAGAAAAGAAAAGAAAAGAAAAGAAAAGAAAAGAAAAGAAAAGAAAAGAAAAGAAAAGAAAAGGAAAGGAAAGGAAAGGAAAGGAAAGGAAAGGAAAGGAAAGAAAAGAAAAGAAAAGAAAAGAGAAAAGAAAAGATGAAATGAAATGTAATAAAAAAATAAAATAAAATAAACTGAAATGAAATGAAATGTAATGAAATGAAAGGAAATGAAATGAATTGAAATGAAATGAAATGAAATAGAATAAAATAAAACAAAAGAAAACAATACAAAAAAACAAAACGAAGAAAGTAAGAACATGTGCGGAAGCGCGAAAGCGCAGAAGCAGGCGCAGAAGGAAAGAAGGAAGCGTGGCAGCAAGCGCAGGAGGAAGGAAGCGCGGAAGTGTAGAAGGAAGGAAAGAAGGAAGGAAGGAAGGAAGGAAGGAAGGAAGGAAGGAAGGAAGGAAGGAAGGAAGGAAGGAAGGAAGGAAGGAAGGAAGGAAGGAAGGAAGGAAGGAAGGAAGGAAGGAAGGAAGGAAGGAAGGAAGGAAGGAAGGAAGGAAGGAAGGAAGGAAGGAAGGAAGGAAGGAAGGAAGGAAGGAAGGAAGGAAGGAAGTGTGGAAGGAAGTGTGGAAGGAAGGAAGTGTGGAAGGAAGGAAGTGTGGAAGGAAGGAAGTGTGGAAGGAAGTGTGGAAGGAAGGAAGGAAGTGTGGAAGGAAGTGTGGAAGGAAGTGTGGAAGGAAGGAAGGAAGGAAGGAAGGAAGGAAGGAAGGAAGGAAGGAAGGAAGGAAGGAAGGAAGGAAGGAAGGAAGGAAGGAAGGAAGGAAGGAAGGAAGGAAGGAAGGAAGGAAGGAAGGAAGGAAGGAAGGAAGTGTGGAAGTGTGGAAGTGTGGAAGTGTGGAAGGAAGGAAGGAAGGAAGGAAGGAAGGAAGGAAGGAAGGAAGGAAGGAAGGAAGGAAGGAAGGAAGGAAGGAAGGAAGGAAGGAAGGAAGGAAGGAAGGAAGGAAGGAAGGAAGGAAGGAAGGAAGGAAGGAAGGAAGGAAGGAAGGAAGGAAGGAAGTGTGGAAGTGTGGAAGTGTGGAAGTGTGGAAGGAAGGAAGGAAGGAAGGAAGGAAGGAAGGAAGGAAGGAAGGAAGGAAGGAAGGAAGGAAGGAAGGAAGGAAGGAAGGAAGGAAGGAAGGAAGGAAGGAAGGAAGGAAGGAAGGAAGGAAGGAAGGAAGGAAGGAAGGAAGGAAGGAAGGAAGGAAGTGTGGAAGGAAGGAAGGAAGGAAGGAAGTGTGGAAGGAAGGAAGGAAGTGTGGAAGGAAGGAAGTGTGGAAGGAAGGAAGGAAGTGTGGAAGGAAGGAAGTGTGGAAGGAAGGAAGTGTGGAAGGAAGGAAGTGTGGAAGGAAGGAAGTGTGGAAGGAAGGAAGTGTGGAAGGAAGGAAGGAAGGAAGGAAGGAAGGAAGGAAGGAAGGAAGGAAGGAAGGAAGGAAGGAAGGAAGGAAGGAAGGAAGGAAGGAAGGAAGGAAGGAAGGAAGGAAGGAAGGAAGGAAGGAAGGAAGGAAGGAAGGAAGGAAGGAAGGAAGGGAAGGAAGGAAGGAAGGAAGGAAGGAAGGAAGGAAGGAAGGAAGGAAGGAAGGAAGTGTGGAAGGAAGTGTGGAAGGAAGTGTGGAAGGAAGTGTGGAAGGAAGTGTGGAAGGAAGGAAGGAAGGAAGGAAGGAAGGAAGGAAGGAAGGAAGGAAGGAAGGAAGGAAGGAAGGAAGGAAGGAAGGAAGGAAGGAAGGAAGGAAGGAAGGAAGGAAGGAAGGAAGGAAGGAAGGAAGGAAGGAAGGAAGGAAAGAAGGAAGGAAGGAAGGAAAGGTGGAAGGAAGGAAGCAAAGATGGAAGGAAGGAAAGATGGAAGGAAGGAAAGATGGAAAGAAGCAAGCAAGCAAGCGCAGAAGAGGGGGAGGGGGAAAGGGGGTGAAGGGGGGGAGGGGGGAGGGGGGGAAGGGGGGGGGAGGGAGGGAGGGGGAGGGGGGGAGGGGGGAGGTGGGCGGGGGAGGGGGAAGGGAGAGGAGGGCGGGGAAAGGGGGGAGGGGAAAGGGGGAGGGGAAAGGGGGAGGGGAGGGAGGGGTGGGGAAGGTGGGGGGGAAGGGAGGGCGTGGAAGGAGAGGGTCCTGGTGCAAGACCTCCTGCGTGTGCCCATATCTCATGGCCAAAGTGCCAAGGATCAGCATGGAATCGTTTGCGGAGGAGAGGAAATGGCGTTGGAGCCCAGCAGTGAGGTGCTGCAGCCAGTGTCCCTGCAAAAGGTTCCAGAGCCTTAGTGGCTGCGGCCCGTGGGGAATCGGTGCAGGGGTGCCACTGGCGCTGCCTGGCTGCTCCTGGGAGCCGATGACGAGGGGCCGCTGATGCAGCGCTGAGTCCCCGGTAGCGACATTCCCCCTTTGGGTGCCGCTTTGGGGCCAGCCAAAGGGCTGCCCTCGGGGCAAATTCCCCGATCTGCCCTCGGGCAGCGGCCCCGGGGGTGCCGCAAAGCGGCCGGGGCCGGCTCAGCCTGCCAGCACAGCCCCTTCGGCTCCCTCAGGGCGCCGGGCAGGCCGCGGGCAGCCGCCATCTGCAGCCCGGCTCTTGCTGGCAGCGGGCGCTAATCCTGCGGCTCTGCTTCCCCTGGAGTCCCTCGCTGGACTTTGTCCTCCTCCTCTCGGGACAGCTCCGGCTCTTCCCCGCTGCTGCTGAAGCTCACGAAGACACGCTCTCCATCCAAGGCTCCTCTTCTTGCTTTCCTCCTGCTGCTCCTTCAAGTCCTGGGGCGCTGGGAGTTGGGCTTTGCCTTCTCCTCTTCCTCTTCCTCCATGCCTTCAGTCCTCTGGTCCCTGGATGTGCTGTGCTTGTTCTCTTTCCTGCAAGGGTCCAGCAGAAAATTACAAACACTGTGCATTTTGATTTTGAAAGCTAAAAGGGTGAGTTGTGGATGCTAACTCAGAAACAGAGTGCCTGTAGAAATCACAGGCTGCGTAGTTTCTCAGCCGTGCCTGAGAAAGTGGCCGGGGAAGTTTTAAGGAGGATTTAAAACAATCCTCACAGACAGAAAACAGCCTTGCAGGTGTTGTTTCTCTGTCCCTTGTTTTCTGTGCAGGAGAAAGTCAGGGGGTAGTGAGCCCCACTGAGCAATGAGGGTAATGTAGTAGTTTGCTAACCAATAAGAGTTTCCTTTCTCTGCTTTCCACGTATCAGTCTATAAAACAGACCTGAAGTAATAAACTAGGGAGAGATTCTCCTGATCGGCTCCATGAGAGTCTGTGCCGCTCTTCTCGCCGTTCCTAATAGAGCAATGACCCCTGGACAGCGCCGCTCTCCTGGGACTGAGCCGGGCCCCGCGCGCCCTTTAGAGACCCTGCAGCTGGGGTGGGCCTCTGCCATGTCCCAGTGGCTTTGGGCACCGCAAGCCCCAAAAGAGGGGAAAGGGGGAGAGGGAAGGGGGAGGGGGGAAGGGGGAAAGGGAAAAGGGGAAAGGGAAAAGGGGAAAGGGAAAGGGGGAATGGGGAAGGGGGGGAGGGAAAAAAAGGAGGGG